>NC_141001.1:105013149-105648149 GCF_052327205.1 Somniosus microcephalus
GGCATGTTGTTGTTGGAAGAGAGAGAGAGAGAGCGACTGGGGGGGGGAGAGGGAGGGCTGGGGGGGGAGAGGGAGGGCGGGGGGGGAGGGAGGGCGGGGGGGGAAGGGAGGGCGGGGGGGAAGGGAAGGGGGGAAGGGCAGGGAGGGGGGGAAGGGAAGGGGGAGGGAGGGGGGAAGGGAAGGGGGGAAGGGAAGGGGGGAGGGGAAGGGGGGAGGGGGGGACGGGGGGGAAGGGAGGGCAGGGGAGGGAAGGGAAGGGGGGAGGGGGGGCGGGGGGGAGGGAGGGGAGGGGGGGAGGGAGGGGAGGGGGGTGCGGGGGGGAGGGAGTGG
The DNA here is from genome assembly GCF_052327205.1 of Somniosus microcephalus. Classification (NCBI taxonomy): domain Eukaryota; kingdom Metazoa; phylum Chordata; class Chondrichthyes; order Squaliformes; family Somniosidae; genus Somniosus; species Somniosus microcephalus. The sequence continues at coordinate 105,013,480 of NC_141001.1, forward strand.
AGGGAGGGCGGGGGCCCCCCCGAGGGTCGCGGCACCACCCGAGGGTCGCGCCCCCCCCGAGGGTCGCGCCCCCCCTGGAGGGTCGCGGGCCCCCCCGAGGGTCGCTGCCCCCCCGAGGGTCGCGACCCCCCACCCCCCCGAGGTGAAAACCGCCGATTGCGGCTGTGCGAGACGGCCGGGGGGCCGGTTGCCAGGGTGACGCTTGGCGGCCCCCCCCCCCGAGGGTCGCGCCCCCCCCGGGGTCGCGCCCCCCCCCCGAGGGTCGCGGCCCCCCCCCCGAGGGTCACGCCCCCCTCCCCGAGGTGAACACCGCCGATTGCGGCTGTGCGAGACGGCCGGGGGGCCGGTTGCCAGGGTGACGCTTGACGCTCAGCAAGCCCCGCCCCCCGGCCGAGCCAGAGAGAGACGCCGTGTCTCAGCTCCTGCTGCGCGCGCACCCTAGCGGCGCTGGGCTGAGGCTCGGCCCTCCAGCCTTCGAGTGGGGCCGGGAGGTGCCTAGCTCGGGCGTGGGTGCGAAGGAGAAGCCGAGGCTTCGAGGCCTACCTGGAAAAACGGGGAAAGGTAGGAAAATTAATGAGATTAGATAAGTTAATTACTTTCGAAATCATTTTTTAAAAAAACAATATGTGTTTTAAAAGCAACGTTTTTTTTTAAAGACGCAGAAAGCGGGAAAAAGAAAGGAAAAGTTTGGAATCAAGATGGCGGCGACTCACCTCGGTTCAGAACGATAAGGCCCGGCCACACACGCACCGATTGGCCCGGCGGCACACGCCAGCAACCCGGCGTACGATTGGTCGAGCTCGAGGTCACTCTGTCGCTAATGAGCGGAACGTTGAAGGTTTTTGGGATACCGCGGGGCGCGATTTTAGCCCAGCCGAAACGTAAATACGCTTAAAACCGTCTCGGAAGCGTAAGCTTTCTTTGGAGGTAACGCGCGCGTAGGTACGCCTTGTAACTTTCGAGCGCATACCCGACAGACGCACACGCGATGACAGACAGAATGACAGACAGAAGTACCGATTTATATATATAGACTAGCTGAAGTGCCTGGCGGTGCCGAGGCTTTTTCGAGGGAATGTTGTTGTTGGAGGAGAGAGAGAGAGCGACTGGGGGGAAGAGAGAGAGCGACTGGGGGGAAGAGAGAGAGCGACTGGGGGGAAGAGAGAGAGCGACTTGGGGGAAGAGAGAGAGCGACTGGGGGAAGAGAGAGAGGGACTGGGGGGAAGAGAGAGCGTGACTGGGGGGAAGAGAGAGAGCGACTGGGGGGAAGAGAGAGAGCGACTGGGGGGGAAGAGAGGGAGGGGAGGGTAGGGGGGAGGGGAGGGGAGGGGGAGGGGAGGGGGGAGGGGAGGGGAGGAGGGGAGGGGAGGAGGGGAGGGGGGGAGGGGGAGGGGAGGGCGGGCGGGGGGGGGAAGGGAGGGTGGGCGGGGGGGGGAAGGGAGTGCGGGGGGGACGGCCGGGGGGGGGGGAAGGGGAAGGGAGGGGGGAAGGGAGGGCGGGGAGGGCGGGGGGGAAAAAGGGGGGGAAGGGAGGGCGGGGGGGAGGAGGGGTGGGGGGGAAGGGAGGGCGGGGGGCGGCCCCCCCCGAGGGTCGCGGCCCCCCCCCCGAGGTGAAGACCGCCGATTGCGCGCACAGCAGGAGCTGAGACGCGGCGTCTCTCTCTGGCTCGGCCGGCGGGCCCGGTTGCCGGGGTAACCGTGACGCTGACCAAGCCCCGCCCCCTCGGCCGAGCCAGAGAGAGAGACGCCGCGTGTCAGCTGCTCCTGCTGCGCGCGCGGCCCCCCCCCCGAGGGTCGCGGCCCCCCACCACCCCCCCCCCCCCGAGGTGAAGACCGCCGATTGCGGCTGTGCGAGACGGCCGGCGGGGCCGGTTGCCAGGGTAACCGTCGACGCTCAGCAAGCCCCGCCCCCCGGCCGAGCCAGAGAGAGACGCCGCGTCTCAGCTCCTGCTGCGCGCGCACCCTAGCGGCGCTGGGCTGAGGCTCGGCCCTCCAGCCTTCGAGTGGGGCCGGGAGGTGCCTAGCTCGGGCGTGGGTGCGGAGGAGACGCCGAGGCTTCTAGGCCTACCTGGAAAAACGGGGAAAGGTAGGAAAATTAATGAGATTAGATAAGCTAATTACTTTCTAAATCATTTTTTAAAAAAACAATATGTGTTTTGAAAGCAACGTTTTTTTTTAAGACGCAGAAAGCGGGAAAAAGGAAAAGTTTGGAATCAAGATGGCGGTGACTCACCTCGGTTCAGAAGGATAAGGCCCAGCCACACACGCACCGATTGGCCCGGCGGCACACGCCAGCAACCCAGCGTACGATTGGTCGAGCTCGAGGTCACTCTGTCGCTAATGAGCGGATAATGAGATGCTAATGAGCGGAACGTTGAAGGTCTTTGGGATACCGCGGGCACGATTTTAGCCCGGCCGAAACGTAAATACGCTTAAAACCGTCTCGGAAGCGTAAGCTTTCTTTGGAGGTAACGCGCGCGTAGGTACGCCCTGTAACTTTCGAGCGCATAGCCCGACAGACGCACATGCGATGACAGACAGAATGACAGACAGACAGACAGACAGATGTACCGATTTATATATTTCTATAGATAGATAGACTAGCTGAAGTGCCCGGCGGTGCCGAGGATTTTTCGAGGGAATGTTGTTGTTGGAAGAGAGAGAGAGCGCGACTGGGGGGAAGAGAGAGAGCGACTGGGGGGAAGAGAGAGAGCGACTGGGGGGAAGAGAGGGAGGGGGAGGGGAGGGGAGGGGGAGCGAGGGAGGGGGAGGGGAGGGGGGAGGGGAGGGGGAGGGGGGAGGGGAGGGGAGGGCGGGGGAGGGGAGGGCGGGAGGGGGAAGGGAGGGCGGGGGGGGAGGGGGGGGAAGGGAGGGCGGGGGGGAGGGGGGGAGGGAGGGGAGGGAGGGCGGTGGGGGGGGAGGGAGGGGAGGGAGAGCGGGGGGCCCCCCCCCCGCCGGAGGTGAAGACCGCCGATTGCGCGCGCAGCAGGAGCTGAGACGCGGCGTCTCTCTCTGGCTCGGCCGGCGGGCCCGGTTGCCAGGCTAACCGTGACGCTGACCAAGCCCCGCCCCCTGGCCGAGCCAGAGAGAGACGCCGCGTCTCAGCTGCTCCTGCTGCGCGCGCGCCCCCCCCCCGAGGGTCGCGGCCCCCCCCCCCGAGGGTCGCGGCCCCCCTGAGGGTCGCGCCCCCCCACCCCCCCGAGGTGAAGACCGCCGATTGCGGCTGTGCGAGACGGCCGGGGGGCCGGTTGCCAGGGTGACGCTTGACGCTCAGCAAGCCCCGCCCCCCGGCCGAGCCAGAGAGAGACGCCGCGTCTCAGCTCCTGCTGCGCGCGCACCCTAGCGGCGCTGGGCTGAGGCTCGGCCCTCCAGCCTTCGAGTGGGGCCGGGAGGTGCCTAGCTCGGGCGTGGGTGCGAAGGAGAAGCCGAGGCTTCGAGGCCTACCTGGAAAAACGGGGAAAGGTAGGAAAATTAATGAGATTAGATAAGTTAATTACTTTCTAAATCATTTTTTTAAAAAACAATATGTGTTTTAAAAGCAACGTTTTTTTTTTAAGACGCAGAAAGCGGGAAAAAGAAAGGAAAAGTTTGGAATCAAGGTGGCGGCAACTCACCTCGGTTCAGAACGATAAGGCCCGGCCACACACGCACCGATTGGCCCGGCGGCACACGCCAGCAACCCGGCGTACGATTGGTCGAGCTCGAGGTCACTCTGTCGCTAATGAGCGGATAATGAGATGCTAATGAGCGGAACGTTGAAGGTTTTTGGGATACCGCGGGCGCAATTTTAGCCCGGCCGAAACGTAAATACGCTTGAAACCGTCTCGGAAGCGTAAGCTTTCTTTGGAGGTAACGCGCGCGTAGGTACGCCCTGTAACTTTCGAGCGCATAGCCCGACAGACGCACAGGCGATGACAGACAGAATGACAGACAGACAGACAGATGTACCGATTTATATATATCGATTAATTAATTGGTGTAGATAAGGTAAATTCAAATTACATTACTTTAATGTACATTAAGAAAAAAGGACCAGAAGAAATAAATGAAAATTATTAAAATAATAATGGAAATATTAGATATCAGGGGAAACTGCTTTACTCAGAGTGAAAATTGTTTGGAATAATCTAACAGGTGAGGTTAGTGAGGCAAAAATAACATAATAATGGAAGAATTAATGCACTGGATGGATGAACTGTAATAAGAGGAGCATTTTTTCATTACTGACTTCTTTTTTACTCTTAGTTGTTGTGGTTCAGTGGGTAGCACTCTCGCCTCTGAGTCAGAAATGGTTGTGGATTCAAGTCCCACTCCAGAGACTTAAGCACATAAATCTAGGCTGACACTCTAGTGCAGTGCTGAGGGAGTGCTGCACTGTCAGAGGTGCCGTCTTTCGGATGAGATGTTAAACCGAGGCCCCGTCTGCTCTCGCAGGTGGATGTAAAAGATCCCATGGCACTATTTCGAAGAAGAGCAGGGGAGTTATCCGAGGTGTCCAGGCCAATATTTAGCCCTCAATCAACAGCACTAAAACAGATTATCTGGTGGTTATCACATTGCTGTTTGTGGGAGCTTGCTGTGCGTAAATTGGCTGCCGCGTTTCCTACATTACAACAGTGACTGTACTTCATTGGCTGTAAAGCGCTTTGAGACGTCCGGTGGTCGTGAAAGGCCCTATAGTAATGCAAGTCTTTCTTTTTACAATGTTCCCGTTAAGCTGTGTGGCCACGCAACGGTCTGAAGGTCCCGTGCAGGCCGGTCACCGGCTTTTCAATGGACAAAACCGCGTACACGCGGAAATTTGATTGGGCCCGGGAGCCGCACACCCGAAAAAAAAATTACAGGGAACACAGCTTGTATCTGTTCTAAATATAGGCATTAATCAGGTGAGGCCATCTCATTCAGGTACACACGTAGGCACCTGAGAAGTGGTGGCCCTGGGGTCTAAACTGTGACTGTATTACTGACCCCAAAATGTTGAGGGTCTCATCCTTAACAACACATGTGCATTATGTGCAACATTAATAAAGTAGCATCTCTTACCTGAACATAAGGCAGAGACAGACTACAGCCACACTGATATATTACCTCCCCCACAACAATAATTAAAATCTCATAACCCAGGAGCACCAGAGATGTGACTAGTTTGAGATTTAAATTGCAAGGGAAGGCTATTTCGTTGTTGAACCCTGCACACAAGCACTTGCTCTATTTATGTCATTTACTCTTGTGATGAAAGCATTAAATGAATGGGGAAGCAAAGTCTTGAGGGAATACTTACAATGCAAAGTGGTCCTCCATGGCATCTGTCTACTTAATTAGAAGTCTTAGGTCTAATGCATGTGTCACAGCTTACAGAGGAGTCGCACCTGAAAGGGTGACCTCAACATTACTATAGCTCAGGGCATGTTCCAAAGCGCCACTAATGCATAGGGCAGAAATCTGTGATTGACCGAAATAGGCCACTGGGAAAACAAGGGCTACAGAAAAGAGTGCTAAAAAAAAATATCTTCGTAATCACGAATAAATAACGGAGGCAAAGCAGGACAGATAAATAAATATCTTTTTTGAATTCATTCACGGGATGTGGACCGTCGCCGGTCAGGCCAGCATTTATTGCCCATCGAGAAAGTGGCAGTGAGTTGCTTTTTTTGAATACAACTGAGTGTCTTGCCAGGCCATTTCAAAGGGGCAGTTAAGAGTCAGCCACATTGCTGTTGGTCGGGAGTCACATATCGGCCAGACCGGGTAAGGGTGGCAGATTTCCTTCCCTAAAGGACATTAGTGAACCAGATGGGTTTTTAACAACATTCCAGTAGTTTGATGGTCACCATTACTGACACTAGCGTTTTGTTCCAGATTTATTTAATTAATTGAATTTCATTTCCCCAGCTGCCGTGGGATTTGAACTCACATCTGCTGAATCATTAGTCCAGGCCTCTGAATTACTAGCCCAGTGACATAACCACGATGCTACCGTACACATCTCTAATGGATCTGTCACAACTTATGTGGGAGACACACCTGAAAGGGGGCAATAATATCTCAAATACTGCATGGAAACTAGAGCAAAATAATAAAAATTTTATAATGTTATCATTTTATAATTGGCTATGAGAGGTTTTGGGGAGGAAATAACAAAGTAAACTGCATCTTTCAGAAGTTTTGTAATGTCTTCGGTAATTAGTATCTCAGTTATATTTAATATATTAAAATTCTCCACACATTTCCCATCAACTTGATCCATTCTGAATTCCTAAGTCCGCATTTATAATGGTAACGGCCTCTGTCAGAGTGTCATGCTATAATTACACCTTCACCTCAATGGAGCTGCTGCAGTGAACCACATTGCTGCTCCATATAGTGCCTTTAACGTAGTAAAACATCCCAAGGCGCTTCACAGGAGTGCTATAAGACAAATATTTGACACCGAGCCACATAAGAAGGCAGATGACAAGAGGTAGGTATTAAGGAGCATCTTAAAGGAGGAAAGAGAGGTAGAGAGGCGGAGAGGTTTGGGGAGGGAGTTCCAGAGCTTAGATCCGAGGCAGCTGAAGGATAATAAGTGATTATAATCAGGGATGCTCAAGGTGGCAGAATTAGAGGAGCGCAGATATCTCGAGGGGGTTGTGGGGCTGAAGGCGATTACAGAGATAAGGAGAGGCGAGGCCATGGAGGGATTTGAAAACAAATATGAGAATTTTGAAATCGAGGCATTGCTGAACCGGGAGCCAATATAGGTCAGTGAGCACAAGGGTGATGGGTGAACGGGACTTGGTGCAAGTTAGGACACGGGCAGCCGAGTTTTGGATGACCTCAAGTTTACATAGGGTAGAATGTGGGAGGCCAGCCAGGAGTGCGTTACCTCTGTTCTCAATCACTCTTTTTGCATGAAACCTTTCCCTCCTACTTCAAGTTTTCTCCCCAACTGTATTCTACCAGCAAAATAAAATCGACACAATCAAAAACAATGTGATGGAATTGAATTAAAAATCTATAGAAGCTGAGGCAAGTTATCTCGAGAGCAGCCCCACTCACACTAACAGATTTAGAACGCATATCCTGTGAACAAATGCCAGACAAATAATTGAGCAGCCTGAAAGAATAATCTACCTAATAACCTAGAAACATGATGGCATTGTGACATATCAAAGTCATTTAAACATTTGTCATGATTCTTAGATAGCTTTTTTTTAATAAAAAGGTCCATTTTAATTCCTGAGTAGATATGAAAAAGCTAGAAGGTGGAAGAATGCAGAATGGTTCTGAGAGATGTACAACCAAAGCACGCTGATAATATTTACTCCAAATTGTAATGGCAGTGGCAATCTCATAATTATATCATAATTTGAATGTTAGCTGCTTTAACTACTATTTTATGACTCTCTCCCAAAGCAACAGCTTAATACACTTTCAGTAGCTTAGCTCATTAGATTAATAATTGAAATAATTGAAGCTATTTGAAAAATAACATAATACTTGCTACAGAAATACCCAAAAACCTACTAGAAGCCATGCTTTTCACATTTTATCATTATGCCTTTGTGTGCAGCTTTTAATTTATTTAAATGCGATAAAATCCAAAAGGCCAAACGCAACCATATAAGCTTGGATCCACATCTTTTGTTCCCGTTACATTAAATCACCCAAAAAAAAATACTCCCTCCCCAAAATAAAAAGCTCCATGTGAGAAAACTGCTCAACAGCTCCCAAGGTATCGCCGATCAGCAAACGTGCTGCACAAGCCTAATTGCTAAAAAGTTCCGAGTAGTCCTATGGCAGTTAGACACAAACTTTTATTGGGGAAAACTTTTACAGTTTGAAGAGCGGAATGGTCCTGGGGAATTGAAGCTGGGCTGTGGGAAGGTCGAGTGGTGGGAAAGGCTCCTTCCACTCCTGAGGGAGGGAAGGGGGAAGGCGGAAGTGGTTATATAGGGGGGGGGGTGGGCGGGGGAAGAAAGAGAAAGAAAGGGAAAGAGAAAGAGAGAAAGTGAGAAAAAGTAAGGGAGAGAGAAAGAGAAAGAAAAAGAGAAAGAAAGAGAGAAATGAAGAGAGAGAGAAAGAAGGATGGGGGCCGCGATTTTACTTACCTCGGTGGGTCCGTGGCGGGCGATGTTGGTGGCGGGTCATGGCCCTGCTGCTGGCTCCATTTGTGCTGTCAGCGTTCTACAGCATTGAGGTGCTGCAAACACTGACAATGACTTCACAGAGGTGCACGGCTGCACCCAGGTTCTCCCATGACTCCCTCCATATGCTTATGGAGGGAGTCACAGCACGCAGGGAGGTCCTCTTCCCTTCTGATGGGCGGAAGAGACTTCCCCAGGACACCAACACAGCCTGGTTGCTCATTGCAGAGGAGGTCAAGCAGGGAGGTCATCAGGAGGACCAGGGTGCAGTGGCGCAAACCTTCCAATGATCTCATTAGATCATGAAACGTTAGTACAAAGCCACACTCGCCTTCATCCTCCTGTGCCTCTCATCACATCCCCATCTCTCTGCCTTCCCTACCCTACTCTTTACTCAGACAAACTTACCTTGCATCTCCACCCATCCCTCTCTCTCTTTATCTATATTATGACATCCCCATCTCACTAGTCACCCCTCACACTCATCCTAGTACAGGTAGACTATCCTTTATCCGAAAACCTCGGGACCAGCCGTGTTTCGGTTTTCGGAAAATTTCGGATTTCAGAAGGTATTTTATAAGACTGGGAAATTTGTCGGGGGTGGGGGTCGGCAGGGGGTCGGGGGTGGGGGTCAGCGGGGGTCGGGGTCGTGCGCACGGCTTACGCTGAACGAAAAAACTTTCGGTTTTTAGAGGTTTTCGGAAGTTCGGATAAAGGATAGTCTAGCTGTACAATCATACCAACGAATAACACACAAGGGTAGCCACTTGGGTGTTTTATCCAATGTTCATGTAAAGTTTCTGGTAATGTGCTGTCAAACATTGAAACCTTTATTTTCAACACTTTCCGGTCTTGGACAGATTTGTGTGCACCTTTGGAAGTGGTTTAGTGAGTTGCAGTGAGTGGTGAGACATAATCGTACCCCCCCACAATGGTGGTGAGTGTGAAAGGAATGGCTTGGACATTGTAGGAATGCTTTCTGGTGTTGGTGTGGGGTGGTGCCAACCTGGCACATCATGTGGCAGCCAAGGTGTGCAGCGTCAAGTGAAGTAAATCTGGCCACGGTGAGGCCATCCCTGGCCACCTGGGCAGCAATGTGCTGATGCCCTCGGTCCTGTGCAGCATCAGGTGATTGCGGAGAAGGTTGGTGGTGGTGTTGGTGCTGCTGGTGTTGGGGCTGATCGTGGTTGGATTCTGAGGACCAAGGTGAGATAGTATAAAGGGCACCCATGTTGATGGAATAGATGGCAGGCCAAGTAGAGATGACACAAGCATCCTGTCAATGGTGAGAGAGTTCTTCCAATGAGGTGGGAGTGGATGGAGAGTGGAAAGTGGAAAGTGGAAAGCCTGCAGAATCTGTGCTGGAAATGGACTGAGAAACAGCTTGTGGCTGAGGAAAGTGAAGATCTGTCAGGTGGGAGATTCTCCTGTACATTTGAAGCTGTCAAGGAGTCAGCTGGAGCAATGGCCACTGACCTCCCGCCTCAGGTTGACAGCCGTGTTCCCCGAACAGCGTGGTTCCTGTGGCCATGAATGTAAAGTGAAAAGGTATGTTAAAAAAGCATGTTAAGCATCTGTCAACTAAATGCTAATGAGATTAATTGGGTCCGCCGCTGTGCGTCGGGTCTGCTCAGCGCCGACAGACCCGACATTGGGAAAGACGGGTGGCGGTGGATTGACAGCGGGGTCCCGACCCGGTCAAAAAAAAAACACTTTCCCACCCGACCTGCCACCGATCGTGCCTGCTGATTGCCCGCAAAATTTCGACCGGGGAAAGAGAGAGCGAGAAAGAGATAGAGAAAGAGAGAGAGAGAGAGAGAGAGAGTTGTTGCATCATCTGTTCTATTTATATAACCATGTTTGGAGCTTTCTCTGGAAGAAATGAAGACCCTGTTACCCGGCGCTTAATTGGGTCATCACGAGATGTTATCAAGCAACATCAGCACAAACAGTGGTTTGATGAATCATGGAGAAAGTTTGTGGATTGCTCAAATCACATTTGCACTTTTTATTTAAAAAAAACACTAAGTTGCAAGGACATCAATATGAATGGGAACTCTCAAAGTTTGACACAGCTGGAGGGAGAACCCTTCTTTGCTGCTGGAATTGCAGTTGTATTGACTGAGCCCTGCAAATTGGGGTGGATCCCATTTTCACCAAGTTTTTGCCCTGTAGTAGCTGCAGCGCTGTCAGGTCTGGGGCCTTCAGCCGGTAGGTGCGCCAAAGCTCTGGATGCAATAGATGGCACTCAAGCAGCATCGCGAGCTCCGACTGTTAACCTGCTAAACTTTACGAATAGAAAAGCAAAATACTGCGGATGCTGCAAATCTGAAATAAAATGCTGGAAATACTCAGCAGGTCGGGCAGCATCTGTGGAGAGGGAGAAACAGAGTTAACGTTTCAGGTCTGTGACCCTTCGTCAGATTCTGAAACGTTAACTCTGTTTCTCTCCCTCAAGCTTTGTGAATAGGTCGATATAGTAATCTCGGATGTAATGCTTAAGTTATCTACCAGAGGGAGACAAATGCAAAGGGATTATATTTACTAGTCTTAAGGTAAAATTGCATTATGGGTAGAATGACTCATAGCATCCTCCATGTTGGTTTTGCTCGTGCAGTAGAATTAGAAGTACATGCCTGTAGCTTGTAAGAGCTCTGTTCTCTCCTTATTCTGTGTAATTAAAAGTAAAGTTTTGAGTTCCTGAAGTCTCACTTATCGTAGTTATTTGGACCTTACTACTCGGATATAACAGTCGGGCTATCACTCAGTGAATGCTCAGCGTGTATGTGACCAGATGCAAAGAATTGTGCATGTCAATGTCAGGTTCGCTGGAAGTTACTGTGACACATTCATCCTGAGGAATTCTGCTCTCCCTCAACTCTTCAAGGACGACTATGAAGCAAGTGGATAACTTGCGGGCAACAAAGCATACCCCTTGCTACAATGGACATACTCCTCCATGAGTTGCAAGGACACCAGCTGAGCAGCACTACAGCAAATGAGTTGAATCCATGAATTATGGCATAAGTCTATAGGGCGATTGGCCGCCTGTGATTTCAGGGCTTGAGCCTCATTTAATTATTCTGCACAAGTGTCAGCCGTGGTTCAGTGGGTAGCACTCTCGCCTCTGAGCCAGAAGGTTGTGGGTTCGAGTCCCACGCAAGAGACTTGAGCACAAAACATCTCGGCTGACACTCCAGTACTGCGGGAGTGCTGCACTGTCGGAGGTGCCGTCTTTCGGATGAGACGTTAAACCGAGGCCCCGTCTGCTCTCTCTCAGGTGGACGTAAAATGATCCCATGGCACTATTTCGAAGAAGAGCAGGGGCGTTCTCCCCGGTGTCCTGCCCAATATTTACCCCTCAATCAACATAACAAAAACAGATCATCTGGTCATTATCACATTGCTGTTTGTGGGAGCTTGCTGTGTGCAAATTGGCTGTCGCGTTTCCTACATTACAACAGTGACTGCACTTCATTGGCTGTAAAGCGCTTTGGGATGTCCTGAGGTCGTGAAAGGCGCTATATAAATGCAAGTCTTTCAAATATGCCCATTATCTGTGAGGATAAAAATCACTGGCACAATATCCCTTTGAGAATTTTATACAGTCTGAAGTCAGGTGAGAGTTATGTGATCTTTGCTCTCCCATTCATAACTGTCTTACTTACAAACCAGCCCTCAATGCTTTCTCCCTATTATCAGTGACAGGGTCTTGTTCTTCCACTAAGAAAAGTCCTGGGCAAATCCTTTCCGCTTTGCAGTCAGATAGCCAATCTGTTTCAAGACTACCAGTCAAACTGGACTTTATGCTGGCTCATGCAGCCAGGGTGAAAGCATTACATTTTTCTATGATTTAACAATCTTTTTTTCAGCTCTTATCTGGACATTGCCAAGCACCATAAAATGTCACTACTGTACTTTACTGGAGTTTCTGCCTCAAGAGCCTTTGGGCTAAGCGTGCAGGTGTCATCTTGGACCTTTTTTCGAAGCTGTCCTGATTGTCTTCTTGGCCAGCAAGCTTTCCGTGAACACGGGAACCGTGAGCTGAAGGTTGGTGTTCCCTGATATTCTCATAATTCTAAATAGGATAACAAATGTTTGTTGAGACACAGCAGTGTGGTTGGGATAGTAAACTCAGTAACACTGGAGAATCAAACCTGCATTCTCCATCACGTTGGTGCAGTGTATCAGTGCACTAATGCACTGTGCCAGTTTTCTCTTAAACAGTACGTCCATAATAAGGAATAAAACATTAGATGATTCCACGTTGACTGACGGCCCACATGCCCAAACAACTTGGGGAGCAATGTACGAGAAGTCAGCCTCCAATACAGAGTACAACTCCCCCATCTCGGTTGACACGGATGAGTTTTGGCTACCCACAGGAAAGTCACAGAATTCCCCTGATCTAATGCAGACTCTAGAATGAGTTGGTTGAACTGATGCAGAACACTGAGGTACTGTTACAGCAGTTCTTGTGTCCCTGTTATAAACATGAAGATTATTATCAGATGGTTAATGCTAATCCAAAGACAAAAGACATTTTTTTTTTACTCTCGGGATATGGGCATCGCTGGCAAAGCTGGCATTTGTTGCCCTTGAGAAAAATGGTGATGGGTCTTCTTGAACTGCATGTGGTGAAGGTATTCCCACAATGTAGACAGTTTGAGGATATTGACCCAGCGTGATGACGGGATGCCGATATATATCCCAAGTCGGGATGGTGTGTGGCTTGGATGGGGAACCTGGAGATGATGGTGTTCCCATGCACCTTGTCCTTCTACATGGTGAAGATCGTGGGTTTGGGAGGTGCTGCCAAAGAAGCCTTGGCAACTTGCTGCAGTGCATCCTGTAGATAGTACACATTGCAGCCACTCTACACCAGTGGTGGAGGGAGTGGATGTTTAAGCTAGTGGATGGGATGCCCATAAGAACATAAGAAATAGGAGCAGGAGTAGGCCATACGGCCCACGAGCTTGCTCCGCCATTCAATAAGATCATGGCTGATCGTCGACCTCAAGTGGACTGCTTTGACTTGGATGGTGTCGAACTTTTTGACTTTTGTTGCAACTGCAACAATCCAGGCAAGTGGAGAGTCACATTCCTGACTTGTGCCTTGTAGGTGGCGGAGAGGTTTTGGGGAGTCAGAAGATGAACCACTCTCCGCAGAATACCCAACCTGTGACCTGCTCGAGTTGCCACGGCATTTATGTGCCTGGTCCAGTTGGATTCTACCTCATTTATTCAACTTTGAAATGGAAACAGAAGCACACCAAAGGAGTGAAGAAAGTGACTCTGAAGACAGGAACGTTCCTGCTCGCTTGGCGTTTAGAAGCACCCTCAGCAGCCAAGAGCATAAAGTTTGGTTTAAAAAGAAACAATGGCTTTGATTGTCAAAAATTTGCCCGCGGAACAGTCTGGAGTTCTATGCAAATCACAAGGTTGAAATGCTTGCAATTTGCTAATAGCGCAGTTGAAGACGTGTGGTAAAACTCACATATAATATCTGACAAAAAAGTTGGATGAGGCCTCAGAAAGCTAGGCCATAAGCAAGATAGAAGGAGTCTCTCACCAACGTACGTAGCCCCCTGATCCTCAGTGCTGAGACAAGGGCTAGTGAAGGAAGCTTTTTGAGCGCAAAGGAACTTCAGCTGGCAATAGCCCACCGCTTAAAAAGGGTTCTGGCTTCAACTTGCTCAGGAATAAATTCAAATCGCTCAGACATAATCCGTGGATCAAAGCATCGTATTTTTGCAGGCACATTTTATAAAATGGGACGCCATGGGTGTTCTTCAACTGCTGACCCCAGCGAGTGGTTGACGACATGCCGAGGTCGCAGCAAGCTGAACTCTCAACAAGCTGTGGTCCTGGCACAGGCGGGTGAATCACTTCCACTTGGCACAACGAGCGTTCAGAGCAGAAGCTTTTCTGGACACCAGCGACGTAGTAATGACTGATTGCTGGAACCCTTGTTAGTTAAACCTGGCCCTCGCCCCAGTCTGGAAGCAGGATTATACCAAATGTGTCAGGCACAATTAGGATTTTTCCGCTTGACCGAGAATCCGTGTCATTTTAGTGATTTGCCACAGCTTCTGCCACATTGTGCGCAGGATGTCCAAACCAGCTAGTGATCCAGAAATGTCAGGCCGATTTTCCAGTCGCTCAAGTGTAGAATGGGCAAGCAGGCATCAAGAAATTGGGCAATAAAGCCATTCACACATTCCTCACCTTGTGTGCGTGAAGTGGGCTTTTCCGACTGGATAACGGCGCTCTTGCCTCAAGGTTATTATAATCTATTCAGAAGACCGTAAAGTGCAACATCCCAGGTTTCTCGATGGGAATGCGCTGTGCAATAACTGACCCCATGTGTAACGGGTGATTTGGGGAAGGCTCATTCTGGCCATGCAGAATTTCTGATCTTAATCGTGTGTTGGAATGTTTCAATTGTTGCTACCAAAATTCAGGAATTCCTCCGGGTGTTCCTCCCCTTTGCTTGTTTTGAAAGGAGCAAGACAAGGATCTGAAGAGGGATGAGAGACAGGTTCATTTACACCAGCGATGGACTACCCTTACCCGCTTTTGAGCAAGGAGCTCGGGATCCAGACACAGCTACCTGGGTATGTCTGAGGAGATCTGATACCAAGGCTGTGTTTCACCAGGGTCATACCGTAAACTCCTTCAGACAAGGCCAATGACAGAGACGGTTCTGCAGGAGATCACAGCACTGAACTTTTATGCTCCTTCATCGTTCCAAGCCACATTAGGAGATATATGCCAAATCCAACAGTAACAGTGCACCAATGCACACGGCAGGTAACAGATGTGCTATTCTTTAGGGAAAACTCTTTCATAACTTTCAGCTTGAAAAGCGGGTGTCAGTATGAGTGGGTACTGCACTTCTGTGCAGGACATTATATACTGAATCCCATGATACAAGTGTCAGCTTTGATTCAGGGGTCACATAGGAACATGAGCAGACCATTCAGCCCCTCAAGCCTGTTCCGCCATTCAATTAGATTATGGCCGATCTGTACCTCAACGCCATTGACCTGCTTTCGTTCCATGTCCCTTGATACTCTTACCTGACAAAAATCTATCGATCTCAGTCTTGAAAATTTCAATTGACCCAACACTCTTGCCGGTAAAATAGAAGGTTGCGCATACAAGCCCTGCTCGAGAGAATTGAGTATATAATCTAGGTTGTCATTTTAGTGCATGACTGAGGGAGTGCCACACTATCAGGGATGCTGTCTTTCAGATGAGAAGTTGAACCAAGTTGGTGCCTGCCCTCTTCTTAGATGGATGTAAAGGACCCTGTTGCTCTATTTGAAGAAGGGCAGGGAAGTTCTCCCAATATTTGTCTGGCCAACATTTATCCCTCAACCAACATCATTAGTAAAACAGATTATCTTGTCATTTATCTCATTGTTGTTTGTGGGACCTTGCTGTGTGCAAATTGGAAGCTGTGCTTTCCTGCATTACAACAGTGACTGTAAAGCACATTGTGATGTCCTTTGGTCATGCAAGTTCATTCATTTTTCTCGTCATGAACAGAAAGGAGTACAGTTTGATTAATGTGCATATGGTCTATTAGTGTGTAAGTGGATGCCTGCCACCCGGGCACTAAACAGTGTGTTATCGCTTCATACTTACATTTAATTTTTCCCTAAAATTGGAAAATGGAGGAAAAATATACTCGGTAATGTCTTGTGAATGCACAACAGGAGTACACCTCATTAACAATTTGCATTGAAGCAGAAGAAAAAGAATCAGATAATACTGAAAGGTCAAATGAAGCAAACAAACTTTAATGGGCCTCATGGCGGCAATGGTCTAATTAATTTCTCTGCTTGCTAAGTCATCTAGGTCTCTGGCTCCACTGTTTGAAGTTCAATACTTTAGATCTCGGTGAGCAGAAGTGACCTTTGTGATAGCCTCCGAAAATGTCTTAGCATTCATGGTCCCAAGAGATGTCCTTTCAGTATAGAAGCATTATCACATTCACACAGCTCAGTTTGACACTCAGCTCAAGCATCCTGTATGATAACAGGATGGCTTAGTGTCAATGGCTACTCTGTCTGCCTCAACATGTACCCGCACTGCACAGCAGGACATATTATGACCTAATGTAGATAACATTTACATGACAAATGTCTCCATTGACGGTAATAAGGACCCAAAGTGAAATAGATTGGGTAGTTTTAACCAAGTTTCTAGTATGCAGAGTTCCACAGCAAAAATTGACCATAATTTAGCTCTAGTTTGAATTAAATTTGCAATCTTAGTTGGAGAGGTCACATGCCCAGCTGTTGTGGGGAAACTAAAACGTCACACTATGTAGTCGGGTTCTCTTCTGAAGTTAGCGTTAAGTCTTGTAGCGGAGATCTCTGCTATACTTTGACCTAGAGTTCTTTATACCGTTTAAATTTGTGGAAACTGTTCCTTGGCCCAGCACTAGCATCCCTTGACAGAGTAAACATGCAATTCATCAAAATTTAGTGAGATTCAAACACTGCAAATATATACTCTGTCACACTTCAGTTGTCACACATGCAGATTTGTGTGCTGCACTTACAAAAAAATAAACCAGAGAAAGCCAGTCATTTCCTGATGGTTTCTTCTGGCCTGGGTGGGGTGGGTTGCAATAAAAATGCAGGGTTAAATTGGCCATTGCTAGCTGTTTGCTGCAAGCTGCAGGAAGTTTATTAAGTGCCTCGACTCGGTTGAAACACTCTTGCCTCTGAGTCAGAGGCCCCACGCCAGAGACTTGAGCGTGCAAGCTGGGCTTGACACTTCAGCACTGATGGACTGCTGCACAGTTGGAGGGGTCGTCTTTTGGCTATGGCATTAAACCGAGACTCTGTCCGCCCTTTTCGGGTGAATGTGTCCTGGCCAACATTTATCCCTCAGCTCATCGGTAAAACAAGATTACCTTATCATTCGCTTTATTACTGTTTGTGGGACCTTGCTGTGCGCAAATAGTGCTGCTGGCGTTTCATAAGAACATAAGAAATAGGAGCAGGAGCAGGCCACTTGGCCTCTCGAGCCTGCTCCGCCATTTAATGAGATCATGGCTGATCTGATCTTGGGCTCAGCTCCATTTCCCTGCCCGCTCCCCATAACCCATCACTCCCTTATTGTTCAAAAATCTGTCTATCTCCACCTTCAATATATTCCCTACATTACAACAGTGACCACACTTCAGAAGTTCTTCACTGGCTGCAAAGTACTTTGGGGTGTCATGAGGTTGCGAAAGGTGCTATATAAATGCAAGCTCTTTCTCCTTCTTTCTCACATTACAGTCAGGCGAATATTCATACCTCAGGACAAGACAGATTCCTATTCATATATAATTCTGGAAGTCCTTGGTATGTATGGTCTGGTTGCTCACTTTATACCTGGATGGCGAGCCATTCAAAGCATTCATACAGACCGATGAATCAAGCCACCTCATTCAATTCCAACCGTGCTGGGGTTGTGCTTTTTATTGGCAGCTTTATCTGGGGTGGCGATGTGGTTTGAGCCTAGAAGAGGGGCCAGGTCAATGATTCTCTGCAGTCTTTTGGATGAACAGCTCTGTGGCCAGGAGCTTTCAATTGTGAGCTGTTTTGGGACGAGCTGAGCAAATCAGTCTGAAGACAGCAGAGTGCCTGAGCAAAATCAGTAGCTCTGTGGTACTCAGTGATCAATTGTACGTTGACAGGACGGAGACAGAAGTGTCTTTGTTGTTTTGACTTTCTGAGGGAGTGAGGGTGGAACTGCTGTAAATATACTGAGGCCAATTTTGGTCTCGGTACTGGTCCAGTTTCACATAGAATATACAGCACAGAAACAGGCCGTTCGGCCCAACTGGTCTATGCCAGCGTTTATGCTCCCACATCTCCCACTCTACTTCATCTAACGCCATCAACATACCCTTCGATTCCTTTCTCCCTCACGTGCCTACGTAGCTACCTGTGAAATGCATCTATGCTTTTCGCCCCAACTACTCCCGGTGGTAGCAAGTACCGCATTCTAACCACTCTCGGTAAAGTCGTTTCTCCTGAATTTCTTATCAGATTTATCAGCGACTATCTTATATTTATGGCTTCTAGTTTTTGTCTGCCCACAAGTGGAAACATCTTCTCTACGTCTGCCCTATCAAAACTCCTTCATCATTTTAAAGACCTCTATTATGTAACCCCTCAGCTTTTCGACCTGAAATGTTGACTCTATTTCTCTCTCCACGGATGTTGCCTGGCCTGCTAAGTTTTCCAGCGTTTTCTGTTACACCTTCAACATATTGACCGACTCCAATGCCTGATTTCAGGAGTATAAACACATTGGCTGGGAATTTACGGGGGCCTGTGATGGCGCGCACGCACAGTGTATGCCGTCGTGAGTGCTGTGAATGGCCCCGCAAGGTCCTGGCTTCCCGCCTGCGATGCGCATGTTCCGAAAAAACCTGCGATCTGTCAACTTTCGCTTGGACAGATCCACCTCATCCGCTGCAAATTCACTTTCGCTGGTGGAGAGTCGGGCTATTCACCCAACTACTGCCCAGCGAATACCCACAAAACCCTTACGCCTGCTTTTACCAGCATAAGGTTCAAACTAAATGTTAAAATAAAATTTTTAAAACTGTATTAAACATTCACTTACATTTAAAATTAGCTTGGGTAAATTTTGTCCCATTTAAAAATGTTTAAATTTATTTTTCAAAATGTTTTATTTTTTTATTTTAAATGTTTAATTAAAGGGTATTTTAATTAATTTTGAACCTGTGATCATTTATTTTTATTTAAGTGGGGTGAAATTTTATTCGATTATGCTCCTGGGCATTCCGTACATAAATGGAATCCCCCCTTTGTCATCGGTTGGCCTGGTTCATGTGATCCCCAGAGACGCTTGCGTCCCGCGTGCGCCCCTGGGACCCGTGGGCCTCTTCGCAGGCGTACGCCTGCAGGCCCAGGACCGCAAGAGTCTGAAGCTCCGGAGACACCCGGCAAGTGTGGAGTTTTCTTTCGGTTCAGAGGCAGCAAGCCAGCCGACCGCAATTTCCAGGCTATTAGGTACAACAGCAGGGTTTTTGCACTGAAATAGATAAACTATTTACGCCTTTCTCCATACTCCACAAATAATATTATATAGGGTCAGAACTTCGGGTCCCCACGGGTGAGTACACACGGGGTACTCACGCGTAGGGCCAACGAAAGTGCCGGTTTCGTGCATGCACTGCGCATGCGCAGGAAACTGGAACTTCCGTTCCCTTAAAGGAAGGGGTTGACAGGTGGAACGCGTGCGCCGGAGAGGCAGCGCGTACACCTGGAACTTCCGTTTTTCTTGCAGGTTTTTCCGGGAGGGTAAGTCTCCAGCAGCTACGCTTTTAAAAAGCAGTCACAAGGCCTGCTTTTAACAAGGTAAGTGGTGAATTAAGTAAAATTAAAACAATTTTTCCACATGTTTATTACTTTTAAATACTTTAAAGAAAGGTAAGTTTATTTTTAGCCCCGTTAGATACTGTAATTAACTTTTTCAAAAATTTTCATAACTGTTTAAAATAGTTATTTTATGTAATTTATAGTTATTTTAAAAATGTGATTTTTTTTTTTATTTATTTGAAGTTTTAGTGATGTTTTGGGGCTGAATTGTATTCATAGATTTGACAGCTCTTCCTGTCAAATCTATGAATGAAGCATTCCCTGCTACCATTGGCTCTCCATGGCCCACGTGATCCCAGGGGACGCTTCGAACTAACTGCGCCCCTGGGATACGCAAGCACTGCGCGCCGGCAGTTGGAGGAGGCCCAGGATCGGAATCCCACACGGGGCCCACAGCACAACGGCCGGCGCGCTAGGTAAGTGCAGGTCGGAGGCTTGCACCTGCGGGAAGCCTCCGACACGAATTTCTGGGCCAATATATCATGGTTTTACACAAGTCTCTAATTCAGACTGAATGCTCCACATGAGCAAGGCCCAGGAACTCGGTTGAGCCGAAATAAAAAGTTTGCCCATATTCAAAGTGGACAAAGTCTGATCAGCATCGACTTGAAGCTGTCATTAAGCCGTGGGTTAACGCCGGCATTAAATTAACGCTGACTGGAGAAAATCTAGTCGAGTATCGGCAACCAAGATCTGCAATAGTATCTTGTGACCTTTGCTGTTGCTCAAGAGAAACTCGAGGCACTTATTTGAAGCTCTGCTTCTGTGTTCACTGAAACTGGGCTCCTCAGTCCCCTCAACCAACATCACGAAAACAGATTATCCGGTCATTATTGCATTGTTGTTTGTGGGATCTTGCTGTGCGCCAACTGGCTGCCACGTTTCCTACTTTACAACAGTGACTGCACTTGCAAAAGAACTTCGTTGGCTGTAAAGCGCTTTGGGATGTCCTGGGGTCATGAAAGGCGCGACAAAAATCCAAGTCTTTCTTCTTCCACCTGTAATATTCAACATCACAAACTTACTAGAGGCTGATTTTCATCAGTGGCCTGCCCAGGGAATTCTCAATTCCTGGGTGCAAAGTAATGGGGGAAAAAAGGCAGAACCTATGACACTGGGACCGTACCCCCATTGACTGGGGACTTCATGGAATCTCCCGAGGGTGGGCAGAGCAGCCCCACCTACATCAAGCATAGCAATACAAATAAGTTTGGAGGGGCGTCATAAGTGGGCCCCCTCCTGCCTGATTTCCCGATCGGGTGGATGGATGAGCACCCGTTTGGAGGGGTGCCAGAAGTTGTTGGCCTTGTAAGGATCTGAGCAGGGGCAGGCAGCAGGAAGATGGAGTCAAGCAAGAGTTACGGGTATCTTTTTCTTTCAGGTACCAGGCACCACCTTCAGTCCCAGAGGATTTCTGGCTACTTCTTCTGGACAGCGGCCACAAGGTCTCACATCGGCTGGCCATTGACCATTGATTTTCTCCCATGCTTCCAGACGTTTGACCCTGCAAAGGTGGGGGGGGGGGGCGGGAAGACCTGCAAGAGAGATTACAGTTATCGGGAAAGATCAAACAGGTTGGGGCTATTTTCTTTAGAAAAGAGATGATTCAGAGGAAACCTGAGAGAGAGCTTTATAATTATGAATGGGTTGGACAGAATGTGGAGAGAATGTTTCCACTTGTGGGTGAATCCAAAACTAGGGGCCATAAATACAAGGTAGTTACTAATAAATCCAATAAGGAAATAAGGAGAAATTTATTTACTCAAAGAGTGGTTAGAATGTGGAACTCGCTACCACAGAAAGTGGTTGAGGCAAATGGCTTAGATGCTTTCAATAGGAAACTAGACGAGTACATGAGAGAAAAGGGAATAGAAAGAGATGCTGAAAGGCTGAGATGAGTCAGGTGGAATGGGAGGAGACTCGTGTGGAGTACAAACACCAGCAGAGACTAGTTGGACCGAATGTCCTGTTTCTGCGCTGAATGGGTGAGGATCACAGGCAGCTTTTCGACAGGTTTTGTTTTTTAAGAAGCAAAATTGGCTCGTGGTAATTGAACCCTTTCACATTATGGAGTTAAAGGCGAGACAAGGCCTACTGCAATGCCCCTGCACTGTTACAAAGGGAGACAGTCGCACGCCTAACTCCGTTAGTCTATTTTACTCTTTGGAATGCCAATTCTGAGGTAGTCTGGGAGCAGCTGTTTGTGGAAAACTGTCCCTCGTGCGACATTATTAACGAATGGTGCCCACAATCCACCTTCCCCGTTCACAATATTTAGGATTGCGAAAAAATGGATTGCCCCAAAACAAGGATAGCATCCAAGCTTGGGCTGACCAGTGGCAGGTAACACTCACACTACAAAAGTACATCTCATTGAAACATATAACATTCTTAAAGGACTTGACAGGGTAGATGCAGGGAGGATGTTTCCCCTGGCTGGGGAGTCTAGAACCAGGGGTCACAGTCTCAAAATAAGGGGTCGGCCATTTAGGACTGAGATGAGGAGAAATTTCTTCACTCAGAGGGTGGTGAATCTTTGGAATTCTCTACGACTGGATGCTCAGTCATTGAGTATATTCAAGACAGAGATCGATAGATTTTTGGATACTGAGGGAATCAAGGGATATGGGGATAGTGCAGGAAAGTGGAGATGAGGTAGAAGATCAGCGATGATCTTACTGAATGGCGGAGCAGGCTCGAGGGACCAAATGGCCTACTCCTGCTCCTATTTCTTATGTTCTTATTGAAGGAACCTGAACTCAAGAGATACTGGCGGGTTCAGGTCATGATGGACAGCACGCACTTCAGATGCATTACACTTGACAAGTGCCCAGTTATTTGAGAGGGAGAAAGGGCCGGCGGGGAGGTGGAGAGGGGCGAAGGGGGATGGTGTGTGGAGAGTTTGGGAGAGGAAGAAATATCAAGAGTTCAACAAACGCCTTGAAATTTTAACAAAATCGATTTTAAGAAAGCAGTTTTAAAACACCAGCACCTCAGAAAATTTCAATATTCACTTCACACAAAGCGAGCCCAAGACACTGTTCAAGTAATGAATGCATTCTACCCAATCTTCTGCAGAACATAACCATGGCAATGTTGAAAGTGTGTGATTATACCAAAGACTTCGCGGTGCTAAATATAGTTCCAAGGGATAGAGGCAGAAGATTTGTTCACTGGTGTAGGAGCTGCTGACTGAGGCCATTGCCGTACTCTAAGGTCGTATTCGTTATCAGATCACAATTATTATGGAGTTTTGTTAGGAAATTACAGTCCTGGTTTATGTTATTACGCCCGTGGGGAATTCTGGGCTTTTTGTTTTGGACACGGCACATGGACAAATAATGGCGGCTAATACTGTGCTAGAGTCAGCAGTTCGCAATCTTGTTTGTGCGATGCTCGAAACTGATGCTATTGTCTTTTATTGACTGCGGCTTAGCTTAGGAGGAACATCTGTGCAAAGGTTTGATTAAGTAAAGATTCATATCTTCATACGCCTTTAAGTTCAATTTGACCACAGTGATTCAAAGTGAAGTGTTCTCATTGGTTTAACGGTGTTTGTTCAAACTTGTTTGAGATTATCAAGACCTCATTAAAGATGGCCTCACAAGACCATCGGCCACTTACTGCGCAACGATGGAAAGTTCTAGAACGTGTGGTAGTGTGTCCCTAAACCACTTCCGCTAGAGTGATGGAAAGTTCCAGAATGTGTGGTGGTGTGTCCATCAACCCCTTCCTCCAGAGTGATGGAAAGTTCCAGAACGTGCAGTGGTGTGTCCATCAACCCCTTCCTCCAGTGTAATGGAAAGTTCCAGAACGTGCGGTGGTGTGTCCATCAATCACTACCTCCAGAATGATGGAAAGTTCCAGAATGAGTGGTGGTGTGTCCATCAACCACTTCCTCCAGTGTAATGGAAAGTTCTAGAATGTGTGGTGGTGTGTCCATCAACCACTTCCTCCAGAGCGATGGAAAGTTCCAGAATGTGTGGTGGTGTGTCCATCAACCCCTTCCTCCAGAGCGATTGAAAGTTCGAGAACGTGCGGTGGTGTGTCCATAAACCACCTCCTCCAGAGCGATGGAAATTTCCAGAATGTGTGGTGGTGTGTCCATCAATCACTCCATCAATCCATACAGACCCCAGCATCTGCAATATTTGACCCCTTGTGACCCCACCTCATTGTTCTTTGATGTAATGTTTCCCTGACTGACCTGTTTGGACACCATTCACACCTTTGACTGCTGTGATTATCTCTCTGCCGAGGTGTGATAAATGGCAGTTGGAAAGGTTACCTGTAAACATCTGACATGATTCTCTGACTATATAAGCTGTGTCTTTATGCATTTCTCCACTTCACCTGAAGAAGGAGCAGCGCTCCGAAAGCTTGTGATTTCAAATAAAGCTGTTGGACTATAACCTGGTGTTGTGTGACTTCTTACACTTCCTCCAGAGTGATGGAAAGTTCCAGAACGTGAGGTGGTGTGTCCATCAACCCCTTTCTCCAGAGTGATGGAAGGTTCCAGAACGTGCGGTGGTGTGTCCATCAACCACTTCCTCCAGTGTAATGGAAAGTTCCAGAACGTGCGGTGGTGTGTCCATTGACCACTTCCTCCAGAGCGATGGAAAGTTCCAGAACGTGCGGTGGTGTGTCCATTAATCACTTCCTCCAGAGCGATGGAAAGTTCCAGAACGTGTGGTGGTGTGTCCATCAACCCCTTCCTCCAGAGCGATGGAAAGTTCCAGAACGTGTGGTGGTGTGTCCATCAACCCCTTCCTCCAGAGCGATGGAAAGTTCCAGAACGTGTGGTGGTGTGTCCATTGACCCCTTCCTCCAGAGCGATGGAAAGTTCTAGCTGTTTCGTTATTCTCAGGTTGAACCCACCTTAAAAGCAACTCCGCTCAATCTTCCCTTCAGTTTATCAAGCCGCAGACTGACCATTTCTGGAGGTGATTCCACAGGTTTGCATTGCTAAATCACTGAATACCACTTTGTCATCTGCCATGATATTTAGTCTTTAAAGATCTTTAAAAATACCTCAGCTATACAAAAAAACAAGTCACATGAAGAAACCACTGTCCCCAATGGATAACTGGTCCAAATGTCACAGCACTGATAGTTAGTTCCAGGAGCTGTTAGCCCATCACCAACATTTCCAACACCATGAAACTCCGTCCTCCGCCAGAACAACAACAACAACTTGCCTTTAACATAGTAAAACGTCCCAAGGTGCTTCACAGGAGCGTTATAAAACAAAAATTGACACTGAGCCACATAAGGAGAATTTAGGAAAGATGAGCAAAAGCTTGGTCAAAGAGATAGTTTTAAGGAGCGTCTTAAAGGAGGTAGAAAGGCGGAGGGGATTCCAGGGCTTAGAGCCTCGGGAGTTGCAGGCACACACATTTCTCCTCTGATGCGACCAATGACGTTTTCTATTGAAGTGACGCTCTATAAATTCAACTTATATAAATTAAATGCACAGTAATGATATCGTTGCTACTGTAATAAGATAAAAAGTACACAGAGACAAAAAAGAAAGGCCTAGATATTCAGTATAGCCACGTTTGGGGCGCTACAGCCGGGCGTTTGCTAAATTTTGCGCCCGGCGCAACTTAGCGCCACCTTCGCCGATATTCAGTTGCATCGCCCCAAGAGGTTGCTGCTGCGCTAAAGCAGGCGATGCACGACTATCATAAGGCGCTAAGCCGGCAAGCCGGGGCGCTACCACCGAGGGCGGGCCCAGCGCAGGTGCGGCGAGTTGCTGATTGAAGGCAGACACGCTGGCGCCGGTCAGCTCTTAAATGGGGGAGGGTGGATTTGTTTGGCTGCCACGCCCTGCACACTGCAGCCCTGAAGCAAGGCCTGACCATAGCTACTTGAACAGTTCAACGCCCAGGAAATGGAGAAGGCCAGGGAGAGAGCGCAGCGCTTCAGCGAGGGTGACCTGAGGGTACTGGTTGGCGCAGTGGAGCGCAGGCGCCTTGTCCTCTTCCCTGAAGGTGGCAGGAGGCCGCGGCCCAACGAGTATCGAAAAGCCTGGAGGGAGGTGGCAAACAGGGTGACCTCCAACAGCATGGTTGGCAGGACTCCATTCAATGCAGAAAAAAGTTCAACGACCTCACTCGGTTTGTCAGGGTGAGTACCCTTTCCAGTCTCCTCCTCATCCCTGCATGTGCACCTCACTTTATGGCCAAAGGGACCTGAAAGCCCCAATGCCCAGCCCTCATCCAGCAGCTATGGGTCTCTCATGAAAATCACTTGCACATTCAGGACTTTACACACTGTCAGGGCTATTCCAACATGGGAGGCAGTGCAGGCAAGATGAGGGCTTCACACTGTCAGGGCTATTCCACCATGGGAGGCAGCGCAGGCAAGATGAGGGCTTGACAGTGTACTTAGAGGCCGTCCTTTCTCTTGCAGGGCAAGCTGGCCCACAACCGAAGGCAGCAGCAACAGACCGGGGGAGGCCGTCCTGACCTCAAGCAGCTCAGCGACCTGGAGCAGCGTGTGGAGCACATTGTGTCAGGCCGGCTGATTGGCCCCGTCACCAGTGGAGATGCCGACCCTGTTCTGGGCCCCAATGGTAAGGACATCACCTTTTTGACCTCTTTCTTTCCACTTGCGCCTCACACCAGCATCCTTTGCCACTATCGAACCAATGCAGTGCATAGCAGCACTCATGCCTCCCTCGCTGCTGCCCTGTCCTCACTCTAAAGCAACTCTTGTGCCTCCCTGCTTTCAGATGGTGAATCGCCAGGTGAGGAGGCGGGCCCTCAAGCTGGGACTGTGTCTGAATCGGACATCGAGGAGGAGGAAGAGGAAGCCGGCCCATCAGTGACACCCTCAGCCGAGGCAGCCCATGGCCATGATGGGGACACGTCTTCCCTGGAGGGGAGCAGGCGGGAAGTGTCTGAGGAGAGTGAAGCTCCGGGGCCCAGCGGGCTGCAGCAACGCGGGAGGGGTGGGGAAGCTCGGCGGCCTTCACCCCGGAGGGTGAGTGCGGCCTCCAGTCCTGCTACCAGAGGAGGTGCGGCTCCTTGCTGAAATGGGCGCCCAGGCTGAGCGCAGGCACACTGAGCTCGTGGCTGCAGTGGCAAGGATGCCTGACTGCATAGAGTCACTGGCAAGGAGTGTCCAGGAATTCGGGGCAGCACAGGCCAGGAGTCTGCAAGAATTCAGTGCAGCACAGGCCAGTAGTCTGCAGGACTTGGCGGCAGCACAGGCTAGGAGTCAGCAGGACTTCGCTGCATCACAGGCGGCTTCCAGCCAAGTGCTCAGTCGTGCCGTGCATTCACTGGCTGGTGTGATGTAGACACAGACCAGGGCCACACGGGCACTAACTGCTGCCACCCTCACTGGATCGGCCAGGCATCGCCGCGGCACTCACCGCGCCGCAGCAGCCCAGCAGTCTGTGCTTCAGCAGATTGCTGCGCATGCTGCAGTTCTGGCCCGTGCGAGTGCCACTGTATCAGCCGACCAGGGAGTGCCTGTGCTCTGTCAGGTTGGTAGCATTCCTGCAGCCAACACTGTCACTCCTCCACTGCAGCTGCCACCACCCGTAAGACAGACTGCTGCCGCCCAAGCAGAGTTGGAGCAGTCAGCAGCCGTCCCCTCCAGGCCCAGAACTGGTCCAGGCCGACCCCCAAGGGCATCTGCCGTCTCACCAGCTGACTCTCAGCAGCCTTCCCCCAGCCTTGCTGCAGCCACTGGGATCCCATTGAGGAGGAGCTGCAGGGCGGGAAGGGGCCACTCGTGGAAGCGAGATGGATCACCCTCGCAGGGGAAAAAGTAGGTGTGGCCAAATGATTTTTTTATATATGAGGCCGAGAGGGTTTTTTTATATATGAAGGCCGAGACTGTTGTGTTCTTTTATATATGAAGGCCGAGACTGTTGTGTTTGTTTTTTATAAAGGCCGAGGATCATGGTCATTTTTGTTTAACTGCTTTTTGCATTTTCTGAAGGTTGAGAGAGCCAGTTATGTCTCTGGCTGTTTTTTGGGGGGTTTCTCTGAATTAGTTTGTCATGTGGGAAGGGCACAGAGTTTGCACAGTAAAAAAATTTCTTTAATCGCATTGTCCATGTCTGCTTTTGGAAGTATTTGTTGCCTTGACCGGCTGAGGGCTTGCGGAGCGGCTAAATTCATCTTCTTTCATTGGCACAAGCCATTCCCTGAGTGGGGGCCTAGAACTGAGTTGCAATAAGCCGCCGACGGACGGCCCTTGCACTTTGTGCCTCCCTCCCGTGCTGGTGCTCCTCCTCCTCCTCCTCCGGTGGTCCTCCAATGTCTACTGGCAGTGGCTGAGTCCTGCGGATAGCCAGGTTGTGCAGCATGCAGCACACTACAACGAAATGGGAGACTCAATCAGGCGAGTAATGTAGGGCTCCCCCGGAACGATCCAGACAGCAGAACAGTTGCTTGAGCACGCCGATTGTGTACTCAATGATGTTCCTGGTTGCTTGATGGCTGTCATTGTATCGCTCTTCAGCAGGGGTGCTGTGCGCACGGAGCGGGGTCATCAGCCAGGTGCACAAAGGATAGCCTTTGTCCCTGAGAAGCCATCCTCGTGGGTGAGGCTGGGCTTCGAAAACGTCTGCCACAGAAGTCTGGCGCAGGATGAAGGCATCGTGGCTGCTGCCTGGAAAGCGGGCATTGACAGCTAGTACGAGCTGCCCGTGGTCACACACCAACTGCACGTTGAGCGAATGGTAGCCGTTCCGGTTGCGGTAATCCTCGGCATTCTGTAGAGGTGCCCGCAAAGCCACATGCGTGCAGTCAATGGCGCCCTGCACCATGGGGAAGCCCGCCAATGCTGCAAATCCCATTGCACGCTCTTGCTGCTTGTCCAGGGTCATGGGGAAGGAAATGAACTGACGTCTCCTTCTGAAAATGGCATTGGTCACCTGGCGGATGCAGCAATGTACCGTGAACTGGGAGATGTTGCCAATGTCCCCAGTAGCGGATTGGAAGGAGCTGGTGGCATAGAAGTTGAGAGCCACCATCACCTTCACTGCCGCCGACAGAGACGTCCTGCTCCTCAGCTGTGGCTGCAGATCTCTGCGAAGCAGGTGGCAGATCTCATTGACCACCTCCCTTCTGAATCGCAGCCTCCAAACACACTGCTCCTCAAACATGTTCAGATATGAGAACTGTTGGCGGTATACCCTGGGTGGGTAAGGCCTCCTGTGCCGACGCCTGTTGGCCCTTCTCCATCTGGCCATGACTGGCACTCTCTCACGGCGTCTCTGAGCCCTTTGAATGCAATGCAGTAAGCCAACGTTTCCACCCATTGCAGCCCCCATTATATGTTTCGAATCAAGGCTATGGCACTGAAAGTTAAATCCAAGTGCAAAGCTCTGGCCTGAAGCCACAAGTACCTGTGCGAGCGTTGAGTCAAACCAGAAAGCTCTCTCCCTTTGTCTCTCTCCAAATATCCGTCTCTCACAAAGAAGTGGAACAAAATGGCTGCCACTTATACTGCAGGAGGAGTCCCCTTTAATTAGCACCCCCCGCACCCCGCAGCGACTGGGAACCGTTCCCCTCTACCAGTCGCTGGGGGCGCCAGGCGCACATAAGGGCGGCGCCACTGAAGTTCCGGTTCGGGGCGCACCAAGGGCGTTGCACCATGAAATGACGTCAGGATCTGCGCGCGCAGCTGAGCGGGCGCTACGGTTTCGCGCCGCCGCTAAATCTTAAGTGAAGTTTGCGAGAGGCGCAGATCGTGCCGCGCCCAGACGCTAGCCGCTTAGCGCCCCACTTCTCCTCCTCATAAGGCGCTAGCGGCTGGCGCTAACAACTGAATTTCTAGGCCAAAGAGTTTGGATGCAAATGTGGCACTGACAAGTTCCATTTTCTGAGCTTAGATTCCAGTCTCCTGCATGTACTGTGCTACCGGATTATAAATAGGATACTGACGTTCTCCCTGTTGATTCGAATGGTAGCATGAGGCGATCTATTATTGAATAGGGTTGTGCAACCACAGGCTAAGCTGCACTGTTCAAACAACGTTACTCCGAACTGACTGTTATAATCACCAGGACGAAGCTAAGAATCTGAATTCTAAATAACACATCATCAATGAAAGAAAATCTATGGTTAAGTAACATCACTTTCCCCCCAGTAAATGAAAGCTTAATATATATATTTGCATGCCATTATTTTAAATTTGAATCGCCCTTCGTATGAGTACATTTGAACTTTATTTTACACAAGTTAATGCAAAGTTCTGCTCTAACCGCTGGTTTGGAATTACATAATTGATATGGTCAGAAAGACGTGTTCAGTGCGCCCTCGACTTTATAATGTGCGCTCCATGGGGTGAGGCTCCTCACTCATAGAATCATAGAATGGTTACAGCGCAGTAACCATGGGAATGGTAGTGTAGTGGTAATGTAACTGAGCTAGTAATCCAAAGGCCTGGACTAATGATTCAGATACGTGAGTTCAAATCCCACCACGGCAGCTGGGGAATTTAAATTCAGTTAATTAAATAGCTGGAAAAAAAAAGCTAGTATCAGTAATGGTAACTATGAAACTATCGGATTGGCGTAAAAACCCATCTGGTTCACTAATATCCTTTAGGGAAGGAAATCTGCTGCCCTTACCTGGTCTGGTCTATATGAGGAAGATAGGAGCAGGAGTAGGCCATTCGGCCCCTCAAGCCTGCTCTGCCATTCAATGAGATCATGGCTGATCATCCAAATTCAGTACCCGGACCCTGCTTTCTCCCCATATCCCTTTAGCCTTAAGAAATATATCTAACTCCTTCGTGAATATATTTAATGAATTGGCCTCAACTGCCATTTGTGGTAGAGAATTCCACAGGTTCACCACTCTCTGGGTGAAGAAAGTACTCCTCATCTCTGTCCTAAATGGCTTACCCCTTATCTTTAGACTGTGACCCCTGGTTCTGGACTCCCCTGCCATCGGGAACATCCTTCCTGCATCTAGTCTGTCTAGTCCTGTTAGAATTTTATAAGTTTCAATGAGATCCCCTCTCATTCTTCTAAACTCCAGCGAATATAAGCCTAATCGACTCAATGTCTCTTCATACATCATTCCTGCCATCCCAGGTATCAGTCTGGTGAATCTTCGCTGCACTCCCTCCATGGCAAGAACATCCTTCCTCAGATAAGGCGACCAAAACTGCACACAATACTCAAGGTGTGGTCTCACCAAGGCCCTGTACAACTGCAGCAAGATATCCTTGCTCCTGTACTCAAATTCACTCGCTATGAAGGCCAACATACCATTTGCCTTCTTAACCGCCTGCTGCACCCGCTTGCTTACCTTCAGCGACTGGTGCACAAGGACACCCAGGTCTCATTGCATTTCCCCTTCTCCCAATCTACTGCCATTCAGATAATAATCTGCCTTCCTGTTTTTGCCACCAAAGTAGATAACCTCGCATTTATCCACATTATACAGCATCTGCCATGCATCTGCCCAATCACCCAACCTGTCCAAATCATACTGGAGTATTTCGGCATCCTCCTCACAGCACACACGCCCACCCAGCTTTGTGTCGTGTGCAAACTTGGAGATATTACATCTAGTTCCCTCGTCTAGATCATTAATATATATTGTGAATAGCTGGGGTCCTAGCACAGATACCTGTGGTACCCCACTAGTCACTGCCTGCCACTCGGAAAAAGACCCGTTTATTCCAACTCTTTGCTTCCTGTCTGCCAACCAGTTCTCTATCCAAGTCAGTACCTTACCCCCAATCCCATGTGCTTTAACTTTACACGCTAATCTCTTATGCGGGACCTTATCGAAAGCCTTCTGAAAGTCCAAATACACCACATCCACTGGTTCTCCCTTATCTATTCTACCAGTTACATCCTCAAAAAATTCCAGTAGCTTAGTCAAGCATGATTTACCTTTTGTAAATCCATGTTGACTTTGTCCGATCCTGTCACTGTTTTCCAAGTGCTCTGCTATTACATCTTTTAGAATGGACTCCAGCATTTTCCCCACTACCGATGTCAGGCTTACTGGTCGAAAAGTCCCTGTTTTCTCTCTACCACCTTTTTTGAATAGTGGGGTAACATTAGCTACCCTCCAATCCATGGGAACTGTTCCAGAGTCTATAGAATTTTGGAAGATGACAAGCAATGCATCTACTATTTCTAGGGCCACTTCCTTAAGTACCCTAGGATGTAGATTATAAGGCCCTGGGGATTTATCGGCCTTCAATCCCGTCAATTTCCCGAACACCATTTCCCTACAAATACTGATTTCTTTCAGTTCCTCCCTCTCACTAGACCCGATGTTCCCTGACATCTCTGGAAGGTTATTTGTGTCCTCCTTTGTGAAGACAGAACCAAAGTATGTATTTAACTGGTCCGCCATTTCTTTGTTCTCCATTATAAATTCCCCTGATTCTGACTGCAAGGGACCTAATGTGGTAAACCACTGTTAACCCTGTACATGTCTGTGTGGTAAACCACTGTTAACTCTGTACAAGTCCGGGCATGTCTCCACCCCTGGCTCCACCCCTAAGCCCGGGTATAAAGGTGACTCACCACCCTTCCCCCGGGAGCTCTTAGGATGGATTCACTAGCAGAGGCATGCTCCAGTTCTTAGTCAATAAAAGCCTACTTCATATAAGTCCATCTCGTAGTCTTTGGTGTTGTTGATAGCGCATCACCTACGCTTGACTTCACCAATCTTTTTCTCTTCACATATCTATAGAAGCTTTAACAGTCAGTTTTTATGTTCCCTGCAAGCTTATTCTCATACTCTATTTCCCCCCTCTTAATTAATCCCTTTGTCCTCCTTTGCTGAATCGTAAACTGCTCCCAATCCTCAGGTTTGCTGCATTTTCTGGCCAATTTATATGACTCCAGACCCACAGCAATGTGGTTGACTCTTAACTGCCCTTTGAAATGGCCCAGCAAATCACTCAGTTGTAACTAACTGCTGCGAAACAAAATAATAAGAATGAAACCGGACGGACCACCCGGCATCGACCTTGCCACCGGCTATGGACACGGCAACAGCACACCCAGCCCAGTCAACCCTGCAAAGTCCTCTTCACCAACATCTGGGGACTTGTGCCAAAATTGGGAGAGCTGTCCCACAGACTAGTCAAGCAACAGCCTGACATCGTCATACTCACAAAATCATACCTTTCAGCCAATGTCCCGAGCTCCTCCACCACCATCGCTGGGTATGTCCTATCCCACCGGCAGGTCAGACCCACCAGGGGTGGTGGCACAGTGGTATACAGGCGGGAAGGAGTGGTGCTGGGAGTCCTCAACAATGACTCCGGACCCCATGAAGTCTCATGGCTTCAGGTCAAGCATGGGTAAGCAAGGTAAGCAAACCTCCTGCTAATTACCACCTACCGCCCTCCCTCAGCTGATGAATTAGTACTCCTTCATGTTGAACACCACTTGGAAGAAGCACTGAGAGTCACAAGGGCACAGAATGTACTCTGGGTGGGGGACTTCAATGTCCATCATCAAGAGTGGCTCGGTAGCACCACTACTGACCGAGCTGGCCGAGTTCTGAAGGACATAACTGCCAGTCTGAGCCTGCGACAGGTGGTGAGTGAACCAACAAGAGGGAAAAACCTACTTGACCTCGTCCTCACCAGTCTACTTGTCGCAGATGCATCTGTCCATGACAGCATTGGCAGTAGTGACCACCACACAGTCATTGTGCAGATGAAGTCCCATCTTCACACTGAGAAAACCCTCCATCATTTTGTGTGGCACTACCACCGTGCTGAATGGGATAGATTCAGAACAGATCTAGCAGCTCAAAGCTGGGCATCCATGACGCTCTGTGGGCCATCAGCAGCAGCAGAATTATATTCCACCACAATCTGTAACCTCATGGCCCAGCATATCCCTCACTCTACCATTACCACCAAGCCAGGGGATCAACCCTGGTTCAACAACGAATGTAGACGAGCATGCCAAGAGCAGCACCAGGCGTACCTAAAAATGAGGTGCCAACCTGGGGAAGCTGCAACACAGGACTACATGCATGCTAAAAAGTGGAAGCAGCATGCTAAAGACAGGGCTAAGCGATCCCACAATCAACAGATCAGATCAAAGCTCTGCAGTCCTGCCACAACCAGTCGTAAATGGTGGTGCACCATTAAACAACTAATGGGAGGAGGAGGCTCCAAGAATATCTCCATCCTCAATGATGGTGGAGCCCAGCACGTGAGTGCAAAAGATAAGGCTAAAGCGTTTGCAACCAACTTCAGCCAGAAGTGCCGAGTGGATGATCCATATCGGCCTACTCCCGTGGTCCCCACTTTCACAGAAGCCATTCTTCAGCCAATTCGATTCACTCCACGTGATATCAAGAAACGGCTGAGCGCACTGGATACAGCAAAGGCTATGGGCCCTGACAACATCCCAACTGTCGTGCTGAAACTTGTGCTCCAGAACTAGCCGCGCCTCTAGCCAAGCTGTTCCAGTACAGATACAACACTGGCATCTATCCGACAATGTGGAAAACTGCCCAGGTATGTCCTGTCCACAAAAAGCAGGACAAATCCAACCTGGCCAATTACCACCCCATCAGTCTACTCTCAATCATCGGCAAAGTGATGGAAGGTGTCATCGACAGTGCTATCAAGCAGCAATTACTCAACAATAACCTGCTCACTGAAGCCCAGTTTGGGTTCCGCCAAGACCACTCAGCTCCCGACCTCATTAGAGCCTTGGTCCAAACATGGACAAAGGAGCTGAATTCCAGAGGTGAGGTAAGAGTGACTGCCCTTGATATCAAGGCAGCATTTGACTGAGTCTGGCATCAAGGAGCCCGAGTAAAACTGAAGTCAATGGGAATCGGGGGGAAAATGCTCCACTGGCTGGAGTCATACCTAGCACAAAGGAAGATGGTTGTGGTGGTTGAAGGTCAATCATCCCAGCCCCAAGACATTGCTGCAGGAGTTCCTCAGGGCAGTGTCCTAGGCCCAACCATCTTCAGCTACTTCATCAATGACCTTCCCTCCACCATAAGATCAGAAATGGGGATGTTCGCTGATGACTGCACAGTGTTCAGCGCCATTCACAACTCCTCAGATAATGAAGCAGTCCATGCCCACATGCAACAAGACCTGGACGACATTCAGGCTTGGGCTGATAAGTGGCAGGTAACATTCGTGCCACAGAAGTGCCAGGCAATGACTATCTCCAACAAGCAAGAGTCTAACCACCTCCCCTTGGCATTCAACGGCATTGCCATCATCGAATCCCCCACTATCAACATCCTGGGGGTCAGCATTAACCAGAAACTTAACTGGACCAGTCACATAAATACTGTGGCAACAAGAGCAGGTCAGAGGCTAGGTATTCTGCGGCGAGTGTCTCACCTCCTGACTCCCCAAAGCCTTTCCACCATCTACAAAGCACAAGTAAGGAGTGTGATGGAATACTCTCCACTTGTCTGGATGAGTGCAGCTCCAACAACACTCAAGAAGCTCAACACCATCCAGGACAAAGCAGCCCGCTTGATCGGCACCCCATCCACCACCTTAAACATTCACTTCCTCCACCACTGGCATACCGTGGCTGCAGTGTGTAGCATCTACAAGATGCACTGCAGCAACTCACCAAGGTTTCTTCGGCAGCACCTCCCAAACCCGTGACCTCTTCCACCTAGAAGGACAAGGGCAGCAGGCGCATGGGAACACCACCACCTCCAAGTTCCCCTCCAAGTCACACACCATCCTGACTTAGAAGTATATCACTGATCCTTCATCGTCGCTGGGTCAAAATCCTGGAACTCCCTCCCAAACAGCACTGTGGGAGTACCATTACCACACGGACTTCAGCGGTTCAAGAAGGTGGCTTACCACCACCTTCTCAAGGGCAACTAGGGATGGGCAATAAATGCTGGCATTGCCAGCGACGCCCTGATCCCATAAACGAATAAAAAAAGAGGCCATTCGGCCCGTCGAGCCTGTGCCGGCTCTCTCCAAGAGCTCCTCAGCTAGTCCCACTCCCACCCCCCGCACTTTCATCATAGCCCTGCAATTTTTTTCCCTTCAGGTACTTATCCAACTCCATTTTAAAAGCCATGGTTGAATCTGCCTCCACCACCCTCTCAGGCAGTGCATTCCAGATCCTAACCACTCGCTGCGTAAAATTGTTTTTTCTTATGCCGACTTTGGTTCTTTTGCCAATCACCTTAAATCTGTGTCCTCTGGTTCTCGACCCCTCTGCCAATGGGAACAGTTTCTTTCTATCTACTCTGTCCGGACCCCTCATGATTTTGAACACCTCTATCAAATCTCCTCTCAATCTTCTCTGCTCTAAGGAGAACAACCCCAGCTTCTCCAGTCTATCCACGTAACTGAAGTCCCTCATCCCTGGGATCATTCTCGTAAATCTTTTCTGCACCCTCTCCAAGGCCTTCACATCCTTCCTAAAGTGCGGTGCCCAGAATTGGACACAATACTCCAGTTGAGACCGAACCAGTGTGTTATAAAGGTTCATCATAATTTCCACGCTTTTGTACTCTATGCCTCTATTCATGAAGCCCAGGATCCCGTAAGCTTTTTTAACTGCTTTCTCAACCTGCCCTGCCACCTTCAACGATTTTTCTGTCTCTCTGT
This sequence comes from Somniosus microcephalus, assembly GCF_052327205.1. Classification (NCBI taxonomy): domain Eukaryota; kingdom Metazoa; phylum Chordata; class Chondrichthyes; order Squaliformes; family Somniosidae; genus Somniosus; species Somniosus microcephalus. The sequence goes on from NC_141001.1 coordinate 105,049,603, forward strand.
TCATGCACCCCCTTTAGGATTGTACCCCTTTAGTTTATATTTCCTCTCCTCATTCTTTCTGCCAAACTGTATCACTTTGCATTTTTCTGCATTAAATTTAATCTGCCACGTGTCCGCCCATTCTACCAGCCTGTGTATGTCCTCTTGAAGTTTATTATCCTCCTCACTGTTCACTACACTTCCAAGTTTTGTGTCATCTGCAAATTTTGAAATTGTGCCCTTTACACCCACATCCAAGTCAATTATATCAAGAAAAGCAGTGGTCCTAGAACCGACCCCTGGGGAACACCGCTGTATACCTTCCTCCAGTCCAAAAAACAACCATTCACCACTACTCTTTGTTTCCTGTCAGTTAGCCAATTTTGTATCCAGGCTGCCACTGTGCCTTTTATTCCATGGGATTCAACTTTGCTGGCAAGCCTATTATGTGGCACTTTGTCAAATACCTTTTGGAAATTTACGTACACCACGTCAACCGCATTGCCCTCATCAAAAAACTCAATCAAGTTGGTTAAACACGACTTGCCTTTAACAAATCCGTGCTGGCTTTCCTTAATTAATCCACACTTATCCAAGTGATTGTTAATTTTGTCCCTGATTACTGTTTCTAAAAGCTTCCCCAGTACCGAGGTTAAACTGACTGGCCTGTAGTTGCTGGGTTTATCTTTACACCCTTTTTTGAACAAGGGGGTAACATTTGCAATTCTCCAGTCCTCTGGCACCAGCCCCGTTTCTAAGGAGGATTGGAAGATTATGGCTCACTGGCAGCACAGACTTGTAAAATGAACCCCTATCCTATCAAAGGCACGAGGGTAACTACTCAAACATTGTGTTGTGCACCCAGAGGATCATTGTGTCTCGGGACTGTGAGACCGAGGCGTCATAAGTTCACTCAATTTCCTCTGAAGTGAAGCTGGGGTTCAATGAAAGGTTTGTACAAGGGAGACTGAGCTGTAGCTTCCATTCATTGCATCTTCCATGAAGTGAGACACAATTACCAATTGCAATACTAAAGCTGTAGTTTTAAAATGTTTGACTTCTATCCAGTCTTGCTGATAATCGTGATCTTTGATGCCTTCCACTTGGCTAGAGGAGCAAGCTCTTCAGAGAGAGCTTTGAGAGCGAGAGCACCTTTTCTATGGATTTGTTGTTTTCCAGGGATCCTGCTTCTGAATAATTTTCTCCTGTCCAACCTTGGTGTGGGTGTACTTTTGCGGAACTGTTGGCACCCAACCAATTTCAGAAGACTTTTCAAAAAATGTCATGCAGCGATTTATGGGAGGTATATCAGAATGCTCATTCCTTTCCAAAAGAAGGGATATTGGGGTTGGGCCTGATGGGTGATTATCTCCTACCAGTTCTGAGACACATATAAGGATTTATTCATTGACCCAGTGCTGAGCCTCGCCAGACAGGAACGTAGGTGAGAGACATTGTAACTCAAATGCTCCAGCACATGGTCCTGTCCAACGAGGCTGCATACTGGGAGTGTAGATTTGCTTAATTTCCCCTATAGTTAGGAGCTTTCATCCGTAGCTCCGATGAGCTGATGATAAGGTCTTATCCTATTGGGATTTGGTATGGCAATTGGCTTCCCTGCTCTAATGTGGTTGTGTAACCATCCTCATCTACTAAAACCAGTTACTTTCTGACCAATGCTGCAGCATACTTTTCATTGAACCAGGGCTGAGCCAATGGCAATGTTTCGCTGCTTTGATGAAATGTGATATCTGATCGATACGTTCCAGTATAAGTACGCCCTGATAAAATTATGACGTCGTCATTATTTTACTGGTAGGGGAAACCCATTTCATTGAATGTAAGAGTTGGCTTCACTCTAAAAGACCAGGCTTTCATCTGATCGTGTCATGGGACTTTACGTGAGTCTGCATAAAAAATGAACAGGGACAGGAATTTTCTTTCTGTCAAGTAATCAGTAGCCCTGTTTCTCCAGGGCCAACTGGCACATCATATCTACACACCACCTGGCAAAAGATTCATCATTTTGCCTTTTCCAGTAGAGGATTTATTTTTCTGCTAATCAGCCCAATCCTGGATCTCTTCTCATCACTGGTAGTGTGATTAATTACAACAGATAAGCTTGGCATCCTTGGATTCAGGAGCTCAACATCGGAACATAGGAAATGCTGGCCAAAAAGAGACTCAGATCCATCTAGTTCGCCTTCTACCATCCTGGTGGTCGCATGACACAACGATAATGGAGTTGTAGACTGATCGCAGCAATCAATCTCCATCAGTTAGCCTACAACAGTCTCAGACATGAGGCGAGGAAAACCCCCAGTGGTGGAGAGCTTTGGAAACCAGAGGTCCAAAGTCACCTGCTCATCCTGAAGTTACTACACTTAGCACTTCAAGTCTCAAATTATTCGTGTCCCCAAAATTTCATTTTCAAAAACGTATTTATTAATCAAACAGATTAAACAACCTTCAATAAAAAACGTGGTCACAATTTCAAAACAGTTTCAGCATCACAAATTCATTTACAACTTCCATTTTGTCTTGTGTGTTATTTTAGGACGGGTTTAAGGCTGCAACATATTTCAGTCCTGAAGTGTTAACAATTCCCAAACCACATGACAAACAGCGAGATAATATTTCCCTCCCCAAAGTCTTCATCACATCTCCAGAGCCGTTCCCTCAATCCCACTCCAATATCTCCTCCAAGGATCAATTTCGGAATGTTTGTTATTCGCAAGTTGCAACTTTGAAACAGAATAGCTGATCGCCATTTTAACTTCTAAGAACCAATTACCATGATCGAGGCTAGCAATCAAAAACATCTTAAAAATCTGAGTCTGCTGAATTTACTTGTTCCTATAGAAAGGAACGCCTACATCACACCCTGTAAGACAAAAAAGCCGACAAGCAATCAGACTGCTGCATGTAAAGGCCACTTTGGACAACTTTTTGGAGTGGCTCTACATATTTACTGCATAATCCAGTTAACATTGGATGTTTGAGGGGTACTGTAGCACAGTGGTTATGTTACTCGACTAGAAATCCAGAGGCCTGGATTAATGATCCAGAAACGTGAGTTCAGTTAATTTAAAAAATCTGAAATTAAAAATCTAATGTCAGTAATGGTGGCCCTGAAACTACTGGATTGTCGTAAAAACCCATCTGGTTCACTAATGTCCTTTAGGGAAGGAAACCTGCGATTTTTACCCGGTCTGGCCTATATTGACTCCAGACCCACAGCAATAAGGTTGACTCCGAAATAGCCTAGCAAGCCACTCAGTTGGACCAAACCACTACAGCAAAGTCGGCACTGTGGGAGTACCTTCACCACACGGACTGCAGTGGTTCAAGGCGGCGGCTCACCACCACCTTCTCCAGGGCAATTAGGGATGGGCAATAAATGCCGGCCTTGCCAGCGATGCCCACATCCCGAGAACGAATATAAAAAAAAATTTCAGCCCACCTAACTTAACCCGAATGGCAAGATAAGTATTCAATCAACTGAAGCCACACTGACAAATAGAAAATCCACCTCTATGAACAAGGAGTGACACGAGTAACTACAGGAGCAATTTTAACTCCAGGTTGGCCGGTGGCACGCTCGCAGGCCGATCGACTGGGAGGGTGCAGCAGGAGGCCCGCACCATTTCCGCCCCAAACCGGCGTTGAGGCAGCTCACTGGGTTCAGGTTGGTGCGATATTGCGTCGACAGCAAGGTACTGTAAATCATCGGGGATTATGGGCTTTCAGAGGGTTTAGGGAACCAGAAAAGGAGGAGGGAGGGAGCCCAGGACGGGAGCGGCCCAAAAGTATTTTTGTGGGGTCTGGAGGAGCATTCCTGGCCTCGCTAAAAAAAAAAATGTTTTAATTACCTTGGAGGCCCTCCACCTCTGGTCCGACAGATGATACTGAACGGGACATCCCGCGGCAGATGCTCTCATCCAATAGGCCATAACAATGGCTTTGGGGCCTGACTACATTAAATTCATGAGGCACACGCTTGTCAGGCAGGGGGAGTTAAAATCACAGCCATAGTGCACGTGTCAAAATCTCAAGAAAATGGAACATGGTCACTTCCCAGGAGCTGCTAACAGTTGCAAGGATAAGATTGGTAAACGTGCCCTTGGTATCTGGACTGCACTTTTCTATTGAGTCGTGAATGGGTGGTGTAATGTATACAACATTGAAGGGACTACTTTGTTTTGCGGATGTACATCCTTAGTTGCGAGCGTATATAACAGACGCGTATCGATTTGTATAGTCAGTGCTGAAGTTCTAGTTACCCAGTAAAGATCACTTGAAGTTACTCTCAGTCTCTGCTGCTTTATTATTTTATGCAGTCGTGTATAGCGGTACAAACACAACAAATTGGCGACGAGAATTATGAACCTACGTCTTCCTATTCTGGCATCGCATCCAGAGGACACCGAAATTTGGAAGAAAGGAGCGAGAAGGTAGAGAAAACGGAGCACACTTGCTAAGCTAGGCAGGGGATACGTAAGTCAAGTGAAAAGTGCACAGGACTTGCATGACGCTAGTTAACTAGTAAAGAAAGAAAAACGGGTTTGGAAAAAAAAAATGACGATGATTGGCACGATTGCAACATTTGATAGCAGCATTGAACTCTGGGCAACTTACATTGCAAGAGTGGAGTTGTACTGTGAGGCTAACGGAGTGGAGGTAGAAAAGAAAGCCACTGTTTTGCTGAGTGTTATGGGCGCAAAGACATACAGGCTGCTACGTAGTTTATTAACCCCTGAAAAGCCAGCAAACAAAACATTCAAACAAATAGTGGACACACTCCAAGACCATTTAAGCCCCAAACCACTGCTCATATTAAATTCCATAAACGGAACCAGAGCAAAAATGAAAGCATTTCTGAATATTTGGCAAAGTTGCGCAAATTATCAGAACATTGCCAATTTGGAGTGGGCTTATCAGACGCATTGAGGGACAGATTTGTGTGTGGCATGCAAAGTGAAAGCACACAAAAGAAGCTCCTGTCTGAAAAAGACCTCACATTGGAGAAGGCTCTGAGTATTGCAATATCAATGGAAGCAGCAGCACGTGGCGCTTTAGAAATTCAACAAAAATCCCTGGAATATTCAACTGATAAAATGTCACTGAAACAAGAAAAAAAGTGCTATCGCTGTGGCAAAATGTCACATGACCACAATGACTGTTGGTTTAAAGACAAAGACTGCAGACAATGTGGCAGACGAGGGCACATTGAAAGAGTCTGCAAAGCAAATAAGAAGCCGAAAACTGATACAATACAGAGTAACAAAAAGGTACATCAAGTGACTGAAAACAAGAAACCTTTCAAAGATAGATACAAGGTGGTACACCACGTGACTGGAAACAGTTCAGATAAAAAAGAAAGTGACACAGACTCAGAGGAAGAGGATCTGGCTTGTCTAAAACTACACAGTGTGAAAGAGACAGGGGATCACAGAATAATATGGGTTACTCCAGAAGTGGCAGGAGTTAGGCTTAAAATAGAGTTGGACACAGGCTCAGCTTTAACAGTGATCTCTGTCCATGATTGCAAACGACTGTTTTCACACATACCGCTAAGGCCAACTAAAGTACTGTTAAAGACATACACAGGACAAAGAGTGTGCCCCAAAGGTAAAATAAAAGTGACAGTGACATACAAAGAAAAAAAAATACCGCAATTGAACCTCTATGTAGTGGAAAATGGAGGACCACCATTGCTGGGACGCGAATGGCTCAGGAAAATACAGTTGGATTGGCACACCATCCAAGCACTGTTTGTGTCAGCAAAGGAGGACAGCAACGCCACTCCTGAGAGACTGTCACAAATACTCTCTGACTCTCAGGAAGTGTTCAAGAAGGGAATAGGAACACTTAAGGGCATGAAAGCAAAAATTAAGATTGAGGAGAACGCAAATCCAAAGTTCCACAAGGCCAGACCAGTGCCTTATGCAATTCGCCCTTCAGTAGAAGCAGAGCTGGAGAATTTGGAGCAGTTAGGGGTCATGTCCAAGGTGGATTGGAGTGAATGGGCCACACCTATAGTTCCAGTGATGAAGAAAACCTCCAGCACAAAACCAGGAAAGCCAAGAAAAGTGCACATCTGTGGAGACTTTAAAGTGACTGTTAACCCAGTCCTCCACACAGTACAGTACCCATTGCCTCGCATTGAGGACATCTTTGCTTCCCTGTCAAGAGGGGAACGCTTCACAAAGATTGACTTGGCCCAGGCCTATCTCCAAATGGAAATTGATGATGCATGAAAGAAGTACCTGACAATAAATACGCACAAAGGCCTTTACCAGTACAATCGGCTGGTATTCGGAATAGCATCAGCTCCTGCAATCTGGCAAAGGGCAATGGACCAAGTCCTGCAGGGGATCCCAGGTACTCAGTGTTATCTTGATGACATCATTATTACTGGCAAGAATGACAACGACCACCTTTCCAACCACGAACAGGTGCTCATCAGGTTACGGGAATATGGGCTCCGAGCGAACCGAGACAAGTGTGAGTTTTTCAAAAAGGAAATCTCATACTGTGGACATGTGATTGACAAGGACGGTTTACACAAGTCTCCAGACAAGATTGAAGCTGTGATTAATGCACCAACACCTGAAAATGTGTCTCAGTTGAGATCATATCTTGGACTGGTGAACTACCATCACAAGTTCTTGCCCAACCTATCCACAGTGTTACATCCACTAAATGCACTGCTACAGACAGGGTCACAATGGAAGTGGAGTGACAGCTGTGAACAAGCTTTTCAAGAGAGTAAAAGAGTCATTACTTCAGAAGAGGTGCTAGCTCACTTTGACCCATCCTTACCTATTCGACTGGCATGTGATGCTTCACCCCCATGGCATTGGTGCCGTGTTGTCACGTAAGTTCCCAGATGGCTCAGAAAGACCAATAGCCTTTGCCTCAAGATCATTGACTACAGCTGAACGCAATTATGCACAGATTGACCGAGAAGCCCTCAGCCTTGTGTGGGGAGTCAAGAAATTCAACCACTACTTGTATGGTCAACAGTTTACACTGTTAACTGACCACCAGCCTCTCGTTTCAATCTTCAACCCAAGGAAGGGCGTTCCAGTGATGACAGCACAACGGCTGCAGCGATGGTCACTCTTCCTAGGGGCTCACCTGTATGACATTGAATACAAGGGGACCAAGCAACATGGCAACGCCAATGGTTTGTCACGTTTACCACTGCTGACCTCAGAGAGAACTACAACAGTTTACTCAGCAGAGGTATTTCACACAATAGTTGAGTAGCTACCAGTGACAAACTCCCTCATTGAAAGAGAAACACGCAATGACCCTACATTGTCAAAAGTTTATGACATCACTGTGAAGGGATGGCCAGCGCTTGGTGACTTATTGTTTCCAGCATTCTCAGCTAGGAGGGAGCAATTATCAGTGTGTTGGGGAACACTGATGTGCAGCTCACGAGTTGTGATTCCTCCCAAGCTTCGTAACCGAGTGCTAGATGAACTGCATGAAGGCCACTTAGGTACGGTAAAGATGAAAAGCCTTGCCCGTGGATACATGTGGTGGCTGGGAATTGACAAACAGATCGAGGACCTGACAAAAAGCTGCTCAGGATGTCAAAAGGTCTGGAACGCACCACCACAAGCCCCTCTCCATCCATGGGAATGGCCCTCATCACCATGGCAACGTGTGCACATCGACTTTGCTGGACTGTTCATGGATTCCATGTTCTTGATTGCAGTCGATGCACATTCCAAATGGCCTGAGGTCATTAAAATGAAATTAACCACATCTGAAAAGACCATTTCAGTTCTGAGGACCATGTTCGCTAGAAATGGCCTACCAGAACAAATCTGCACAGACAATGGACGACAATTTGTCTCTGACGAATTCCAAGGTTTCATGAGGAAAAATGGAATCAAGCACTGCACATCTGCCCCATACCATCCAGCTACAAATGGCTTGGCAGAAAGATTCGTACAGACTTTCAAGAAAGCCATCAAAGCAATGTACAGCGAGAGTCTACCACTGCAACACAAGATAGACCATTTCCTCTTTGCTTATCGGAACGCAGTACACGCAGCCACTAATCAGACTCCAGCGATGATGTTTCTGAACAGGAACCTGAGATCTCGCATGGACCTTCTTAAACTGAATGTACGTCGTGATGTAGAGAACAAACAGTTCAAACATTTGAATGCTAAGCCAACAAGAAGCTTCAGTGTGGGACAGTCAGTTCTTGCTCGTGATTTCCGGATGGAAAAGTGGCAACCAGGGACAATATCCACAAGAGAGGGACCACTGATGTATACAGTGGATGTGGGAAGAGAACGTTTTGAGACGTCATGTGGACCAAATTCTGGATGTTCAGGTGAAAAACACCCCTATACCTCACCCAGACTCACCTGACATGGAAACAGACACTCCTGATTCATCAGCATCAGCACCAGCCTCATCCACAGCTGAGAGCTCTACCTGTGCTGATAGCTCACCTGATGCAACTGTACCTGTACAGTCTCCTTCCCCAAAGCAAGAGAGTCTGGAGAGACGTTACCCAGAGAGGCAGAGGAGGCCTCCCCAGAGACTTGACTTGTAAAAGGGCTGTTGACAAAATAAAATGTTATGTTGGAATTTGAATTTTGTGACTTTTAAGAAAACAAAAAGGTTACTGTAAAGACAGGCTCTGTATGTTAATTATAGAAATTTTGCGTTAATATACTATTAAACTGAAGGGGGAGGAAGTGTAACGTATACAACATTGAAGGGACTACTTTGTTTTGCGGATGTACATCCTTAGTTGCGAGCGTATATAACAGACGCGTATCGATTTGTACAGTCAGTGCCGAAGTTCCAGTTACCCAGTAAAGATCATTGAAGTTACTCTCAGTCTCTGCTACTTTATTATTTTATGTAGTTGTGTATAGCGGTACAAACACAACAGGTAGTGAAATTACCAGCCCTCCAAATATCAGCACTATTCCCTTCACAATGGATGATTAGGCATGCGTTATGTAAATGTCCTATAACATATAGGAAAACTCATCATCCGCAAATCACATTGTTGAACTTGGAGAAACTGAAATATTAAAAGCACATTTCTCAAAGGAAAATATTACAGTTAGTGTGAGAACTACTAACAAGTTATAGCACACTTGTTCTAATTATAAGTTATTTAGAATATCAGACACGTGCAATGAAGCAAAATAACAACAGAAAATGCTGGAAAAACTCAGCAGGTCAGGCAACATCCGTGGAGAGAAATTTGAGTTGACGTTTCGGGTCGAACCCTTCTTCAAAACTGGAAAGAAAAGAAAATAGATCGAAGGCAGGGCTGCGATCGGACAAAAGAAGCGAAAGAAACAGAAGTAGTAAAAGAGACAATAAAAGGTATTCGAAGCCAGACGAGATGGTAATAGGCTGAGATTAGGTGTAAAGTGTACTGGCAGGGCAAGAGATAGCTGCCAGGTGTGAGAGAGAAACTAAAGGAAAGGGGGGGGGGGGGCGGAAAGAGTGGAAAAATTACAAGGAAAAATGTAATAGGGGCCGAGGTTATGATCTGAAATTGTTAAACTCGATATTGAGTCCGGAAGACTGCAGAGTGCCTAATCGGAAGATGCTACACTTCCTCCCACCCCGCTTCCTGTAAGCACTCTATTCCATTCTCCCAGTTTCTCCGTCTCCGCCGTATCTGCTCCGACGATGCCACCTTCCACACCAGTGCTTCAGACATGTCTTCCTTTTTCCGCAACCGAGGATTCCCCTCTACCGTGGTTGACACTGCCCTCGACCGTGTCAGTTCTATCTCCCGCACCTCTGCCCTCACCCCTGCCCCTCCCTCCCGGAACCACGATAGGGTTCCCCTTGTCCTCACCTTTCACCCCACCAGCCTCCACATTCAACGGATCATCCTCCGGCATTTCCGCGACCTCCAAAGTGATCCCACCACCAAACGTATCTTCCCCTCCCCTCCCCTTTCAGCATTCCGTAGGGACCGCTCCCTCCGAGACACCCTAGTCCACTCCTCTATCACCCCAAACAGCCCTTCCCCTTCGCCTGGCACCTTCCCGTGCAAGCGGAGGAGATGTATCACCTGCCCCTATACCTCCCCCCTTCCCACTGTCCAGGGCCCCAAACACCCCTTCCAGGTGAAACAGCGATTTACTTGTACTTCTCGCAATCTAGTCTACTGTATTCGCTGCTCACGATGCGGTCTCCTCTACATTGGGGAGACCAAACGCAGATTGGGTGACCGCTTTGCGGAACACCTCCGTTCAGTCCGTAAGGGTGACCCCGAGCTTCCGGTCGCCTGTCATTTTAATTCACCGCTCCATTCCCACTCGGACCTCACCGTCCTTGGCCTCTTGTATTGTTCCACGGAAGCTCAACGTAAACTCGAGGAACAGCACCTCATCTTCCGATTAGGCACTCTGCAACCTTCCGGACTCAATATCGAGTTCAACAATTTCCGATCATAACCTCAGCCCCTATTACATTTTTCCTTGTAATTTTTCCACTCTTTCCCCCCCCCACCCGCCCTTTCCTTTTGTTTCTCTCTCACACCTGGCAGCTATCTCTTGCCCTGCCAGTACACTTTACACCTAATCTCAGCCTATTACCATCTCGTCTAGCTTCTAATACCTTTTATTGTCTCTTTTACTTCTTTTGTTTCTTTCACTTCTTTTGTCCGATCGCAGCCCTGCCTTCGATCTATTTTCTTTTCTTTCCAGTTTTGAAGAAGGGTTCGACCCGAAACGTCAACTCAAATTTCTCTCCACGGATGTTGCCTGACCTGCTGAGTTTTTCCAGCATTTTCTGTTGTTATTTCGGATTTCCAACATTTGCAGTATTTTGCTATCGTACGTGTATGAAGCATCCTGGACCAACTTTATCTGAGCTTGTAATTTCTATAAGTTGACTATTAAAAAAATAGTTCACTATTCATAACGATAAGTTCACTATAAGTAACATTCGCGTCACACAAGTGCCAGGCAATGACCATCTCCAACAAAATAAAGTCGAACCACCTCCTCTTAACATTCAATGGCATTACCATCGTCAAACCCCCCACCATCAACATCCTGGGGTCACCATTGACCAGAAACTTAACTGGACCAGTCACATAAATACTGTGGTTACAAGAGCAGGTCAGAGGCTGGGTATTCTGCGATGATTGACACACTTCCTGACTCCCAAAAGCCTTTCCACCATCTACAAGGCACAACTTAGGAGTGTGATGGAATACTCTCCACTTACCTGGATGAGTGCAGCTCCAACAACACTCAAGAAGCTCGACACCATCCAGGACAAAGCAGCCTGCTTGATTGGCACCCCATCCACCACCTTAAACATTCACTCCCTCCACCACTGGCGCACGTGTCTGCAGTGTGTACCATCTACAAGATACACTGCAGCAACTCGCCAAGGCTTCTTTGACAGCATCTTCCAAACCCAGGACCTCTACCACCTAGAAGGACAAGGGCGGCAGGTGTATGGGAACACCACTATCTCCAAGTTACGCACCATCCTGTCTTGGAAATATATCGCCATTCCTTCATCGTCGCTGGGTCAAAATCCTGGAACTCCCTCCCTAACAGCACTGTGGAAGTACCTTCGCCACACGGACTGCAGCGGTTCAAGAAGGGAGCTCACCACCACCTTTTCAAGAGATGGGCAATAAATGCTGGCCTTGCCAGCGATGCCCATATTCCATGAATGAATAAAAAACACTTAACACAACCTTGTTGAAGTGAACTGCTGGCTTGGAACTGCTCCATCTACATTCCTTCTGACCCCTTGCCAAAGCTGTCTCTCAGAATCTGTCAATCCTTTCTTTCTCCTTTTTCTTCTGTCCTGTTGGTTCTCTTAAAACTGATGCTTTTAACATACTTTTCTTCCCCAACTCTGATCTTGGCAAAGAGTTCATTTTATTCTCTCCTATAATATATGTGGGTAGAACAAATGAAGGACAGAAACGAGTTGCTAGTTCATGTGCTTGCTTTACTAGGCCAGAGCAAACTGAGCATGCTCATACTAACCCATGTGACAATACATTACACTGCTTTCCTCTTAAAACAAATATGTATTTCCCTCCCCAACAAAACTATGGTCCCACCTTTGCCAGTATTACATTTACCACATAACAAAAACTCCCGGCTTTTTTTCAAATGAACTACAAATCCAGTTTAATAACAGGTTTGCAGAGCCTTCCTGATCTCCTTACAAAAAGGTTTTGGTGTTGAACCAATTTTCGGGTTGTTTTGTTCTGGTTCCGAACTCAAAGATGATCCTGTTTCTATCTCAGATTTGTTTGAACCTGGTACTTCAGTTTCTGAAGTCTGAACTCAGTCAAACTCATGTATGTGTTCATGATCAAGTGGTTCAAGGTCACATCTTGGTCCATCTCTAGCAGAGATCATTTGATCTAAAGGAACACTTCAGATGTTGTCACCAATTTCAACCAAATATCTCTTGGTTCCACCAACCTCTACCACGGTTCCTATATCCCACTTGTATGAACTCAACTTGCCAGGGGGACTGAGAACACGAACACACACGTTTTGTCTGAAACTGCAATCTTTCCGATTGCTGTCATAATAACGTTTCTGTTCAACTCTTGAGGCCAAATTTGGTTGAACAAGACTCAATCGTGTTCGCAATCTCCTCTTCATCAAGAGTTCTGCTGGGGTATATCCAGTTGTAGTGTGCGGAGCAGTTCTGTACTTCAGCAAGAAATTTGCCAAACATTGCTTCATGCTGAGTCCTGAACAACCCTGCAACACTCGCTTTTTGAGAGCTTCTTTTACTATTCTGACTGACCTTTCGGCTGCTCCGTTTGAAGCTGGATGATATGGTGGAACGATGTTTTTGATACCGTTCCGTTTCATGAACTCTTGGAATAGAGCAGAACGGAACCAAGGGCCATTGTCAGAAACAAGCTCTTCAGGTAAGCCATGACATGCGAAGATAGACCTCAACTCATCTATGGTACGTTCAGTTGTAGTATTTGAACCCATGTGTTTCACATCAATCCACTTTGAGTAACTATCTACAATTACCAGGAAATAATCATTTGCTTTCTCGCAGAAGTCTACATGTACTCTCTGAAAAGCTCTACTTGGCCATGACCAGGGTTGTAATGGAGTTTTGAGTGGTTTGTTTCTGCAATTTTGGCAAACGCTACATTTGCTGACAAGTGATTCAAGATCACTGTCCAATCCAGGCCAGTAAACAAAACTTCTTGCAATTTATTTCATACTGACAATCCCTAGATGTTCAGTATGAAGTTCGGCCAAAATTCTACCTCAAAGAAGTAGGTACCACCACTCTGTTTCCCCACTAGTTGCAACCTTGCTCACAAGACAATTCAGTACGACGGTTATGGAATGGTTTCAACTCTGTGTCCAGATACTGATCAGTCCATCCATTCCAGGTGTTTTCATACACTCTTTTCAGTACTGAGTCCTTTTGAGTCTCATCTGCAATCTCAGTTGCATTCACAGGAAAGTCTTTGTCAACTGCACCTAGCGTGAAAATCTCACCTTCACTCCCAACACATGAATCTTCATGTGGCAATCTGGACAAGGGATCTGCGATTGCGTTTTGCTTTGAAGTGTGATATTCAACCGTGTAGTCATATTGTGACAACAACACTGACCAACGTTGCATTCTTGATGCGGCCAGTGCAGGGATGGCAGATTTGGGCCCCAGTATTGCTAGGAGTGGTTTGTGTTATCAGGGTAAACTTTAAGCCGATCAGGAACTGTTGAAATTTCTTGATTCCAAACAATTTGCACGTAGGTTTCTTTTGCTCTTTTTGAGGGTTCGCGATGCAAAAGTGATTGGTTTCTCTTGGCCGTCATCCATTACGTGGCTTATGACAGTTCCCATACCTTAGCTAGAAGCATCACACGCTAACCTAAGTTCACGCTCTGTGTCGTAGTGCACAAGAAGAGCATCGCTAGAGAGACATCTTTAACAAGTGTCATAAGCTTCCTGTTGCACTTTTGTCCACTTCCACTGGACATCCTTCTTGAGGAGCTCGTGCAATGGAGCTAACATAGTCGCTAACTCAGGTAAGAAATGTGCGTAGTACTGGACCATACCAAGGAAAGATCGTAACTCAGACACGTTCTGTGGCTTTGGAGCATTGATGCCAGCATCAACCTTTTCCTTCACTGGTTGCAAGCCATTTGCATCAACTTTCAGACTAAGGTACACAACCACGGGCTGCACAAAAGCACATTTGCTCCTTTTCAATTTGACATTGTGGGAATTCAACCGTTGAAGCATTAAGTCCAACACTTCTAGATTTTCTTCCTCGCTGCTTGTTGCAATCAGCACATCATCTTGATTGCATAAGCAATTTGGAACTCCATGAAAAATCTTATCCATCGTAACCTGGAAGATTTTGGGGGAGAACTTTACACCGTATGGCAGCTTGGTTTATGAGTACAGTCCCTTGTGTGTGTTGATAGTGAGACACTGTTGACTCAAAGCTTAGAGAAAACTTTTGACCCAGAGAGTGCTGCATATAAATCTTGTGATGTAGGTAACGGGTACTGTTAATCGTCAACTGCTTGGCTGATGGTAACTTTGTAGTCACCGCACAAGCGTACAGTTTTGTCTGCTTTGGGCACTACCACAATCGGGGTAGCCCATTCGCTTTTGTCAGTTTTTACTAGCATTCCATTCTCTCTCAGTTTCTCTAGCTCTTCCTCCACCTGACTTTTCAACGCATAGGGGATCGGCCTTGCCTTACAATAGAAAGGCTTCGCGTTGGACTTGATGTGGATATGTGCATCATACCCAGTGATGCCTTCATAACTGTCTGTGAACATGCTTTTGTACTTGTTCAGCATTGCATTGAGTTGCATCTTTAAAGCATCTACACTGAAGATGTTTTTCCAGACTAGTTTTAACTTTCTCAACCAGTCTTTGCCCATGAGGGTTGGCCTGTTGCTGCAGCTCGCTACAATAGGCAGCTTTACCGATTGGCCATTGTGTTGAACTGTACATTCCATTTGTCCACATGTCTCTAGGATTTCTACGGTACTCTTTGTAAGTGGTATTTGATATGTGTCCTTACTCATGCTAGAGCAGTCTGCTGCTGTGTCAATACACATATCAATATATTGCTCGTTGATCAAAAGTTTTGTACGGAAATCTTTCTCACGACTGCTAGCATTGCTGCAGATGCCTAGTTCTTCCACATCAGGTGTGTTCCTTTCAATAGTGTGAATTCCTCCCTTTTGTTGTTGCTGCTTTGCTTCTAGAATGGTTTTTACTTCCTGCTTTCGATCTAGCTCTGCAAGCTGTTGAAATATGGCCTTGCTTCTGGCAGTGAACACACTTTGTATTTCTGTATTGGCAGGACTGTGGTGAATGATTTCCATGGCAGTGATAACAATTCACTGAACTGCTCTCGCCGACATGCTTTTGACTTGGTCTCAAAGCTTTAGGTTCAGTGGTAGCTTTGTGACTGTAGACCTGAGCTGCACTAGTCACTTGAGTTGGACGGAGCTCCCTAGCATTCTTAGACGCCACCTCCATAGAAAGGGCAATTTTGCATGTTATGTCAAACGTTAGATTCGGAGTGTTCAGTAATTTGGACTGTGTGTGCCCATCCACCAGTCCACACACAAACTTATCTCGCAGCGCACGATCCAAAAATGTACCGAAGTTACAATGCAAAGACAACTTCTTAAGAGCTATAATATACTCACTGATGGTTTCACTTTGTTTTTGGTTCCTGGTGCCAAACTTATAGCTCTCTGCTATTCCTAATGACTTTGGGTCGAAATGGTCTTCGAGTTTCCCAACGTCTTCAAACAACACATCCTTCGCTTTTCCTGGCGCGAGTAGGTTTGTCAATATTCCATAGATATCTGGCCTGATCTCCGTTAGAAAAATTGCTTTCTTCCGTTGATTAATCACTTTATTTTGAGCTTGAACATTCTCATCTGCACCTTCGGTCTCAATAATGTTATTGGCCTTAAAAAACATCTCCATCCACTCAATGTAAGAACTGAATGTTTTGCGAGCTCGGTCATACATGCCGAGGCTTCCGATGAATTCCGTAGGTGCGGCCATGATTGTCCCGATCCCGTTGAGCAGTGACTCAGCACGCTACCCGTGTACCTGTGAGAATCAACGCCGATGTTGCTGTGTACATACAGGTGAAGGCGAAGCACAGATGATTCTGCATCAGCATTAACAGGAAAATATTGAAAAAATTCAGTTTAGGTTTCAAAATTCACCTTAAACTTTTTCACATGAAGGTTGAACACTGTATTCTTTCATGATCCCTGAAAATGGCTTTGGGATCCCATTCTCATCACCAAAAATGTAATATATGTGGGTAGAACAAATGAAGGACAGAGACACGAGTTGCTTGTTCATCTGCTTGCTTTACCAGGCCAGAGTGAACTTTAGGAAGGATGTGAAAGCTTTGGAGAGGGTACAGAAGAGATTTGTTCCAGGGATGAGGGATTACAGTTATGTGGAGTTGTTCTCCTTAGAACAGAGAAGGCTAAGTGCTCTGTACTTGCTTAAAACCTGTTACATCTCTAACTTGTTCCAGTTCTGACAAAAGATGTTTCTCTTTCCACAGATGCTGCCTGACCTGCTGAGTATTTCCAGTGTTTTCTGTTTTTATTTCAGATTGCCAGCATCCGCAGTATTTTGCTTTTGTAAGGCTAAGAGGAAATTTAACAGAGGTGTTTAAAATCATGAAGAGTTTAGATAGAGTAAATAAAGAGAAACTGTTTCCAATGGCTGAAGGGTCGATAACCAGAGGGCACAGATTTCAGGTGACTGGCAAAAGAACCGGAGGCAACATGAGGAATTTTTTTTTCACGCAGCGAGTGGTTAGGATTTGGAATGGACTGCCTGATAGGGTGGTGGATGCAGATTCAATAGTAGCCTTCAAAAGGGAATTGCATAAATACTTGAAGGAGGAAAAATTGCAAGGATATGGGGAAAGAGCGGGGGAGTGAGATGAACTGGATTGCTCTTCGAAAGAGCCGGCGCAGACTCGATAGTCCGAATGGCCTCTTTCTGCGCTGTATAACTCTATGATTCTATGATATGTCTAGTGGATCCTCTACACCCTGGACTCCAATAAGGTCTCTAGTGCTGAGGGTATACTTTTCTTTTTTCCCCCTCAACAGAAGCGGATTTAAGTTTGTCCCTGTTCTATGCTGTCTCTCCAGTCTCTTCAAATCCCATTACATTTATTCTTCTTGGAGGTTTGCTTGCATTCATTCTTATCTTATGAAATGTGATCCTCTTTATCCTTTCAGTTACTATTCTCTTGCCTTTACATCTGTAACTTCTAAAGTTCTAGAGCTTGTTTTGACTCACTTTTCATTAAATGGAAAATTCTAACCTGATTTTTTTAAATTCATTTATGTGATGTGGGCATCGCTGGCAAGGCCAGCATTTATTGCCCATCCCTAATTGCCCTTGAGAAGGTGGCAGTGAGCTGCCTTCTTGAACTGCTGCAGTCCGTGTGGTGAAGGTACTCCCACAGTGCTGTTAGGGAGGGAGTTCCAGGATTTTGACCCAGCGACGATGAAGGAACGGCGACATACTTCTAAGTCAGGATGGTATGTGACTTGGAGGGGAACTTGAAGGTGGTGGTGTTCCCATGTGCCTGCTGCCCTTGTCCTTCTAGGTGGAAGAGGTCACGGGTTTGGGAAGTGCTGCCGAAGAAGCCTTGGTGAGTTGCTGCAGTACATCTTGTAGATGGTACACACTGCAGCCATGGTATGCCGGTGGTGGAGGGAGTGATTGTTTAAGATGGTGGATGGTGTGCCGATCAAGCGGGCTGCTTTGTCCTGGATGGTGTTGAGCTTCTTGAGTGTTGTTGGAGCTGCACTCATCCAGGCAAGTGGAGAGTATTCCATCACACTCCTGACTTGTGCCTTGCTGTTCCACTGAATGACCTTGGCCATAAATTTGGTCCTCTCTTCCTGAGCATTCTGGTGATTAATTTGTCAATGTTTCAGACATCTAAAACTCCTTTGATAGGTTATTATACGTTCTTCCACCAAAGTTATGCCTATGGCTGGGCCATGTCCTCTTAAATTACACTATCCGTGATGCAATTGAGAATTCATCCGCTGACTCATTTTTGATCAACCAGATTATTCCTCCTCCAGACCAATGATTTTTACACTTATCACCCAAGCCGATCCACTGGGTAGCTGATGATAACATTCAACGTTTAGCAACATTTTGTACATCGCTCACTCTGAGTGATTTCTCTCGCATTCAGTCATTGAATCAGGAAATCATGATCTCCTCCAAGCTCTTTGGGAGGCAATGGACAGCCTTTTTCCGCAATTACTTTATCTTAGCAATAGAATGTCCCCTGTACAGCTTTGGAAAATCACGGGACAAAGAAATTAATAAAATATGAATTAATTAGGTCTAAGGGGATAAAATTTAAGTGAACTAAGTAGAGGATAACTACATTAAAGGGAGCTGAGTGCCATTAAATAAAAATCTGGTATACATAAATAATAAATAGGAGTATGGGGATACTAAACTAAAAACACACACATATATATATATATATATATATATATATATATATATAAATAAATAAAAGGTAAGTAGATAGACTTATAAGTAAAATGATGCGACAGCTGAGACCCGTTGCCTGCAAATCCTGTGCCAAGTGGGAACTCCCGGACGCTTCATGTGTCCTGGATAATCACATGTACAAGGAAGTGCCTCCAGCTGCTCAAACTCAAGCTCAGGGTTTCTGAGCGTGAGGAGTGGCTGGAGTCACTTGTAAGGCTCGCAAAATTTTACAGATTCCCCCAAACCAAGAAAAGGAGAGATTTTGTACCATTTTAAAGAATATTGGGCCAAAAGGGACTTAAAATCAAAACCCCAGGATTTTTAGCTATTTTAAAAGGCATGTTCAGGCCTGTGGAAAAGCTAACTAAAGGAACTGGGCTGGGCACTATGGGACAGACAGTTTGAGTATTGGAAAAGGCCAGATTGTCTGAGAATGTTCTGGGCCATCCCAGTCATTCTACATAAGGACAATAGGCCCACGGAAGGACAGTTCCCGTCAAAAACCTACAGGGTCATCAAAAACATGAATAATACAATAAATGCCACTAATCAACAGAAGAGACCCTGGCCCCAGCAGGAGAACACAATCGAACAGTTTAAACCCACTCAGAGAGACATCCAAAACCACTTCGCACACTTAAAACTGATTTCGAAGCAATCCCGAAACTAGTTAAAAGTCAGTTAAATAAATGGGACCAATCAAAATTAACGAGCCCGCCCAAAATCTAACAAGATTAGCAGGCTTCGTTTAGTATAAACTAAAGACCTGTCTCCACAAGAAATCAGTTCGATGAGTTCGGTCAGCACAGTTCGGACAGACACAGAAAGAGGCACAGCTCATTCGAAAGACATCAGCCTCGGGACAATCAATCGATGAAAGGACAACAGGAGGATAACGGAAGGAATCGTGGCAACCAAGGGCTCCAAGAAACAAACAACCAACAATATTACCAACAGCTAGGTAATAATGGGCCACCGCGACCAACAAGAAACCAACCTGGAAGAAACCGAAGATCTGCAAGTTTTTTTCCCCACTCTACAAACTATTCCTGCGTTTGGTGAGCATTTCTCTGGTCCTCTGGAATCCAACCTAGTTAATATAGTGGGATTGGGAGGGGCAAGGTATTTTGTCTATTGTCATTCTCCCTCATATATTCTGAAGTGTTCCCCCTTTTAGAGTGATAAGATTATTGTGTTGTGTATATTTTCTTGTCTCAAATAAATCCAAGTTCTTTTCACCAACTCAGTTGTCTATTGCAATTTCATTACTACCCCCAAGTAAGTCCAGGTCTAGAACCAAGGGAGTGGGAGCGATTCGAACCGCTCAGGGAGTCAGAGGCAAAGCTGACCACACACACCACCCCCTACACACTGCAGGGAGGTTGAGAATTTCCTGGTGCGCACGTTCCAGGAGATGGTCATCCCGCAGCTACAGAGAGTTCAGGAGGATAGTAAGTAAGGGGGGGGAAGAGGCAGACAGTGGAGGAATTCTCCGGGAGTGTGGCAGTGTCACACTGGGTTTCAGTGCTGAACAGAAAAGGCTGGAAATACTCACCAGGTCAGGCAGCATCTGTGGAGAGAGAAACAGAGTTAATGTTTCAGGTCGATGACGTTTTGTCATCGACCTGCAACGTTAACTCTGTTTCTCTCTCCACAGATGCTGCCTGACCTGCTGAGTATTTCCAGCAGTTTCTGTTTTTATTTCAGATTTCCAGCATCCGCAGTATTTTGCTTTTATTTCAGTGCTGTATACTGGTGAGGGTGATGTCACCTCTGGGGAGTGCAATCTAGAGCACATTCATGGCGCAGTGGGGCAAATTACTGCACAGGAGAGCACAGCAAAATGCAGCGGCCATAGGGGATTCAACAGTCAGGGGGATAGATAGGCGTTTCTGTAACCGCTGACAGGATTCTCGCATGGTGTGTTGCCTCCCTGGTGCCAAGGTAAAGGACATCACTGAGAGGGTGCGGAACATTTTGCCGGGGGAGGGGGGAACAGCCAGAAGTCATGGTCCATATTGGAACTAATGACATAGGCAGGAAAAGGATTGATGTCCGACAGCAGAGTTTCGGGAGCTAGGGACCTCAAATGTAATAATCTCTGGATTACTCCCAGTGCCACGTGCTAGTGAGGTTAATGCATAGCTGGAGAAATGGTGAAGTGTCAGTGCAGCCTTTGGTCGCCTGAGGAAGAGAGTGTTCGAAGATCAGGACCTCAAACCCAGCACCAAGCTCATGGTCTACAGAGCAGTAGTGATAACCGCCCTCCTGTATGCTTCAGCGACATGGACCATGTACAGCAGGCAACTCAAAGCACTGGAGAGGTACCACGAACGCTGCCTCCGCATGATCCTGCAAATCCATTGGCAGGATAGGCGCACCAATGTCAGTGTTGTCGCTCAGGCCAACATCCCCAGCATCGAAGCTTTGACCACGCTCGGTCAGCTCCGATGGACGGGTCACATCAACCGCATGCCCGATACGAGACTCCCAAAACACGCGCTCTACTCGGAGCTCCGACACGGCAAGAGAGCCCCAGGTGGACAGAGGAAATGCTTCAAGGACACCCTCAAAGCCTCCTTGAAAAAGTGCAACATCCCCACGGACACCTGGGAATCCCTGGCCCAAGACCGCACAAAGTGGAGAAGCAGCCGGGAAGGCGCCGAACACCTCAAGTCTCTTCGCCGGGAGCAAGCAGAAGCCAAGCGCAAACAGAAGGAGCGCACGTCAACCCAAGCACGCCACCCACCCGCCCCTTCAACCACCGTCTGCCCCACCTGTGACAGAGACTGTAGGTCCCGCATTGGACTCATCAGTCACCTGCAAACTCATTTTTAGTGTGGGAGCAAGTCATCCTCAGTTCCGAGGGACTGCCTAAGAAGAAGAGATGAAGGAGGAAGGAATCAGATTCTTGGGGCATAGGGACCAGTTCTGTGGCCGGAGGGACCTGTACAAGATGGATGGGTTGCACCTCAACAGGGCTGGGACCAATGTCCTCGCAGGGAAGTGAACAAGTGCTCTGGGGGTGAGTTTAAACTAATTTGGCAGGGCTAGGGCACCTGAATGAAGCATTAGAGAGGAGAAACAAGGCGCACAGAGGACTGGGAGAGACCAACAGAATTAGAAAGAGTAGTTCAGAAATAGGAGGGCTCAAGAGAAAATGCAAGGCAGACGAAGATGGGTTTGGAGTGCATGTGCGTAAATGCACGGAGCATGTTAAAGAAGGTTGGCGAGCTACAGGCACAAGTAGCTGTGATGAAATATTCCATTCATCACTCATCAGTATTTCTCTGCCTGTGACTGTGGTTGGTTTCAGTTTCATTTCCATTGTATTGTACTGTGTGTAGGGCTCCGCCCATACCTGGCTCCTATGTAAGCTGGCCCAGCCTGCAGCACATCCAGTATGGCAGACCTCTGGATGGAAGATACATTCTCCTCTGTGTGTTACCTTCTAAGTCAATAAAAGCCTTGTTTTGTTTCGCTAACATCGAGTCTCGGATTTATTGAGGCACATCAGTAGCCACATGGGATTATGATGTAGTGGTAATAACGGAGAACTGGCTCAAATAAGAGGAGGATTGGGAACATAATATTCCTGGCTGCAATGTATTCAGGAAAGATAAGAAAGTAAAAAAAAGTAGGGGAGAGGGTGGCAGTGATACTGTTACAATCCTGGAAAGGGATGATGTACTTGAAGGTTCAAAGACAGAATCTATTTGGTTAGAATTAAGGAACAATAGAGGAGCTATTACACTGCTGGGTGTATACAATAGGCCATCAAATAGCGGGAAAGAGATAGAGGAGCAAATTTGCAGGCAAATTGCAGGAAGATGAATGAACTATAGAGTAGTGATAATGGGGACTTCAATTATTATCTCAATAAAAAGACTGGGAAAATAACAGTGTAAACAACACCTTGTATTTATATAGCGCCTTTCACGTAGTAAAACGTCCCAAGACGCTGCACAAGAGTGTTGCAAGACAAAAAAAATGATACCGAGCCACAGAAGCTTCATCTAGAGCCATCCTTTGTTCCTTGAATCTCTCAATGTCTCTTAACCTCTCCTGCTTTCTATCCTATCTCTGACCGACCCCTTTTGTTCTTTCATCCCCTCCCCCTTTTCCCAGCCCCCACTTGCTTTAAAATCTATCCCTTTTCCTGCTTTTTTTTCCAGTTCTGACGAAGGGTCTTCGACCTGAAACGTTAACTCCGTTTCTCTCTCCACGGACGCAGCCCTGGCCTGCTGAGTTTTTCCAGCGTTTTCTATTGTTATTAAGGATAAATTAGGGCAGGTGACCAAAAGTTTGGTCAGAGAGGTAGGTTTTAAGGAGCGTCTTAAAGGAGGAAAGAGAGGTAGCGAGGGGAAAAGGTTTAGGCAGGCAACAGACAGCACGGCTGCCAATGGTTGAGCGATTATTAGGGATGCTCAAGAGGGCAGAATTAGAGGAGTGCAGATATCTCAGGGGGGTTGTGGGGCTGAAGGAGATTACAGAGATAGGAAGGGGCGAGGCCATGGAGGGATTTGAAAACAAGGATGAGAATTTTGAAATCAAGGTGCTGCTTAACCGGGAGCCAAAATTGGTCAGCGAGCACAGGGGAGATGGGCGAACAGGACTTGGTGCAAGTTAGGACACGGGCAGCCGAATTTTGGATGACCTCAAGTTTATGTGGGGTGGAATGTGGGAGGCCAGCCAGGAGTGCGTTGGAATAGTCAAGTCTAGAGGTTACAAAGGCATGGATGAAGATTTCAACAGTGGATGAGCTGAGGCAAGGGCAGAGATGGGCGAACAGTGTGGTTCAGCCTCAGACAGATGTTACGGAGAAGGATGGAGTCAGTGCCTAGGGAACTGAGATTGTGGTGGGGATTAAAAACAATGGCTTCGGTCTTCCCAATATTTAATTAGAGAAAATTTTTGCTCATCTAGAATTGTATGTCGGATAAGCAGTCTGACAATTTAGAGACCGTGGAGGGGAAAAGAGGTAGTGAGGTAGAGCAGGGTGTCATCAACATACATTTGGAAACTGATGCTGTGTTTTCGGATGATGTCGCCAAGGGGCAACATGTAGATGAGAAATAGGAGTGGTCGAAGGATAGATCCTTGGGGGACACCAGAGGTAATGATGCGGGAACAGGAAGAGAAGATGTTGCAGGTGATTCTCTGGCTACGATTAGATAGATAAGAATGGAACCAGGCGAGTGCAGTTCCACCCAGCTGAACGATGGTGGAGAGGCGTTGGAGAAGGATGGAGTGGTCAACCGTGTCAAAGGCTGCAGACAAGTCAAGAAGGACGAGGAGGGATAGTTTACCTTTCTCACAGTCACAAAGGATGTCATTTGTGACTTTCGGTACTGTGGCAAGGGCGGAAACCTGATTGGAGGATTCAAACATGGAATTGCGGGAAAGATGGGCACGGATTTGGGAGGCGACAGCACATTCAAGGATGTTGGAGCAGAAAGGGATGTTGGAGATGCGGTGGTAGTTTGCAAGGACGGAGGGATCAAGGGTTGGTTTGTTTGAGGAGAGGGGTGATGATGGAAGATTTGAGGGAAAGGGGGGACAGTACCTGAGAAGAGAGAATCGTTAACAATATGGGAGCCAGAAAAGAAAGTTGGATGGTCAGCAGTTTGGTGGGAATAAGGTCGAGGGAGCAGGAGGTGGGTCTCATGGATAAGATGAGCGCGGCAAGGTCATGAGGGGAGATCGGAGAGAAACTGGTGAAAGATGTGAGTTCAGGGCAAGAGCAGAGGGGAACCTTAGAGGAAGTTTGGCCCAGTGGGCTAGGGGAAGGAACGGAAATGGCAGAGGCAGCTGAATGGATGGTCTCAATCTTAGAGACAAGGAAATTCATGAGCTCCTCACACTTGTTATCGGAGGTGAGGGTGGAGGAGACAGGGTAGAGTGGTTTAAGAAGATGGTTAGCAGTAGAGAATAGGAGCCGGGGTTTATCCTTGCATTCCAGAATGATTCTGGAATAGTGAGCAATTTTGGTAGACGAGAGCCGGGCCCGATAATGCTTCTTGTGGTCCAGCCAGATCTGGCGGTGGATGGCAAAACCAGTTGTCCGCCATATCTGTTCAAGTCTGCGTCCCTTGGACTTAAGGGAGCGAAGATGACAGCCATACCAGAGGGAACGGCCAGGGTGAGAGAGGGTAATTGTTTTAGTAGGGACTAGGGCATCAATGGTGGTGGTGAGGGTGTGGTTGAGCAGAAATGTCATGGGGAATGGAGGAATAGAGGCTGGACAGTTGGGATTTCATAAGTGCAGTTGTAAGAGAGTTGGGAGAGAGTTTTTTTCAGGGGCGGACACAGAAGGAAGTAGAGTTGGCGGGGGGAGGGGGCTGGTGGAAGGGGATGTGCGTGGAGAGTGACACGAGGAAATGGTCAGAGATGGCCTTATCTGCAATTGACATGATGGGAGTAGCGAGGCCACGAGAGATGGCAAGGTCGAGGGGGTGGCCGAGAATATGGGTTGGGGAGTTTACATGGAGGGACAGATTAAGAGAGGATAGGAGGCTAGTGAACTCAGAGGAGAGACAGCATGATGAATTGAGATGGATGTTGAAATCACCGAGGATGAGAAGTCGTTCGGTGCAGAGGCTGAGGGAGGAGATCAGTGAAGCTATCTCAGTATTAAGATTTTATGGTACTTGGGTGGGCGGTAGAGAACAAGAATTTTAAATAAGAAGTGAGAGGGGTAGAATAAGGTGAGATGCTCAAAGGAGGAGAAAGTGCCGGAGAAGTAGGGGGACAGACCAAGGTGTGATTTGGTGATGAGAGCCGTGGGCAAAGAGAGAGAGGAATTCCTGAAATGTGTACAAGATGACTTTCTTGATCAGTATGGGGGGGAATGTTAACCCCCGAAAATGGGTGGGTTTCAGTTGTGTGGGAAGTAAAAATGTAAAAGATGCCAAATCCGAACCCACCCCACCTTGAACCAGCATACTCCCAGTTTTAACGGAGGTGGGATTGGAGGCGGGTGACCAACACGCTCCCAGGAGGCGGGTCACTTATTTAAATATTTTAATGAGGTTGCGTGCCTCAGATATTTTCTCTGTTCCAGCTTTAACACTGGCCGACCGGGTTTCCCGGGCCTCGGGAAACGCGGCAGCTAAAGGAAGGTGAGGACTGCTGCGTGGAATAGATAAATGCTTTTCCAGCACTGCTTGTGGGCCAGGAGGTGCAGGAGTGCTTCCCCCTCAAGCAAACCCGCTAACATTCCCAGTGACCGGAACCTCCCTCCCCCCCAATCCCGCGATCTTTTGCCCTGCAGATGACTCCCACGGCCCCCCATGTCCTCCAGGGGCCCCTTGCATGATCTTCTCCCCCTCCTCCCCCGATCTCTCCAGCCCCTTCCGTGATCTTCTCCCCTCATACCTTGATCTCCGGCCATCCCATTGATGGCCCCCAAGACCCCCGACCTCTCCGCCCCCCCTGCCCCCATCAATGATCCCCCCCCAATCTCTCCGCCCCCCCCCCCACTGATCATCGATGGCCCCTCTGACCCCCGATCTCCCCATCCCTCTTTTCCACTCCATGGCTGCACCCTAGTACTGAAGGCTTACCCGCCCGAAGGCCAGCCAGCCTCTGGCTGAGGCTGGGAAATAGATTCTAAAACGGTAATCAAGTCTTGCCATTAAAATCAGCAGGACCTAACCGAGGGAAACCCATTCTTCCAGGTTTTCCGACCGCAAAGCTGACCCACCCATTCCCGCTGCTCTCTCCCTGCCTCCCCGGCAATATCAGGGCCTATGTTTTCAACCCATTGGGGAAGGAAGCAGTGCTGGATCTAGCTCTGGGGAACGATGTGGGGCAAGTGGAGCATCTTTCAGCAGGAGAGCATTTGGGAAACAGTGATCATAATGTCATTAGGTTCAGAGTAGTTATGGAAATGGACAAGGAAAAATCAAATGTGAAAATATTCAACTGGAGGAGGGCTTATTTCAGTGAATAGAAAGGGGATCTGGCCTAGGTGGATTGGAATCAAAGGTTGGTATCACAGAAATCACAGAAACCCCACAGTGCAGATAGAGGCCATTTTGGCCCATCGAGCCTGCACCGACACATATCCCACCCGATCCCCGTAACTCCTACACCAACACATATCCCACCCTATCCCTGTAACCCCACGTACTTAATCCCCCTAACACTAAGGGTCAATTTATCATAGCCAATCAACCTAACCCGCACATCTTTGGGCTGTGGGAGGAAACCGGAGCACCCGGAGAAAACCCACGCAAACACGGGGAGAATGTGCAAACTCCACACAGACAGTCGCCCGAGGCTGGATTCGAACCCGGGTCTACTCAAAGAGGAGATAGTTTGGGTACAGACGAGAAACATTCTCGTGACAGGCAAAAGAAGGACATCCAAAGCTAGAGCTCCCTGGATGACTAAAGATACAGAGATTCAAATGAAACAGAGAAAGGAGGCTTATGATAAATGTCAGTTTCATGTTTCAGTAGGGGATCAAGCCGAATGCAGAAAGTACAGAGGAGAACGGAAAAATGGAATAAGAGGGGCAAAGAGAGTGTATGAGAATAGATTAGCGGGTAACATTAAAGGGAACCCAAAAGTCTTTTATAAACATATAAATAGTAAAAGGGTAGTCCAAGGAAGGGTGGGGCCGATTAGTGGCTAAAAAGGAGATCTTCGTGGGAGGCCGAGGTACTAAATGAGTCCTTTGTGTCTATCTTCACTAAAGAAGAGGCTGCTGCCAATGTCACAGTAAAGGAGGAGGTTGTAGAGAAACTGGATCGGATAGAAATAGATAAGGAGGAGGTACTAAAAAGGTTGGCCGCGCTCAAAGTAGAAAAGTCACCCGGTCTGGATGGGATATTTCCTAGGTTGCTGAGGGAAGTAAGGGTGGAAATTGTGCAGGCTCTGGCCTCAGTCTGCAGATGGTACGAAGCTCAGAAATGTAATAAACTGTGAGGAGGATAGTAACAGGCTTCAAGAGGAAATAGGCAGACTGGCGAAATGAGCAGACACGTGGCAGATGAAATTTAATGCAGAGAAATGTGAAGTGACTCATTTTGCTAGGAAGAATGAGGAGAGGCAATATAAACGAAATGGTGCAATATTAAATGGGGTGCAGGCACAGAGAGACCTGAGGGTGGACGTACACAAGTCTTTGAAGGTGGCAGGTCAAGTTGAGAAGCTGTTAAAAAAAAAAAGCATACAGGATCCTCGGCTTTATAATTAGTGGCATAGAGCACAAAAGCAAAGAAGGTAGGCTAAACCTTTATATAACGCTGGTGAGGCCCCAGCTGGAGTAGTGTGTCCAATTCTGGGCACCACACTTTAGGAAGGATGTGAAGGCCTTAGAGAGGGTGCAGAAGAGATTTACTAGAATGGTACCAGGGATGAGGGACTTCAGTTACATGGAGAGACTGGAGAAACTGGGGCTGTTCTCCTTAGAGCAGAGAAGGTTAAGGGCAGATTTGATAGAGGTGTTCAAAAATCAAGAAGGGTTTTGATAGGGTAAATAAGGAGAAACTGTTTCCACTGGCAAAGTGGCACTAACCGGAGGACACAGATTTAAGGTCATTGGCCAAAGAAGCAGAGGCAGCATGAGGATTTTTTTTTTTAACGCATTAGTTGTTATGATCTGGAAACCACTGCCTGAAAGGGTGGTGGAAGCAAATTTAATCATAATTTTCAAAATGGAAATCTGAAGTGGAAAAATGGAGAAAAAGCAAGGAGTTGGGACCAATTGGAAAGCTCTTTCAAAGAGCCAGCACAAGCATGATGGGCGGCATGGCCTCCTTCTGTGCTGTATCATTCTATGATTCTATGAAGAGAAACCCCTGAATGTACACTATACAGCGCATGTGCAGCGGTTGGTGTGTACGCAGTCTTAACTTTTTTTTTGCCTCCATTTTCTTTTCACTTGTCCCCTCCTCTGTGGAAGATGGTGAATCATTGCTGAGCGTGATCCCATGAAGCCATCCAGTCCTTCAGCCAAGGGACCATTCTTCAGAGCCTAAAAAGTACTTGCCAGCCGTGGCTCAGTCTCAGCTCCGAGGCAAAAGGTCATGGGTTGAAGTCCCACTCTGGGGACTTGAGCACATAAATCTAGGCTGACTCCCCAGTGCAGTGCTGAGGGAGTGCTGCACTGTCGGAGGTGCCGTCTTTCAGATGAGACGTTAAACTGAGACTGCTCTCTCGGCTGGATGTAAAAGATCTCACGGCACTATTTCGAAGAAGAGCAGGGTCGTTCTCCCCGGTGTCCTGGCCAATATTTATCCCTCGATCAACATCACTAAAAACAGATGAACTGGTCATTATCTGACTACTCTTTGACTTGTGGGAGCTTGCTGTGTGCAAACTGGCTGCAGTGTTTCCTACATCACAACAGCGACTACACTTCAAATAGTTCTTCATTGACTGTAAAGCGCTTTGGGATGTCCTGAGGTCACGCAAGGCACTGTAGAAACGCAAGTTCTTCTTTCTTTTGTTGACTGTCTGATTTGACAATGGTGGAAGGTGGTGGGCAATCACAAAACACACAACAACCCTATCTTCACCTAAAACACACATGCATGTTCTAGCAGGGGTGAGCGAGTAGCAACCAAGAAGAACAACCCTGGCTTGGTTTCCCACCCCACCCCACCCAAAGGGGTCTCAGGCCAACCCCAGTGCTTGCACCAATATCCGGCTACGATCAGCCAGCCCAGCACAGCACAGACCAAGGATGGAACCTGTGGTCCTCCTGGTCAATATGGTTCCGTACTGTACCACGGAGTGAGCTCACTATTTCTCCCTACAACTCTCCAGGGTAGAGGAGCCAGTGACACCACAAGTCCTAGCACAACCACTTGGCTGTCTGTACGGGAACGAACAGGAGGGCTCGCAGGAGTCCTATTTTTAGGCCTTCGCTTTTGCCCGCCTGCTGATGAAATCATTGCACGCTAACAATAAGGATGCTTTATCCAGCAGTGCAGGAGAGCGAAACCCACCCCTAATTCCCCACAAAGGAAAGGGTAGCCATTAAAAGCAGCTCCGCGCCATAAATCGGTCATCGGAGCTTAGAAAACAACCGCTGATCCGGGTCGTACCAAACTGTAGTATCTTCTTCTATATCCCTTCATTCCCCATTGACAACTGGTTCACGTCCCACCTCATGCTCTGTCCTCCCAACTGACAACTCGTGGCCCATCTGGTGCTGTCTGCACTTTTTTTTCCACACACCTAATCAATATCAGAGACGTTAAAAGTCCATTCTAGTGACAGATGATTTTTGACACAAATAGACAAAACTGTAAAACTATACATTATTACACATTACAGTCAATATTTTTTACACTAAACTTCACTAAAGTTCTCCCACTTGCTACTTCTGAATTCTAATACTCTATGCTTCCACGTGCACTGTGCAAATACATAGCTGTGTGTAGATAATAATAAATACTGTTATTCATTCCAAAACACCTAAATGTTTTGAAAGGCATGGTACACATACACTGGCTACTTTCAGGCTTGCTTGAAAAACTTCATGTGAAACTTAGTTCTGCTGAAAACTCAGTTTTAAGTTCATCAGTTCCATTAACCACTAGAGCACGAGAATGTTGTGAGCCTATTCAGCACATCCAGGCCGACCTCATGGTTCGGTCCTCACCCAGGAGTCATTCAACACATTTTAACTTTACTCCGCATATTCCCCACCCACCCCACACTCCAAGAAGCAAGAATA
Organism: Somniosus microcephalus; assembly: GCF_052327205.1. NCBI lineage: Eukaryota > Metazoa > Chordata > Chondrichthyes > Squaliformes > Somniosidae > Somniosus > Somniosus microcephalus. The sequence goes on from NC_141001.1 coordinate 105,079,856, forward strand.
TATATATTTCTTCAATATTTTAAATGAGTCAGTGTTATGCTAAGTACCAGTCTCCTCAAGTTTTTTTTAAAATGTATTCGTTCATGGGATGTGGGCGTCGCCAGCAAGGCCAGCATTTATGGCCCGTCCCTAATTGCCCCTGAGAAGGTGGTGGTGAGCCACCTTCTTGAACTACTGTTCTTTGTAGCGGTTTGGTACAACTGAGTGTCTTGCTAGGCCATTTCAGAGGGCAGTTAAGAGTCAGCCACATTACTGTGGGTCTGGAGTCACATATCGGCCAGACCAGGTAAGGACGGCAGATTTCCTTCCCTGAAGGAACATTAGTGAACCAGATGGGTTTTTACGGCAATCCGGTAGTTTCATGGTCACCATTACTGTTACTAGCTTTTTATTCCAGATTTATTTAATTAACTGAATTTAAATTCCCCAGCTGCCGTGGTGGGATTTGTGAACTCACATCTCCGGATCATTAGTCCAGGCCTCTGGATTACTAGTCCAGCAACATAACCACTATTCTACCGTTCCCGGTTGACAACTCTATTACCTGTTTTCCGATGACCTTGCATGAAAGGGTGGTGGGGGCAGATTCAATAGTAACTTTCAAAAGGGAATTGGATAAATACTTGAAAAGGAAACATTTGCAGGGTTATTGGGCAGGAGCAGGGGAGTGGGACTAATCGGATAGCTCTTTCAAAGAGCCGGCACAGACTCGATGGGCCGAATGGCCTCCTTCTGTGCTGTATCATTCTATGATTCTTACCTTACGATTCTATGTACAAAACCTTGCGCAAAACGCTTTTAGCCACAGTATTCCTATATCCAATTATATAGTTGTCACTTTCAGGTGAATTTCACAAGTACAAAATGAGCAAAGCAGGAATGGCTGAGAGGATGGTTACCTCAGGCAACAATGTTAAGCCGTCAATAAAAAAATTAACCCATGGAATATATCGTGTGATTTGGAGGGTGTTGCTTGAAATAATTTTGTGAACTGCGATTTCAGGCCTGCCAGGGGTGCATAGACTGCAGCTGAGTAGGTGGTCATGAAATAACTTTTTGAAAGAAAGAGACAAGCCTATTGGCCCAGACTTTGTTGTCAAAAATAACGGTGAGAGCAATGGCACTCAGCAAGTGGCACAGCCACTTCAAGCAAGGGGCAGATGCGCTGTTAAATTGCGAATATCCAAACGTTGCGGTCCGCATTGAGCCGCTCGCTTCATGAAAACGGCACCTCGTTGCCTGCCTCACTAGTGGCATTCTTTGAATGGCGTGAAGTTGCCGTATTTGTGCCATAGATATGAACTAAACGCATCACAGAAAGTTAGGTCTTGTCATTACAAACGCAAGTACCCTTTTAATGATGTGATGAGTGTTAATTACTGCCAAACAACCTCTGACGCCGAAAATGAACGATTACAAGTCTGGAGTCTCATTCCTTCAGGTGTTAATTGTTGTTCGAGATTTTTTAAAATGTCAAATTTTAATTTATTTTGCTTTTCCTTTCTGTCCCTTTTTTCTTTCTCTCTCTGAATCCAGTTTTTCTTTCCCTCTCTTTCTGTACTTTATTTGACATTGAATTCATCCCCTTGAATTCACCCTCCTTCTCAGCCCTTCCTGGGTTTATTTCTCAATCCTTCAATCTGATTGGTTTCGGAGATACCCAGCTGCTTTCCCTGTTCACTCAGGTCCCAGATGCCCTGATTCCCCTCGCAGTGCCGTCATCAGCTCGCACTATCAGCAACTTGCCACGCACAAAATATAAAACCTTAAACGTGCAAGGGCAAGTCTAACTAACGGCACACCCCCGTGAGATACCCTGCTACAGCAAAATCTGAGCCATTAAACCCACAAGCTGACCCAGCAGCAATCTTATGTACATTCTTGTACTGATACCTGGGATAGCAGGAATGACGTATGAGGAGAGATTGGTTCGATTAAGCTTATACTCGCTGGAGTTCAGAAGAATGAGAAAGGATCTCATTGAAACTTATAAAATTCTAACAGGACTAGGCAGGCTGGATGCAGGAACGATGTTCCCGATGGTGGGGGAGTCCAGAACCAGGGGTCACAGTCTAAGGATAAGGGGTAAGCCATTTAGGACAGAGATGAGGAGGAATTTCTTCACCCAGAGAGTGGTGAACCTGTGGAATTCTCTACCACAGAAGGCAGTTGAGGCCAATTCATTAAATATATTCAAGAAGGAGTTAGATATATTTCTTAAAGCTAAAGGGATCAAGGGATATGGAGAGAAGGCAGGGACAGGATACTGAATTGGGATGATCAGCCATGATCTCATTAAATGGCGGAGCAGGCTCGAGGGGCCGAATGGCCTACTCCTGCTCCTATCTTCTATGTTTCTTAGATCACAACAATGACTACACTTCAAAGTACTACATTGGCTGTGACGTCCTGCGGTCATGAAAGGCGCTATATAAATGCAAGTCTTTTCTTTGTCTTTCTTTTCGCGTGGCACACACTCTTCAGCTAATTCTGTCATAAGAAGCACACTTTTCCGTTTGCAACCTGATGTAAAAAGATGACTGAGCACTTGGTTTGAGTATAAAACAAGGCTTTAATCAACTGTTTCAAAACCATGAGATTTCTAGTTACAATCACTAGTTCCTGGTTACAGAAACATCCTGAGCAAGCTGGGCCCATGCGCGAGTATTTATACTCCTTGGATGGCGCCACCAGCTGGCCGCCCAGTGTTACTTCATGAGTCATGATAAGATTCATGACATTACCCATAGTATTCATGGTAAGTAACTGGTGTAATGCGAAGGCTACCTCTTTGGAGCCCAAAAGAATTGTTCTGAGAATGCTTCCATTATCTGCGTGTGCTACGTTGCTGAGACCAGCGGGGCTCTGTTTGATACGCCATTTATATTTGCTGTTTGCCGTTGATGGCACTGCTTGGCGCACACCACCAAACTAGATGTTTTTTTCTGCTGGACCGGCAGTGGCAGAGCGCCCCCTCAGCCACACTGTGGCATTGCAGCCAAAGGAAGGGCGCCAACAGCAAGCTGCGGGAATCGAAACACTTCAACACGGCGCACCTTCTGAAGAGCTCACAGCAGCTCAGTAAACAGGCACCGAGGATAACGGTGGGTAAAGCATCGGCAGAGAGCTTTAAGCTCTGGGTTAGTGCAAGGCGACATCAGAGTTGGAGCGCACGTGCCCTGATAACATGGTTTCAGAGCGTAAGGGCAGTACGAGGGCAGGGGGGGGTCGGGGGGTGGGGGGAAGTCGGCTGAGCAGGTGAAGCACTCTCACTTCACTTTGCTACAAATAGTGGAACAGAGGTGGGATCTGGGGAAATCAGGAGGGTTTCGGCCAGCTGTGGTATTTTGACAGGAGGGTTTCGGCCAGCTGTGGTATTTTGACAGGAGGGTTTCGGCCAGCTGTGGTATTTTGACAGGAGGGTTTCGGCCAGCTGTGGTATTTTGACAGGAGGGTTTCGGCCAGCTGTGGTATTTTGACAGGAGGGTTTCGGCCAGCTGTGGTATTTTGACAGGAGGGTTTCGGCCAGTTGTGGTATTTTGACAGGAGGGTTTCGGCCAGCTGTGGTATTTTGACAGGAGGGTTTCGGCCAGCTGTGGTATTTTGACAGGAGGGTTTCGGCCAGCTGTGGTATTTTGACAGGAGGGTTTCGGCCAGCTGTGGTATTTTGATAGTCCTCTTGCTGGGCAGAAAAAAAACACTGGCACCCACCTCACAATATTGGTTAAAAGAAAGAAAGTCTTGCATTTATATAGCACCTTTCACAACCCTAGGACGTCCCAAAGCGCTTTACAGCCAATGATGTACTTTATGAAGAGTAGTCACTGTTGTAATGTAGGAAACACAGCAGCCAATTTGCGCACAGCAAGCTCCCACAAACAGCAATGTGATAATGACCAGATAATCTGTTTTAGTGATGTTGGTTGAGGGATAAATATTGGCTAGGATACTCCCTTGCTCTTCCTCGAAATAGTGTCATGGGATCTTTTATGTCCACCTGAGAAGGCAGACAGGGCCTTGGTTTAACATCTCATCCGAAAGACGGCGTCAGCCTGGAATTTTGTGCTCAATGTCTCTGGAGTGGGACTTGAAGCAGAGGTGAGGGTGCTACCCACTGAGTCACAGCTGACGTGGCACAACCCAATGTACCTGACCTGATCCAGATCACACCCCCTCCGCCCCCCACTACTCAAACTATTTCTGCTTCCATCAATTCTAAAAAGGCACACTCAAAACGCTTAAAAAGCAATCGATGCCTGGTCATCACTCACCCAACACTGACTGAACTGCTACAAACTGTTCCTTCACTCCGTCCCCTGACTGCCTGTAGCTCGCTGCGGGACCTCAGTGCTTGGCAATGCCAGTGCAGATGGCAACCATAGTTTTTCTAAAAGCCTCCCGGGAAGCCAAGGGTTACAGATCTGCCTCTCTCTTCTCCATCTCTTTCTTTGCCTTCTTCTGCTTCCCGTCTCCTTCAATTTGTAATTATTTCAAATTGGTTTGAGCTCTGGAAATATCACACTGTTCACCATCACACGACTTATATTGGATATATACTTGAAAAGGAACAATTTGCAGGGCTGTGGGGAAGTAGCAGGGGAGTGGGACTAATTGGATAGTTATTTCAAAGAGCTGGCACAGGTACGATGGGCCGAATGGCCTCCTTCTGTGCTGTAAGATTCTATTATTACCAGTGTTCCTATAAAGCCTGCCTGGTGCACCCAGCCGTTCTAATTGTTGTTTTATGTGCCTGTGTGTTTAACAGTGGCAGGATCATGATATGCATGCACAGAAGGACTGCAGTACAGAGCGACACAGACAGTAGGTAGGGTCTTCTCTGTGCTCGTCTGTTCTATGGGAAACAGGCCTCGCCATTAATGCAAGATTGTGAAGGTGAGTCTCAAGGGGTGAGGTTCTGCAACCTTGCACAAGAGACTCCGACCAAACGCAATAATGGCAGGCGAAACAGAGGAGAGAAATAAATAGTCAGAGAAAAGACAGCTGAAAAATTAATCTCGCACAGTATCATGTCGTGAGGGACTGGAACAGTTTCATTAGAAATAGTGTATCTAATCATTCTGCTTTCAGCAATCAGATGATGAAGCAAAGAAGTTTCCTGAAAAAAAAATAAAGGCCCCGAATTTAATCCTCCCCGCACCCCACCCCCCCCAACTCCGATCCTCTCCCCGCCCAGCTGGAGTTAAAATGAATACGATTCCACCTCCCGTCTTCAATCCACCGCCTTCCCAGCCGTTTACATTTTTACTGCCCTAAATCAGGCCATCGACGAGGCTCCCGCAAAAAGGCAGGCGGAGGCCGAGGTAGCATTCAAAGGTCCCGGCCTGATGACATCATCGGCACCGCGATGTAGAAATAACTGAATGTCTGGGGGACGTCCCACGCTGTTGGATGCCCGGCAGCAGATCCAGGGTGGGAGGTGCCGACTGGCCAAGTATTAAAGATCTGCTCCTTCTGGAACTCATTGTTGGCCAGGAGATGCAGGAGTGCTCCACCCCCACCCACTTCCCAGGCCCCTCAAGGGATCCTTGGACCTCCCCAGCCCTGGCCTCTCCCCCTGATCTCGCTGGAACCCCAATCCCCCTCGACCTCATGCACAGCCCTCCTTCCACTGACTGCCAGCGAACCGTCCACATGGGTCCCCGGCTGCAGCCTCCTGTCGCTAAATTTCCACTCCCACACACCGGCCAGGCAGTCAATCTGGCCGGGTGTCGGGCGGGAATCAGCGACGAGTTATTTAAATGAGGCCCTGCCGTTAAAATCCTCAGGCTTTCCACGTCCCCAGTCTTGCCGGCTTCGTCACCCACTAACGGGCTCCCCTGCACCCTTCCCGTTCCCCCCCCCCGTTAGTGTAGAAGTCAAAGTCTCCCTGCAAGACTGAGATATGCCAAGACCTTGATTGTACTCCTTATGCATCAAATTGGTTCAGATCACTGAAGAAGTAGTTTCGTCCCTTTAGTGACAATAGCAAAGAAATATGTTCAGAATTTCACACACACTCCATTTTCTTTTCCACTTGAGCCATGTAGAAACAGTCTTGAAAATGCCAGTTAAGTTTAAGCGGTTGAATGGATGAGTCAACCTCAACAGCATATCACACCAGCATCAACTCCACTTACTCAGATTGCCAATGTATTGTTTCATGATCATTTTGAATAGTATGTGGCCAATCATGCTACTGTAACGTTAGACCATAAAAATATTTTGACCAGGGCCCACTGGTCAGCTGGATTTCTACTACACACACACGGAAATGTGCCACCACACTTAAAAGGTTCTAAGCCAAGTCTCTGAGAAATCCACATAGACAGAGTTTCTGCTAGCCTGATACAGAGTGCACACTCTCTCCTTGCCCAGAGCAACTCTGACCTAAATCCAGAGAGCTTTGGCACAGATTGACAAGGACAAAACCTTCGGGACTGCCCAAGTATGCTCAGGGCAACTGATGGAGTTTAACCAGTTAACACTGCACATCCTACCAGCACAGAGCTTCTCATTTCTTGTCCAGCCAGGATCTTCGCTTGCTAGGGTATGGGTTTTACAGGGTTATCTGGAGCTCAGTGTAATGCATCCCATCCCCTAGTGACATTCTACTCTTCCATGTCCCATTACTGAGTGGTCAACCATCAAATTCAATATAAATATGATGGAAGCCATTAATAGGGTGAAAGGGCACAAAACAAGTAATTCTCCAAGTATGGATGATATTTATCCCAGAACACTAAGAGAGACAAGGGGGGACTTTTGCCAAACACTGAGGGAATCAGTGAAGAAGCAGGGGATCCCAATAGATTGTAAGCAAATCAACTTGGTGCCCATTGTAACAAAGGGCAACAAAGCAAACCCAGGCAACTACAAATCCATTAGGCTTACTTCAAGTGAAATAATGCAACGGATGATCTGGAGTGAACTTGACTATTCCAATGTGCTCCTGCCCGGCCTTCCACCTTGCACCGTCCAGAAACCTGAGCTCATCCAAAACTCTGCTGCCCGTGTCCTAACTCGCACCAAGCTCCGTTCACCCATCACCCCATATGCTCGCTGACCTACATTGTGTCCCGGTCCGGCAAAGACTCGATTTTCAAATTCTCATCCTTGTTTTCAAATCCATCCATGGCCTCGTTCCTCCCTATCTCTGTAACCGGCTCCAGCCCGACAACTCTCCGAGATCTTTGCGCTCCTCCAATTCTGGCCTCTTGCGCTTCCCCGATTTACATTGCTCCACCATTGGCGGCCGTGCCTTCAGCTGTCTAGGCCCCAAGCTCTAGAATACCCTCCCTAAACCTCTCCACCTCACTACCTCTTCTCCTTTAAGACATTCCTTAAAACCTACCTCTTTGAGCAAGCTTTTGGTCACCTGTCCTTATGTGGCTCAATGTTAAATTGTGCTTGATAACGCCCAGTGATACACTTTGGGAGGTTTTACTATGTTAATGGTGCTAAATAAATGCAAGTTGCTGTAGGATAATAACCTAGTAAAGGGCAACTAACATGGACTCAGGAGGGGAAAATTTTGCATGATCAATTTACTTGACTTTTCTGACGATGTAAGCTGCCAAATGAACATTAAACAGTTGTGTGGTTTGTTATATCTTGAATTTCAGAAAGCATTTGACAAAGTTCCACATAAAAGGCTTCCAGTTAAGCTCAATGTATGTGTGCGGAGGGTGGGGAGGGATTCAGGGTAAAAGTGGACATGGCAAAGAAATTGGCTTACGGGTAGAAATAATTGTGTACTTGTTGGAAGAACGATGTTGGAGTGGAAGAAGCACTGCCCCACCATTAGCTAGGTGGTACACTCTGGAGTCCGCGTCCTCCCAATGAACTAATGAATCCACTTTTCCATCAGCACAGGGCGCTCCAGTGGCTTTTCCAACCTCCATGCACATGGACCCTGAACGCAAACTGTTGGGTCAGATGCCAAATCAATATAATGCTTTCCAGGCCCCACTCTCACGGATCTGTTAGAGAGCAGTGCACTTATCAGTGACTGGCATTAACCTAACGGAATGCTTTCAGCCATGACTGATGACACAAAAATGAATTAGGAGATCTCCTCTGGAACTGAATGCAACCCACTGATCCCACGTCTTTTCCTAATTACCCTCTTGGCCTCACTGCGCGCTGAATCACAATCTACCTTTGCAGCAGCTCTCGATTGCTCTCGAGAGATTTCAAGTACCTCTTTAAAGGCCCTTTGTTTCTCACATAATACTCCCTCTCTCCTGGCAGTTATCTCAACAGCATCCCTGCTTATTGAAAGAATGGCTGGTAGACTCTAGCTTCAGTTTGTTACTGGTGGGCTGCAGAGGGAAGAGGATCATTGGCTAAATCATTCATTGTTGAGTCAACCCTGTCGGGAGTCTCACAGAGCTCATGCCTTCACGTGCCTTGTCCCAATCACTCATTTGGACAGAGGTCACCAGCCAGTCCTACTTGGCACTCGTCCCTTGTCACAGGGCCAGCATCTTGTACAAGACAACCACCACATATAGCGCTTTAAACATAGTAAAACGTCCCTAGGCGGTTTCACAGGAGTGTAACCAGACAAAAATTGACACCAAGCCAATGAAGGAGACATTAGGACAGGTGACCAAACGTTTGGTCAAAGAGGTTGGTTTTAAGGACAGCTAAGATCTGTACTCTTCACGGAAAAATAACTAGACAGTGGTCCAAAGTTTCCTAAAGATATCTAACAATGCAATTGGAAAGCGAAGGATGTGCCAAGTTTTCACGGCTACATGATCGATTACTCTGAATTGAGATTGCACAGTCCTTAACGTTCGACCAACTGCAAGTCCGCGCTCCCATTTATGTCACATTCAATATTGGACTAAAGTACACTGAAAGGACACAGAAATGTTGAGATAAGTGCATTGAAAACGATTTCTTAACGTTTGTTTTCATTTTTTTGATTTGTTTTTTCTGTTGGCACTTCGGTTCTCAAGAGTGCTTGTGTCAATTTTTTTTTTTTGTACCCAGCAGTATTACCGACAGCAGTGGGAATCCTCAAACAGATATGCTTGGAAGATTACATAGTATTACATAGAATGTACAGCACATAAACTGGCCATTCGGCCCAATAAGTCAATGCCGTGTTTATGCTCCACACGAGCCTCCTCCCACCCTTCTTCATCTAACTCGATTAACATATCCTTCGATTCCGTTCTCCCTCAAGTGCTTCTCTCGCTTTCTCTTAAATGCAACTGTGCAATTCGCCTCAACCACTCCATGTGGTAGCGAGTTCTACATTCTCACCACTCTCTGGCTAAAGCAGTTTCCCCTGAATTCACTATTGGATTTATTAATGACTATCTTATATTGATGGCCTCTAGTTCTAGACTAGTGGGAACATCTTCTCTACGTCTACCCTATCAAACCCTTTCATAAAGAGGATGAAGAGGACCAATTGAGCAATGCCATGCAGGCCAGGCTGCATGAGAAGTGCTCTGTGCCCACCTGCTGGTACACGCATATCCACATCGGCAGACAAAGGTGAACATACATCACTTTGGCAGAAGATTAGGACATAGAAGATAGGAGCAGGAGTAGGCCAGTCGGCCCCTCGAGCCTGCTCCGCCATTCAATGCGATCATGGCTGATCATCCAAATTCAGTACCCGGTCCCTGCCTTCTCCCCATACCCATTGATCCCTTTAGTCTTAAGAAATATATCCAACTCCTTCTTGAATATATTTAATGTATTGGCCTCTACTGCCTTCTGTGGTAGAGAATTCCACAGGTTCACCACACTCTGGGCGAAGAAATTCCTCCTCATTTCTGTCTTAAATGGCCTACCCCTTATCCTTAGACTGTGACCCCTGGTTCTGGACTCCCCGACCATTGGGAACATCCTGCCTGCATCTAGTCTGTCCAGTCCTGTCAGAACTTTATAACTTTCAATGAGATCCTCTCTCATTCTTCTAAACTCCAGTGAGTACAAGCCCAATCGACCCAATCTCTCCTCAAACGTCATTCCTGCCATCCCAGGTATCAGCCTGGTGAATCTTCGCTGCACTCCTTCCATGGCAAGAACATCCTTCCTCAGATAAGGCGACCAAAACTGCACACAATACTCAAGATGTGGTCTCACCAAGGCCCTGTACAACTGCAGCAAGACATCCTTGTTCCCGTACTCAAACCCTCTCACTACGAAGGCCAACATACCATTTGCCTTCTTAACCGCCTGCTGCACCTGCATGCTTACCTTCAGCGACTGGTGCACAAGGACACCCAGGTCTCGTTGCACTTCCCCTTCTCCCAATCTATTGCCATTCAGATAATAATCTGTCTTCCTGTTTTTGCCACCAAAGTGGATAACCTCACATTTATCCACGTTATATTGCATCTGCCATGATTCTGCCTAATCACCCAACCTGTCCAAATCATCCTGTAGTTTCTCGGCATCCTCCTCACAGCACACATGCCCACCCAGCTTTGTGTCGTCTGCAAATTTGGAGATATTACATCTAGTTCCCTTGTCTAGATCATTAATATATATTGTGAATAACTGGGGTCCTAGCACCGATCCCTGCGGTACCCCAATAGTCACTTCCTGCCACTCGGAAAAAGACCCGTTTATTCCAACTCTTTGCTTTCTGTCTGCCAACCAGTTCTCTATCCAAGTCAATACCTTGCCCCCAATCCCATGTGCCTTAACTTTACACGCTAATCTCTTATGCGGGACCTTATCAAAAGCCTTCTAAAAGTCCAAATACACCACATCCACTGGTTCGCCCTTATCTATTTTACTAGTTACATCCTCAAAAAATTCCAGTAGATTAGTCAAGCACGATTTACCTTTTGTAAATCCATGTTGACTTTGTCCGATCCTGTCACTGTTTTCCAAGTGCTCTGCTATTACATCTTTTATAATGGACTCTAGCATTTTCCCCAATACCGATGTCAGGCTTACCGGTCTGTAATTCCCCATTTTCTCTCTGCCACCTTTTTTCAGTAGTGGGGTAACATTAGCTACCCTCCAATCCATGGGTGCTGTTCCAGATTCCATTGAATGTTGGAAGATGATCAGCAATGCATCTACTATTTCTAGGGCCACTTCCTTAGTACCCTAGGATGTAGATTATCAGGCCCTGGGGATTTATCGGCCTTCAATCCCATCAATTTTCCTGACACCATTTCCCTACAAATACTGATTTCTTTCAGTTCCTCCCTTTCATCAGACCCTATGTTCCCCGACATCTCTGGAAGGTTATTTGTGTCCTCCTTTGTGAAGATAGAACCAAAATATGTATTTAATTGGTCTGCCATTTCTTTGTTCCCCATTATTAATTCCCCTGATTCTGACTGCAAGGGACCTACGCTTGACTTCACCAATCTTTTTCTCTTCACATATCTATAAAAGCTTTTATAGTCCGTTTTTATGTTCCCTGCAAGCTTACTCTCATGTTCTATTTTCCCTTTCTTAATTAATCCCTTTGTCCTCCTTTGTTGAATCCTAAACTGCTCCCAATCCTCAGGTTTACTGCTTTTTCTGGCCAATTTATATGTCCTCTCCTTGGATCTTATGCTATCCCTAATTTCCCTTGTTAGCCACGGTTGAGTCACCTTTTTTGTTTTATTTTTATGCCAAACTGGGATGAACAAATTCTGTAGTTCATCCATGCGGTCTTTGAATGTTTGCCATTGCCTATCCACCGTCAACCCTTTGAGTGACATTCCCCAATCAATCCTACCCAACTCGCGCCTCAGACCATCGTAGTTTCCTTTATTTAAATTGAGGACCCTAGTCTCCGAGTCAACTACTTCATTCTCCATCTTAATGAAGAATTCGATCATATTATGATCGCTCAGACCCAAGGGGCCTCGTACAACAAGATTGCTAATTAATCCTTTCTCGTTACATAATACCCAGTCTAAGATGGCCTGATCTCTAGTTGGTTCCTCGACATATTGGTCCAGGAAACCATCCCGTAAACACTCCGGGAATTCCTCCTCCACAGTATTGTTACTACTTTGGTTACCCCAATCTATATGTAGATTAACGTCACCCATGATGACTGCTGTGCCCTTATTGCAGGCTTCTCTAATTTCCCTTTTAATGCCATCCCCAACCTCCGCATTACTGTTTGGAGGTCTATATACCACTCCCACTAACGTTTTCTGCCCCTTGGTATTCCTCAGTTCTACCCATACAGATTCCACATCATCAGAGCTAATATCCTTCCTTACAATTATGTTAATCCCTTCTTTAACCAGCAATGCTACCCCACCTCTCTTTCCTTTTTGCCTATCTTTCCTGAATATTGAATACCCCTGGATGTTGAGTTCCCAGCCTTGGCCATCCTGGAGCCATGTTTCAGTAATCCCAATCAAATCATATTCGTTTACCTCTATTTGCGCAGCTAATTCATCCACCTTATTACGAATGCTCCTCGCATTAAGACACAAAGCAAAACCTCCTATTCCCATAGGAAGCCCGAGCAACCTTCGTATGTTCTAACCTCTTGATGACACCAATAAGATGTCTGAATGCTTTACTAACTATCATTTTAGATGCTTCCTTGGAAATACTTCAATTACAGTACATTATAATTTCAGCGTCACTGCATGACGGAAGGCCAGTCGAGGTAATCATCATCCAGTATACACTGACTGGCCACACCTGCCAAGATGCAGACAACCATTTCTGTAGGGCCTGGCACACCTACCATAAGGAACTATCTTTTCAAGATCTTCAGGGAGTCAGTGACTGAGCCATGCAAGCTACTGCAATAACACCTGCAGCTACCATGCAGCCTAGAGTGGAGGATCCAGTCACGTGCAACCTTCCAGAGATGTTGGAAAACATAGGGTCTGATGAGAGGGAGGAACTGAAAGAAATCAGTATTTGTAGGGAAATGGTGTTAGGGAAATTGACGGGATTGAAGGCCGATAAATCCCCAGGGCCTGATAATCTACATCCTAGGGTACTTAAGGAGGTGGCCCTAGAAATAGTAGATGCATTGCTGATCATCTCCCAAAATTCGCTGGAATCTGGAACTGTACCCATGGATTGGAGGGTAGCTAATGTTACCCCACTATTCAAAAAGGGTGGTAGAGAGAAAGCGGGGAATTACAGACCAGTAAGCCTGACATCGGTAGTGGGGAAAATGCTAGAGTCCATTATAAAGGATGTAATAGCTGAGCACTTGGAAAACAGTGACAGGATCGGACAAAGTCAACATGGATTTACAAAAGGTAAATCGTGCTTGACTAATCTACTGGAATTTTTTGAGGATGTAACTGGGAAAATAGATAAGGGAGAACCAGTAGATGTGGTGTATTTGGACTTTCAAAAGGCTTTCGATAAGGTCCCGCATAAGAGGTTAGCGTGTAAAGTTAAGGCACATGGGATTGGGGGCAAGGTATTGACTTGGATAGAGAACTGGTTGGCGGACAGAAAGCAGAGAGTAGGAATTAACGGGTCTTTTTCCGAGTGGCAGGCAGTGACTAGTGGGGTACCGCAGGGATCGGTCCTTGGACTCCAGCTATTCACAATATACATTAATGATCTAGATAAGGCAACTAGATGTAATATCTCCAAGTTTGCAGATGACACAAAGCTGGGTGGGCGTGTGTGCTGTGAGGAGGATACCGGGAAACTCCAGGATGATTTGGACAGGTTGGGTGATTGGGCAGAAGCGTGGCAGATGCAATATAACGTGGATAAATGCGAGGTTATCCACTTTGGTGTCAGAAACAAAAAGGCAGACTATTATTTGAATGGCAATAGATTGGGAGAAGGGGAAGTGCAACGAGACCTGGGTGTCCTTGTGCACCAATTGCTGAAGGTAAGCATGCAGGTGCAGCAGGCGGTGAAGAAGGCAAATGGTATGTTGGCCTTCATAGCGAAAGGGTTTGAGTACAGGAGCAAGGATGTCCTACTGCAGTTGTACAGGGCCTTGGTGAGACCACACCTTGAGTACTGTGTGCAGTTTTGGTCGCCTTATCTGAGGAAGAATGTTCTTGCCATGGAAGGAGTTCAGCGAAGATTCACAAGGCTGATCCCTGGGATGGCAGGAATGACGAATGAGGAGAGATTGGGTCGATTGGACTTATACTCGCTGGAGTTTAGAAGAATGAGAGGGGATCTCATCGAAACTTATAAAATTCTGACAGGTCTGGACAAACTAGATGCAGGTAGAATGTTCCCGATGGTCGGAGAGTCCAGAACCAGGGGTCGTAGTCTAAGGATAAGGGGTAAGCCATTTAGGACAGAGATGAGGAAGAATTTCTTCACCCAGAGAGTGGTGAACCTGTGGAATTCTCTACCACAGAAGGCGGTTGAGGCCAAGTTTTTAAATATATTCAAGAAGGAGTTAGATATATTTCTTAGAGCTAAAGGTATCAAGGGATATGGGGAGAAGGCAGGTACGGGGTACTGAGTTTGGATGATCAGCCATGATCTCATCGAATGGCGGAGCAGGCTCAAGGGGCCGAGTGGCCTACTCCTGCTCCTATCTTCTATGTTTCTATGTAATTTAGCTCCACCTCTTCGCAGGCATGACCTATGGTGATGGTGCCTTAGAGTGACATAGAGGCAATGGCTAGCAATGACTGCATGCGAGCACCAACTCCATTTCAGCAATCATTAAACAGTGGGTCAGGTGTTAGTCTGCCTGCATCAAACCGGCCTGCAGACTCTTGACTGCACCTGCCATTTCACTTCCTTTAGTTTAGACCCAGCGCCTAATAATTGGACGGCTCTTTCAAAGATGGGCTAAAAGGACTGCTTCTGTGCTGTAAGTTCTATGGGGGGAATTTTAACACGGGGGGGGGGGGCGGAGAGGGTCAGCGGAGGGGGGGAGGCGGTGGTTTAACTCGACCCGCTATGAACACACCTACTTCCAGTTTAACTGCGGCAGGTTCGGAGGCAGCTGAGTAACCCGCTCTGGAGAGGCAGGTCTGTGATGATAATATGTTTTAATGAGGCTTCGTTGCTCACGTTTTACATTTAAATTTAACGGCTGCTGGCCGGGTTTCACAGGTTTCGGGAATCCCGGCAGCTACAGGGAGGCGGGAGCTGCCGGATCCTGCAGTTACCCCCCCTGCCCCGCCCCTCAAGCAAACCTGCCATGATGTACCCCGCCCCCCGGGGACTTCAAACCTCACCCCACGACCTCTCTCCCCCGCGATCATTCCCCCTGCACCATCTCTTCCCCTGCGCCCCCACCCCTGTGATCTCTACCCCACCCCCATGCTCTGAGCCCCCCCTGCACCACACCGCACTTCTCGGTTGCCAGAGACCGTCCCCAGTGGTCCACGGCTGCGACTTTCTACCGTAGGCTTTCCAGCACAGCAGCCGGCCAACCTCCCAATGGCTTTCAGCCGGGAGCAAGCGGAAGCCAAGCGCAGGCAGCGCAAGTCAACCCAAGCACCTCACCCACCCATCCCTTCAACCACCGTCTGCCCCACCTGTGACAGAGACTGTAGGTCCCTCATTGGACTCATCAGTCACCTGCGAACTCATTTTTAATGTGGAAGCAAGTCATCCTCGGTTCCGAGGGACTGCCTAAGAAGGAGAAGGCTTTCAGCAGTCTTGTCACCCTGTGGCGACACTCCCCTTCAATTTCACTGCCACAATCTTCCACTTCCAACACTCGTTCTCCCTGCACTCCATCAAACCTTCACCTTAGGTTATGTCTAATTATGATAATCAGTTGATCTTAGAATATTGGGTGCAAACTAGCACACACTTCCATTTCAGTCTTTCTAAGTAGACAGATTGTCAAATTATGGTTAATTACATTTATGTTAAGCAAATGCTGGATTTCTTTGATTGATGTCAAGCAATCTTCAAACCTTTTTCTTGCAGAACACAATTAATTTATTTCATATGAATTGTGATTTATTTTATAGAGATATTATGGAGGGGGTAAGTACTGTAAATTTTAAGTAATTGCACCCAAGTAAATGGGAGCTGATTATTATAATTGTTTTTTCATCCAATGCACTAGATGTTTGGTGGTAATATTGGATCGCTCTTTCAAAGAGCTGGCACTGGCACGTTGGTCCAAATGGCCTCCTTCTGTGCCCTTTGATTCTATAAACAATTGATGCAGTGCCTGTTTGCAGGGCGGAGTTGTTTAAGGTCACATTTGATTTGAGATTTGATTCGAGTTAAAATAACCCAAAGTTACTTTACTGCCTTTCTCTTGGATGTGGTAAAACTAGTGGTTGTGTTTCCTGGAATTTAGAAGGTTAAGGGTTGATCTGATTGAAGCTTTCAAGATATTAAGGAGAACTGATAGGGTAGCTAGAGAGAAACTATTTACGTGAGTTGGGGCCACAGCTTAAAAATTAGGACCAGACCTTTCAGGAGTAAAGTTTGGAAACACTTCTACACACAAAGGGTGGCAGAACTTTGGAACTCTCTTCCGCAAATTGCAATTGGTGCTGGGTCAATTGTTAAATTTAAATCTGAGATTGATAGATTTTTGGTAACCAAAGGTATTAAGGGATACGGGGCAAAGGCAGGTATATGGAGTTAGGTCGCAGATCAGCCATGATCTCACTGAATGGCGGCACAGGCTCGAAGGGCTCAATGGCCTACTCCTGTTCCTATGTGGTCGAGGCGACTGAGGACTAGGAGAACAGAGCAGAGTAGCAGGACAGGAGTTCAATGTGGTCAACTTTAGCATGCAGGATTAGCAGGGGGGTTGGTGGTTAGGGGAGGGGGCAGTAAATACTGTCACGCCTTTCCAGTAGCGAGGCAAAATAGATTGAAATTCTAAAGAAACTGAGCCTGAGTTAGAAAAGTAGCTGCTGAAATGGGTGCTGATGGCAACAGTAGCAAGAAGACTAATCAGAGCCATAAAGATTCAGTTGAAAGCTGCACAGCGATGAACCACACAAGTCTCAACGGTGGAAATTTAATTTCACAAGATGAATGGGGTGAGTGCAGGCACCTCAGGCAACAATAAGTCAAGCATTGCTACCTGACCATCAGTTTCTAGAACTCTGTGTGAAACAACGTGGAAATAGGAAGGACGGAAGGAAATAAACTGCATTTCTGCTGCACCTCTCTCATCTTCATGATCTCCTGAAGTGCTTCATAGTCAACCAATCACTTTTGCTGTTAAGTAGACAAACGCAGCAGCCAATTTACACACAGGAAGTTCCCAAGCAAATCAAACATCGAGCAGTTAGTACATTTTTTGGTGGTGCTGGTTGAGGGAGGAATTTTGGTCAGGACACCCGGAGAACTCCCTGCTCTTTGAATATTGCCATGGGATCTTTTATATCCACCTGAACAGGCAGACAGGGCCTCGATTTAATGTCTCATCTTTTTTATGATCTTTGGCAACGCTTCGATTTTAAAATTCTCATCCTTGTTTTCAAATCCCTCCATGTCCTCACCCCTCCCTATCGCTGTCACCTCCTCCAACCCTACAACCCTCCAAGATATCTGCGCTCCTCCAATTCTGACCTCTTGAGCATCCCCGATTTTAATCACTCCGTCCTTGGCGGTGGTGCCATCAACTGCTTAACCCCTAAGTTCTGGAATTTCCTCCCTAAATCTCTCCGCCTCTCTACCTCTAAGACTCTCCTTAAAACCTAGCTGTTTGACCAAGCTTTTGGCCACCTGTCCTAATATCTCCTTATGTGGTTCAGTGTCAAATTTTGTTTGATTACTTTCCTGTGAAGCATTTGGAACGTTTTACTAGGTCTAAGGCACGATATAAATGCAAGTTGTTGTTGTAGAAAGGACTGCACTTTCTAAAACATTCTCCTTTACTAAGACTAGCTCATGTGCCTTAAATTGATTAAAGGACACTGTTATTAATGCTTCATCCTCCTGCCGATTTCCTCTCAGTCTGATGTTGCTTGCTTGGAAACTAGATTCTTCAAAGTAACTGGGTGTGGAATGAGGGACTTGGACTCCATGTTAACAGATATTCTCTAGTTGGGAACCTCCTTGGAGAACCCTTGATAAATTGTTGCGGAGCCTCCTTGGTTGTCTCTAGGGAATCAAACACTTTTTGCATTGAGCATGCAGCTACCTATCTCCTGGGCGAGTGGCTACAGGCTCTCTGCCTCAAGGGAAGCTGTTGGTGTCAAAATCTATGGTTAGGAAAGAGAACACTGGGGATAAGCTCTGATGTTCCAAGCCAATGCGCTCCGGAGTTGAAGGAGCATCTCATAAGGATTCTCCGTTGAAGGAGCATCTCATAAGGATTCTCCTGATGCAGAGTCACAGGCAACAGGGCCACGTGCACTGAGCTCGGCGGAAACGAGCCGTACTTCACCGGATGCCTGGGTGAGGGGCCAGCTCCACAATGAACCTACCCGTCCCTTTCCTGACTCTGATGGGAACGGGGTCCTAACGGGGAGTGGCTGAGACATTCCAGCCACTGAAGCCTCTACTTCTTGAAACATTCCAGATAGTCTGGACAGAATTAACACAGTGCAAATAAAAGCCACAAAAAAAATAAGGCCTGTTTAGCTTTTAAGTGAGTTTCTGTTGTGGTGTATGTAACCTGTTCCACCTTAAGAGAATTTAAGCCTGTTCCACCTTAAGAGATGTACTACTTTCTCTGGCTGCTGTATACGTAATACCGGTGGTGACCACCGGTATATAAGCACTGTGTAGTAATATTGTATTGAGTATAGTCCTGACCTCCAACCAGTAAAGACCTGTTGAACTTTAATCTTGTAGTCTGTGTTAGTAATTACAACTAGAACACACAGACTTAACATCTGTGAGCAAAGTTCAGTTAGTAAAAGGGATTCCAGTCAGTGTTTTAGTTGAAATTCATGAAGTGAATAATGGGTTGAGGTAATCTTTTAATAGTATCTGAATCTACACGAGAGGAAGAAATATATAAAGGGGGGTGTCCAACTGAACACAGATTCTGAATCTATGACGAAGGGTTTCGACCTGAAACGTTAACTCTGTTTCTCTCTCCACGGATGCTGCCTGGCCTGCTGAGTTTTTCCAGCATTTTCTGTTGTTATTTCTGAATCCATGACTTGATATGAAGGAAAAGCACGGACTGGGAAGCAAGGTAGAGTTAAAACTGACTGAAATAGAATCGTTCTTCATAATCATTCTTCATCTTGATAACAGATGCGATGATCTCCAGAGAAAAATCTTCCCACTCCAATTTGCAGCGGCAGCACAATGGAACCAATATTGATGACAGAAGGAAAATAATCCGTAGACAAATATTATACATAAAGGGAAGGGGAGGTCACCTAGTTTCAACTTAAAGAAACTCTTAAAGGGATCGTGCTCACAGATTTATTTCCTTCAAAGACATGCTCTCCTTGCAATGCTATATGGACAATGAATAGAAAAGGAAAATATTCAAATCTGTGATTAATTTTGCTTGTTAAAAGATCAGAATCTGGATCTTCTATGAGAGTGCACTCTTGGAGTTCTGTGAACAGTTCCGGTCTCCATATTATAAAAAAGATATAGAGGCACTGGAGAAATTGCACTCGAATGATACCAGAACTGAGAGGTTGAACAGGGTGGGGGCCCTTTTCTGTAGAAAAGAGAAGACTGAGGGGTGATGTGATAGAGGTGTTCAAGATTATGAAAGGTTTTGATAGGGTAAATGTAGAGAGGATAGTTTCACTTGCAGGGGGAGACCAGAACTAGGGGCCATAAATATAACATCGTCACTAATAAATCCAAAAGGGAATTCAGGAGAAACTTCTTCACCCAGTGAGTGGTTAGAATGTGGAACTTGCTACCACAGGGAGTAGTTGAGACAAATAGCACAGATGCATTCAAGGGGAAGCTAGATAAGTACATGAGGGAAAAAGGAATAGGAGGGTTATGTTGATGGGGTGAGATGAAGAGGGGTGGGAGGAGGCTCGTGTGGAGCATAAACACCGGCATGGACCAGTTGGGCCGAATGGTCTGTTTCTGTGCTGTAAATACTTCGTAATACTTTGCAAGAGTGACACAATTTTCACTCCATGATGGGATATGAGGTGAGACAGTACTGTCGGTGATATTAGTGAACCAACCCCCTCTTGTGTTGCTATGGCAGCCCTCCATCCACTATGTCTGCAGAGGTGCCAATCCCAATGAGAATAATGCAAAATACCAGATAAAGGAAGGCGTTAAGCACTCATCCGCTTATATTGCCAATAGCAAGCTCTACCCTAGGGCCTTCGAGCGAGTCTCAAGAACAAACAGGTGCAAAACATTTCTTTTTAAATCAGTGAAAGTGTTACCGTGTGATTTGTGCCTTCTCTTTAGGAGAACTTTCATCGGTGCTTTGGGACCCAAAGTACATATGTAAATTCTTCATCATTTTGATTTCTTACGTCAATTAGTAGAAAGTGAGACTTCTTAACTAATGTCTCAGATTACATCGAATTTTAGAGCTCAGAAACAGGCCATTCGGCCCAACAGTTCTGCATTCCACGCTAGCCTCCTTGCACCTTACTTCATCTCACCCCATCAACATGGCCATCTATTCCTTTCCCCCTCATGTACTTATCGACATAGAAACACAGAAGATAGGAGCAGGAGTAGGCCATTCGGCCCCTCGAGCCTGTTCCGCCATTTAATGAGATCATGGCTGATCATCCAAATTCAGTACCCTATCCCTGCTTTTTCCCCATCTCCCTTGATCCCTTTAGCCTTAAGAAATATATCTAACTCCTTCTTGAATATATTTAATGAATTGGCCTCAACTGCCTTCTGTGGTAGAGAATTCCACAGGTTCACCACTCTCTGGGTGAAGAAATTCCTCCTCGTCTCAGTCCTAAATGGCTTACCCCTTATCCTTAGACTGTGACCCCTGGTTCTGGACTCCCCCGCCATCGGGAACATCCTTCCTGCATCTAGTCTGTGTAGTCCTGTTAGAGTTTTATAAGTTTCAATAAGATCCCCTCTCATTCATCGAAACTCTAACGAATACAAGCCCACGCGACCCAATCTTTCATAAGAACATAAGAACATAAGAAATAGGAGCAAGAGTAGGCCAATCGGCCCCTCGAGCCTGCTCCACCATTCAATAAGATCATGGCTGATCTGATCCTAACCTCAAATCTTCTATCACTCTGCATCCACCCGAACCCATGTGATCTCCCGGGAGAGGCGAAAAACCAGATAAAGACCCAATGGCCAATTTGGGAGAAAAAAATCTGGGAAATTCCTCTCCGACCCATCTAGGCGATCGAAATTCTTCCAGGAGATCACTCTGTCCCTATATTTTCTACAGTACTTACCTTCTGTAAAGGCGATCTCCACCCCAGCCAGGAACAGGAATAAAACCATCTCCTGAAATCTAACAGAATTAGAACACAGTAGGAGCAGAACAAGGCTACACGGCCCCTGGGCCCGCTCCACTACCCACAGGGCCATGACCATTCCAAACCCAGACTCATGTCCAATTTCCTGCCCGCTCCCCGTAACCCTTTATTCCCTTTACTTCTAGGAAACTATCTATTTCTGTTTTAAATTTATTTAATGATGTAGCTTCCACAGCTTTCTGGGGCAGCAAATTCCACAAACCTACCACCCTCTGAGTGAAGAAGTTTCTCCTCATCTCAGTTTTGAATGAGCAGCCCCTTATTTTAAGATTATGCCCCCTAGTTCTAGTTTCACCCATCATTGGGAACATCCTCACCGCATCCACCCGATCAAGCCCCTTCACAATCTTATATGTTTCAATAAGATCGCCTCTCATTCTTCTGAACTCCAATGAGTAGAGTCCCAATCTACTCAACCTCTCCTCATATGACCACCCCCTCATCCCCGGGATTAACCGAGTGAACCTTCTTTGTACTGACTCGAGAGCAAGTATGTCTTTTCTTAAGTATGGACACCAAAACTGTATGCAGTATTCCAGGTGCGGCCTCACCAATACCTTGTACAACTGCAGCAATACCTCCCTGTTTTTATATTCCAACCTCCTAGCAATAAAAGCCAACATTCCATTGGCCTTCTTGATCACTTGCTGCACCTGCATACTAACTTTTTGAGTTTCGTGCACCAGGACCCCCAGATCCCTTTGTACTACAGTACTTTCCAGTTTCTTGCCATTAAGATAATAACTTGCTCTATGATTTTTCCTGCCAAAGTGCATAACCTCACACTTTCCAGTATTGTATTCCATCTGCCATCATGTATTCATGTGTCAATCCTGCCATCTCAGGTATCAGTCTGGTGAATCTTCACTGCACTCCCTCCATGGCAAGAACATCCTTCCTCAGATAAGGCAACCAAAACTGCACACAATACTCAAGGGGTGGTCTCACCAAGGCCCTGTACAACTGCAGCAAGACATCTTTGCTCCTGTACTCGAATCCTCTCGCTACGAAGGCCAACATACCATTTGCCTTCTTAACCGCCTGCTGCACCTGCATGCTTACCTTCAGTGACTGGTGCACAAGGACACCCAGGTCTCGATGCACTTCCCCTTTTCCCAATCTATTGCCGTTCAGATAATAATCTGCCTTCCTGTTTTTGCCACCAAAATGGATAACCTCGCATTTATCCACATTATACTGCATCTGCCATGCATCTGCCCAATCACCCAACCTGTCCAAATCATACTGGAGTTTCTCTGCATCCTCCTCACAGCACACACACCCACCCAGCTTTGTGTCATCTGCAAACTTGGAGATATTACATCTAGTTCCCTCGTCTAGATCATTAATATATATTGTGAATAACTGGGGTCCTAGCACCGATCCCTGCGGTACACCAATAGTCACTTCCTGCCACTCGGAAAAAGACCCGTTTATTCCAACTCTTTGCTTTCTGTCTGCCAACCAGTTCTCTATCCAAGTCAATACCTTGCCCCCAATCCCATGTGCCTTAACTTTACACACTAATCTCTTATGCGGGACCTTATCGAAAGCCTTCTGAAAGTCCAAATACACCACATCCACTGGTTCTCCCTTATCTATTTTACCAGTTACATCCTCAAAAAATTCCAGTAGATTAGTCAAGCATGATTTACCTTTTGTAAATCCATGTTGACTTTGTCCGATCCTGTCACTGTTATCCAAGTGCTCTGCTATTACATCTTTTATAATGGACTCTAGCATTTTCCCCACTACCGATGTCAGGCTTACCGGTCTGTAATTCCCCGTTTTCTCTCTACCACGTTTTTTTGAATAGTGGGGTAACATTAGCTACCCTCCAATCCATGGGTACTGTTCCAGATTCCATCGAATGTTGGAAGATGATCAGCAATGCATCTACTATTTCTAGGGCCACTTCCTTAAGTACCCTAGGATGTAGACGATCAGGCCCTGGGGATTTATCGGCCTTCAATCCCATCAATTCCCCAAACACCATTTCCCTACAAATACTGATTTCTATCAGTTTCTCCCTCTCATTAGACCCAATGTTCCCCGACATCCCTGGGAGGTTATTTGTGTCCTCCTTTATGAAGACAGAACCAAAGCATGTATTTAATTGATCTGCCATGTCTTCGTTCCCCATTATAAATTCCCCTGATTCTGACTGCAAGGGACCTACGCTTGACTTCACCAATCTTTTTCTCTTCACATATCTACAAAAGCTTTTACAGTCAGTTTTTATGTTCCCTGCAAGCTTATTCTCATATTCTATTTCCCCCCTCTTAATTAATCCCTTTGTCCTCATTTGCTGAATCCTAAACTGCTCCCAATCCTCAGGTTTACTGCTTTTTCTGGCCAATTTATATGTCCTCTCCCTGGATCTTATGCTATCCCTAATTTCCCTTGTTAGCCACGGTTGAGTCATCTTTTTTGTTTTATTTTTATGCCAAATCGAGCTTCCCCCTTAAAGGCTAATCGCCTCAAAGTACTCCATGTGGTAGCGATTAATTTGTCAAAAAAGTAAGCTAATGGTATTTTCAGACTGGAGCAGGACGCACCCAAAACACTCAAATCTCTGCTAAACTGAAACGGGAGCTGTCTGTTAAACTCACGCAATTCTTTATCAGTTTTTTAATTTCCTTTTCAAAGAGGCGGCACAGGCATGACAGGCCGAATGGCCTCCTTTGGTGGTGTAAGATTTTATGGCCAGAATTTTCTCACGGGAGGTGGGGGGCCTCCGAGGCGGGCGGAGAGGATCGGCCGGGGATCGGGGATCGGAGGGGGGCGCGGATAGGATCGGCAGGGTTTGGGGATCGGGGATCGGAAGGGGGGGGCGGAGAAGGTCGGCAGGGTTTGGGGATTGGGGATCGGAGGGGGGGCGGAGAGGATCGGCAGGGTTTGGGGATCAGAGGGGGGGCGGAGAGGATCGGCCGGGGTCGGGGATCGGACGGGGGGGGCGGAGAGGATCAGCAGGGGTCGGGGATCGGGGGGGCGGAGAGGATTGGCAGGGTTTGGGGATCAGGGATCGGAGGGGGGGCAGAGAAGATCGGCAGGGTTTGGGGATCGGAGGCGGGGGGGGCGGAGAGGATCGGCCGGGGTCGGGGATCGGGGGGGGGGGCGGGGGCGGAGAGGATCGGCAGGGTTCAGGGATCAGCGGGGGGGGGGTAGAGCGGAGAGAATCGGCAGGGTTTGGGGATCGGCGGAGAGGATCGGCAGAGTTCGGGGATTGTGGGTCAGCCAGGGATTGTGGGGGGGTGGGGGGTGGTTGGCAGGGGTGGGAGAGAGGATCAGGTTGGGGGGGGTGGGTGGGGTGGATATGGTCAGGACCCTGGATCCAGGAGGTAGGTATAAAGCCACTTACCTCCTAGATGCTGCAGTTCCCGCCTCAGTTTAACTGCCAGGTTTCACAATCCGTCCACAGTTAGTTAAACACAAAATGGACGTGAAAAAAGGAATCCCGCCTCATTACAATATTTAAATTGAGGTAACGCCCCGAGAGCGGGTTGGTCGCCTGCACCATCCCCCCCGCCCCCCCATCCCTTTCCGGCAAAACTGGAAGTGGGTGGGTTGGAGGCGCGATCAGGTTGGGAATCCCATTTTTAACACTTTAACTCCCCCCACACTCCAAACCCACCTGTTTTTTTAGGGGAAAATTCCGACTTATGATTCTATGATTATAGAAATTACCCTTGGCATAGAATCATAGAATAGTACAGAACAGAAGGAGGCCATTCGGCCCATCGAGTCTGTACTGGCTCTTTCGAAGGGCAATCCAGTTAGTCCCATTCCGCCGCTCTTTCCCCACATCCCTGTAATTTTTTCTCCATCAAGCATGGGGTGCGGTAGCATAGTGGTTATGTTACTGGGCTAGTAATCCAGATGCCTGGACTGATAATCCTGAGACTGAGAGTTCAAATCCCACCATAACAGCTGGGGGAATGTAAATTCAGTTAATTAAATAAATTGGGTTGACTCTGAAATGGCCTCGCAAGCCACTCCATTGTACCAAATCGCTGTGACAAAGTCAGCACTGTGGAACTACCTTTGTCAGGGGGAGATCATGTCTGGCCAATTTGATTGAATTTTTCGAGGGGGTGACTAGTTGTGTGGATGAGGGTAGTGCAGTTGATGTAGTCTACATGGACTTCAGTAAGGCTTTTGACAAAGTCCCACATGGGAGACTGGTCAAGAAGGTAAGAGCCCATGGGATCCAGGGCAATTTGGCACATTGGATCCAAAATTGGCTTAGTGGCAGGAGGCAGAGGGTGATGGTCGAAGGTTGTTTTTGTGACTGGAAGCCTGCGTCCAGTGGTGTACCGCAGGGGTCGGTGCTGGGTCCTTTGCTGTTTGTAGTGTACATTAATGATTTAAATATGAATGTAGGAGGTATGATCAGTAAGTTCGCAGATGAGACGAAAATTGGTGGAGTGGTAAATAGTGAGGAGGGAAGCCTCAGGCTACAGGACAATATAGACAGGATGGTTAGATGGGCAGAACAGTGGCAAATGGAATTTAACCCTGAAAAGTGTGAGGTGATGCATTTTGGGAGGACAAACAAGGCAAAGGAATACACAATGAATGGTAGGACCCTAGGAAGGACAGAGGATCAGAGGGACCTTGGTGTGCATGTACATAGATCCCTGAAGGCAGCAGGACAGGTAGATAAAATGGTTAAAAAGGCATATGGGATACTTGCCTTCATTAGCCGAGGCATAGAATATAAGAGCAGGGAGGTTATGATGGAGCTGTACACAACGCTAGTTAGGTCACAGCTGGAATACTGTGTGCAGTTCTGGTCACCACACTACAGGAGGGATGTGATTGCATTGGAGAGGGTGCAGAGGAGATGCACCAGGATGTTACCTGGGCTGGAGCACTTCAGCTATGGAGAGAGACTGGACAGGCTGGGGTTGTTTTCCTTAGAGCAGAGAAGGCTGAGGGGGACCTGATTGAGGTGTACAAAATTATGAGGGGCATAGATTGGGTAGATAGAAAGGAACATTTCCCCTTAGTAGAGGAGTCAATAAGCAGGGGGCATAGTTTCAAGGTAAGGGGCAGGAGGTTTAGAGGGGATTTGAGGAAAAACTTTTTCACCCAGAGGGTGGTTGGAATCTGGAACTCACTGCCTGAAAGGGTGGTAGAGGCAGGAACCCTCACAACATTCAAGAAGCATTCAGATGAGCACTTGAAACGCCATAGCATACAAGGCTACGGACCAAGTGCTGGAAAATGGGATTAGTATAAGCTCGAGGAACAGCACCTCATCTTTTGATTAGGCACTCTACAGCCCTCTGGGCTCAACATAGAGTTCAACAATTTCAGATCATAACCTCGGCCCCTATCACACATTATATATATATAATATATACACATATATATTTTTTCTCTTTTTTTTGAATCCACACTTTCGTCTGAGCTTTTTTCTTCCCTCCCACATGGCAGCTGTCCTTCATTCTGCCGGGGCCATTCACACTTCATCCCGAGCCATCCGTTGTTCCTTGAATGTCTCTCAATGTCTCTCCTGCTTCCTATCCTGTCGCTGACCTTCCCTTTGGTTCTTTCATCCCCACCCCCTTTTCCCAGCCCCTACTTGCTTTAAAATTTATCCCCTTTCCTGTTTTTTTCTAGTTCTGACGAAAGATCTTTGACCTGAAACATTAACTCTGTTTCTCTCTCCACGGATGCTGCCCTGGCCTGCTGAGTTTTTCCAGCGTTTTCTGTTGTTATTTAGAATAGACAGGGCTTGATGGCCGGCGCGAACATGATGGGCCGAAGGGCCTTCTGTGATGTATGACTCTATGGGGGAGAAATTGGGTGAGTAGCGCCAGCTGTTAGCACCTAAAGAGGCAGTCAGTGGCTGTAGCGCCACTGGCTGCGTCTGCGGTGATATTCAGTAGGGGCGCTAATGGTGGCGTTAGGCATTTGTGCTGCGCCGCCACTGATGACGTCATCGGTGTGCGCCGCGCCCCATTCGTGCCCCGTTCACGATATTTGGTAGCGAACGCCGCAGTTGCGCCACTCGCTACCCGCGCCCGGTTCACGGGGCCTTACTGTGCTGGCAGCGGTGCAAGTTAAGGTGGAGGTGCGGGGCGGCCGCCTGCCAGCACCTCCGTCCCCGGCCTCCCAAACCGCCCCCCCCCCCCCCCCCCGCAGCATTGCCGGCTGTTTCCCAAGAGCCCTGCACTTCTCCTTGGTGCCGGGCTCATTTGCCGGCACTCGCGATCGGGGATCGCGCTGTTGCAGGCACCTCCCCCTTAACAGTGGGAGGAAGGCCTGCAGCACCGCAGCGTGCCGTGCCGCAGCATGTGGCGCTGCGGCACGTTGCGCTGCGATAATCAGTTTCAGCGCCCTAAGAGGGACGCGGAGCGCCTCGAGCCTCGCCCCGTGTCCCTCGAGGGGCAATGAAACTGAATATCTGGCGATCGGTATCACTCCGATCGCTGCGCTAAATCCTGCGCTCCGCCGACTTTTGCACCACTTTGGCGCCCCAACCCAATTTCTAGGCCTATGTTTCTATACCTTCACCACACGGACTGCAGCGGTTCAAGAAGGTGGCTCGCCACCACCTTCTCGAGGGCAATTAGGGATGGGCAATAAATGTCAGCCTTGCCAGCGAAGCCCACATCCCGTGATCAAATAAAATATTTATCCATTTCCCTTTTAAAGCATGCAAAATACATGCTGACACATGCTTGCCCTACTTCTTCCTATTCTGTGTTTAGCACTGACCATGACTTTCTCTGCGGTCAATACGTGGCCGCAGTGAGTCCCCTCGGCCAGCAGTCAGTTCACAGGATTGAAGAGCTGAAAGTCTGCGGCAATGGCTGAGTGGTGAGCAACACCTGTCGGCAGCTGTGGAGCGACGCAACCTGACTGAAGTCTCCGGGAATGGGGGGGGGGGGCACGGCACAGAATGGGCCATCCCTAGC
Source organism: Somniosus microcephalus (assembly GCF_052327205.1). Classification (NCBI taxonomy): domain Eukaryota; kingdom Metazoa; phylum Chordata; class Chondrichthyes; order Squaliformes; family Somniosidae; genus Somniosus; species Somniosus microcephalus. The sequence continues at coordinate 105,108,081 of NC_141001.1, forward strand.
ACAGTGCAGGTAGCAAGCACAGGAGGCATTCACTGGTGGGATAGCAAAATACTGCAGATGCTGGAAATCCAAAATAACAACAGAGAATGCTGGAAAAACTCAGCAGGTCATGGAGTGAACTCGGGAGGTCATTTTTGGAGTACACACCAGCAGGAGTAAACCTTGCCCACTGGTAGCAATATCAGCAATAGGGGGCAGCGGGCCACGACTTTCTGGTGGGCGAGATTCCTGCTTGTCCATACAATGTACTCTTCATTCAAATCCTTCATTTAAATATCTGATTATTCAATTTTTACTTCAGCGCCCACTTTCCTTCTTGCTGTTATTATTTATGTTGCTTAAGTCAAGTTATTGGACAATTCAAATGTTTTAGTGCAAAAATCATCTTTTAAGTATCAGGAGTAGAGTGTACCCAGAAAATCGCCCCTGCTGTCTCCACGGCCTGGTGACCAGGAATGAAAACCAGAAAAAAGTTCATGGATTTTGGAAAAAAAGAAAAATTTAAGTCTGTACTTATCCCTTACCATCACACCAAAACTATCCATTTCTCTTGTACATTCCCTCCCTCTCCTTTCACCCTACGATTGGTGGCCGTGCCTTCAGCTGCTTAGGACCCAGGCTCTGGAGCAGCCTTCCTAAACCCCTCTGATTTCCACCTCCCTCTCCTCCGGTAAGAACATGCTTAAACCTCATCTCTTTGCCAATCTTTTGGTCGCCATTCTTGATGCCTGCTTCACTGGCTCAGTGACCTATTTTCACGCACTCCTCGGTGAAGCTCCCTTGTGATGTTTTTTTCTACATCAAATGGCCTACAAAAATGCAAATCTATCTTCACTAATGCCAAAATGCATCACCTCATACTTCTTTATTAAATTCCATCTGCCACTTGTCTGCCCATTCTGCTCGCCTTTCTATGTCCTGTTGCAGTCGATTGGTATCATCCTCACTGTTTGCCACACCCCACAAGTTTGGTGTCATCGGCAAATTTAGAAATTCTACTCTGTATTCCAATATCCAGGTCATTTATATATATATATCAAAAAAAGCAGCACTGACCCTTGGGGAACACCACTGTTTACCATCCTCCAGTCTGAAAAACAGCCATTTACCACAACTTGCTGTTTTCTGTCCTTAAGCCAATTCCTTATCCAATCTGCCACTGACCCACCTATTCCATGAGCCTCAATTTTGTTAACCAGCCTGCTATGTGGTACTTTGTCAAACTCCTTCCTAAAATCCATGTGGACAACATCCATTGCATTCCCTTCATCGATCCTCCCTGTTACTTCATCAAAAAATTCAATTAGTTTAGTCAAACATGATCTGCCTTTCACCAATCCGTGTTGGCTCTCCTTAATTAGCTTAAACCTCTCCAAGTGCCCGTTAATTTTTTCCTTGATTATTGTTTCTAAAACTTTACCCACCACTGATGTTAAACTGACCAGCCTATAGTTACTAGGATCATCCTTGCATCTTTTCTTGAACAATGGTGTCACACTTGCCACTTTCCAAACCTCAGGCACCTCGTTCACATCTAGGGAAGATTGGAAAATTATGGCAAGCCCTTCCGCTATCTCCTCCCCCAATTCCCTTAGCAATCTGGGATGCAAGCCATCTGGACCAGGCAACGTATCCACTCTAAGCATACCCAGCCTTTCTAGTACATCCTGTCTATCAATTTTCACCCCTTCCATTGCTTCTACCTTTTCCACTGCTACTGATATTTTGTCAGCATCCACCTCCTTAGAAAACACGGATACAAAGTACTCATTGAACATCCTAGCCTTGCCCTGCACCTCTAAGCATATAACATCTTCTTTGTCGCTAATAGGCCCCACTCCGCCTTTTACTACCCACTTACTGTTTATATGCCGGTAGAAGATTTTTGGGTTCCCTTTTATGTTAACCGCCATTCTACTCTCATATTCTCTCTTTGCCAATCTTATTTTCATCTTCACTTTCCCTCACAACTTATTGTATTAGGTCTGGTTCTCCCTTGAAGAATTCACCTGACATGCATCATACACCCTCTTTTTTTGTTTCATCATCTTCTCTATCTCCCTCGTCATCCAAGGAGCCTTTGCTTTGGTTCCCTTATCCTTCCCTCTTGTTGGAATGTACCTAGCCTGTACTTGGAACATCTCCTCCTTAAAGATCACCCATTGTTCCGTTACAGTTTTTCCTGTCAGTCTTTGGTTCCATTTTACCCTGGCTAGATCCTTTTGCATCCCATTGAAGTTAGCCCTATTCCAGTTTAGAAGTTCCACTCTAGATTATTCCTTGCTCCTCTCCATTGCTAATCTAAATCTTATGATATGATGATCACTCGTACCCACAGACACTTGGTCAACCTGGCCCATCTCATTTCCCAGCACCAGATCCAGCAATACCTCCTTCCTAGTTGGACCAAGAACATACTGGTCAAGGATATTCTCCTGAACACATTTCAGAAATTCCTCCCCCTCCTTTCCCTTTACCCTAGCATTATCCCAATCGATATTTGTGTAATTAAAGTCCCCCAATATCCCCACTCTATAAGCTCTTGCATATCTCTGCGATTTCCCTGCAGATTTGCTCCTCTACCTCCCTCTCACTATTTGGAAGCCTATAGAATACCTCCAGTAGCGTGATAGAAACATAGAAACATAGAAGAATAGGAGCAGGAGTAGGCCATTCGGCCCTTCGAGCCTGCTCCACCATTCAATATGATCATGGCTGATCCTCTATCTCAATACCATATTCCCGCTCTCTCCCCATACCCCTTGATGCCTTTTGTGTCTAGAAATCTATCTATCTCCTTCTTAAATATATTCAGTGACTTGGCCTCCACAGCCTTCTGTGGTAGAGAATTCCACAGGTTCACCACCCTCTGAGTGAAGAAATTTCTCCTCATCTCAGTCCTAAATGTCCTACCCCGTATCCTGAGTCTGTGACCCCTCGTTCTAGAGCCCCCAGCCAGGGGAAACATCCTCCCTGCATCCAGTCTGTCTAGCCCTGTCAGAATTTTATACGTTTCAATGAGATCCCTTCTCATTCTTCTAAACTCTAGTGAATACAGGCCTAGTCGACCTAATCTCTCCTCATACGACAGTCCTGCCATCCCAGGAACCAGTCTGGTGAACCTTCGCTGCACTCCCTCTATGGCAAGTATATCCTTTCTTAGGTAAGGAGACCAAAACTGCACACAGTACACCAGGTGTGGTCTCACCAAGGCCCTGTACAACTGTAGTAAGACATCCTTGCTTCTGTCAATTCAATTCAATTCAATTTTTATTTGCCATATGTAACCAGTACAAGTACAATTACAATGGAATGCTTACTCCCTACTCAAATCCTCTTGCAATGAAGGTCAACATACCATTTGCCTTCCTAACTGCTTGCTGCACCTGCATGTTTGCTTTCAGTGACTGGTGTACAAGGACACCCAAGTCCCTTTGTACATCAACATTTCCCAATCTAGCACCATTGAAATAATATTCTACCTTTCTGTTTTTCCTACTGAAGTGGATAACTTCACATTTATCCACGTTATACTGCATCTGCCATGTATTTGTCCACTCACTCAACTTATCTAAATCGCCTTGCAGCCTCTTTGCATCCTCCTCACAACTCACAATCCCAGCTAGTTTCATGTCATCAGCAAACTTGGAAATATTACATTTGGTTCCCTCATCCAAATCATTGATATATAATGGCCCAGAAATTCGGGTCCCCATGGGTGAGTACACATGGGGTACTCACCCGTAGGCCCAACGGAAGTGCCAGTTTCGTGCACACAATGCGTGGGAAACCGGACTTCCGTTCCCTTAAAGGAAGGGGTTCAGCGGTTGAACGCGTGCGCCGGAGAGGCAGCGCGTGCACATGGAACTTACATTTTTTTTTGCAGGTTTCTTCGTGAGGGTAAGTCTCCAGGAGTTACACATGTAAAAAGCAGGCACAAGGCCTGCTTTTAACAAGTGGTGAATTAATTAAAATTAAAACATTTTTTCCACAGGTTTATTATTTTTTAATACTTTAAAGAAAGGTAAGTTTATTTTTAGCCCTGTTAGAAAATGTAATTAATTTTTTCAAAAATTTAAATTATTGTTTAAAATAGTTATTTTATGTAATTTATAGTTATTTTAAAAATGTGATTTAAAAAAAAATTTATTGAAAGTTTTAGTGATGTTTTGGGGCTTATAGTATTTATAGTTATGCCAGCTCTTCCTGTCAATTTTATGGTGTGGAGATGCCGGTGTTGGACTGGCGTGGACAAATGTAAAAAGTCACACAACACCAGGTTATAGTCCAAAAGTTTTATTCGAAATCACAAGCTTTCGGAGCGCTGCTCCTTTGTCAGGTGAAGTGGAGAGATGCATAAAGACACAGCTTATGTAGTGAGAGAATAATGCCAGATGATTACAGGTAATCTTTCTAACTGCCATTTATCACACCTCGGCAAAGAGATAATCACAGCAATCAAAGGTGTGAATGGTGTCCAAACAGGTTAGTCAGGAAAACATTACATGAAAGAACAATGAGGTGGGGTCACACGAGGTCAAATGTTGCAGATGCTACGGTCTGTATGAAAAACAAAAAACAGACAAAAAAACATTTTTTTTGCTGGAAATCACAGCAGGTCCGGCCGCATCTGTGTAGAGAGAACAAGCCAACGACGACTCGAGTCTGGATGACCCTATGTGAGGTGGGGTTACATGTAGCGTGACATGAACCCAAGATCCCAATTGAGGCCGTCCTCATGAGTGTGGAACTTCGCTATCAGTTTCTGCTCTACGATTTTGCGTTGTCGTGTGTCTCGAAGGCCGCCTTGGAGAATGCTTACCCGAAGATCGGAGGCTGAATGTCCTTGACTGCTGAAGTGTTCCCCGATTGGGAGGGAACACTCCTGCCTGGCGATTGTTGCGCGGTGTCCGTTCATCCGTTGTCGCAGTGTCTGCATGGTCTCGCCGATGTACCATGCTCCGGGGCATCCTTTCCTGCAACGTATGAGGTAGACAACGTTGGCCGAGTCACATGAGTATGTACCATGTACCTGGTGGGTGGTGTCCTCACGTGTGATGATGGTATCTGTGTTGATGATGTGGCCTGTCTTGCAGAGGTTGCCGTGGCAGGGTTGTGTGGTGTCGTGGTCGCTGTTCTCCTGAAAGTTGGGTAATTTGCTGCGAACGATGGTCTGTTTGAGGTTAGGCGGCTGTTTGAAGGCGAGTAGTGGAGGCGTGGGGATGGCCTTAGCGAGGTGTTCGTCATCATCGATGACATGTTGAAGGCTGCGAAGAACATGGCGTAGTTTCTCCGCTCCGGGGAAGTACTGGATGACGAAGGGTACTCTGTTGGTTGTGTCCCGTGTTTGTCTTCTGAGGAGGTCTATGCGATTTTTTGCTGTGGCCCGTTGGAACTGTCGATCGCTGAGTCGAGTGTCATATCCCGTTCTTACGAAGGTGTCTTTCAGCGTCTGTAGGTGTCCATTGCGTTCCTCCTCGTCTGAGCAGATCCTGTGTATTCGCAGGGCTTGTCCATAGGGCATGGCTTCTTTAACGTGGTTAGGGTCGAAGCTGGAGAAGTGGAGCATCCTGAAGTTGTCCGTGGGCTTGCGGTAGAGTGAAGTGCTGAACCCTTAAACCCATCGTACAGGGAACCCCCAGCTTCTGTCGCGACACTACAGACTTCGTACAGAAACTCAACACCCACGGACCAGTTGAACCAGGAACACTCCTCGCCACGATGGACGTCTCGGCACTCTACACCAGTATCCCCCACGATGACGGCATCACTGCGACAGCCTCAGTACTCAACACCAGCAACAGCCAATCTCCAGACGCCATCCTACAACTCATCCGCTTCATCCTTGACCACAATGTCTTCACCTTCGACAACCAGTTCTTTACCCAAACACACGGAACAGCCATGGGGACCAAATTTGCACCCCAATACGCCAACATCTTCATGCACAAGTTCGAGCAAGACTTCTTTGCTGCACAGGACCTCCAACCAACGCTATACACCAGATACATCGACGATATTTTCTTCCTATGGACCCACGGCGAAGAATCACTGAAAAGACTACACGATAACATCAACAAGTTCCATCCCACCATCAAACTCACCATGGACTACTCCTCAGAATTGGTTTCATTCTTGGGCACACGAATCTCCATCAAAGACGGACACCTCAGCACTTCACTCTACCGCAAGCCCACGGACAACCTCAGGATGCTCCACTTCTCCAGCTTCGACCCTAACCATGTTAAAGAAGCCATCCCCTATGGACAAGCCCTGCAAATATACAGGATCTGCTCAGACGAGGAGTAACGCGATGGACACCTACAGACGCTGAAAGACGCCCTCGTAAGAATGGGATATGACGCTCGACTCGTCGATCGACAGTTCCGACGGGCCACAGCAAAAAATCGCATAGACCTCCTCAGAAGACAAACACGGGACACAACCAACAGAGTACCCTTCGTCGTCCAGTACTTCCCCGGAGCGGAGAAACTACGCCATGTTCTTCGCAGCCTTCAACATGTCATCGATGACGACGAACACCTCGCTAAGGCCATCCCCACGCCTCCACTACTCGCCTTCAAACAGCCGCCTAACCTCAAACAGACCATCGTTCGCAGCAAATTACCCAGCTTTCAGGAGAACAGCGACCACGACATCACACAATCTTGCCACGGCAACCTCTGCAAGACATGCCAGATCATCAACACAGATACCATCATCACACGTGAGGACACCACCCACCAGGTACATGGTACATACTCATGTGACTCGGCCAACGTTGTCTACCTCATACGTTGCAGGAAAGGATGCCCCGGAGCATGGTACATTGGCGAGACCATGCAGACACTGCGACAACGGATGAACGGACACCGCGCAACAATCGCCAGGCAGGAGTGTTCCCTCCCAGTCGGGGAACACTTCAGCAGTCAAGGACATTCAGCCTCCGATCTTCGGGTAAGCATTCCCCAAGGCGGCCTTCGAGACACACGACAACGCAAAATCGTAGAGCAGAAACTGATAACCAAGTTCCGCACTCATGAGGACGGCCTCAACTGGGATCTTGGGTTCATGTCACGCTACATGTAACCCCACCTGACGTAGGGTCATCCAGACTCGAGTCGTCGTTGGCTTGTTCTCTCTACACAGATGCGGCCGGACCTGCTCTGATTTCCAGCAAAAAAAATGTTTTTTTGTCTGTTTTTTGTTTTTCATACAGACCCCAGCATCTGCAACAGTTGACCCCTTCTGACCCCACCTCATTGTTCTTTGATGTAATGTTTTCCTGACTAACCTGTTTGGACACCATTCACACCTTTGATTGCTGTGATTATCTCTTTGCCGAGGTGTGATAAATGGCAGTTAGAAAGATTACCTGTAATCATCTGGCATTATTCTCTGACTATATAAGCTGTGTCTTTATGCATCTCTCCACTTCACCTGACGAAGGAGCAGCGCTCTGAAAGCTTGTGATTTCAAATAAAACTATTGGACTATAACCTGGTGTTGTATGACTTCTTACATTTGTCAATTTTATGAATGGGCATTTCCCTGCTACCAATGGCTCTCCATGGCCCACGTGATCCCAGGGGATGCTTCGAACTAACTGTGCCCCTGGGATACGCAAGCACTGCGCGCTGGCAGTTGGAGGAGGCCCAGGATCGGAATCCCACGTGGGCCCACTGCTCAATGGCTGGCACGCTAGGTGAGTGCAGGTCAGAGGCTTGCACCCGCGGGAAGCCTCTGACCCGAATTTCTGGGCCCAAGCACTGATCCCTGCGGTACCCCACTAGTCACCGCCTGCCACCCCGAAAAAGATCCATTTATTCCTACTTTCTGTTTCCTGTCTGTTACCCAATTCTCAATCCATGACAGTATATTACCCCTATTCCCATGTGCTTTAATTTTGCACACTAACCTCTTATGTGGGACTTTATCAAAGGCCTTCTGAAAATCCAAATACACCACATCCACTGGTTCTCCCTTATCTATTCTACCGGTTACACCCTCAAAAAACTCCAGTAGGTTTGTCAAACACGATTTCCCTTTCATAAATCCATGTCGACTTTGTCTAATCCCGTTGATATTTTCTAAGTGTCCTGTTATCACATCCTTTATAATAGACTCTAACATTTTCCCTACTACTGATGTTAGGCTAACCGGTCTGTAGTTCCGTGTTTTCTCTCTCCCTCCTTTTTTAAATAGTGGGGTACATTTGCCACCCTCCAATCTGTAGGAACTGTTACATAATCTATAGAATTTTGGAAGATGACAACCAATGCATCCACTATTTCATGGCTACCTCTTTTAGTACTTTGGGATGCAGATTATCAGGCCCTGGGGATTTATTAGCTTTCAGTCCCATTAATTTCTCCTGCACTATTTTTTTACGAATACTAATCTCCTTTAATTCCTCCTTTTCACTAGACCCTTGGTTCCCTAGCATTTCCGGTAAGTTATTTGTGTCCTCTTCCATGAAGACAGAACCAAAGTATTTGTTTAATTGCCCAGCCATTTCCTTGTTCCCCATTATAAATTCTCCCGTTTCTGACTGTAAAGGACCTACATTTGTCTTCATGAACTTTTTTTTTACATACTTGAAGCTTTTACAATCCGCTTTCATGTTCCTTGCAAGTTTACTCTCATACTCTATTTTTCCCCTCTTAATCAATCTCTTGGTCCTTTTTTGCTGAACTCTAAACTGCTCCCAATCCTCAGGCTTGCTACTTTGTCTGGCAACTTTATCTGTCTCCTCTTTGGATCTAATACTATCCTTAATTTCTTCTGTTAGCCATGGTTGGGCCGCTTTTCCTTTTGTGTTTTTGCGCCAGAAAGGAATGTATAACTGTTGCAATTCATGCATTCATTCCTTAAAGGTTAGCCATTGCCAATCCACTGTCATGCCTTTTAATGAAGCTCCCCAATGTATCATAGCCAACTCACTCCTCATACCATCGTAGTTTCCTTTGTTTAGATTTTGGACTTTAGTTTCGGATTGGACTTCTTCACTTTCCATTTTAATGAAGAATTCTAGCATGCTATGGTCACTCTTCTGTAAAGGACCCTGCACAACAAGATTATTAATTAACCCCTTCTCATTGCACAATACCCAATCTAGGATAGTCTGTTCCTGACAAAGGGTCTTCGACCTGAAACGTTGACTCTGTTTCTCTCTCCACAAAAGGAAAAGTGGCCCAACCATAAGAACATACATAAGAACATAAGAAATAGGAGCAGGAGTAGGCCAATCGGCCCCTCGAGCCTGCTCCGCCATTCAATAAGATCATGGCTGATCTGATCCTAACCTCAAATCTACTTCCACTCTCCATCCCACCCGAACCCATGTGATCTCCCAGGAGAGGCGAAAAACCAGATAAAAACCCAATGGCCAATTTGGGAGAAAAAATCTGGGAAATTCCTCTCCGACCCATCTAGGCGATCGAAACTCATCCAGGAGATCACTCTGTCCCTGTATTTCCTGCAGTACTTACCTTCTGTAAAAGATGATCTCCACCCCAGCCAGGAACAGGCCCAATTTACTCTTGAAGGACTCCTAGCTGGCAGACTGTTCCCGAGGTCTCCACTAATCCCTGTGAATAGAACCATCTCCTGAAATCTAACACAGAATTAGAACACAAGAAGTAGGAGCAGGACCAGGCTACACGGCCCCTGGGCCCGCTCCGCCACCCACAGGGCCATGACCGATCCGAACCTAGACTCATGTCCCATTTCCTGCCCGCTGCCCGTAACCCCTAATTCCCTTTACTTCTAGGAAACTGTCTATTTCTGTTTTAAATTTATTTAATGATGTAGCTTCCACAGCTTTCTGGGGCAGCAAATTCCACAGACCTACTACCCTCTGAGTGAAGAAGTTTCTCCTCATCTCAGTTTTGAAAGAGCAGCCCCTTATTCTAAGATTATGCCCCCTAGTTCTAGTTTCACCCATCATTGGGAACATCCTCACCGCATCCACCCGATCAAGCCCCTTCACAATCTTATATGTTTCAATAAGATCGCCTCTCATTCTTCTGAACTCCAATGAGTAGAGTCCCAATCTACTCAACCTCTCCTCATATGACCATCCCCTCATCCCCGGGATTAACCGAGTGAACCTTCTTTGTACTGACTCGAGAGCAAGTATGTCTTTTCTTAAGTATGGACACCATGGCTAACAAAAGAAATTAAGGATAGTATTAGATCCAAAGAGGAGTCATATAAAGTTCCCAGACAAAGTAGCAAGCCTGAGGATTGGGAGTAGTTTAGAGTTTAGCAAAAAAGGACCAAGAGATTGATTGAGAGGGGAAAAATAGAGTGTAAGAGTAAACTTGCAAGGAACATAAAAGCGGATGTGGCCTGCTGAATTTTTCCAGCATTTTCTGTTGTTAATCTGTTCCCTAGTTGGCTCCTCAACATACTGGTCTAAAAAACCATCTCATACACACTCCAGGAATTCATCCTCCACAGTATTATTGCTAATTTGGTTTGGCCAGTCTATATGTAGATTAAAGTCACCCATGATTACTGTAGTACCCTTGTTACATGCATCTCTAATTTCCTGTTTGATGCCATCCCCTACATTAACCACTACTGTTTGGAGGCCTATAGACAACTCCCACCAATGTTTTCTGCCCCTTGGTGCTTCTTAGCTCCACCCAGACTGATTCTGCATCTTGATTTTCTGAGCCAATATCCTTTCTCACTATTGCTCTGATTTTGTCCTTTACTAACAAGGCCACCCCACCTCCTTTTCCTTTTCACCTGTCCTTCCTAAATATTGAATATCCTTGGATATTCAGCTCCCAGCCTTGGTCACCCTGCAGCCATGTCTCCGTAATCACAATTATATCGTATCTGTTTACATCTATTTATGCTGTTAATTCGTCTACCTTATTACGAATGCTTCGTGCATTCAGATACAGTGTGTTTAGATTTGTCTTTTTAACATTTTTAGACATCTTAACATTTGTTTGTACTATGGCCCTATTTGTCTTATTACCATTTTTTCTTACCCGGACCCCATTTGTTAGTGCACTCTTTTGTTTGTACGCTCTGTCCCTTCCTGATACAATCTGGTTATCCTTACCCCAAACATTTTCCTGCACTGCTTCCTTGTCTTTTCTCTTTAGCATTCTAGATTTCTCTCCACCAGGACCCTCCTCCCCCCGCTCCTTATTTAGTTCAAAGCCCTATCTACCTCCTTAGTTATTCGATTCGCTAGAACTCTGGTCCCAGCATGATTCAGATGTAGTTCGTCCCAACGGAACAGCTCTCTCTTTCCCCAGTACTGGTGCCAGTGCCCCATGAATCGAAACCCACTTCTCCCGCACCAATCTTTGAGCCACGCATTCATCTCCCTGATCCTATTGACCCCATGCCAATTTGCTCGTGGCTCTGGTAATAATCCAGAGATTATGACCTTTGTGGTTCTGCTTTTTAATTTAGTCCCTAGCTGCTCAAACTCTCTCAGCAGAACTTCTTTCTTTGTCCTACCTATGTCGGTGGTGCCTACGTGTACCACGACAACCGGATCCTCCCCCTCCAAGTTCTTCTCCAGCCCGGAGATGTCCTTTACCCTGGTAGGCAATATAACCTTCGGGACTCACGTTCCTGACTACACAGAACAGTGTCTATTCCCCTAACTATACGGTCACCTACTACAACCACCTTCCTTTTTACTCCCCCCACTTGAAACGGCTTCCTGTACCACGGTGCCATGGTCAGTTTGCTCGTCCTCCCCGCAGTCCCCGCACTGGTCCACAAGGGTTGCAAGCACCTCGAATCTATTGGACAAGTGCAGGGACTGAGGCTCCTGCAATACTACCTCCTGTCTTCTTAGGCAGTCGCTTGGAACTGAGGATGACTTGCTTCCACATTAAAGATGAGTTCGCAGGTGACTGATGAGTCCAATGCGGGACCTACAGTCTCTGTCACAGTTGGGGCAGAGTGTGTTTGAAGGGGCGGGTGGGTGGGGTGCTTGGGTTGACGTGCGCTCCTTATGTTGCCTGCGCTTGGCTTCCGCTTGCTCCTGGCGAAGAGACTCGAGGTGTTCGGCGCCTTCCCGGATGCTTCTCCTCCACTTTGTGCGGTCTTGGGCCAGGGATTCCCAGGTGTCGGTGGGGATGTTACACTTTTTCAAGGAGGCTCTGAGGGTGTCCTTGAAGTGTTTCCTCTGCCCACCTGGGGCTCTCTTGCCGTGCCGGAGCTCCGAGTAGAGCGCTTGTTTTGGGAGTCTCGTATCGGGCATGCGGACAATGTGACCTGACCATCAGAGCTGATTGAGCGTGGTCAAAGCTTCGATGCTGGGGATGTTGGCCTGAGCAAGAACCCGGACGTTGGTGCACCTATCCTGCCAATGGATTTGCAGGATCTTGCGGAGGCAGCGTTGGTGGTACCACTCCAGTGCTTTGAGGTGCCTGTTGTACATGGTCCATGTCTCAGGCATACAGCAGGGCGGGTGTCAGTGCTGCTCTGTAGACCATGAGCTTAGTGCCGGGTTTGATGTCCTGGTCTTCAAACACTCTCTTCCTCAGGCGACCGAAGGCTGCACTGGCACACTGAAGGCGGTGTTGAACTTCGTCGTCGACGTCTGTCCTTGTTGACAGTAGGCTCCCGAGGTATGGAAAGTGGTCCATGTTGTCCAAGGCCTTGTCGTGGATTTTGATAATCAGGGGGCAGTACTGTGTGGCGGGGGCAGGTTGGTAGAGGACCTTTGTCTTACGGATGTTTAGTGTAAGGCCCATGCTCTCGTATGCTTTGGAGAAGGTGTTGACGATGGTTTGGAGTTTGACCTCCGAGTGCGCGCAGACGCAAGTGTCGTCTGCATACTGTAATTCGACGACAGAGGATGGGACGACCTTGAATCTGGACTGGAGATGACGGAGGTTGAACATTTCCCCGTTTGTTCTGTAAATTAGCTCCACTCCAGTGGGGAGCTTACTGAGGGTGAGATGGAGCTCCTGTATCCCCGTACCTGCCTCACTCGCAGTCACCCAGTTAATCTAAGGGGTGTGGTTGTCTCCTGGGGCAAAAGGTCCAGGTAACTTTCTCCCTCCCCGATGTCTCGCAATGTCTGCAGCTCGGACTCCAGCTCCTCAACTCGGAGCCAAAGTTCCTTGAGTCGCAGACACTTACCGCAGATATAGTCGTCCTGGACAAAAATGTCCACAAGCTCCCACATATTGCAACAGCAACACATCTCCTGTTCTCCCATTATTTTATTTGTTTAATTAATTAGTTTAGTATTAATCAAATTATTTACCTCGTTTAGTTAATTAAATAAATTAAATTAAGTTTAGTTTTTAAAATTTAGTTATATGTTAACTTAAAACTTACCCTTTTTGCTCCTCAACTCTAACCAAATGGATTCTGTCCTTGTCCCCTTAAGAACATCCTCCCTTTCCAACACAACAATGTCTTCCTTAATCAGCACTGCCACCCCACCTCCCTTTTTTCCTTCCCTATCTTTTCTGAACACCGTGTACCCTTGACCAGATAATCTGTTGTAGTCTTGACAAAGGGGTTTTCACCCGAAACGTTGACTCTATTTTCTCTCCACGGATGTTGCCTGGCCTGCTGAGTTTTTCCAGCATTTTCTGTTATTATTTTAAGCTGTTTTAGTGATGAATATTGGATAACTCCCCCCCTACTCTTCGAAATAGTGCCGTAGGATCTTTTACATCCACCTGAGAGAGCAAACGGGGCCTCGGTTTAACATTTCATCAGAGAGAAGGCACCTCTGACAGGGTAGCACTCCCTCAGTACTGCACTGCACAGTCAGCCTAGATTTTTGTGCTCAAGTCTCTGGAGTGGGACTCGAACCCACAACCTTCTGACTCAGAGGTGAGATGTGCTACCCACTGAACCACGGCTGAAACTGAAATACAGCAACAGGACTGACTAAAACTGGCTTGCTGCTGCTGTGACCTCAATATTAGCTGCATTACCAACCTGGGCAGATCACACCCGAACTTTTATTTGGAGGGGATGATAACGTAAATGTGGTCAGTGTTAACTGCAGCTTTTTTTCCTCTTTCTTCTTCTTTTCACAGACAATTAAGCAGCAGGAAAGGACTTGCTCAATGGGGCTTTCAAGAACTATGGGGAAAAGGAATATAGCAATTTCAAAATAGGCGGTGGAAACAAACTTTGTTATCATGAATGCAGAAATGACACACCTCAATCGCTATGGGTTTACAGTGTTGGCCGTGGCTCAGTGTGTAGCACTCTTGCCTCGGAGTCAGAGGGTTGTGGGTTCAAATTCCCACTCCAGAGACTTAAGTACAAAATCTAGGCTAACACTCCCAGTGCAGTGCTGGGGGGGTGCTGCACTGCCGGAGTTGCTTTGCTGTCTTTTGGATGAGACATTAAACTGAAGCCCCTCTGCCCTCTCGGGTGGATGTAAAAGATCCCATTGCACTATTTCGAAGAAGAGCAGGGGTGTTATCCCCAGTGTCCTGAATACTTATCCCTCAACCCACATCAATAAAACAGATTATCTGGTCATTATCACATTGCTGTTTGTGGGACATTGCTGCGTGCTAATTGGCTGCCGCATTTCCTACATTACAACAGTGACTACACATCAAACATGACTGTTTGGGAGGTCGTGAAAGGCTCTATATAAATGCAAATTCTTTCTTTCAATCTTTATGGCCTTTGAGACTGTTCCAGGAAAGGCCACAGATTTGTGATTTCCATGGGGAAAAGGGCCGGAACTGCAGAATATGAATCTCAAAACCCAGCTAGGAATCCCAGAAAATGTCATAATCCCATTTAGTTACAATCAGATTTGACTTGTCCAGTAAGTATAAAGCCACGAGCCAAACTATAAATGGACAGAATTGCAGGATCCGATCTCCAACACCATAATACCAGGTAGCAAAACAGGATCCTGACTTATTCGATCACCTTAAAACAGAGGGCCTGTGCATAGGTGTTAATTAAACTTCATTTTAATCTTCATCACGCTACAGGAACATTAAGGTTAAGTTATGATTAGGGACCAATTAATTTCATCCTCTGCATGACCTGATTAGTGCTTTTCAATGAAATATTGCGCCAATTTCACACTGAATCAATTTGAATGCGCATACACTGAGATATAGTCCCTTCGGTGATTGAGACACATTTTAAACAGGAAGTTAAAACCTCAAAACATCTGAACTTATTTATCTAAATTAATTTGTGTATGTCTGACATACTGTCCAACTTAGATGTGATGCAGCCGTGTCTCAGTGGGCAGCACTCAAGACCCACTCCAGAGACTTAGAGCACAAAAAACCGAGACTGAACACTCCAGTGCTGTACTGAGGGAGTGCTGCACTGTCTGAGGTGCCATCATTCGGATGAGACGTTAAACCGAGGCCCTGTCTGCCCTTTCAGTTAGACATAAAAGATCCCACGGCACTATTTCGAAGAAGAGCAGGGGAGTTCTCCCTGGTGTCCTGGCCACTATTTATCCCTCACTCAATGTAACAAAAACAGATTATCTGATTGCTGTTTGCGGGAGCTTGCTGTGCCAAAATTGGCTGCCGTGTTTCCTACATTACAACAGTGCTACACTTCAAAAAGTACTTTATTGGCTGTAAAGCGTTTTGGGACGTCCGGTGGTCGTGAAAGGTGCTACATAAATGAAAGTCTTTCTTTCCAGATCACTCCAGACTGAATGCATCTTTAAAAAAAAAACAATTTTTGTTGGCTTTTGTGTTCATGGCAGTGGGGAATCTTGGTGTTCAAAAGTAAAACACTCAAAACACTCCAAGCTCAGTCTGAGACCCAATTCTCGGAGAATCACCCCTTGCTACTTCAGGGTGAAGTTTCTGTTTCCCAAAGCAACAATCCTTATGGCCTTAGGGTGAGAACGCCAATGATCTCAAATTGCAGGTGATGGTCTCATGTCCAGCAGAAAGTAAGTCACAACTGCCCAAACTTATTGCACTGAGGCTTATTAACACCACAGCAGGGAGGAGCTTCCAGCAGTCTGTGCTCAACCCAAACCCACTTCCTAGAGGAGAAAGTTTTAACACTCTGTCAATTCTGTCCCGCTGTCTCTCTGCACCCTTTCTAAAAATAAAGGTGCACAGAACAGTTCACTGATGCAGTCCTTCATTATATGTTCCAGCTTATGCAAAATTGGAAGTCATTTAACAGTGTTAATAAAGGTAAGAAAACTATGAAAGCAAGTGTTAGCTCTCAGTTAAGCGATGATTAGGTGTGCATTTTACTTGTATAAATACCAGGACAAACCTCAGTTACAGCCTGTGACGTACAAGTGATCACAAGTTGCCTAACTTGTTAAATCGCTTCTAATATTTTATGCCGAGAGCAGAATCTGTAATTTTTTGTCATCTACGTTTAATGGTACACCCAACTGATTTGCACATGTCCCCTAATAGAAGAATTGCTGTCACATTTCATTGTAATTGCTATGAGAATGATTGTATATTACTTAGAGAATGCGCAATAGACAATGAGAGAGCAAGGCAGGTTGTGCCTTGACTCAGGGAGAGACCATAATCCACAATATATCAAAGAGGGCAGAATCATCTTCATATCATTCACTCCACTTAACACAGAGGTCAGTGAGACTCAAGCAGAGGGCACACTACACCACAATCAAATTCAACATTCAGGTATTTCTCATCTTAGTTGGATGTTAGACTATTATCAATTATCTTAAGTACTAGAATGTGATGACTAAAGTTTCCCAGTTTGTTTCAACAAAATTAATCTTCAGTTGGTCCTGATAAAGTATTTGCTTTGCTGCAGTAACCCCTGTTGTTGTACCTGAACCTTGAACTTACAAGAAGCTGATCACTGCAGGTGAGGAGAAGGTCCCAGAAATTACGAGCCCTTGACCCCTCTTTGAGGAGGACACCCTTGCCTGAAGAAGGATCAAGGGGGTAAGGGAAGGTAAAGTTAGAGGGCTCCCCCAACATCAGAACAAGCAACATTCTGCACTTATGTCTTGTTCCCTTTTTCACTCACACACGCAATGGTAGCAGAGCAGTTATGTTGCTGGGCTAGTAATCCAGAGGCCTGGACTAATGATCCAGAGACGTGAGTTCAAATTCCACCACGGCAGCTGGGAAATTTAAATTCAGTTAAATAAATAAATCTGGAATAAAAAGTTAGTATCAGTAATGGTGACCATGAAACTATCGGATTGTCGTAAAAACCCATCCGGTTCACTAATGTCCTTCAGGGAAGGAAATCTGCCACCCTTACCCGGTCTGGCCTATACGTGACTCCAGACCCACAGCAATGCGGTTGACTCTTAACGTAGCAAGCCACTCAGTTGTACACAACCGCTACAAGAAACAATAATAAGAATAAAACCGGAGAGACCACTCGGCAACGGGCACACCCAGCCCAGTCGACCCTACAAAGTCCTCCTCACTAACATCTAGGGACTTGACCCACAGACTAGTCAAGCAACAGCTTGACATAGTCATACTGACAGAATCATACCTTTCAGCCAATGTCCCAGATTCCTCCATCACCATCCCTGGGTATGCCCTGTCCCACTGGCAAGACAGACCCAGCAAAAGTGGCGGCACAGGAATACAGTCGGGAGGGAGTGGCGCTGGGACCCCATGAAGTCTCATGGCCAAGCACGGTCAAGGAAACCTCCTGCTGACTACCACCTACCCTCAGCTGATGAATCTGTACTCTTCCATGTTGAACACCACTTGGAAGAAGCACTGACAGTAGCAAGGGCACAGAATGTACTCTGGGTGGGGGACTTCAATGTCCATCACCAAGAGTGGCTCAGTAGCACCACTACTGACTGAGCTGGCCAAGTCCTGAAGGACATAGCTGCCAGACTAGGACTGCGGCAGGTGGTGAGAGAACCAACATGAGGGAAAAACTTACTTGACCTCATCCTCACCAATCTACCTGTCGCAGATGCATCTGCCCATCACAGCATTGGTAGCAGTGACCACCGCATAGTCCTTGTGGAGACGAAATCTCGTCTTCACACTGAGGACACCCTCCATCGTGTTGTGTGGCACTACCACCATGCTAAATGGGATAGATTCAGAACAGATCTAGCAGCTCAAAACTGGGCATTCATGAGGCGCTGTGGGCTATCAGAAGCAGCAGAATTGTATTCCACAATCTGTAAACTCATGGTCCGGCATATCCCTCACTCTACCATTACCATCAAGCCAGGGGACCAACCCTGGTTCAATAAGGAGTGTAGAAGAGCATGCCAGGAGCAGCACCAGATGTATCTAAAAATGAGGTGCCACCCTGGGGAAGCTGCAACACAGGACTACATGCATGCTAAGCAGCAGAAGCAGCATGCTATAGACAGGGCTAAGCAATCCCACAACCAACGGATCAGATCAAAGCTCTGCAGACCTGGCACAGCCAGTCGTGAATGGTGGTGGACAATTAAACAGCTAATGGGAGGAGGAGGCTCCAGGAATATCCCCATCCTCAATGATGACGGAGCCCAGCACACGAGTGGAAAAGACAAGGCTGAAGCATCTGCAACCATCTTCAGCCAGAAGTGCCAAGTGGATGATCCATATCGGCCTCCTCCTGAGGTCCCCACCACCACAGGAGCCAGTCTTCAGCCAATTCGATTCACTCCACTTGATATCAAGAAACAGCTAAGCGCACTGGATACAGCAAAGGCTATGGGCCCTGACAACATCCCAGCTGTCGTGCTGAAGATTTGTGCTCCAGAACTAGCCGCGCCTCTAGCCAAGCTGTTCCAGTACAGCTACAGCACTGGCATCTACCCAACAATGTGGAAAACTGCCCAGGTATGTCCTGTCCACAAAAAGCAGGACAAATCCAATCCGGCCAATTACCACCCCATCAATCGACTCTCAATCATCAGCAAAGTGATGGAAGGTATTGTCGACAGTGCTATCAGGCGGCACTTACTCACCAAAAATCTGCTCACCGATGCTCAGTTTGGGTTCCGCCAGGACCACTCGGCACTAGACCTCATTACAGCCTCGGTTCAAACATGGATAAAAGAGCTGAATTCCAGAGGTGAGGTGAGAGTGACTGCCTTTGACATCAAGGCAGCACTTGACTGAGTGTGGCATCAAGGAGCTCTGGTTTTATGAAATGGAAATCGTAATTGACAAATTTATTAGAGTTTTTTGAGGATGTAACTAATGGGTAGATAAAAGGGAACCAGTGGATGTAGTATATTTGGATTTCCAAAAGGCATTCGATAAGGTGCCACATAAAAGGTTATTACACAAGATAAGGGTTCATGGGGTTGGGGTAATATAGCAGCATGGATAGAGGATTGGTTAATGGACAGAAAACAAAGACTAGGGATAAACAGATCTTTTTCAGGTTGGCAGGCTGTAACTAGTGGTGTGCCGCAAGGATCAGTGCTGGGGCCTCAGCTATTTACAATCTATATTAATGACCTAGATGAAGGGACCAAGTGTAATTGTATCCAAGTTTGCTGATGATACAAAGCTAGGTGGGACAGTAAGCTGTGAGGAGAACACAGAGACTGCAAAGGGATATAGATAGACTGAGTGAGTGGGCAGTAAGGTGGCAGATGGAGTATAATGTAGGGAAATGTGAGGTTATTCACTTTGGTAGGAAGAATAGAAAAACAGAGTATTTTTTAAATGGTGAGAAACCTTTAAATGTTGGTGTTCAGAGAGATTTGGGTGTCCTCGTGCAGGAAACACAGAAAGCTAGCATGCAGGTACAACAAGCAATAAAGAAGGCAAATGGCATGTTGGCCTTTATTGCAAGGGGGTTGGAGTATAAGAGTAAGGAAGTCTTGCTACAATTGTGCAGGGCCTTGGTGAGACCACACCTGGAGTACTGTGCACAGTTTTGGTCTCCTTATCTAAGGAAGGATATACTTGCCTTGGAGGCGGTGCAACGAAGGTTCACGAGATTGAGTCCTGGGCTGAGAGGGCTGTCCTATGAGGCAAGATTGTGTAGAATGGGCCGATACTCTCTGGAGTTTAGAAGAATGAGAGGTGATCTCATTGAAACATATAATATTCTGAAGGGGATTGACAAGGTAGCTGCTGAGAGGTTGTTTCCCCTGGCTGGAGAGTCTAGAACTAGGGGGCATAGTCTCAGGATAAGGGATCGGCCATTTAAGACCGAGATGAGGAGGAATTTCTTCACTCAGAGGGTTGTGAATCTTTGGAATTCTCTGCCCCAGAGGGCTGTGGATGCGGAGTCTTTGAGTATATTCAAGGCTGAGATAGATAGATTTTTGGACTCTAGGGGAATCAAGGGATATGTAGATCGGGCGGGAATGTAGAGTTGAGTTCGATGATCAGCCATGATCTTATTGAATGGCGGAGCAGGCTTGAAGGGCCGTATGGCTTACTCCTGATCCTATTTCTAATGTTCTTATGTAAAATTGAAGTCAATGGGAATCAGGGGGAAAACTCTCCACTGCCTGGAGTCATACCTAGCACAAAGGATGATGGTTGTGGTGATTGAACGTCAATCATCTCAGCCCCAGGATATCGCTGCAGGAGTTCCTCAGGGCAGTCTCCTAGGCCCAACCATCTTCAGCTGCTTCATCAATGACCTTCCCTCCATCATAAGGTCAGAAATGGGGATGTTCACTGATGATTGCACAGTGTTCAGTTCCATTCCTCAGATAATGAAGCAGTCCATGCCCGAATGCAGCAAGACCTGGATGACATTCAGGCTTGGGCTGATAAGTGGCAAGTAACATTTGCGCCACACAAGTGCCAGGCAATGACTATCTCCAACAAGTGAGAATCTAATCACCGCCCCTTGACATTCAACAGCATTACCATCGCCGAATCCTATACTATCAATATCCTGGGGGTCACCATTGACCAGGAACTTAACTGGACCAGCCACATAATACTGTGGCAACAAAAGCAGGTCAGAGGCTAGGTATTCTGCGGTGAGTGTCTCACCTCCTGGCTCCCCAAAGCTTTTCCACCATCTACAAGGCACAAGTAAGGAGTGTGATGGAATACTCTCCACTTACTCTCCATCTTGGATGAGTGCAGCTCCAACAACACTCAAGAAGCTCGCCACCATCCAGGACAAAGCAGCCCACTTGATTGGCACCCCATCCACCACCTTAAACATTCACTCTGTCCACCACCGGCGTACCGTGGCTGCAGTGTGTACCATCTACAAGATGCACTGCAGCAACGCGCCTAGGCTTCTTCGGGAGCACCTCTCAAACCCGTGACCTATACCACAAGGGCAGCAGGCGCATGGGAACACCATCACCTGCTAGTTCCCCTCCAAGTTACACACCATCCTGACTTGGAAATATATCACCGATCCTTTATCGTCGCTGGGTCAAAATCCTGGAACTCCCTCCCTAACAGCACTGTGGGAGTACCTTCACCACACGGACTGCAGCGGTTCAAGAAGGCGGCTCACCACCACCTTCTCAAGGGCAACTAGGGATGGGCAATAAATGCTGGCCTTGCCAGCGACGCCTACATCCCATAAAACAAATTTAACAAAACACAATGATGAAACATCACGCCAGCATCTGCCAATGGAAGCTGTTTGAGCATGTGCCTCAGAGCCAGAACTCTTGACATATCTCCCTCTTGTTATTGTAGACCTGGAATAACAGCCAACCAGTGTGCTAGGATGAGACAGCACCTCAGAGAACTCTGCATTCCTCTCGTCAACATATCCAAGTACCAATACAGATACATGCACCCTGGAAAATGAGCTAGAGGAGGCAGTCACAACGGATAGTTGAGGGGGAGCAAGTAGTGGGACCAAGGAAGAGCGGGAATTACTGTCTGGATGGCCACATGGATGCTATCCATGACCCTGCACCTCGGGAAATGTAGCAATCCAGTCAAATTAACGGCTGTATCATTTTCCTCTTACTGTTCACTGCAAAAGGAGATGGAAGTGCTGGACTTGCTCCTAACATTGCATCAATCACTTGTTTGATACATCTATGACAAGCACATTGATTAATAAGTGTTCTGGACTTATCGACATTTTACATGCAGATAGCACCCTCTGGTGGTGGTTATTGTGTTAGCAGTGTTTGTATGCAGCAGAGGTCAGTTGACCTTTCTTCCTGTTTGACCCAGGAAGGAGTTTTCTCAGAAAGAACCTGACTTGAGTAATGGAGAATTCCATGAGGGATTCGCAATCCAGTGTAATCTGATCTCATATGTTAGGCCATACGCAATATCTGTGAGTATCTTTGTTTGTTAACATGATAGCAACTTTGTCAGTGTAGTATTTGACAATACATATGTTTATAAGAAGTAATAGTTGGTATTTACAGAAGTCTAGCTCAAATGTTAGTTAGTTATACAATTAGTCTATTCTACTGTTGTAAGTATGTTTATATCTTATGTAATATCTAATGTATAGTACTCAGTTTTATGTACAAAACATACTTTGTCTTTGTTTACAGTTTCACAAATTTGTTCAAATAAAGCTTCAAAACAGCAAATTGGCTTCGAGGAATTATTTGAATAAGTGTTTAACTTGCTGGATAACTAGATAGGAGCATGTCTAGCGAGGCCAGTACAGTGAAAAGATAGCAATACGGCTAGCTGTGAAGAGTGGTGCAGCAGGAACTCAGAGTAAGCCTTAACCTTGTACACCACACCTACCTCACATCAATATGTCAGAAGATAATAACGAAAATGCTTTGCAGCAAGGAGAAGACCTTAAACAGGCAGACGAAACTGTAGAATGTGACAATCGGTCTATAAGCTCCGGTTACTACAGATCGCAAGCTGGTTCACGGTCATCAGGTGGTTTTAGAGTAAGCATGGCCATCGCCAAAGCACGGGCTAAGCTAGTAGCAGCTCAAGCCAGAGCTGCGCATGCGGACAGTGAAATAGAAATAAAAGTAAGACAGGCCCGACTCCAAGCTGAACTCCAAGCTGACCAGGCCCGTCTCCAAGCTGAACTCCAAGCTGACCAGGCCCGTTCACCAAGCTGACCAGGCCTGTCTCCAAGCTGAACTCCAAGCTGACCAGGCCCGTCACCAAGCTGACCAGGCCCGACTCCAAGCTGAATGCCAAGCTGAACAGGCCCGTCACCAGATTGAACGCCAGGCTGAACAGGCCCATCTCCAAGCCACATTAGACGCTCTGCAGCAACAAAAAGAGATCGATGCTGCATTGCTGAGACAGAGACAGCTTACAAACCTTTAATTCCCGTTTCGCGACAGAGTCGACGACAGCACACCATAGATTACGAGCGACCATGCCGACATACAGTTTACGAGAGAGAGGGATGAAGGCCCGCACATCTCTACAGACGCAAGCACTTCATATAACATGCCCCAAGTTGCCAACCAAGGTCAAAGCAGACGGCGTGCCTCAAGCCGCAGAGTCTCCCCCAGCAGGACGGAAGACACGGTGCAGAGGAATAGAACGCTGAATAGAGAAAGTCAGCAGCAAACCCCCTCTCGTTTCCTTGAGACCCCCAACAAAGCCCCTATTCAGGGCAACCCTGGCACAGGTCCCAGCACCTACGACCTTGCCAAATACCTTGCACGCAGCCAGCTGGTGACTACAGGGTTAACCAAGTTTGATGACAGGCCGGAGAATTATCGGGCTTGGAAGTCCTGCTTCCACGATGCCATATTGGGCTTAGACCTGTCGGCAGGAGAAGAGCTCGGCCTTCTTATCAAATGGCTCGGCCCAGAGTCCGCCGGACAGGCACGCAGGATAAAAGTGGTCAATGTGGGACAACCGCCAGCAGGGTTGAAGATGGCTTGGGCAAAGCTGGAAGAAAGTTACGGCTCGCCTGAAGCCATTGAAAGGGCTCTTTTTGACAGGTTGGAGAACTTTCCGAAGTTGGCGAATAAGGAACCCCAGAAGCTCCGCGACCTTGGAGATCTGCTGTCGGAACTCGAAGCCGCAAAGCAGGACAGCTACCTACCCGGTCTATCGTACTTAGACACTTCCAGAGGGGTAAGTCCCATCATTGAGAAGCTCCCATTTAACCTGCAGGAGAAGTGTATAACGTTTGGATCCAAAGTTCAAGCTAAAGCACAAGGTGGCCTTCCCACCATTCTCTGCGTTTGCCGAATTCATCCGTAAAGAAGCCAAAGCCAGGAATGACCCCAGCTTCAACCTCTTCTCCTCCCACCCAGCACCTGCCAGAAGAGACAAGTTCGACAGACATGGAAAGACACCAATATCTGTCCACAAAATGCAAGTGTCTTCAACTGAGAACACAAAGGATCAGAAGAAACCTGAGGATATGAGCAAACAATGCCCTATCCACAACAAGCCCCATCCATTAAAGAAGTGCAGAGGCTTCAGGGAGATGTCCCTGGAAGACCGGAAACAATATCTCAACGAGAACTCTATATGTTTCAAGTGCTGCTCTTCCACGAGCCATCTCGCCAAGAACTGCAAGGTAGATGCAAAATGCATAGAATGTGAAAGTGATCGGCACATTTCAGCACTCCACCCAGGTCCAGCTCCTTGGAAGTCAGAGTCGCCTCCTCCCACCTCAGAGCACGGCGGGGAGAGAGAGGGAGCTGCCGGTCCGGTGATTACATCCAAGTGCACTGAGGTGTGTGGAGAAGGAGTGAGTGCAAGAGCATGCTCCAAGATATGCCTCGTTAATGTGTACCCTGTAGGACGTTGCCAGGAATCTGAAACGATGTATGCCATACTAGACGAACAAAGCAATCGTTCTCTAGCAAGATCCGAGTTCTTCAACATCTTCAAGGTCAAAGGAAGTCCGTCGCCTTACACGCTGAAGACGTGTGCTGGACTTTCAGAGACAGCCGGCAGGAGGGCCTGCGGTTATGTTGTTGAGTCAGCCGACGGGAAGATTAGCCTTCCCCTTCCTACACTCATCGAATGTAATCAAGTCCCCGACAACCGTTCTGAGATTCCTGCTCCGAATGCAGCTCATCATCACTGTCATCTGCGACGCATTGCAGACGAGATCCCACCTCTTGATCCAGATGCAGGCATACTTCTGATGTTGGGAAGGGACATCCTGAGGGTACATAAGATAAGGAAACAGATCAACGGTCCACATGACGCCCCTTTCGCCCAAAGGCTAGACCTCGGCTGGGTCGTTGTTGGAGACGTGTGCCTCAAGGGCGCTCACAAGCCATCTCAGGTGAGCACACTCAAGACTTCCATCTTGGAGAATGGTCGTCCAAGCTACCTTACCCCATGCAGTAGTCAGATCCGAGTGACAGAGAAGTTCAGTCATACGGCTCAGCCTCAGAAAGCCCCAGCGCTGATCTCCGCAGACAGCACACAGATGATGCTCACTGGAGAGAACCCGGGTCAGTCAGTCTTCTGTCGCACCACCAATGACCATAAACTTGCTCCATCGATCGACGACATGAGATTCCTCCAGATTATGGACAATGAGGTCTCTTGTGACAGCTCTAACAGCTGGGTTGCACCCTTACCCTTCCAGAACCCCAGACGACGGCTGCCGAACAACAGGGAGTATGCCTATAATCGTCTTAACTCACTCTGTCGCACACTAGAGAAGAAGCCAAAGATGAAAGCACACTTCATAGAATTTGTCAAGAAAATGCTTGTCAACGATCATGTAGAGAAAGCTCCTCCACTCCAGGAAGGCCAAGAGTGTTGGTAACTCCCTTCCTTCGGAGTCTATCACCCCAAAAAGCCGGAACAGATCCGCGTGGTGTTTGACTCCAGTGCACCATATCAGGGAGTCTCTCTCAACGACGTACTCCTCACAGGGCCCGATCTCAACAACAGCCTCTTGGGGGTACTCATGAGATTCAGGAAAGAGCCCGTCGCCATCACTGCCGATATCCAGCACATGTTTCATTGCTTTGTGGTGAGAGAAGACCACAGAGACTTCCTCCGCTTCCTGTGGTATCGGGACAACGACCCCAACAGAGACATTGTGGACTACAGAATGCGTGTCCATGTCTTCAGGATAGCCCGTCCCCTGCTGTCGCCATATACAGACTGAGGAGGGCTGCCAAGGAAGAAGACGACGACTTTGGCAGCGATGTGAGAGAGTTCATCGAACGAGAGTTCGATGTCGACAACGCACTGAAGTCATTCCCGACCGAAGCAGAGGCCATCAGTACCCTCGGACGAGCTCAGGAACTACTTGCACTATCCATAAGAACATAAGAAATAGGAGCAGGAGTAGGCCAATCGGCCCCTCGAGCCTGCTCCGCCATTCAATAAGATCACAGAAATCACAGAAACCCCACAGTGCAGATAGAGGCCATTTCGGCCCATCGAGCCTGCACCGACACATATCCCACCCTATCCCCGTAACCCCACATATTTAATCCCCCTAACACTAAGGGTCAATTTATCATAGCCAATCAACCTAATCCGCACATCTTTGGACTGTGGGAGGAAACCGGAGCACCCGGAGGAAACCCACGCAAACACGGGGAGAATGTGCAAACTCCACACAGACATGGCTGATCTGATCCTAACCGCCAATCTACTATCACAGAACCATCTCCTGAATCTAACAGAATTAGACACACGAAATAGGAGCAGGATCAGGCTACACGGCCCCTGGGCCCGCTCCGCTACCCACAGGGCCATGACCGATCCGGACCTAGACTCATGTCCAAATTCCTGCCCGCTCCCCATAACCCTTAATTCCCTTTACTTCTAGGAAACTGTCTATTTCTGTTTTAAATTTATGTAATGATGTAGCTTCTACAGCTTTTTGGGGCAGCATATTCCATGGACCTACCACCCTCTGAGTGAAGTAGTTCCTCCTCATCTCAGTTTTGAAAGAGCAGCCCCTTATTCTAAGACTATGCCCCCTAGTTCTAGTTTCACCCATCATCGGGAACATCCTCCCCGCATCCACCCGATCCAACCCCTTCACAATCTTATATGTTTCAATAAGATCGCCTCTCATTCTTCTGAACTCCAATGAGTAGAGTCCCAATCTACTCAACCTCTCCTCATATGTCCATTCCCTCATCCCCGTGATTAACCGAGTGAACCTTCTTTGTACTGACTCGAGAGCAAGTATGTCCTTTCTTAAGTATGGACACCAAAACTGTACGCAGTATTCCAGGTGCGGCCTCACCAATACCTTGTACAACTGAAGCAATACCTCCCTATTTTTATATTCTATCCCCCTAGCAATGAAAGCCAACATTCCATTGGCCTTCTTAATCACTTGCTGCACCTGCATACTAACCTTTTGAGTTTCGTGCACCAGGACCCCCAGATCCCTTTGTACTTCAGTACTTTCCAGTTTCTTGCCATTAAGATAATAACTTGCTCTACGATTTTTCCTGCCAAAGTGCATAACCTCACACTTTCCAGTATTGTATTCCATCTGCCAAATCTCTGCCCACTTACTTAGCCTGTCTATGTCCCCTTGCAGGTTTTTTATGTCCTCCTCACTCACTACTTTCCCTCCCTCAGGCTGCACAAGATAGCCTCTAACAGACCAGCAGTGGTGGAGGCATTCCCCCCTGAAGATCGTGCTAAGGACGTCAAGGATCTAGACCTCTTCACTGATGACCTCCCCCTACAGCGTAGCCTAGGAGTGTCTTGGAACATAGCAACAGACACGTTCACATTCCAAGTCTTAGATGCCAAGAAATCCTTCACACGTAGAGGAGTGCTCTCTACAGTCAACAGCCTATACGACCCTCTCGGCTTCTTAGCCCCTGTCACCATACAAGGCAGGCTGCTCCTCAGGGAACTCTCCACATGCGCTGAAGAGTGGGATTCACCTCTCCCTGAAGAGATGCAAGCACAGTGGGACAGATGGAGAGACTCACTCCAAGACTTACAGGAGATCCGAATACCTCGCTGCTATACGTCTTTCTCTCCCTTAAACGCCCAATCCAAAGAGCTTTGTGTCTTTGCAGACGAATCCGCTAAGGCCATTGCAAGTGTGGCTTATCTGAAGGTCACCACTCAAGATGGACAAAGCAAAATCGGCTTCGTCTTTGGTAAGGCCAAGTTGGCACCCCAGCCAGACCTCACCATACCCAGATTGGAACTGTGCGCAGCAGTATTAGCAATTGAGATTGCAGAGTTCATAGAAGAGGAGATTGATCTGAAGTTCGACAGCATCACATATTATATAGACAGCAAAGTGGTGCTAGGATACATCCATAACCAAAGTAGACGGTTCTACGCATACGTGAACAACAGGGTCCAACGTATTCGACAGACCACATCCCCCGACCAGTGGAGGTACGTCCCTACAGACCTGAACCCAGCTGACCACGGGTCTAGATCTGTAACAGCATCCCTACTCAGCAGCACGACTTGGCTGTCAGGACCTGCTTTTCTTCAGGATCCGTCCCCACACTTCTCCGAAATCAATGAGTCATTCGACCTCCTCAACCCTGTTTCTGACTCCGAGATACGCCCACAAGTCACAGCGAACGTTACTCAAATCTCTAAGGATCTGATGAGCACCAAACGCTTCGAGCGTTTCTCCAAATGGAACACTCAAAGATGGTAGCACGCCTAACCCACATAGCTCATACCTTCTCCCAGCCTACACAAGGGAGTAGCTGTCATGGGTGGCACATCTGTCGTAAGAGTCCCTCTGAAGAGGAGCTCGAGAGAGCCACAATCCTTGTGATAAAGTGTCCAACACGAGTGTTACTCAGAAGAGTTAAAGTGCACAGCAGCAGAACGCAACCTACCCCCTCACAGCAGTCTACGGAAGCTGCATCCTATCGTCGACACCGACGGACTTCTCAGAGTTGGGGGATGCATATCGCAGTCTCAACTAGGAACGAATGCAACCAACCCCATCCTCATTCCAGGTCGTCATCACCTGGCCACTCTGCTTGTGCGTCATCATCATGAGGCTGTGAAGCACCAGGGCAGACATTTCACCGAAGGTGCCATCAGAGCAGACAGCCTCTGGTTGGTTGGAGCTAAGAGATGTATCAGCGGCACGCTTTTCAAATGTGTCACCTGCATGAAACTCCGTGGGAAGACGGAGCACCAACAGATGGCAGATCTGCCAGCCAAGTGGCTACAAGAGCACCACCTTTCATCTACGTAGGCGTAGACGTCTTCAGACCATGGGACGTAGTTTCACGCCGCACCAGAGGAGGACACGCCAATAGCAAAAGGTGGGCGGTGATGTTCTCATGTATGTCCACAAGAGCTGTACACATCGAAGTCATAGAAACAATGAGCGCCTCCAGCTTCATAAACGCTGAGAAGGTTTTTCTCAATTAGAGGCCCGGCAAAGCAAATACGCTCAGATTGCGGCACAAACTTTGTTGGCGCTTGCAGAGAGCTGAAGATGGATGGATCTAGTTCCAGCTCAGAGAGTGTGGAGAAGTATCTCCAAGAGCAGAAATGTACCTGGGTATTCAACCCACCTCACTCATCCCACATGGGTGGCGCATGGGAGCGCATGATCGGCATTGCCCGCCGCTTCCTCGACTGCATGCTTCTCCAAGGTAGATCGTCGTGCCTCACACATGAAGTCTTGACCACACTGATGAATGCAAGGCCCCTCATTCCTGTATCTTCAGACCCGGAATCGCCCCTCATCCTCACTCCGGCCATGCTTTTGACCCAGAAGACAGGTGTTCCGCCTTGTCCTCCAGGAGAGTTTGGGGAAAGAGAACTCTTCAAGGAAGAATGGAAACAGGTCCAGAGTCTGGCAGATACGTTTTGGGGCAGGTGGCGACGGGAGTACCTCAACACACTACAGAGCCGACGCAAGTGGCAGGACAAGAGGCCAGATCTCAAAGAAGGAGATGTTGTCTTGATGAGGGACAATCGGGTAAGAAGGAATGAGTGGCCTATGGCTATCATCGTGACGTCCCATCCCAGCCAAGACGGGAGGGTGAGAAAGGTGGACTTGAGAGTCACCAAAGAAGGAATAGCAAAGGTCTTCTCTCGGCCTGTCTCTGAGGTGGTTCTTCTTTTGTCGCCAGAGGACTCCAGTGACAAGTAGAGTTCGGACTATGTGGAGTCGTTAATGACCCCAGACGGGGAGTGTTCTGGACTTATGGACATTTTACATGCAGATAGCACCCTCTGGTGGTGGTTATTGTGTTAGCAGTGTTTGTATGCAGCAGAGGTCAGTTGACCTTTCTTCCTGTTTGACCCAGGAAGGAGTTTTCTCAGAAAGAACCTGACTTGAGTAATGGAGAATTCCATGAGGGATTCGCAATCCAGTGTAATCTGATCTCATATGTTAGGCCATGCGCAATATCTGTGAGTATCTTTGTTTGTTAACATGACAACAACTTTGTCAGTGTAGTATTTGACAATACATAAGTAATAGTTGGTATTTACAGAAGTCTAGCTCAAATGTTAGTTAGTTATACAATTAGTCTATTCTACTGTTGTAAATATGTTTATATCTTATGTAATATCTAATGTATAGTACTCAGTTTTATGTACAAAACATACTTTGTCTTTGTTTACAGTTTCACAAATTTGTTCAAGTAAAGCTTCAAAACAGCAAATCGGCTTCGAGGAATTATTTGAATAAGTGTTTAACTTGCTGGATAACTAGATAGGAACACGTCTAGCGAGGCCAGTACAATAAGAAAGAACTTGTATTTATATAGTGGTTCTGAAGACCTCAGGATATCCCAAATTGCTTTATAACCAATGAAGTATTTTTGCAATGTAGTCACTGTTGTGATGTAGGGAAATGAAACAGATAATTTGTACACATATAGGATAGGCTGGATGGACCAGTAGATCTTTTCCTGTCTGTCATTTTCCTATGTTCGTATGTACAGCAAGGCCCCACAAACAGCAATTATAAATGACCAGGTGATCTGTTTTATGATATTTGTTGAAGGATAAATATTGGCAAGGTCACTGGCAGAACTCCTCCGCTATTCTTTGAAGAATGTCATGGGACCTTTTACGTCCACCTGAGAAGGCAGATCGGGGTCTCTGTTTAATGTCTTACCTGAAAGACAGTGCATCACTCCCTCAGTACTGCAATGAGGTGTCAGCCTAGATGATGTGCTCAAGTCTGGGGGGTTGAAGCCCACAATCTGCTGATTCAGAGGTGAGACTGAGACCACTGAGTCAAGGTTGGCTCCTGCCTCAAGATGATCCCTATGCTAGTCTGAAAGCAGCTGGAAGCACTAAAGTTGAGAGAGAGCAGAGCCTTGGCTGCCACAGTCAATGATGTCTCTATGGTGGAAGCTGGCAGATCTCCTTGTAGCAGATGGCTGGAGCTCTGTTACTTCCCTGCTGAACCAAAGCCCATGGAAGCTGTTCCTCTCATCAATGCCACTTTGCAGTGCTTGGGCCTGTAGATACAATTCACTTTCTTCATGCTCTTGCTTGAAATCCTGTGATCATCTGCTTTGAAAGGAATGCCCATATCTTACGACAGTATGGCAGATTAAAAAACAAAGCAGGTAGATAAAAAAAATCCTTCACGAGAATACTTTTTGACAGGTGATAATATTGACAGTGTTTAATTTGCGCTTTAATTGGGTGGACTGGGCAGGAATTGGACGATAAACTAGGAAAATCAGGAGCTGTATTATAATGGCCTTATTTTCATTGCATTTCACCATCCAATGATGCTGTCACACATTCTGTGGGCGAGCCTGTGCCGGCTAGATGTCAGCCTTCGTTCAGTGGATAGCACTCTCGCCTCTGAGTCAGAAGGTTGTGGGCTCAAGCCCCTCTGCTTGAGCACAAAGTCTAGGCTGACACTCCAGTGCAGTCCTGAGGGAGCGCTGCACAATCTGAGGTGCCGTCATGAGGCCCAGTCTGCTCTCTCAAGTGGGCGTTAAAAGGTCCCACGATACTATTCAAAGATCATCTCCCTGGTGTCCTGGCCAATAATTATCTCTCAACCAACTTCACTAAAACAGATTTACCTGATCATTATCACATTGCGCACCGCAAGCTCCCACAAACAGCAAATTGGCTGCCGCGTTTCCTACATTACATCAGTGACTAAACTTCAGAAGTACTTCATTGGCTGTAAAGCGCTTTGGGACACCCTGATGTCGTGAAAGGTGCTATAAAATGCAAGTGTTTCTTTTTTTCTTTTAGATACCGGGGATGAGAAGTACGCAAATCAGGCAGTGAGATGGCGAGTTCAGGAGCTGACTATTTTCCGGCCCTCCTTGCCTTGTTGGCTGCTGGAATTTTTAACCTCACATATTTTTTTTATTTGGCAACTACCACTTGACTCTTCATTTCCCAGCCTGATTTTTTAAAAAGTGTAGACTTCTATTTTTTTAAATGAGTATTGCAAGTACCTGTATTACAATACTTGTGGAATTAGGAAGTAATTTTCACTTGCACCCACAAGACAAAATAGTTTTTGCCACTAAGTTATGGCCAGTGTCCTTGTGCAAATGAAAATTATTGGACACATCGACACGTACATACAGTACTGCACTTAAAAAATGTCATCAGGGCAGCTGTGCACATAGTTCGGAGGTAAAACTTCCTTCTCCAAACCATAACAGCAGGACTGCTCTGAGTTAGGTCATCTCAGTTAGGCAGTGGTAGAAACACTAACACTGGGCCCAGTGCACCTGGGTTAGACAACTGGTCAGAGTTCCCAATCCTGATCATTACACTGGACATTGAGGAGAAAGGTCAGGCTTTGGGTGTGACGTCCTCTGCAGTTAGGTGGCCTGTTGGCACTCATTGTCAAGTAGAAGGATTGCTTAAGCTAATCCCATTCTAGGGTCCTAGTAAAGCATACAAGGCACAGACATTCTGGTATAACTAGGGCATTCTGGGGTAACCGGGCATGGGTAATGTGCATCTTTGTAACAGCTTGAGCCAGAGGTTGCAAAAATTGAAGAACAAACATTGATTCATTAGTTATGGGTTGAGTAGGTGACCCTTAATGCAACTTTGAGAGAGAGTTCTTGTCAAAGTATGTCTCCGGATGGCTCCTGCTGATAGCCTCAACATTGGAAAGTTACCAGTGATGCATTAAATACAGACTGTAAACCTATTCTGTACTGTAATCTTGGACAGGTTGCCCAGCTCTATCCCATAAAATGAACCCACTGCCAATGCATCAATCCTTTCCTGTTTAATGTATCATAGAATCACAGAATAATACAGCACAGGAGACGGCCATTTGGCCCATCGAGTCTGCGCCGGCTCTTTCGAAGAGCAATCCAGTTAGTCCCACTCCCCCGCTTCTGGTTCGTTTGTCAATCCCCTTCAATCTGTGCCCTCTGGTTACCGACCCTTCAGCCACTGGAAACCGTTTCTCTTCATTTACTCTATCTAAACCCTTCATGATTTTAAACACCTCTATCAAATCTCCTCTTAGCCTTCTCTGCTCCAAGGAGAACAACCCCAGCTTCCCTAGTCTATCCACGTAACTGTAATCCCTCATCCCTGGAACCATGCTAGTAAATCTTTTCTGTATCCTCTCCAAAGCCTTCATGTTCTTCCTAAAGTGTAGACACAATACTCCAGCTGGGGCCGAACTAGTGTTTTATAAAGGTTCAGCATAATTTCCTGGCTTTTGCACTCTATGCCTCTATTTATCAAGCCCAAGATCCCATATGCTTTGGAACATATGAAATAGGAGTAGGCCATTTGGCCCTTCGAGTCTGCCCCGCCATTCAATAAGATCATGGCTGATCTGATCTTGGCCTCAACTCCACTTTCCCGCCCGCTCCCCATAACCCTCGACTCCCCTGTAGCTAAAATATCTGTCTATCTCCGCCTTGAACATATTCAATGACTCCGCCTCCACAGCTCTCTGGGGCAGAGAATTCCAAAGATTCACGACCCTCTGAGAGAAGAAATTCTTCCTCATCTCCGTTTTAAATGGGCGACCCCTTATCCTGAAACTATGCCCCCTAGTTTACTAACTGCTTTGTTAACCTGTCCTGCCACCTTTAAGGATTTGTGCACAAGCACTCCCGGGTCTCTCTCTTCCTGTATCCTCTTGAAAATTGTACAATTTGGTATGTATGGTCTCTCCTCAT
Organism: Somniosus microcephalus; assembly: GCF_052327205.1. NCBI lineage: Eukaryota > Metazoa > Chordata > Chondrichthyes > Squaliformes > Somniosidae > Somniosus > Somniosus microcephalus. Next base: position 105,141,970 of record NC_141001.1, read on the forward strand.
TCTTCCGACCAAAATGGATCACCTCATACTTCTCTGTGTTGAATTGCGTCTGCCATGTGTCCGTCCATTCCACCAGTCTGTCCATGTTTTCTTGAAGTCCAGTACTATCTTCCTCACTGTTTACTACACATCCAAGTTTCGTGTCATCTGCAAATTTTGAAATTGTGCCCTGTTCCCCTAAGTGCAAGTCAGTAATGTACATCAAAAACAGCAGTGGTCCTCGTACTGAACCTTGGGGAAATCCACTGTATACCTCCCGCCAGTCCGAAAAACAGCCATTCACCACAACTCTGTTTTCTATCCTTCAGCCAGTTTTGTATTCATGCTCTGACTGCCCCTTTTATCCCATGGGCTTCAATTTTGCTAACAGGCCTGATATGTGGTACCTTATCAAACGCTTCATGAATGTCCATGTACACAACATCGTGCGCTGCCCTCATCCACTCTCTCTGTTACCTCATCAAAAAACTCAATCAAATTAGTCAAACATGATTTGCCCTTAACAATTCCATGCGGGCTCTCCTTTATTAGTCCATGCTTGTCCAGGTGGCTGTTAATTTTCTCCCGGATTATTGTTTCTAAAAGCTTCTGTATCATCGACGTTAAACTGACTGGCCTGTAATTGCCAGGTTTATTCCTCTCCACTTTTTTGAACAAGGGTGTAACATTTGCAATCCTCCAGTCCTTTGGCACCACCCCTGTATCTAAGGAGGATTGGAAGATTTTGACCAGCACAACCTAGGATGCATCCCATCCGGACCGGGTGACTTATCCACTTTAATTGCCGACAGCCTTTCTCTAGTACCTCCTCTTTATCTATTGTTATCTCATCCAGTATCCCAGAAACCTCCTCGTTTATCATAGCTTTGGCAAAGTCCTTTTCCTTGGTAAACACCGATGCAAAGTACTCATTTACTACCTCAGCCTTGCCTTCCGCCTCCACCAATAGTTCTCCATTTTGGTCCCTAATCGACCCACCACTCCTCTGACAACCTTTTTACTGTTAATATGCCTATAGAAGAACTTTGGATTACCGTTAATGTTAGAGTTAGCTTTGCAAAACAAAAAAAACCCACTTATAGCCAGGACATGTTAGACTTGGTTAGGTACGTAACACAGAACGAGCATGGATTTGTATGTCATAAGATTTCCAGTAGAGGGGTATATTATTGCCGATTGTTGAATCATTTTAAGGCTAGAAATTAATGTTAGTGCTATTAGTTATTTTAACAGAGACAATAACCCATTTAAACTAAATATGTTAATCCCCGTGTTAAAACAGTGGAACTGAAGAACGTCCTACAATCATGTACGTTCTGTACAGGCTGCAGGGCCTGATGTCAGCAGAGAGACCTTCAATCCCATTCTCTGCTGACATCACTCTTTAGCCAATCATGCTTAGCATTTCTGTACAATGGCAGAATACATTCAGACAACTGTTGCACTTTTGACCACGCACAAAATATGGCTATGAAGATTGCAAAATGCTCAGAATGTGATGCACATAAAATGTCAGTCACTGTACTCTGCTCAAAACATCTTAAGCTGGGAATAACTGTTGCTGCTATTGCCGGTTGAATGCTAACTGCATTTGTGCGACATTCCTTTGACTGCTATTGTGACACGGGCATTAGCCAGTTTTATTTGGGGTGAAAATTCGTCTTCGGCGGGGGTGCGAAGTGGGCGGTGTCGCACGGGCTGCACGTTCTACCACCCGCCCGAGATTCAGCTCTACTGAGGTTAACCAAACTGAATATCGGGCGGGGTGTATAGCGGGCGGTCAATGCCATACCGCCCCCGTCGTGGTACAGGCGTAGACTCATTTCACCCCCTTAATCGCCTGCCAAAAGAGTGGGCAATGGAAGGTCACACAAACGTTATGCATTGGCCTGCTGATATTGTCACCAAAAGTTTCCAGGCTGTGGCGAAGAAGCTTGTTTGGTCAAAGTCCAAAGTTTAACCATCAAAATTTGGTGTAAAGATGTGTCCTGAATCTTTTGACAACTTCAAAACACACTTGTGACCATTTCTTTGGGTCGCCCTCTGTATTCAGACTCTGACTGGACCATATGGGGAAGAAAATTACTGTGCGTACAGTGGAGAGAACAAGACTTGATTGCTAAAAACAAGACAAGTGTCCAGGAATAATGTGCAGGTCCTACCTCGCGGCATCAAAACTGTCATAGGATCCGACCGTATAGTGCCTAAATAATTTCTTTGCTCTGTCTGTACGTGTTTCTGTGGAGAGGCAAGAAAGGAAAGTTAAGGTCATTCAAAAGAACGTACTCGTTTACAAAGTAAAGTCGCTGAGCCACTCGGCTCAGAAGAGGGGACTTTTTTTTTGCTCACATCACTGCAGCACACAGTTTCTGCTGCGTTTCGAAGAGCTGGCACTCTTTCGAAGAGCCGGCACAGGCACGATGGGCCGAATGGTCTCCCTCTGTGCTGCATCACTCTATGATTCTACGGGTCATCACATTTTTATGCCCGCGGAGAAACCGTGAGACATGTGCGCCACTGCCTTAAGAGTAATGTGGAACTTCTTAGCTTTTAATCAGCGCCTGTGAAACATAAATTTCAGTCAGAATTTTTACTGCATCTGGACTGCGAGTCGTCAGGTTGCAGAAAACTATTTTTTTTAAAACCACACCTTCAGTTTTACTGTCACTCAACAACAATAATTTACATTTACACAGCGCCTTTGATGTAGCAAAACATTCCAAGGCGCTTCACAGGAGCGTTATCCATCAAAGTTTGACACCGAGCCACACGAGGACAGGTGATCAAAAGCTTAAAGGAGGAGAGAGAGGTAGAGAGGCGGAGAGGTTTTGGGAGGGAATTCCAGAGCTTAGAGGCCCAGGCCGCCAATGGTGGGGCGAAGGAAATCGGGGATGCGCAGGAGGCCAGAACTGGAGGAGCGCAGAGATTTCGGAGGTTTGTAGGGCTGGAGAAGGTGGGATTTCTCCTCTTCAGAGAGGTTTAAGAAGAGGTTACAACTTTACTGTCGTCAAAACCCAATCTTTCATTTTTAATTTGCAGACCTCAGGTTCCTTCCCTAATGTCTCATGGCTTGCATGAATCGCCTCAACTTTTAATGGAGGGACACTTGAAGCAATACGTGAACAACTGTACACCTGCTGGTTATGAGCTGGGGTCTGTAACATCGCAGTGAGGGAGGGAAGAATTCTAAGTTTATTAATATTACCAACAGTTCAGCTATTAAAGTATCTTTTATAACCTATTTTATTAACCAGAAAAAGCACAACATTAACAAAGCTATATTTTGAATTGCAGTCTCGAATCCCAGTGAACTGCTGGAGCCTGCATACATCACAGAATACTGGCATGATAAAATACACATACAAGTTTTGTTTTTGCATGATTACTACTAACATTGTGGTATAAGCACCGGGAATGTGCTACTGGCACCAGCGCGAACTTTATCTGGCATAAAGGATGTAGAACGACAAGTAAAGAGACGATAGCAAAATACTGCGGATGCTGGAAATCTGAAATAACAACAGAAAATGCTGGAAACATTCAGCAGGTCAGGCAGCATCCGTGGAGAGAGAAACAGAGTTAATGGGCTAGATTTTCGTGGAGCCGTCAGGCGGGGTTTCAGGCGTGTCGGGGGGGGGGGGGAAATCCCGAATTTAGGGGTCCCGACACCATCCCGCCCAAAACCCCGCCCCACGTAAGTTTCAGGGGCGGTGGGTACCCGCCCCGCACTGGGACCCACCGAAACCAGGCGGGAAGGGATTAGTGCCAATTAACTGCCTGTTAACAGGCAGTTTTTAGCCTAATCCCTATTTTGAGGGGTTTCGTGTGGGTTTCCCGATGGCTCCAAGCCACGCCAGGTTAAAGCAGGCGGGCCGTCGGGTTGAAGGAGTTGGAGGGGTCGCGATGTCGGTGCTCAGGTGAGTGATGGGTGCATGAGTGTAAAGGTAAGTGTGTTTGGTGTGTCTAAAGTGTGTAAAGAACTTTTACTTACCTGTAATTACCTTCACAGCCTTTCTTCCTGTAGCCGTCGGGAGCCCATCACTCAGCTGGAACTGAAAGCTGAATGGCTGCGATCTGTCAAAAGTGACAGCCTTCAGCTTTGAGTGTCGGTGAGAGTTCTAACTGAGTCTGTGCAGAAGGACTCATGTTAGAACTCAGAGTGTCAGTGTTTCACAGCTTCAAACAGCTGTGAGACACTGATAGTTCATCTGTCAAGAACTCTTGACAGATGAAATTGCAGTCTGTGACGTCACCTGTTGCCGGGTGGCCCTTAATTGGCCTGCTGAGCCCGCTGGGCGGGCTCAACAAGGTCAATCAAGGGAAAATCGCGCGGATTGGCCGGACGTCGAAGTAGGCGGGTCAAAAACCCGAAAGGGGAAGTCCCGCCGTCTTCCCGACAGATTCGGGAAAATCTACCCCAATGTTTCAGGTCGATGACCCTTCGTCAGAACTGGAAAAAGTTAGAGATGTAACAGTTTTTAAGCAAGTGTAAGGGCAGGGAAAGAGGGCAGGGGAGAAAAGAATAAAAGGGACAGTCTGTGATAGGGTGGAAGGCAGGAGAGATTAAATGTTGCAACTGGGGATGGCCGAATCATCAACAGCTGCCGCCTGAAAAAATAGGGGCAGAAGTCATAGTCTGAAATTGTTGAACTCAATGTTGAGTCCAGATGGCTGTAAAGTGCCTAATCGAAATATGAGGTGCTGTTCCTCGAGCTCTCGTCCGGAACTAGAAAATTTCATTCACTTTGCTTCCAATTTCCACTCTTCCCTCACCTTCCCATGGTCCAAGGGAGGAAGATAAATCTGCCCCCTCCCCTGGTCAGCAGCTTGTCTGCGGTGAGGCCGAGTTGCCAGCATTGGAGAGATCCGAGATTTTCAGCTGTGAATCATAAACCTGAGGCACCACCTCATGTCAAAATCAAAAATAGTTAAAAGCAGCAAGCTGTGTCCATCGCATGAACTCACGGGACAGCCAATGCACATTTGATTTCCTCTGTTTCTTGTCTCTTTCTCTGTAATTTCTTTTTCTGCCATCACAGCCCATCTGGTTATGGGTATTTCCTTCTGTTAAATCTGTAGTTCCTACAACAACAACTTGCATTTTTGTACTGCCTTTAACGTTGTAAACATCCCAAGGCGTTGTGGTAAACCACTTTTATCGTTCACTATCGTTACACTATGGTTATCACTGTTTATATCGTTACAACAGTGTAAACAGTGATAACCATAGTGTATCACTACACAAGGTCACCTCTTGTCACGCTGTTATACCTGGGCTGACCACAGCTGACTCCGCCCCATGGCTCCGCCTGCTTGCCCAGGTATAAAGGTGGTCGACTGGCTGGTATTCCTCCTTGTTGGATCCGATCACCCACGAGGGTGGGCTCTGTTATTTAGCCAATAAAAACCTATAGTTACTAACTTAACTCGTCGCTTTTCATGAACTGAATTGATAGGTATATCAATTTTATTGGCTAAATTTTGAAATGTCTTCAACGGAGCAGCCAAACGACCAGCCAGACGTACAGCCTCAGCCAAACGGCCATCTACAACAGCCCCAGCAGCCGGCCTGGCTGCGAGCCCTCCAACCGCCGTACCTGGATCTAAACCCACAGGCAGCGAACTCAGCCCTCGACTTTGAACACTGGCTGAGCTGTTTCGAATCCTACCTGGGAGAATCCGGCGTGCCTCCGGGATCCAAACTAAGAGTTCTGACCGCCCAGGTGAGCCCTAAAGTATTTGACCTCTTGTCACGCTGTTATACCTGGGCTGACCACAGCTGACTCCGCCCAATGGCTCCGCCTGCTTGCCCAGGTATAAAGGTGGTCGACTGGCTGGTATTCCTCCTTGTTGGATCCGATCACCCACGAGGGTGGGCTCTGTTATTTAGCCAATAAAAACCTATAGTTACTAACTTAACTCGTCGCTTTTCATGAACTGAATTGATAGGTATATCAGGCGTTTCATTCAACACCGAGCCACGGAAGGAGATATTAGGGCAGGTGACTAAAAGCTTGGTCAGAGAGGTAGATTTTAAGGAGCGTCTTAAAGGAGAGGGCAGTAGAGAGGCGGAGAGGGTTAGGGAGGGAATTCCAGAGCTTAGGGCCTAGGCAGCTGAAGGCACGGCCACCAATGGTTGAGCAATTATAATCAGGGATGCTCAAGAGGCCAGAGTTAGAGGAGTGCAGATATCTCGGGGGGTTGTGGGGCTGAAGGAGATTACAGAGATAGGAAGGGGCAAGGCCATGGAGGGATTTGAAAACAAGGATGAGAATTTTGAAATCGAGGCGCTGCTTAACTGGGAGCCAATGTAGGTCAGCGAGCACAGGGGTGATGGGTGAACGGGACTTGGTGTGAGTTAGGACACGGGCAGCCGAGTTTTGGATGACCTCAAGTTTACGGAGGGTGGAATGTGGGAGGCCAGCCAGGAGTGCGTTGGAACAGTCAAGTCTAGCGCAATGCGCCCTCTAATTTTGTTCTGGTCCCCGCGGCCCCTTTAACGGGTTGTGTGGGCCATTCAAAATTCTGAGCATGCGCGGTCTTTCTGTTTAAAAGCCGCCTGACCGGCTGCGCGCGACCTGCACTGCACTGCTTGGCCGCACAGCTTAAAGGGAACATTGGTCTAGAGGTAACAAAGGCGTGGATGAGGGCTTCAGTGGCAGATGAGCTGAGGCAGGAGCCCTTGCTTTGGTTCCCTTACCCTTCCCTCTTGTTGGAATGTACCTAGCCTGTACTTAGAACATCTCCTTCTTAAAGATCACCCATTGTTCCGTTACAGATTTTCCTGTCAGTCTTTGGTTTCATTTTACCCTGGCTAGATCCTTTCGCGTCCCGTTGAAGTTAGCCCTATTCCAGTTTAAAAGTTCCATTCTAGCGTGCTCCTTGCTCCTTTCCATTGCTAATCTAAATCTAAAGATGGGTGATGTTACAGAGGTTTTAAAACACAACATTCAAGACCAGAACTGGACACTGGGATACACCAGCCATCACATCTTTCTATATAGATAAAAAGGGAAGACCTGCTGATATCTTGCTCCAATGCATGGGCATCTACAAGTCCATTATATTTATTTATTAATTCACAGGATGTGGGCATCGCTGGCAAGGCCAGCATTTATTGCCCAGCCCTAATTGCCCTCGAGAAGGTGGTGGTGAGTCGCCTTCTTGACTCGTTGCAGTCCTTGTGGTGAAGGAGTTCCAGGATTTTGACCCAGCGACGATGAAGGAACGGCAATATATTTCCAAGTCAGGATCGTGTGTGGCTTGAGGGGAACTTGGAGGTGGTGGTGTTCCCAAGCTCCTGCTGCCTTTGTCCTTCTAGGTGGAAGAGGTCACGGGTTTGGGAGGTGCTGCCGTCGAAGCCTTGGCGAGTTGCTGCAGTGCATCTTGTAGATGGTGCACACTGCAGCCACGGTACGCCGGTGGTAGAGGGAGTGAATGTTGAAGGTGGTGGCCGGGGTGCCAATCAAGTGGGCTGCTTTGTCCTGGATGGTGTTGAACTTCATGAGTGTTGTTGGAGCAGCACTCATCCAGCCAAGTGGAGAGTATTCCATCACACTCCTGACTTGTACCTTGTTGGTGGAGGAAAGGCTTTGGGGAGTCAGGAGGTGAGACACTCACCGCAGAATACTCAACCTCTGACCTGCTCTTGTCGCCACAGTATTTATGTGGCTGGTCCAGTTGAGTTTCTGGTCAATGGTGATCCCCAGGATGTTGATGGTAGGGGATTCGGCGATGGTAATGCCATTGAATGTCAAGGGGAGATGGTTAAACTCTCTCTTGTTGAAGATGGTCATTGGCTGGCACTTGTGTGGTGCGAATGCTATTTGCCACTTATCAGCCCAAGCCTGAATGTTGTTCAGGTCTTGCTGTGTGAGGACACAGACTGCTTCATTATTTGAGGAATTTCGAATGGAACTGAAAACTATGAAATCATCAGCTAACATTCCCACTTCTGACCTTATAATGGAGGGAAGGTCAAAAGAACATAAAAAATAGGAGCAGGAGTAGGCCATTTGGCCCTTCAGGCCTGCTCCGCCATTCAATAAAATCATGGCTGGTCTTTTACCTCAACTCCACTTTCCTGCACTATCCCCATATCCCTTGATTCCCTGAATATCCAAAAATCTATCGATCTCAGCCTTGAATATACTCAATGACTGAGCCTCCACAGCCCTCTGGGGTAGAGAATTCCAAAGATTCACCACCCTCTGAGTGAAGAAATTTCTCCTCATCTCAGTCCTAAATGGCCGACCCCTTATTCTGAGACTGTGACCCCTGGTTCCAAACTCCCCAGCCAGGGGAAACATCCTCCCTGCATCCACCCTGACAAGCCCTGTAAGAATTTTGTATGTTTCAATGAGATCTCTCATTCTTCTAAATTCTAGAGAATATAGGCCTAGTCTACTCAATCTCTCCTCATAGGACAATCGCCCCAGCCCATAAATGAGTCTGGTGAACCATCGTTACACTCCCTCTGTGGCAAGTATATCCTTCTTTAGGTAAGGAGACAAAAAACTGTGCACAATACTCCAGGTGTGGTCTCACCAGGGCCCTATATAATTGCAGTAAGACGTCTTTATTCTTATACTCAAATCCTCTTCTAATAAAGGCCAATATACCATTTGCTTTCCTAATTGCTTGCTGTACCTGCATGTTAACTTTCAGCGATTCGTGTACAAGGACACCCAGGTCCCTCTGAACACCAACATTTCCCAATCTCTCACCATTTAAAAAATACTCTGCTTTTCTATTTTGCCTACCAAAGTGGATAACTTCACATTTCACCAGATTATATTCCATTTGCCATGTTCTTGCCCACTCACTTAGCTTGTCTATATCACCTTGAAGCCTCTTTGCATCCTCCTCACAACTTACATTCCCATCCAACTTTGTATGAAGCAGCTGAAGATGGTTGGGCCTAGGACACTGCCCTGAGGAACTCCTGCAGCGATGTCCTGGAGCTGAGATGATTGGCCTCCAAAAACCACAACCATCTCCCTTTGTGTTAGATATGACTCCAGCCAGTGGAGAGGTTTCCCCCTGATTCCCATTGACTTCAGTTTTACGCGAGCTCCTTGATGCCACACTCGGTCAAATGCTGCCTTGATGTCAAGGGCAGTCACTCTCACCTCACCTCTGCAATTTAGCTCTTTTATCCAAATTTGGACCAAGGCTGTTTGATCCTCCGCCATCCTGTAACCTAACTTTGATTGTGATATAGATTTATTTCCTCCCTCTCACTAGAGGCGAATCATAAAGATCACAAACCGAAATGTCATTATGTTCTGTTCTCCCACTTAACCATGAGATGAAGCAAGAAGCTATTATGGTGGCAGAGCTATCCCAACATACACAGCGGTATTAAATCTATAGTTCCTATATTTTTAAAGACAGTTTTCGCTGCCAAAAGGTGCATTTGGACATGCCCGCCGCCAAAGAGTTCTCCATAAATAAAGAGGAATAGCCTGCTGATTTTATGCTCCAGTGCACAGTCCCAATGGTCCTCCATCGCTTATAACCCAACTGACTGAGAGAGAAATGTGATTCTACCCTGTGTACATGCTGAAAACTGAAATGGAAACGGAATGTGTTGGAAATACACAGCAGGCCCGACAGCATCGGAAGGGGCCTGCTGTGACAAAGCTGGAACATTAACCCATCGCTTCCTTTTGCAGAGGCTGACAGACCTGCTGTGTATTTCCGGCTCTTGCTATATTTACTCATGCTGTGGTCTCTTGTTTTCCCCTCACTCACCAGCAAGTGCTGGGAGATGCCAGCAACCTCTCTCTCCGCAGAACAGTTGTTAGCAAAATAAACTGGTAAAAAAAAGGACAAAATAAACAATTTAAATAAAAGTCAGAAAAATAAAAGTGTCGCATTGGAAATATAAACGAAATAAAGCTGCTGAACTGAACAAATATAATATAAAACTGAGTAGAGGGCTTGACAGGGTAGATGCTGAGGGGTTGTTTCCCCTGGCTGGGGAGTCTAGAACCAGGGGTCACAGTCTCAGGATAAGGGGTCGGCCATTTAGGACTGAGCGGAGGAGAAATTTCTTCACTCGGAGAGTTGCGAATCTTTGGAATTCTCTACCCCAGAGGGCTGTGGATGCTCAGTCATTAAGTATATTCAAGACTGAGATCGATAAAAGGAGTCAAGGGGTATGGGGAGGGAGCAGAAATATGGTATTGAGATAGAGGATCAGCCGTGACCATACTGAATGGCGGAGCAGGCTCGAAGGGCCAAATGGCCTGCTCATGCTCCTATTTTTCTATTGTCTCTATAAAAAGATAGATTTTTGGGCACTAAGGGAATCAAGGGATATGGAGATAGTGCAGAAAAGTTGAGATGAGGTAGAAGATCAGCCATGATCTTACTGAATGGCGGAGTAGGCTCAAGAGGCCATATGGCCTGCTCCTGCTTCTTATGTTCTTAGATACGTAAAAAATGAGAGACAAGCACAGCCCACATTTAATGATTAGGTAAACGTGCACTCGGCAACATTTAGCCTGTGATCAGGCAGGGCCCAGGGGGGCAGGTAATGTGCAGCAGACAAGAAAGTAGAAGGACTAATTCACGTACCATAATATATTGAGGGGTAGATACGGCCAAAGCAAAAGCCACTACACCCGTATTTGAAATAATTGAGAGATCCCAATTCCAGGCAGGAGGTTGGGAGATCACATTCTCCAACCCAAGACTTCCACTAAGTCCAGGAGAGTTGGGAAGCCTGTGTAAATGTGACCCCAAGCAACATATCATGGTAAACCCCACTAGGACATACTGCACACTACAAGAAGATTATTCATACCATCTCTGGCCCCAGTGCACAAATATCCACAAGTCCGATTGAACCCTCCACCCTGCAACTTAACTGAGATGGAGATATGATTCTTCTCTTTGTAGCTCTCCCTACAGTCACAAACAGAAACAGCCAAGTACTCAACAAGCAACAGTATTAATTACCATTTTTGTAAGTAATTTTTTTTTTACATTAATATGAAGTAGTTGCTTAATTTATTGATCGCATGTGTACTCAGGAAAACATTCGGCCACAATATGTCAACTGAAAATTGCATTGCTCCTCCTTCAGTTAAGAAAGAAAGACTTGCATTTCTATAGCGCCTTTCACAACCTCGAGATGTCCCAAACCGCTTTACAGCCAATGTAGCACTTTTCGAAGTGTAGTTACTGCTGTACTAGTTGGGGCTCATGTTACATTTGTACTGATATAATTACTAATGAATCTCCCGTGGCGTTGCTCACAGTAAGTCGGATAATGCACTGCTTTATAATGACAGGAGCATCACATGGTGTACTGCACAGTGTATTATTCTGCTGCTAAGTTGGAGCTGTGTTTAAGGCAGCCGTCTCTTTAAGGCCACAAAGTCTAATTGTTGTAAGTCAACTCAGCCTGGGGCCAAGCAGTCGCTGCGTGGCGAGGGATGTTTGCTGTTTGGAAAGCGCTTGGAAATTTCCGTCTCCGAGTCAGAAAGTACAACACGAAGTGGCAGCTTTCTCTTTTGTACTTGCACCCAAGTGCCGGCATCTGAAGCGTTACAAATGCTCTCAAAACTTTTATATAGATGGGACATACACGGTGTCATTTGTGCATTTATCCATGGTGCAACACTAGTAAGAGAGATTTACAAGTGAAGTGTCACACAATGATGTCGGCATGAACGTCAGTCGACTACGTTAAGGCATCAGATCCTGGTGCAGGTAATTGGAACTCCTGCTCATCTAGGGCAGGGGATCATTCTCTGGGATGTCTGCATAGCCGGGCGATGTAGCATGAAGCAACTGTACAAATCATATCCCAGGCCAGAGCTATCCCACATTACAACAGTGACTACACTCCAAAAGTACTTCATTGGCTGTAAAGCACTTTGAGATGTCCAGTGGTCGTGAAACATAGAATCATAGAAAGTTACAGCACGGAAGGAGGCCATTTCGGCCCATCGTGTCCGCGCCGGCCAACAAAGAGCTATCCAGCCTAATCCCACTTCCCAGCTCTTGGTCCGTAGCCCTGCAGGTTAGAGCATCCCAAGTGCACATCCAGGTACTTTTTAAATGTGGTTAGGGTTCCTGCCTCGACCGCCCTTCCAGGCAGAGAAATGGCAGTATATAAATGCAAGTCCTTCTTTCTATCAGGGCACCTAAACTGTTGCTATAAAGCATTTGGGATGCCCAGAGATTGTGAAAGGCGTTATGTAAATGCAAGTTCTTTCTTTATTCTTTCTTTCTAAAATGACTTACACAATCACAATGAAGGCAATTTTCAATTCTGGCGGGGGGACAGAAAACAGGCGTTAGCAGATCGGTAACCTGACTTCCCTTTCCATTATGGGATGTAGAATCATAGAAATTTATGGCACAGAAGGAGGCCAGTCAACTCATCGTGTCTGTGCCGGCCGAAAAAGATCTATCCAGCCTAATCCCACTTTCCAGCTCTTGGGCTGTAGCCTTGCAGGTTACGGCACTTCAAGTGCATATCCAAGTACTTTTTAAATGTGATGAGGGTTTCTGCCTCTACCGCCATTTCAGGCAGTGAGTTCCAGACCCCCACCACCCTCTGGGTGAGAAAAGTTCTCCTCAGCTCCCCTCTAATCCTTCTACCAATTACTTTAAATCTATACCTTCTGATTATTGACCTCTCCGCTGAGGGAACTAGGTCCTTCCTCTCCACTCCATCTAGGCCCCTCATCATTTTTATACACCTCCCCTCAGCCTCCTCTGTTCCAAAGAAAATAACCCCAGCCTATCCAATCTTTCCTCATAGCTAAAATCTCTGCACCCCTGGCAAAATCCTGGTAAATCTCCTCTGCACCCTCTCTGGTGCAATCACATCTTTCCTGTAATGTGGTGACCAGAACTGCACGCAATATTCTAGCTGTGGCCTAACTCGTGTTTTATACAGTTCCAGCATAAACTCCCTGCTCTTATATTCTATGCCTCGGCTAATAAAGGAAAGTATCCCGTACGTATAATGGACGATTGATCCATTCCTGCCAGTTTTCCTCCCCCAAGGAAGTTGAAAATTGGCTCCATTCACAATCGGAATCACATTTACAATTACACTCACATGGTTGTCAGAAAGGTAGGCCACTTCTGCAACTGAATCACCTCATAAGAGAGTCACAGGCTCACAAAATAATTAAAAGTAAACAATATATACAGCCTTTGCCGCACAAATCATCTAACAATTAAGATTGAGATTTCGGTTTGGTACCTCGGGTGGATCAGAGAAGGCCTGAGATCCCTCAGTCCCAAAACTGCATCTTAATTAATGATGAGTCTTTGTAAATCTGTGTCAAGGAAGTGCTGCTGGCAACAGTGGGTTTTTTTTAAAGAAGAGGCTGCAGATATTAGGGCTACCAATGACTCTCAGCTATTAAAACCCATTTAGACTCATGAGAAATGGAGAGAAGTGGTGATCTTAAGAGGGGCATTTTAAATCGCAGAGAGAAATTGTTCTTGAGTTGCAACAAGAGAATTGGATTTTAAAATCTTTTGGGAAAGGAGACAGTGATACTTGAAATCAGTGAAGCCTGGAGTTTAGAAGAGTAAGAGGTGACTTGATTAAAACATATAAGATCCTGAGGGGTCTGGACAGGGTGGATGTGGAGAGGATGTTTCCTCTTGTGGGAGAATCTAGAATTGGGGTCACTGTTTAAAAATAAGGGGTCGCCCATTTAAGGCCGAGATAAGGAGAATTTCTTTTCTCACAGAGGGTCGTGAGTCTTTGGAACTCTCTTCCTCAGAAGAAGCAGAGTCTTTGAATATTTTTAAGGCAGAGGTAGATAGATTCTTGATAAGCAAGGGGGTGAAAGGTTATCGGGGGTAGGCGGGAATGTGGAGTAATCGGATCAGCCATGGTCTTATTGAATGTGGGGAGCAGGCTCGAGGGGCCGAGTGGCCTACTCCTGCTCCTAATTCGAATGTTCGTAATATAAAAGAAAAAGAACTTGCATTTATCACAGAAATCACAGAAACCCCACAGTGCAGATAGAGGCCATTTTGGCCCATCGAGCCTGCACCGACACATATCCCACCCGATCCCCGTAACTCCTGCACCGACACATATCCCACCCTATCCCCGTAACCCCACGTATTTAATCCCCCTAACACTAAGGGTCAATTTATCATAGCCAATCAACCTAACCCGCACATCTTTGGACTGTGGGAGGAAACCGGAGCACCCGGAGGAAACCCACGCAAACACGGGGAGAATGTGCAAACTCCACACAGACAGTCGCCCGAGGCCAGATTCGAACCCGGGTCCCTGGCGCTGTGAGGCAACAGTGCTAACCACTATCCCACCGTGCTGCCCGCTATATTTATATAGCGCCTTTCACAACTTCACGATGTGGCAAACGCTTTACAGCCATTTAAGTACTTTTCTGAAGCGTAGTCACTGCTGTAATGTAGGAAACTTTGGTAGGAAAAATAGAAAAGCAGAATTTTTTTTAAATGGCGAGAGATTGGGAAATGTTGGTGTTCAGAGGGACCTGGGTGTCCTTGTACACGAATCACTGAAAGTTAACATGCAGGTACAGCAAGCAATTAGGAAAGCAAATGGTATGTTGGCCTTTATTACAAGAGGATTTGAGTATAAGAGTAAAGACGTCTTACTGCAATTATATAGGGCCCTGGTGAGACCACACCTGGAGTATTGTGCACAGTTTTCATCTCCTTACCCAAGGAAGGATATACTTGCCATAGAGGGAGTGCAACGAAGGTTCACCAGACTGGTTCCTGGGATGGGGGGATTGTCTATGAGGAGAGATTGAGTAGACTAGGCCTATATTCTCTAGAGATTAGAAGAATGAAAGGTGATCTCATTGAAACAAACAAAATTCTTACAGGTCTTGACAGGGTAGGTTACAGGGAGGATGTTTTCCCTGGCTGGGGGGTCTAGAACCAGAGGTCACAGTCTCAGGATAAGGGGTCGGCCATTTAGGACTGAGATGAGGAGAAATTTCTTCACTCAGAGGGTGGTGAATCTTTGGAATTCTCTACCCCAGAGGGCTGTGGAGGCTCAGTCGTTGAGTATATTCAAGACAGAGATCAATAGATTTTTGAATATTAAGGGAATCAAGGGATATGGGGATAGTGCAGGAAAATGGAGATGAGGTAGAAGATCAGCCATGATCTTATTGAATGGCGGAGCAGGCTCGAGGGGTCAAATGGCCTACTCCTGCTCCTATTTCTTATGTTCTTATGAAATGAGGCAGCCAATATGCGCACAGCAAGCTCCCACAAACAGCAATGTGATAATGGCCACATAACATGGTTTCTTTACGTGATATTGGTTGAGGGATAAATATTGGCCAGGACAACAGGGAGAACTCCCCTGTTCTTCGAAAGACGGCACCTCCGACAGTGCAGCACTCCTTCAGTGGTACACCGTAGTGTCAGCTTAGATTTTGTGCTCAAGTCTCTGGAGCGAGACTTAAACCCACAACCTTCTAACTCAGAGGCAAGAGTACTGCCACTCTCACCTTTAAATATGAAGCTAAATGTCAGTGTACAGAGATATCTTATAGTCGAGTCTTCTGACACTTAGCCTCCCTGCTTGTCCATTGGTTAAATACACCAGTATAATCCTGGGCTACGCAAATTGCTGGAAGTGCTAGCTGATAGTGAGGGCAATGGGGCATCTGCAACCTTGGTGAATGATGGTGCAATAGTGCCCCCTGTTGACTACTGATGTATATAATAATAAAGCACATGGGCAGCGCAGTTCTTACCGGAAGCCATGTTGTGCAGTTGTATGTATATGCTGTGTCCCAAGATATCACAGAATTGGTGATGAGGATGTGATTGCAGGTTCCCTAGCTGAAATTTTTGATGGAGGATAATCCTGCCAACCGATGGAGGGACTGTTAGAGGTTCTTCGTTTTGCAGAAAAAACTTAAAAATCCGAGGTAATTTCGAGCACACATGGTTGAACTGTCCAGATGGCCATGCCTAAGGGAATAATGGGGCGCTTGGGTGAGTTCGATCGCAACCAAGACTCTTCCAGAGCGTATGTGGAGCGGCTAGAAATGTTTTTCACCACGAACAGTATCGTCGAAGTCCCTGATGATGTAAACGGTAACCAGGCAGTTTTAGAAAGGAAACAGGCTATTATTTTTGACTGAAGCAGGCTCCGAGGTGTATGAAACCCTGATAAATTTGCTTGTTCCAGCCAAGCCGAAGGACGCACCACTGAAGGAGATTCAGCACTACAGTCCTCAGCCCCTGGAGATTGCTAACAGTTATTGATGCAAGAAAACTACTAGGCACTTGGTCTAAGCGTTAAATAAAGCTTTAATCAACTGTTTTACAACATGGAGGTCTCGTTGTGTCCTTCACTAGTTCCTGTTAAGAATGTCCCTGCGCAAGCTGGGCCCGTGCACAAGTATTTATACTCTCCCTGGACAGCGCTACCCGCAAGCCGCTCAGTATCATTTCATAAGTCTTTCTTTTATGAATGACTGATTCAAGTCAGTTATCGTTTTGGAACAGGTGATCAATTAAAAAAGCTTCCCATTCACTGTCATTTCGGAAACTTTCCCTCCAAGTAGATGTCGCAGGAACCAGGAAACCCATGGAAATCGACACTGGTGCATCCGTGAGTGTAGTACCAGAATCGCTATATCGCGACAAGTTGCATGATTATCGACTAGAGAAATCGAAGGTAGAGCTGCGAGGCTACTCAGGAGAGCAAATCCCTGTAGTAGGAAGTGTCACCGTACCAGTGAAATACAAGGATCAGTGTCAGAGCTTGCCTCTCATAGTCGTGGCAGGAGAAAAGCCTGCCTTGATAGGTAGAAATTGGTTGGGATTATTGAAGCTGGATTGGAATGAGATTTTTCGTGTGGAAGAGAAATTTGCATCGAAGGATGATGTCATCAAGCAGTATCCGAAGGGGTTCAGCGAAACAGGCAGTCCGATCCAAGACTTCAAGGTGAGTGTCAGAGTGCAGAAGGACGCAAGACCAGTTTACTGCAAGCCACGTCCCGTACCATACGCACTGAAGGAGAAAGTTC
Organism: Somniosus microcephalus; assembly: GCF_052327205.1. Classification (NCBI taxonomy): domain Eukaryota; kingdom Metazoa; phylum Chordata; class Chondrichthyes; order Squaliformes; family Somniosidae; genus Somniosus; species Somniosus microcephalus. The sequence goes on from NC_141001.1 coordinate 105,159,009, forward strand.
AGCAAGAACTCAAAAGAATAGAAACTGAGAACATTACCTCTAAGGTAGATCTGAGTAATTGGGCTACACCCATTGTTGTTGTACCTAAGTCAGATGGTAAGGTAAGGTTGTGTGGTGATTATAAGGTAACTGTAAACCAGGTTCTAGAGTGTAATCTACCCAATACATTGCCAAATGTGGAAGATTTGTTCACAACACTGACAGGTGGCCAGATGTTTTCAAAGTTAGATCCAACAAATGCCTACCTACAACTTGAGTTAGATGAAGAGTCCAAGTCATGCTTGACTATAAATACTCACTGAGGCCCATATCTGTTCAATAGGCTACCATTTGGAGTGTCTTCCGCCCCTCCACCCCTCCCACCCCGACATATTCCAGGGGGTGATGAACCAAATTTTGCAAGGGATTGAAGGGGTAGTGTGTTATTTGGATGACATACTCATTTCAGCATCAAACAGGCAAATCCTGTTGAGGTGTTGAATGAAGTGCTCAAACAGCTAGGGAAGCACGGAGTACGAGTGACAGCTCACAAGTGTGAGTTGTTTCAAAACTCAGTGGAGTACTTAGGGCACAGAGTAGGCAAAGATGGTTCACATCCAACCAAGGGAAAGCTGGATGCAATCAGAAATGCACCCACTCCCAAAATGTCTCTGAACTTCAATCATTTTTGGGTCTTTTGAATTATTACAGAAAGTTCCTCCCTGTGGTAAACCACTGTTAACCTGTACATGCCTGTGTGGTAAACCACTGTTAACCCTGTACAAGTCCAGGCATGTCTCAGTCCCTGGCTCCACCCCTAAGCCCGGGTATAAAGGTGACTCACCACCCTTCCCCCGGGAGCTCTTAGGATGGATTCACAAGCAGAGGCATGCTCTAGTTCTTAGTCAATAAAAGCCTACTTCATATAAGTCCATTTCGTAGTCTTTGGTATTGTTGATAGCGCATCAATTTTATTGACTAATTTTCAACATGGAGCAAATCTTGAAGCCGGAACGTTTAGACCTGGATCCTCAAGCAGCAGATGCAGCCAATAAATTTGAACACTGGCTGAGCTGTTTCGAAGCCTTCCTGGAGGCCTCCAGCACTACTGTCACTACAGATGACGCGAAACGGCTTGTCTTGAACTCACGGGTGAGCCACCGAGTCTACTCGATCATCCGAGACGCCACTACTTACGTGGCCGCCATCGCGACGCTAAAGGAACAATACGTGAGGCCTGTTAACGAGGTCTACGCCAGACACCTCCTGGCTACCCGAAAACAGCGCCCCGGGGAATCGGGCGCTGAATATTTACTGGCACTGAGAGTCCTCGGCCGGGACTGTAATTGCAAAGCGGTGACGGCCAAGGAATGCACGGAAGACCTGATCCGAGACGCCTACGTAGCCGGCATCAGGTCCAACTATACTCGGCAGAGGCTGCTGGAACAGAGGGGGCTCGACCTGCAGAAGACGGTGGCCCTCGCTAACTCATTAGACGTGGCCCTCCAGAACATGGACGCCTACCCCCCTGACCGGATGGCCACGTGGATGCCACGGGAGCAGCCATCTTGGGACCCGGTAAGGCCACAAGCCGCCAGCAGCCCAACTACAGCTGCAATGACCAGAGGCCAGAAATGCTACTTCTGCGGCCAGGCCAAGCACCCCAGACAGCAATGCCCAGCAAAGGACGCGACCTGCTCCAAATGCGGCAAGAAAGGCCACTACGCGAGAGTGTGCAAGGCGAAATCGACCCCCAATTCCAGCAGCGCCGCGTGTGAACTATACAGGCCGCCATTTTGGACCCCACCAACCACGTGTGAGCCGTGCGGGCCGCCATTTTGGACACCACCAGCCGAGGGGGAGCCGCCATCTTGGACACCATCTCGGGACCAGGCCCTCAGCGCGGGCGAATACTACAGCGACCCACCGACCTCGACGATGGCCTCCATCACCCTGGACCAATCTAGGCCCCATCAACTAGCCAGGTCCATGATGAACGTAAAGGTAAATGGCCATGCCACAAATTGCCTTTTCGACTGCGGAAGCACGGAGAGCTTCATCCACCCCGACACGGTGCGACGCTACTCCCTATCGGTTATGCGCACACGCCACCAGGTCTTTATGGCCTCAAAGTCCCATATGGCGGACGGCGGCGGCTACTGTGTAGCGACTCTGACAGTGAACGGCGTGGAGTACAGAGAGTTTAAATTCCTCGTCCTGCCACAGCTCTGTGCTCCCGTACTGCTAGGATTAGACTTCCAGTGCCATCTGGAGAGCGTCACGATGGCATATGGCGGGCCCCTGCCCCCACTTACAGTCTGCAGCCAGCAGAATTTAAACACGGCGCCGCACAAAGTATGCAGCCTGTCCACCCTGAAGGTCAAACCCCCCCCGTTGTTCGCTAACCTCGCCAAAGACTGCAAGCCAATTGCTACTAAAAGCAGGCGGTACAGTGCCGGGGATAGGAGCTTTATTAAATCAGAAGTACAAAGACTCCTGAGGGAAGGGATTATCGAGGGCAGCACCAGCCCATGGTGAGCCCAAGTGGTGGTAGTAAAGACCGGCGAAAAACAGCGCCTGGTTATTGATTACAGCCAGACGATCAATCGATACACGCAATTAGACGCATACCCACTTCCCCGCATATCTGACATGGTCAACCAGATAGCACAATACCGGGTATTCTCGACGATTGATCTGAAGTCGGCATACCACCAGCTCCCCATCAGGCCTGAGGACCGCCAGTACACGGCCTTCGAGGCTGACGGTCGCCTCTACCACTTCCTCCGAGTCCCCTTCGGCGTCACCAACGGGGTCTCGGTCTTCCAAAGGGAGATGGACCGGATGGTTGACCAGAACGCGCTGCAGGCCACCTTCCCCTATCTAGACAACGTCACCATCTGCGGCCATGACCGGCAGGACCACGACGCCAACCTAGAAAAATTCCTCCGTACGGCCCAACGGCTGAATCTGACATACAACAGAGAAAAATGTATGTTCCGCACCGCGTGCCTCGCTATTCTTGGCTGCGTGGTGGAAAACGGAGTCATCGGCCCCGACCCCGACTGAATGCACCCCCTCCTGGAACTACGCCCCCACTGCCTAAAAGCCCTGAAGAGATGCCTAGGGTTCTTCTCTTACTACGCCCAGTGGGTGCCCAACTATGCGGACAAAGCCCGGCCCCTCATCAAGTCAACCTCCTTCCCCCTGACGGCAGAGGCCCGTGCGGCCTTCACCCTCATAAAAGAGGACATTGCGAAGGCCACAATGCACGCAGTGGATGAGTCCATCCCTTTCCAAGTGGAGAGCGATGCATCCGACTTCGCCCTAGCCGCAACCCTTAACCAGGCGGGGAGACCCGTGGCCTTCTTTTCACGGACCCTCCAGGGCCCCGAAATTCGACACTCCTCAGTCGAGAAGGAGGCCCAGGCGATAGTGGAGGCTGTACGGCACTGGAGGCATTACCTGGCCGGTAAACGTTTCACCCTGCTCACTGACCAACGGTCAGTAGCATTTATGTTTAACAACAGACAAAGGGGGAAAATCAAAAATGATAAGATATTGCGGTGGAGGATCGAGTTATCCACCTACAACTACGATATCTTATACCGGCCCGGGAAACTTAATGAGCCCCCAGACGCCCTATCCCGTGGGACATGTGCCAACACACAAGTCGATAGGCTACGGACCCTCCACAATGATCTCTGCCACCCGGGGGTCACCAGGTTCTTCCACTTTATTAAAGCTCACAACCTGCCTTACTCCATCGAGGAGGTCAGGACCATGACCAGGAACTGCCAGGTCTGCGCCGAATGCAAACCGCATTTTTATAGGCCAGACAGGGCACACCTGATTAAAGCCACCCGCCCCTTCGAACGTCTCAGCGTCGATTTCAAGGGGCCCCTTCCCTCCTCTGACCGCAACACGTACTTCCTCAATATTATTGACAAGTACTCCCGTTTCCCCTTCGCCATCCCCTGCCCGGACATGACCAGCGCCACAGTCATCAGGTGCCTCCACGACCTGTTCGCCATATTTGGCTTCCCCAATTACATCCACAGCGACGGGCTCGTCGTTCATGAGCGACGAGCTGCGCCAGTACCTGCTCGAGAAGGGCATAGCCACGAGCAGGACTACCAGCTACAACCCCCGGGGTAACGGACAGGTAGAGAGGGAGAACGCAACGGTGTGGAAGACCGCCATGCTCGCCCTAAAATCCAAGGGCCTCCCAATCTCCCGCTGGCAAGATGTCCTCCCCGATGCGCTCCACTCCATACGATCACTGCTCTGTACTGCCACAAACGCCACCCCTCACGAGAAGATGTTCGTCTTCCCCAGGAAATCCACCTCGGGGACATCACTACCGCCATGGCTGACGTCTCCGGGACCCGTCCTGCTCAGGAAACACGTGAGGAGCCATAAGACGGACCCCCTGGTCGAAAAGGTTCACCTCCTCCACGCCAACCCACAGTACGCCTACGTGGCGTATCCTGACGGGCGGGAGGACACAGTCTCAATTCGAGACCTCGCACCCTCAGGTACCACCCGAAACACCATCGATCACCATCCACTACCTCCACCCACCACCACTACCCACGACGCACCACCGGGGTGTCTACCACGAACTGACGACATGCCGGTGCCATCCCTACCCCGAGAGGACGACACGCCAGTGCTCCGTCCCACGCGAGAAGCGGCTGCGGGCAAAGAACCGCCGCAACCGGCACCAAGAAGATCATTACGGCAGACAAGACCCCCGGAGAGACTTTCGTATACGAACTTTTGAAACACTTCACCCCGCCGGACTCTTTTTTAAACGAGGGGTGAATGTGGTAAACCACTGTTAACCTGTACATGCCTGTGTGGTAAACCACTGTTAACCCTGTACAAGTCCAGGCATGTCTCAGCCCCTGGCTCCACCCCTAAGCCCGGGTATAAAGGTGACTCACCACCCTTCCCCCGAGAGCTCTTAGGATGGATTCACTAGCAGAGGCATGCTCTAGTTCTTAGTCAATAAAAGCCTACTTCATATAAGTCCATTTCGTAGTCTTTGGTATTGTTGATAGCGCATCACTCCCAAACTTGGCTACATTGTTACATCCACTGAATGAGCCGTTGAGAAAACAGGTCCCTTGGAAGTAGTCAAAAGAATGCGACACAGCATTCAAAAAGTGTAAAAGCCAATTAGTAGAGAGTACCATGTTAGTGCACTATGATGTATCTAAGGAGATCAAGCTAGCGTGTGACGCCACTCCATACAGAATTGGGGCAGTGATCTCTCATGTACTAGATAGTTGGGAGGAAAGACCAATTGCTTTTGCTTCACACACTCAGCGGAATTATGCGCAGATCGAAAGGGAAGCTTTGTCATTGATTTTTGGGGTCAAGAAGTTCCACAAATACTTGATTTTGGTCATAAGTTTACCATAGTTACTGACAATAAGCACCAGCCGTACTTCGTTCACAGGAATGAATTGTCAGTGGATAAAGATTGTATCATGTGGTGAGCAAGAGTGGTTATCCCAAATAGGTTCAGGTCTAAATTGTTAGGAGATCTTCATGACCAGCACCTGGGAATGTGCTTGACCAAGGGTTTTGCATGCAGTTACTTATGGTGGCCAGGTTTAGATAAAGAGTTAGAGTCGATAGTCAGACAGTGTACAACATGTCAATCGGTGAGCAAGAAACCACCATTACAGCCATGGAAATGGCCTCCCAGAGTGTGGCAAAGGTTACATGTAGATTTTGCTGAGCTAGAAGGACAGCAATTGTTCATAGTGAGAAATAGTTACTCGAAGTGGGTAGAGGTGTTTCCAATGCAGATAATAACAACAAGCAAAACAGTAGACAATTTGCGAAGATTGTTTTCTTCATACGACCTCTCAGAAGAAATTGTGTCCGATAATGGGCTGCAATTTTGTTCCGGAGAGTTCACACAGTTCATGAGCAGAAACGATGTGAAACATACCAAAGTTCCACTGTACCACCCTGCTTCAAATGGTGCAGCAGAGCGCAGAGTACAAATTGTCGAATGTGCCCTCATCAAGCAAATGTTGGATCCAAATCCAAAGAAACATCAGCTGTCGTTGGACCACAAACTGGCAAATTTTCTGATTACCTGTCGGAATACTCCTCATACCACTAATGGTAGAAAACCAGCAGAGGTGTTTCTCAAACGACAGCCATGAACCAGGTTCTCGTTGTCAAAGCCAAACTTGGCACAGTCCGTAGAAGAGAAACAATCAAGGCAGAAAGAGAGTCATGATCAAGGTAGAGTTAGAGAGAGAAGTGTGAAGTTGAACCAGAAGGTTAGAGTGAAGAACCATCACCACAAATGGTTAAAGTGGTTACCAGGAAGAGTAGTGAAGATATGTGGCCCTCGCACATATTTGGTCAAGATGTTTAATCATGGAAAGGTTAGGTTTGTTCACGTTGATCATATCTTACCTACAGATGTGGAAGGAGTTGAAAGCTGGGATGATTCAATTTATTCTGATGAGTCAGATAGTCTTGTTACAAGTAGAGTACTAGTAGCAAATCCTAAACAAATACCAGAAACAAGTCCAAGACAAAGTCAGAATTTAAGTCTGAGCCCGAGTCAGGCAGACAAACAGTCTGAAAGTGTAGAGTCCGAATGTAGATCAAGGTCAGCCCTCGGAGAAAAATTCTCCACAGGCTCAGCCTAGGATGAGTCAAAGTCCTACAACAAGATCTGAACGTTCTGTTCAAGAAAGAAGGTATCCTCTTCGAAACAGAAAACCAGTGGTAAAGTTTAATCTGTAAATATGGAAAATAAGTTCGTATCTTTTGTTTGTGTTACAGAATTCTATAGTATAATTTGGAAACATAAAATGGGTTCCATTTGAGAAATGTATACCATGCAAGTCATGTACAATGATTATTTGCTATGATTAACTTCTTCAATAAGGAGGGAGAAGTGTAATAGCGCCACCTGGTGGACTACTGATGTGTATATAATAATAATAAAGCACATGGGCAGCACGGTTCTTACCAGGAGCCATGTTGTGCAGTTGTGTATATATGCTGTGTCCCAATATATCACAAACGGGACCAACAGTATCTCCTTAACCAATGAGATTTAAGGATAGAGAAACACAGGAGCGACGGAGAAGAAAATAGTGTGAATTAGAGTCAAATTAGGTACAGAAACAAAAGTAAAGAATCCAAAAGAAAGGTTGGATTAAGAGAGAGGAAAGAGACAGAAAAGAAAAGTAAGGAAAAAAATGTAAAAATTAAAACATTTATATTTTTTAATTCTCCAACAACAATTTACTACCTGAAGGAATGAGACACCATTCTTTTAATTGTTCCTTTTCTGGGTTGGAGAGGTTGAGTGGCATTGCAGGAACATAAATCCCATCATTATAGAATCATAGAATGGTTACAGCACAGAATAAGGCCATTTGCCCCGTTGAGCCTGTGCCGGCTCTCTGCAAGAGCACTTCAGCTCGCCCCACTCCCCCGTCCTTTCCCTGTAGCCCTGCAAATTTCTTTCCTTCAAATACTTATCCAACTCCCTTTTGAAAGCCATGATTGAGTCTGCCTCCACCACCCTTTCAGGCAGTGCATTCCAGATCTTAACCACTTGCTGCATAAAAATGTTTTCCTCATGTCGCCTTTGGTTCTTTTGCCAATCACCTTAAATCTGTGTCCTCTGGTTCTTGACCCTTCTGCCAATGGGAACAGTTTCCCTCTATCTACTCTGTCCAGACCCTTCATGATTTTGAACAGCTCTATTAAATCTTCTCTCAATCTTCTCTGCTCCAAGGAGAACCCCAGCTTCTCCAGTCTATCGACAGAACTGAAATCCCTCATTCCTGGAATCATTCTCGTAAATCTTTTCTGCACCCTCTCTAAGGCCTTCAAATCCCTCCTAAAGTGTGGTGCCCAGAATTGGACACAGTACTCCAGTTGGGGCCAAACCAGTGTTTTATAAAGGTTCATCATAATTTCCATGCTTTTGTACTCTATACTGTACCTCTATTCATGAAGTCCAGGATCCCGTAAGCCTTTTTATGCTTTCTCAACCTGCCCTGCCACATTCAACGATTTGTGCACACATACCCCCAGGTCTCTCTGTTCATGCACCCACTTTAGGATTGTACCATTTAGTTCCTCATTCTTTCTACCAAAATGTACCACTTCACAATTTTCTGCATTAAATTTCATCTGCCACGTGTCTGCCCATTTCACCAGCCTGTCTATGTCTTCCTGATGTCTATCACTCTCCTCCTCACTGTTCGCTATGCTTCCAAGTTTTCTGTTATCTGCAAATTTTGAAATTGTGCACCTGTACACCTACGTCCAAGTCATTGATATATAACAAGAAAAGCAGTGGTCCTAGAACCGACCTCTGGGGAACAACACTGTATACCTTCCTCCAGTCCGAAAAACAACCGTTCACTTCTACTCTCTGTTTCCCATCACTTAGCCAATTCCGTAAACATGCAGCCACTGTCCCTTTTATTCCTGGGCTTCAACTTTGTTGGCAAGCCTATTATGTGGCACTTTGTCGAACGTCTTTTGGAAAACCATGTACACTACGTCAACTGCATTACCCTCATCAACCCTCTCTGTTACCTCATCAAAGAATTCAATCAAGTTAGTTAAACACGATTTGCCTTTAACAAATCCACGCTGACTTTCCTTAACTAATCCACACTTGTCCAAGTGACTGTTAATTTTGTCCCTGATTATTGTTTCTTAAAGCTTCCCCACTACCGAGATCAAACTGACTAGCCTGCAGTTGCTGGGTTTATCTTTACATCCTTTTTTGAACATTAAAAGGGCCCTCATGTCATTAAGTAGTAGCCCTAACCTTCTGTGGCGCGTTTAATTGATAATTAAATACGCAAATGCAGCAATTTCCTGAAATTGACGGGGAGGTTGACGGCCCGCTCCGGTTTTCCGGAGGCTAACGGCCGAGCAATTTGTGGTGATTCACAATTCACGACGTAGCTCTTCCTCGCCACAAATTGCCGAGTTATTTGCACACTGATAACGGCATGCACCATGAAACGCGCCGATATTTTAAACAGCAAATTCTGGGCCGTAACATACTTGGTTTTTCATTTTTCCTTAATTCTGCGTTATAACAGTGAAATCAATTCTCTTACGACGCGTAAGAATCAAAATGACAGTTGGACATGTAACCATACGAATGCTTAACGCACCCATATTAAGCCTTTCTCTCCTCTGGTTTAATGGGCACATTAACCTTAAACAGGTCAATGCTTCCCATGCAACAGCAGAGAGGGGAATGGAATACTCGTGAGCTAAGTATTCGTACACTATCATCGCCGACAGTTATTCTCTCTCCCAGCCCCCCTCCCGAAAGGAACTGTCCCTACTGAGTTAGTCATAGCAGATGATGAATTTCCTGTAATTTTCCAGTCATGATGTTTCCATGGTGAATCATATTAAATATTTCTTTTGAATATGCTTTTATTTCAGGTTGCTTGACATTTTATTTGATATTTTTTAATAAAGTTTCTACTATTGTACCAAACTTTACCTCGTATTATTGCAAAATTCCCCTCATGCATCACATGACAGATTCCCACAAGTACCTCAAGCTTCCAGACAGCACAACAGACCAGACTTATTCATTTCATTATAAATAACACTGCTATATATAAAGTAAATTATAGCTTTATTGCTCATTCCCAAGCATCCATAATTCTGCATATTTAAGGAGCTTGTGTTCCCTTGTATAAAATAATAAAACAAATAGCTACAAAGAGCATTTTTCTTGGTCCTCACTTCTATTGTGTGGCAGGACTTAAGGAACTCTTGACCATTCTGGGCAGCCAATACCAGCATCAGGTGCTCCCAGGAGTAAAGCTTACGCTTTGCTCTTCCTCAACATGTCTTTAACCCAAACTGAAGAGAGATCGGACCAATGTGAAGACTTTCCATGCTGCGTAGGTTTTTTGTTCGGCAAGGGTATTAAGGGTTATGGAACCAAGGCGGCTAAATGAAGTTAAGGTGCAGATCAGCCATGATCTAACTGAATGGCGTAACAGGCTCGAGGGGCCTATTCCTGTCCCTGCGTTCCTTCCTATGTGCACTAGCCGTCACTGGGCACTCTGAAGGTGTCAAGTCAGCCCCAGTCTGGCGTCAATTAGTCTGGATTGTAAGCAGTTTATGCTGTGGCCAATACTCTCTCTTCAGAAGTGGGTTGAGAGTGCCCAGACTCAGTTTGTGTGGGAGACTTACAGTCGGCAACAAGAGATTTTCATCCCATCGTTACGCAATACAGTAGCAACAACAGAGTGCTGTAACCTGCTGCACCACCCACTCCCCTTGATTCCAAAGAATTGTGATTAAATTCAACATCCTTTTGTTTAATTCTGCTTTACCGCAGATTTGTTTTGAACAGCGGAGTTGAATGCCGATGACATCATTGGGGGGAAACGAGCACGATGGAGCTAACAAGCCCAAACAGTGAAGAATTTGAATTAATATCAGTAGACGCGGGAGGTCAATATGTTCCGTTTGTTGAGGGGGGGTAACTAAGAGCGTGCCACTTGTTTCAAGTAGTTGGCACCACCAGGGGCACCAATTGCACAGTACCGGCAGTGAGCATATTAATAAAATTTTATGAGAGTGGGTTTTTTGAGCATAGATTTTTTCCTGGTGGTAATAATGTTAAGCTGCAAGAGAGAAAATCTTGTTCCGTGGGATCTCCATGAAAGCGTACAGTTGGATCCATGCCTATCGAGGGCAACACTCTGGCAAATGCACAAAATAAAGTTATATACTGCAGAATTTGGTAAAAAAAAATATAATGTGCTGATAGAGTTAGATGAAGAGGGATGGGAGGAGGCTCGTGTGGAACACAAGCACCGGCACGGACCAGTTGGGCCGAATGGCCTGTTTCTGTGCTGCAAATTTTATGTAGTAAGGGCCAGGTTTTTGGGGGCAAAAATCAGGAAAAGGAAACAATTTTCACCACCCCATGCTCCAGTATTAACAATTACCATCTCCTGTCCACAAGTCAATGGGGGAAGGGGGTTGGGTTGGGGTGGGGGGCATGGAAGATAGTGAAAAATGGCTTTATATTTTGCAGGTATTTTGATCAAGTCATCTGCACTCATTAGGGTCAATTTTCTGCTTCTGCTGGGGGTATGCATCGAGAAATTGCATCCCTCCCCATACAGTCTGTGATTTTCAGCCCGTTCATTTCAATTGATGGAATATCACAATCTTAACTGTGCAATTTTTCACAGAAGGCCGATATTCCGATGCCTACGGGTGTGTACGCACTGTGTACACACCCGTAGGGACATCGGAAATGCCGGTTTCAGGCATGCACAGTGCATGTGCTGAAAACCGGCATTTCCGATCTGTCAAGAATGCTCTTGACAGATCGGACGCTTGCCCTGGAGAAGGGCCTCTGCGGGGGGAGAGTTCCACTTTCTGCAGAACCTCCGCCCGCAGAAAACCCTTAGAAATCTTACGCCTGGTAAAAGCAGGCATAAGGTCTGCTTTTACCAGCATAAGATTTGAAAAAAGTAAAAAAAAAAATTTTTTTCAGTCATTTATCATTTTAAAATAATTTTAAAAAGGTATTTTTAGCCCCGTAAATGGTATTTTTTAGCCCCATAAAAAACTTTAATTATTTTTTTCAAAAAATTACATTTGTTTAAAATATTTAATTTATTGTAATTTCAACTAATTTTAAAAATGTGATTTAAAAAAATGTATTTAATGTTTTAAAGTGTTTTTGGGGTATATATTTGACAGGTCTATCTGTCAAGTGTATGAAGGGAGATTCCCCTCTCCTATTGGCTCCCCATGGCCCACGTGATCCCAGGGACGCTTGTGAACCACCTGCACCTCTGGGATACGTGGGCCCTGCGCATTGAGTTTGGAGAGGCCCAGGAGCGGAAGTTTCCGCACCTTGGGAGCCCTCAGGTAAGTCCGTAGATTTTTTCCAGATCGGAGGCCTCCGCACGTGGGAGGCCTCCGTACGTGGGAAGCCTCCGATCGGAAAATACGGCCCAATATTTCTCAAGCTCACTGGATGGACTGAAATAAATGTTCTGAAAGCTAATCCATTAATTTTATTAACGTGATCATAGGAACAGCTAGACGAAAAAAGGCCACGGTCCATCTGGTTCACCTTATACCATCCTGGTCGTCACACGATGCAACGATAATGGAAGTTGTTGACTAACCATAGCAATCAATATCTATCAGTTAGTCTACAACAGACCCAGACATGATGCGAGGAAAGCTCCCAGCGCTGGAGAGCTTTGGGAACCATAGGTCCAAAGTTATTCCTTCCGAGCATGCTACACTTACCACACATCACATCTCAATTTACTCATATACACTATCCCAAAATCCATTACTCCCAGCTCTCTCCGCTCCACTCCCACTCGGACCTCACCGTCCTCGGTCTCTTACACTGTTCCAATGAAGTTCAGCGTAAGCTCGAGGAACAGCATCTCATCTTTCGATTAGGCACTTTACAGCCTTCTGGACTCAACATCGAGTTCAACAATTTCAGACCATAACCTCGGCCCCTATCTTTTTTTCTATTTTTTTTCTTTCTCACATGGCAGCTGTCTTTCATTCTGCCAGTGCCATTTACACTTCATCTAGAGCCATCTTTTGTTTCTTAACTTGTCCCATTACCATCTCCTTTTGCCTTGCACCATCATCCCTTTTGTCATTTAATCTCTCCTGCCTTCCATCCTATCACAGACTTTTCCTTTTGTTCTTTCCTCCCCTCCCCCCTTTCCCCGCCCCTACACTTGCTTAAAAACCCGTTCCATCTCCAGCTTTTTCCAGTTCTGACCAAGGATCATCGACCTGAAGCGTTAACTCTGTTTCTCTCTCCACAGATGCTGCCTGACCTGCTGAGTATTTCCAGCATTTTCTGTTTTTACTACCAGCACCTTTTCCAGTTTGAAGAAACGCACCCTGAATAGCACAGACATACATTTCTTTTTGCTCCTATTTGTCCTGTTTATGTCTTGCTAAGCCACTCACCTTGACCGCTGACTTGAGAAAATGGCACAGGCTGCTGTGGGCACCTGCACAATTTTATTACGGGCTTGTAGGGGATGCTGAAGTGCACCTTGAAGCATTGGCAATATCCCCTCCTTCGCATAGGGCTGACACCTTACCCATAACCCGGGGCTGTGCTGTGACACTGACCCAGCCCAGATTAGTAACTCTCTGTAAAAATCCCTATTAGCCAAGGAAAGAACTCAAATTGTGTCTGACATTCTGTGCTCCACAGGCCAGCACTCTTTTCATTGCCCTTAATTTTTGTTAAGACAGTTTTGTACACCCAGGGAGTTTTGTGAGTTAAATCCACTTCAAACGGAATATATGTCAAGCAGAATTGTTTTTCAAAGCCCCCCCCCCACCGCCCTCCCGCCGAAGGACAAAGTCAGCATGGTTTTATGAAGGGGAAGTCATGTTTGACAAATTTGCTGGAGTTCTTTGAGGAAGTAACATATAGGGTGGATAAAGGGGAACCAGTGGACGTAGTGTATTTAGACTTCCAAAAGGCATCTGACAAGGTGCCACACAAAAGATTATTGCTTAAGATAAAAAAATCACGGGATTGGGGGTAATATTCTGGCATGGATAGAGGATTGGCTATCTAACAGAAGGCAGAGAGTTGGGATAAATGGTTCATTCTCAGACTGGCAATCAGTAACTAGTGGTGTTCCGCAGGGGTCAGTGCTGGGTCCCCAACTCTTTACAATCTATATTAACGATTTGGAGGAGGGGACCGAGTGTAACATATCAAAGTTTGCAGATGATACTAAGATGGGAGGGAAAGTAGTGAGTGAGGAGGACATAAAAAACCTGCAAGGGGACATAGACAGGCTAAGTAAGTGGGCAGAGACTTGGCAGATGGAATACAATACTGGAAAGTGTGAGGTTATGCACTTTGGCAGGAAAAATCGTAGAGCAAGTTATTATCTTAATGGCAAGAAACTGGAAAGTACTGAAGTACAAAGGGATCTGGGGGTCCTGGTGCACGAAACTCAAAAGGTTAGTATGCAGGTGCAGCAAGTGATTAAGAAGGCCAATGGAATGTTGGCTTTCATTGCTCGGGGGATAGAATATAAAAATAGGGAGGTATTGCTTCAGTTGTACAAGGTATTGGTGAGACCGCACCTGGAATACTGCATACAGTTTTGGTGTCCATACTTAAGAAAAGACATACTTGCTCTCGAGTCAGTACAAAGAAGGTTCACTCGGTTAATCCCGGGGATGAGGGGATGGACATATGAGGAGAGGTTGAGTAGATTGGGACTCTACTCATTGGAGTTCAGAAGAATGAGAGGCAATCTTATTGAAACGTATAAGATTGTGAAGGGGTTGGATCGGGTGGATGCGGGGAGGATGTTCCCGATGATGGGTGAAACTAGAACTAGGGGCCATAGTCTTAGAATAAGGGGCTGCTCTTTCAAAACTGAGATGAGGAGGAACTACTTCACTCAGAGGGTGGTAGGTCCATGGAATATGCTGCCCCAAAAAACTGTAGAAGCTACATCATTACATAAATTTAAAACAGAAATAGACAGTTTCCTAGAAGTAAAGGGAATTAAGGGTTATGGGGAGCGGGCAGGAATTTGGACATGAGTCTAGGTTCGGATCGGACATGTCCCTGTGGGTAGCGGAGCGGGCCCAGGGGCCGTGTAGCCTGATCCTGCTCCTATTTCGTGTGTCTAATTCTGTTAGATTCAGGGGATGGTTCTATGATAGTAGATTGGCGGTTAGGATCAGATCAGCCATGATCTTATTAAATGGCGGAGCAGGCTCGAGGGGCCGATTGGCCTACTCCTGCTCCTATTTCTTATGTTCTTATGTTCTTATGAACTCGCCTGAAATATTGGTTTGGTACAGTTCTACAGGCACTAGTCAGCCTCCGTTACCGCTGCCAATTTGGCCATTATTCACAAGAGTCAGTAGGCTATTTGATCATCAGGGCATCACACCCTAGCCCAGCTGTGGCCTCACCCAACATCTGCTCCTGTGCACTTGCAGTAAGGATTGCTGGTTAGTCATTAGAGGTAGAATTTCCCCCTCGATAACCGAAGGATGCTGAGGCCAACCGACAGCAGCACCCAGATCAGCCAACACAGCGTAGACTGGGGATCAGATCTGGGGTCTGCTGCTCTGTATGATTAAGCTCGTTACTCGATCAACTCATTGAGTCAATTTCATACAGAAATTTTTAGCAAAATTATAAAATATAAAGACTTGCATTTATATCACGCCTTTCACATCCTCAGGGTGTCCCAAAGTGCTTAACAACCAATGAAGTACTTTTCAAGTGGAGTCACTGTTGTAATGTAGGAAACGCGGCAGCCAATTTGCGCAGAGCAAGCTCCCACAAACAGCAATGAGACAATGACCGGGTAATCTGTTTTTAGGTGTTGGTTAAAGGATAAATATTGGCCAGGACACTGGGGCGAACTCCCCTGTTCTTCTTGAAAATAGTGCCGTGGGATCTTTTATGTCCACCTGAGGGGGCAGACGGGGCCTCGTTTTAACGTCTCATCCGAAAGACGACACCTCCGACAATGCAGCACTCCCGCAGTACTGCACTGGAGTGTCAGCCTAGATTTTGTGCTCAAGTCCCTGGAGTGGGACTTCAACCCACAACCTTCTGACTCAGAACGAAGAGTGCTACCCACTGAGCCACAGCTGACACTTTACCAGATAATAATCACATAGAAATACATAGAACTTACAGCACAGAAACAGGCCATTTGGCCCAACTGGTCTATGCCGGCGTTTGTGCTCCACCCTACTCCACCTAACCCTATCGGCATATCCTTCCTTTCCTTTCTCCCTCGTGTACCTAACTGGCTTCCCCTCACCAGAGGCTGATACAGCAATGCAATATTCAAAGGCAGCTTCACCACAAGCAACACGGAGTACCATAGCGATGGTTAGAACAGGCAAAGGAAGAAATCCATGAAAGCTCAGCAGCATTTCTGTAAATGACGGCGTTTCGCTGAAATAATATCCGCGTGCTCTAACAATATCTTTCGTAAACTCAAGATAGGCGTGTGGTTTTTTTGCTTTCAGTCTAGATGCCGTGAGCTTTGCCAGTTCTTGGCAGCAGCAGCAGTGGGCATCTCACCAGCTGAAAGAATCCCACTGTACTAATCCCACCATGGGAAGCCACCTCCTGCCACTGTGAACCACAAACACAGGCTCTACCCTTAGCAGCTGCAAAGGCGTTTGTCACCCAATTTGCCGATTTTCCCGGCTGGAGGAGGTGGGGGGAGGAGGAGGAGGAGGAGGTCATGGAAACGAGTGGCTATGAAAAAAGGGGGAGGGACAAAAAGGGGAAAAAAAAGCGAGAGGCAAATTTGTCACCGTTCCCTTGCCAACCATTTTAATTAAATTTAATTAACCCTTCAAGTTGCAGCATCACTTTTCTTTTCCAGCACAAGTTTAAATTTAGGCTGGAGCATTCATGTTTGAATTAAATTGGTTAAGGCAAGCGATGGGTTTTGGTACAGGAAGCCCAATCTTGGTGATGTCTCTAAATTCAATATTAACCAGTAAAATCACTAAAATGGAAATGTGTTTTAAAGGTGACTATCGTACATGAGTATGACACTAAAAAGTTTTCACTTAAATGCAATGTGTGCGGGAGGAGAAGATCTGCCACCCTTTGAAAATGTTGGCCGTAACTGGTGGTACCATCTACAGCTTTGAAAAAATTACTCTGTCATATTAATTAGCTCTACATTCAGTTTCCGGGAAAATGAGTGAAGGATTCTGTCCCCTGGGGCCGGAGAGTTCAAATGCCAGGGGGCACATGGTTTTTAAAAACTAGAAAGAAATGGCATCGACCTTTTTGGTCTTCACTCTCACACACACAAATCACAGAAACCCCACAGTGCAGATAGAGGCCATTTCGGCCCATCGAGCCTGCACCGACATATATCCCACCCGATCCCCGTAACCCCTACACCAACACATATCCCACCCTATCCCCGTAACCCCACGTATTTAATCCCCCTGACACTAAGGGTCAATTTATCATAGCCAATCATTCTAACCCGCACATCTTTGGACTGTGGGAGGAAACCGGAGCACCCGGAGGAAACCCACGCAAACACGGGGAGAATGTGCAAACTCCACACAGACAGTCACCCGAGGCCGGATTCGAACCCGGGTCCCTGGCGCTGTGAGGCAACAGTGCTAACCACTATGCCACCGTGCTCCCCACTCTGAAGATAACAGACTTGAGGAATGAGTTACCATGGAAGGCCACTGGAGTAGAGAGAATTCATGGGCTCACAGAGCCAATTTCACATGTTTCGTGAATGAAGAATATGGTGAGCTTGCTCTATCAAAAAGGCACTGTCATGCTGGATCCAATGGGATTTTCCTGTTGCTAAAGATTCTTCAGACTTGAGTACAAAATCTAGGCTGACACTCCAGTGCAGTACTGGAGTGCACTGCCAACATAATTTGTATCTGGCTTGAGGTGGTATTAGGCCTCACAGTGCTAGACTACCATCTGGGAACACCATAAGAGTGATTTCATCGCCATAAGAACATAAGAAGCAGGAGTAGGCCATACGGCCCCTCGAGCCTGCTCCACCATTCAATAAGATCATGGCTGATCTTCGACTTCAACTCCATTTTCCCGCCCAATCTCCATATCCCTTGATTCCCCTTGCGTCCAAAAATCTATTTCAGCCTTGAATATACTCAAAGACTCAGCATTCACAGCCCTCTGGGGCAGAGAATTCCAAAGATTCACGACCCTCTGAGTGAAGAAATTCCTCCTCATCTCAGTCTTAAATGGCTGATCCCTTATCCTGAGACTATGCCCCCTAGTTCTAGACTCTCCAACCAGAGGGGAAACAACCTCTCAGCATCTGCCCTGTCGATCCCCCTCAGAATCTTATATGTTTCAATGCGATCACCTCTCATTCTTCTAAACTCCAGAGAGAGTATTGGCCCAATCTACTCAATCTAAGTAATACTCAATAGAGACCAAGTCTCTCTAAAATAAATTGTAGGCCACAGGCTTGAAGACCATCGTGGCTCATTTCAATACCTGGGAGAAAATTTGTGCTTTTAATGCCCTCGCACCATACAAGGTTGCCGGAGTCTCCAGAAATTAAACACGAACCTTCAGGACACGGTTGTGAGCAACCCAGGAGAAAAAAATCAGAGAGACAATAAAATAGTGCTTTAAAAAAAAAAAATTCTTTGATCAGGTTTACTAGTTGTAAAAATATTTGGACATGGGGAGAAAAGGCTGTTTGACTGCCAGTCAAGACTCACCCAATCAGGTAATGAGGAGTCTATTTGCTTTTCAATTGGTGTGGGAAGGGCTCTGCGAGAACGGACATGTTGGGTGACCAATGGCGCGGGGGGGGGGGGGGGGACAGTTGGAGGAAAGAGGTCATGTGGTAACAGCTCCAGGAATATGTCCAACCAGGGTTGGCAAGCCTAGCACCAAGTGAAGCCTGCCATTGACAGCAAAGCATGTGAGAAATGCATTTGAATGATAGAAACGCTCACTCAATATTGATAAAATTATGCACCACACAACTGAACAAAAAATCATTTTATGCAACGCCCAGTATGCAGACGTTTGCTTCATATTAGTGTCGGCACTCGTGCACAGTGGGGGGAAAAAGGAACACTTCCCATTTACTTTTAATTGCTCGCGGAAGAATTTAATTGTCCTTCGACAGCCTCGGAAAATAAGATAAATCTGCCCGCTGTATGGTGAATTTGTTTCTTTTTGTGTTTTAACCCGCCAGTTCTTTCAGTTGATAGGTTTATCAACTTTAAGGATAGTCAACTTCCCATAAGCTTCCGACGATGGATTATCATTAGGCAAGGAAGGGTATTAAGGGTTACGGAACCAAGGCGGGTAGATGGAGTTAAGATACAGATCAGCCGCGATCTAATTGAATGGCGAACAGGCTCGAGGGGCTGAATGGCCTCCTCCTGTTCTTATATTCCTACATCCCATTGTGTGAAAGGCCTCAACACAAATGGAGGAACAAGGCCGTGGAAGATTTCATTTAACAACCCAAACCGTAACGTCACGTGACTGGCAAATGGCATCAGATGGTTTTATATTGCAGTTCACATTAAGAATGCTGTGTAATTGTAAGCTTATTTGCCTGCAATAATTCAAACTCCTCTTTCAAAATTACACAAGAAACAATTCCAACGCTCTTATTTCCAACATTGCTGAGCACCTTTTACAACAACAATGCTGCAAGAGAGGAATGTAGAAATTGACTGTGCTATTTAGAGCTTGCAGTAGCAACTGGAGATAATTACAGACTTTTTACTGTATTGATTACACACTTGACTGATTGTTAAATGTCATTTGGGCAATTTTCCTCCCTTCCTTGCCATTTACGCAATGTAAATAATGTATTTTTAGGCATTTCTGTCAGATAAAATGACAAATAAATCTAGATACTCCGGGCACCAATGGAGTTAGATTGATGCAATTCCAATCTGAACTGTATATTTCCAATGTAAAAAAGATTTAGATTTAATTATGAATAACTCTATCCTTACACGATTTAATATTCATAGCTTTGATTACCATAATAACCTCAAAAAAAGGAGAACTGAAAGATTTGTTTTTTACTTAATGTAGATCAAGGATTGGTACCGTTTCTATTATTGGGCCTTGGGCAAATATTTAATACGAGAGATTTACTCATTTATACTGAGCTCCTATTCATTCAGACTTCAACAAACCAACTGCACTGTATCCGGGGTGGCTTTTTTTCAGTACACGGTCATTTGCCTTCTCCGAGGTTCCTTTTTTTGTGTGTTTTAAATGAAGAGAAATCGCTGCCCAGTTTAAATTCAGAAATCCTCAGAAAAGGCTGGACTTCAGCAACGTGCTGGGAACATGTTAAGCCCCGAGGCGCCTTGCAAATGACAGTCATCCCCACACGCTTTTCCAATGGGTTCTGCTGGAAACTTATTACAGTGCACACCGCCTTCTTTCAGAGTCGCTCTACAGATTGCACCTTTCGAGGACTGAAGGGGCATTCCGGGGCAGCCCAGAAATGGGCAAAACTGACTTGCGAATTGAGCAAACGTACGGCGCAATGTGCAATTTCAACTATTCCACTTTTATCAGAACAGCGCTCGATTTAAAAGAAAATTGCGTGCATTTTAATAACCTGCAAGAACACGCACACATTTTACAAGCGAATTTGCCCATAAAGGCACATTTTCAACGGAATAGGAACAGCGGCCCGGGGGGGGGGGGGGGGGGGGTAGGTGCATTCCTCACAACAGCATTTTCATGTGTGAGAAAATTTCAGATAAGCAGATCAACAGAGATCGAATAATGTTTAAAACTACAGGGAAGCAACAACAAAAACCCCGTTTTCTCTCAACAGTGAGGAAAAGCGTTTGCTCATATTTCACTGCATTTCCAGTCAGTTTCCATCACCTCTGTCTGAGAGCCTGCACCTCCCGGAACAGAATTGCATTCTGTCTCTCACTGCAACATGTCCTCACTAATCTCGTGTCACATTAGCAACGCCAATCACTGAAATAGTTCGATAGCGCTCTGTTCTGATTGCAAGGCAAGTTTAAAGGGGTGGCAAGGCGGAAATAATCAATTAAGGTCCTTAAAATTACAATTTTAGACACCGAAATTGGAACCACTTTTCTGCTGGCAAGTTGGGCATTTTCACCTCCTGGTGTTCAATTTTTAAAAACTACTTGGAATTCGCTTTGAAGCCAGCTGATTAGTGGGTGGTGCAAATACCGTGACAATATTCGAAACAAGCGAACGGAGACAGCGGCTGGAATTCAAAAGTTACCAGGAAAAAAAAAAGCAATATCTTGTCAAAAAGAAATTGATCACACCCAGGAACTGCAGAAACACACAGACAGACAGACACACACACGCCGTGATCCCTCTCTGCCTTGCGGTTTCCTGATCAGCAAAATAACACTGTGTGGGGAAGATGCAAGTTTGCGTTATAGTACCTCCAAAATGGACCTTCTTCTTTGACTTGAAGGTATCTGGCACTGCATCGCCACTATTTGTGAACATTTCACTTTTTGTTTTGTTTTTTTTGCTTGTTGGTTCTGCTGTCTTTCACTTGTCTCCTGATAAATGCGCAAAGCCTCTCGATATTTTAAGCTCCCGTCTTTTAGAGGAACGTTTCATCGTCAGCAGCTCGCCAAAAAAAAAAAACCCCAAACTTTTTCAGGATCGGAAGAATTCAGTAAAACCGTCCGGGCGACTGTGGGTTGAGAGAGATGTAACAGACACCTTAGATTAACGCGACGCGATATAGATTGACTCAGCGAGCCCCATTGTTTTATGATCTGAACCGTGGACTACATACTGCCACTGCTTACACTATAGCAACGGAGTTTCTTCCTACTTAGTATAGAAGGTTCCCATGGAAACAGATCAGTCATGAATCAGAATGAGGGGTTGTGAAAGAAGGCATGAGTACTGAGAGCAATTATACATGCCATTAGAGGGAGAGGGAAAAAAATAACAAAAAAAAAGGAACTCAGCTATTACCAAACAGCCACAACAATCAGGCAAGTCTCAATGACCCTGTGTTTTAAGATTCAAGGTATAATACTACTGTGGTAACTAAAGTGAGTATTTTACCTGATTTCAGGCCTCTCCAAAGGGCATCTTAAAATAAAAGTTTTCATCGGTCAAGTTTAATCCAATATTTCAGCCTTTCAAATGTCACACAATCAATCACTTGGCGTTCCCAAGACAAAACCGTTTCATTTCCAAATTGTAAAAAAGCACTGATTTTAAACAGATACAGTGTCAAAAATTTTTGGATGGCTCCTGGTATAGGTTGTGCAGGAAAACAACTTGAATTTATATAGCGCCTTTAACAACAACCACTTGTATTTATCTAGCACCTTTAATGTAGTAAAACGTCCCAAGGCGCTGCACAGGAGTGTTGACATAAATTGACACCGAGCCACATAGGGAGAAATTAGGGCAGGTGACCAAAAGCTTGGTCAAAGAGATAGGTTTTAAGGAGTGTCTTAAAGGAGGAGAGAGGGGTTTAGGCAGGGAATTTCCGAGCTTAGGGCCTCAGCAGCTGAAGGCACGGCCACCAAAGGTTGAGCAATTATAATCGGGGATGCTCAAGAAGCCAGAATTTGAGGAGCGCAGATATCTGGCGGGGGGGTGGGTGCGGTTGGAAGAGATTACAGAGATAGGGAGGGGCGAGGCCATGGAGAGAATTGAAAGCAAGTAGTAAATGTAATAAAACATCCCAAGGTGCTTCACAGAGGAGCTAATAAACAACATTTTGGCTTGGTCAAAGAGGTAGGTTTTAAGGAGCGTCTTAAAGGAGGAGGGAGAGACAGAGAGATTTAGAGAGGGAATTCTAGAGCTTAGGGCCTAGGCAGCTTAAGGCATAGCTGCCAATGGTGGAGCGATGAAAACCGGGGATGCGTAAGGGGCCAGAATTGGAGGAGCGCAGAGGTATCAGAGGTTTGTGGGGCTGGAGTAGATTCCAGATATAGGGAGGGGCGAGGCCATGGAGGGATTTGAAAACAAGGGTGAGAATTTTTAAATCAAAGATGTCACTGGATGGGAAACCAATGTAGGTCAATGAGCGCAGGGGGGGATGGGTGAACAGGACTTGGTGCGAGTTAGGACACGGGCAGCAGAGTTTTGGATGAGTGTAGGGTGTAAGGTGGGAGGCCGGCCGGCCAAGAGAGCATGAGAATAGTCGAGTCTAGAGGTAACAAAGGCATGGATGAGGGACTCAGCGGCAAATGAGCTGAGGCGGGGGTGGAGACAGGCAATGTTAGGAATGTAGGAACAGGAGGAGGCCATTTAGTCCCTTGATCCTGTCCCGCCATTCAATGAGATCATGGCTGCTCTGCAACCTAACTCCATAACTCCTTTGCCCATATCCCTTAATACCTTTGGATAACAAAGATTTATCAATCTCAGATTTAAAATTAGCAATTGACATAGCATCAAATGCAGAGGTGGAAGTAGGCAGTCTTGGTGATGGAGAGGTTATGGGGAAGCACATGACTGGAAAAGACTCGACATCCTAACTGGCCATTACCAAACTATGTGCTAAATTGCCCCCGTCTTTGCTTCAGCTATGTGGCAGTCACTAGGACTTGATTTTTCTTCTCACATTAGCACTTACAGGTTTCCTGTTTTTTTAGTGAGGAAATAAAAAAACGGAATCATAACGGATGTAGATGGCAGAGTCTGGACTAAAAAACAAAAAATACTTCAGCCTGGCCTGTTAAGCTTTATCTGCAAGGATCTGAAGATATGAGATGTATCTAATATCCAGAAATAATAAACGTATGATAACCTAAATTTCAAAGCAGTATTTCATTGCTAGCTAGAATTGAATGCCATACATAAAATGCATCACTTGGGACAGAAGCCCAGAAATTACAGGGGGCGATATTAATGGATAAATGCTCAACACATTGGGAATACTTTATCTCCGCCATTTTAACCTCTTGATTTTTAAATGGGTTAACGCCTTCAATCAAACAGCAGGCAGAGGAATGCAGTAGGAACGTATTACGCGTTTGTCCCCTAATATAAGCCCACAGTTACAATTAACAATTATTTGCTGAAGCTAGAAAATTTGGAGTATTTTATAGTTTTTTTAAACTTTCAGTTGCTGTGCGGTTAAACTGTCCTTAATCCTCCTGCATCACAAGCGACCTTTCACTATACTTACTAAAATAGTAAAAATGATAATTGGGTTGCTATCACAAATCATTATTGCAGCTCCATTGGTACTGATGCTGTCATCCATAATTACACACTGAAAGTGCACAGGCAAGCTGGCTGGCACTGCATTAACTGATTACTTGCTGAATTCTCTTTGCTTCCCACTGGGAACATAGGAACAGGAGAAGGCCCTTCAGTACCTCGAGCCTGTTCCGCCATTCAGTGAGATCCTGGCTGATCTGTATCTTAACTCCATCCACCTGCCTTGGATCCATATCCTTTTATACCCTTGGCTGGCAAAAATCTATCGATCTCAGATTCAAAATTATTAATTGAGCTCGCGTCTACCGCTTTTTGTGGAAGAGAGTTCCACACTTCTACCACCCTTTGTGTGAAGAGGTGCTTCCTAACTTCACTCCTGAATGGCCTGGCTCTGATTTTAAGGTCATGTCATCCTGTTCTCGACGGTCCCACCAGTGGAAAAAGTATCTATCATTTTGATCTCATCAATTCCTTTCAAATCCTAAAAAAAATCAATCAAATCACCCCTTAATCTTCTATATTCCAGGGAATACAAGTCTAGTTTATGTAATCTCTCCTCATAATCCAACCCATTAAATATTACATTTGAAAATGCCAACTTTGTTAACTTCTGAACGCAGAGGACTTCTTATAGAGGGAATAGCGCCGGCAAGTGATTGATGACGGGGGTGAAGAATGATCCAGCCGCAGGGATTAAGTGGTTAATTTTCCTGTGAAGCCGTCGCACAGCTGATTCCTTCTGTTTCTTTTTTAGACTTTAGGCTCCCGAGAGTGTTGGCTGCAATCCAGATTTATCAGATGCAGCAAAAAAAAAAGTGCTCACTGAATTGGGGGTTGGCAGATACGTACTGTTCAGCGGCAAAGCTGCTGTTTTGGGAGCCGTACGGGCTGTGGAGGTCCCCCAGGGTTTGATCTCCGAGTTGCACGGAGCTAGCTGAATTTGAATTTAACCGAGGTGACCGCAGCGGAGGGGAGGGTTCTACAACTGGCTATGGTGCCCCTTTGCGCTCACTGTCAAAACCTCATCAATGAACAGGGAATAGTTGGGAGCGGGACTAGAAGGCAACGTGGAGTCAGGGGAAGGGAAGAAGAGGGCAGAAAATTATTGCTGAGTAAATAAACTCTCACAACACAAAAGGAGACCATTCGGCCCATCGTGCCTGTGCCGGCTCTTTGAAAGAGTTATCCAGTTAGTCCCACTCCCCCTGCTCTTACCCCATAGCCCTGCAAATTTTTCCTACTCAAGTATGTATCCAATTCCCTTTTGAAAGTTACCATTGAATCTGCTTCCACCACCCTTTCAGGCCGCGCATTCCAGGTCACAACAACTCACTGCATAAAAAAAAATCTCCTCATCTGCCCTCTGGCTTTCTACCAATTATTTTAAATCTGTGTCCTCTGGTTACTGACCTTCCTGCCACTGGAAACAGTTTCTCCTTATTACTCTACCAAAACCCTTCATCATTTTGAACACCTCTATTAAATCTCCTCTTAACCTTCTCTGCTCAAAGGAGAACAATTCCAGCTTCTCCAGTCCCTCCACATAAAGGAAGTCCCTCATCCTTGGTATCATTCTGGTAAATCGCCTCTGCACCCTTTCCAATGCCTTGATATCCTTAGGCTTAAATTGGCAGATGAAACTGCACACTCAGGAAACTGGACACTTAAATTACAACCCGTTAAGGTTGTTTGCCTTTCCTGAATAATTAGCTACTGTCAATGCCAAATGCATAAGGATTAAGACTGTTCTAAGATGTATCAAGCAATTTTTAAAAATGCAGTTAAGACTTCTTAGTGCACTGTGTAAGTTCAAAGTTGTTACAAGTCACAAATGTGTCGACATCACACTATTGAGTCAGATACATTAAAGATTCTTCACCTTCAACACAGAGCTACACCTATCTGCACGTGCGTCAAAAGATTAAGTATCCAACATGGGTTGTTCACTATGTTTTGCAATTGTAATTTCTAAACATGTGACAGGAAGTAATCCTTTTTAACATTAAAATAGTGACTACACTTCAAAAAGTACTTCATTGGGTGTAAAGCGCTTTGGGACATCCTGAGGTCATGAAAGGCGCTACAGAAATGCAAGTCTTTCTTTCTTTAAATCTGCAAGAAGTTTACGTTGCCACTCAGGAACTGAGAGAGTTGGGGCTATGCTATTTTGAGCCTCTATTTACCAGATGAATCAGAATATTTGACCTTAAATGAGAACCACTGCACAAATACTAATTAATTCACTGAGCTAGAAGCCATTTTGAAGTGTACAACAAAAAACACGTCTTACTTTAATACATACAGGAAACTTTGGTTTATCCAGAGGTTAACTGTCCGGAATGCTCGATCCACTGGCAAAAATCAGGAGCCGTTTCGTTTGTTTTTTTTTCTTTTCGTTGCTTTTTTTTCCACCAGTCAGGCTTTGCAAGGTCTCGCTGAAGCTGTTGCTAAGCTACAGAGATGCTTGCAAGGTACGGCCGACTGTTTAGAAGCTGTTGCTAAGCAACAGGGTTTGTTGCCAGATACGGAGAGCTCCGTATGTTTCAACATTAGCGCTGGTTTGTCCGGCAGTTTTGATGGGACGGCATCAGCTCGGTCCCGTCGGTGCCGGATAGCACAAAGTTTCCTGTAATTCTGACGAAGGGTCATCAACCTGAAACGTTAACTCTGTTTCTCTCTCCACAGATGCTGCCTGACCTGCTGAGTATTTCCAGCATTTTCTGTTTTAATTTCAGATTTCCAGCATCCGCAGTATTTTGCTTTTGTATGTCTTACTTTAACGTGTATTAGAAACAATATAATAAGTGATGTTAAAATTGTTCCAGGACCTGTAGGGCTCATTCCCCATGGACAGAACATCGGACACTGTAGGTCTGCAATTTACGGACAAGCATTTTCCTGAGTGCTGCTCATTGCTGGGAGTGCCCAACTGTGGAATCAATCTGGATGACTAGTCAGTCAATACAGCACAGGGGCCAAGGACTCCTCCGCTATCTGGAGCAAAGTGGTTAGAATGTGGAAAATAAATAAAATAAGAAAAAAAATAAGAAATAGGAGCAGGAGTAGGTCATATGGCCCCTCGAGCCTGCTCCGCCATTCAATAAGATCATGGCTGATCATCGACCTCAACTCCACTTTCCTGCTCGATCTCCATATCCCTTGATTCCCCTAGAGTCCAAATATCTATCTATCTCAGCCTTGAATATACTCAAATACTCAGCATTCACAGTCTTCTGGGGCAGAGAATTCCAAAGATTCACAACCCTCTGAGTGAAGAAATTCCTCCTTGTCTTAAATGGCCTACCCCTTACCCTGAGACTAAGCCCCCTAGTTCTAGACACTCCTGCCAGGGGAAACAACCTCTCAGCATCTTCCCTGTCAATCCCCTTCAGAATCTTGTATGTTTCAATGAGATGAACCTGCTACCACGTGGAGTATTTGAGGCAATTGGCACAGATGCATCTAAGGGGAAGCTAGATAAGTACATGAGGGAGAGAGGAATAGGCTATGCTGATAGGATCAGATGAGGTGGTGTGGGAGGAGGCTCGTGTGGAGCACAAACACTAGCACAGACCAGATGGGCCGAATGGCCTGTTTCCGTGCTGTAACTTCTATGCAATTCGACGCAGAGTAGTACACGGTGAGGGGGCACTGTGGGGAATGCTTTCTGTCTTAGATCGTATTTGGATATGTGTACAGGAAACTCTCTTTTTACCGGCACCTAAATAACCGGAAATCTCTCTTAACCGGCAAAATTCAGGTGTAGGTTCAGGTAAGTTTTACTTCATATTAGTGGCCGTGTAACCGGGATTCCTGGATCTGTGGCCGTGTAACCGGGGTTCCTGCACCTGTTGCCATGCAACAGGGACGCCTGGATCTGTGGCCGTGTAACCGGGGTTCCTGCACCTGTTGCCATGCAACAGGGACGCCTGGATCTGTGGCCGTGTAACTCGGGTTCCTGCACCTGTTGCCATGCAACAGGGATGCCTGGATCTGTGGCCGTGTACGGAGCTCTCGTACCTTAATAAGTATACCTCCCTGTAATCCAGACTTTTTGATCAACCGGCAGCACGCCGGTCCCGTCGGTGCCGGATAAAAAAGAGTTTCCTGTACTTCAAAGTAAGAGGGAAGAACAAGATATCAGTGTATAGCAGAGCAGGTCTTAGTAGAAGGAAGAAATGCATTTTAATCAGCACTGGCATGGGAGCAATAATGGGAGTCTACTGGACCAGACAGAAGCAGAACAATACACTTATATTTCTAACAGGAGGTTGGAGGACGAGAATTGAAGAAGTAATGGCTGCAACGTCATTGGAAGCACCTTGGGGGAGAAATTCGGTTGTTAGCGCCACCGATTAACGCCTAAAGAGGCCGAGAAGTGGGGCGCTAGCCAATTTCCGGGCGGGCGCAAGGCGCCTAGCGCCTCACCCCGTATTGAGCATGCATTTAGTGCCGGCGCTAAATCTTAGCGCCCGCTCATGGGCGCAGGCTGATTATGACGTCATTTGAGTGTGCAACGCCTTTTGGGCACCCCGGACCAGAAATTCAGTGGCGCCCCCCTCCGTAGCGCCTGGCACTAATAGTGACAGCTTACCTGGACCTTACCAAGTCGCTCTCGGGCTGGAGGAGCGTTATTTAAAGGGGACTGGTGTGGTTTAAAAGCGGCAGCCATTTTTGGAGCACAACTTCCTCGAGAGCTACAAAGAGTTGCTGAGCTGCACACTGAGAGCCATTTGACCACTGAGCCAGCGCAGGCAGACGATCTTCAGCCTTCTGACCATCACCTTGCTGTTGGTGAGCCTTGACAATGGGGAACCTTCCTGTGGGCACTTATTATGGGGGCTGCATTGGAGGGGAACGTCCTGCTGCTGAATCATCTGGAAAGGGCACTGAGACGCTGGGAGAGGGGAGCGGGCATGGCCAGACGGAGAAGGGCCAGCAGATGTCGCCACAGCAGACCTTACGCTGGCAGGGTTTTCCGACAGCAGTTTTCCTACATGAACATTCCGGAGGAGCAGTGTGTCAGTAGGCTACGATTTAGAAAGGAGGTGGTGACTGAGCTGTGCCAGCTGCTTCAGCCAGATCTGCAGCCTCAGATAAGGTGCAGGACATCTCTGTCGGTGGCTGAGAAGATGCCTGCTGGCCTGAACTTCTACGCGAGCGACTCTTCTCAGGCTGCGGGTCAGAGGCTGATCAGAAGTAGCTTCTAGGCCCCTCTCACGGAATGCTTGCTGCCATTCCAAGAACAGGAATGGAACCGGTCTGATACCCCCAAGCCTGTGAAGGGCAAGATGCATGTAAATAGCAGGCATGGCCATTGTAAATGAAGAAAGTGTTTCATTACACAAAAGGCGGTTCCTTCAAACATGAGAAAGCTATGGCAACAGAAAGAAAACGAATACACTGACACATAACTGCCTCTCACACCCGGGAGACTGTCCAAAACATAAATCACATTCCGACCATCTTCCTTGGCCTTGATTCCACTGCGCCAACCAAAGCATCCAATGCCCCATCAGTGAGGCGTTCCGCCCTCTGCCTCACCCTTTCCATGTCTTGCTAGGCTGGTGCGCCACAGGTAGGCTCCCACCGCTTTGAAGGCCTACAAGGCAGTGAGTGTGTCTGGTGATGCCAATTGACCTGCCCCTTTAAGAGCTGGCCGGCACCAGTGTGTCAGGGAAAGTGATTATTGACAGCACCGTCGCTGCGCCCCGCCGCCGCGAAATTGGGTTGCGCCGCCGGGTTAGCGCCTTAAGAGTAGCGTGCAGCGCCTGATTTAGTGCCGCAATCACCTTTAGGGGCGCTGCAACCCAATATCGTGCTAGGTGACGCTAAATTGCGCCTGGCGCTAAACTTTGCGCATCGCCAGGACGAGCGCCCCAAACGCGGCTATACCGAATTTCTAGGCCTTTTTGTTTTGTTTGCGGGTCCAACATTCAGTGCTTTGGTGTGAGACACGATAAAAATGCAGACAAAATTTAGATCCAGAAAAATGGGCAGAAACAAAGAAAGATGCCAATGTCCAATAACATCAGAATCCACCGCCGAGAGCTTGTTGTAATTACCCCTTCACATTGCTGAGCCTTTTCAACACCTGACACAGATGATCTGGTCATTTATTTCATTGCGGTTCGTGGATCCTTGCTGTGCACAAATTGGCTGCCACGTTTCCTACATTGTCTAGCCGTGGCTCAGTGCGCAGCACCCTCGCCTCTGAGTCAGAAGGTTGTGAGTTCAAGTCCCTCTCCAGGGACTTGAGCACATAAATCTAGGCTGACACTCAGAATCACAGAAATCACAGAAACCCCACAGTGCAGATAGAGGCCATTTCGGCCCATCGAGCCTGCACCGACACATATCCCACCCGATCCCCGTAACCCCTACACCAACACATATCCCACCCTATCCCTGTAACCCCACGTATTTTAATCTCCCTAACACTAATGGTCAATTTATCATGGCCAATCAACCTAACCCGCACATCTTTGGACTCGAGGGAGGTGCCATCTTTTGGAAGAGATGTTAAACCGAGACCCCATCTGCTCTCTGAGTTGGACGTAAAAGACCCCGCGGCACTATTTTGAAGAAGAGCAGGGGAGTTATCCCCGGTGTCCTGGCCAATATTTATCCCTCAATCAACATCACTAAAACAGACTATCTGGTCATTATCACATTGCTGTTTGTGGGAGCTTGCTGTGCGCAAATTGGCTGCTGCATTTCCTACATTACAACAGTGACTACACTTGGAAAAAGTACTTCATTGGCTGTAAAGAGCTTTGGGATGTCCGGTGGTCGTGAAAGCCGCTATATAAATGCAAGTCTTTCTTTCTTTTGCATTGTAATGATCTCTGGCAAATGCCAAGATCTGCACTTGGATTTGTGATTCCAGTCCAACAGGGTCAGAGTGAACCTCACATGCACAGTCTTTCTCTTTATTCGTTCTGGGATCTGGCACCACTGGCAAAGCCAGCATTTATTGCCCATCCCTAATTGCCCTTGAGAAGGTGGTGGTGAGCCGCCTTCTTGAACCGCTGCCGTCCTTGCAGTCTGGACATAGACTTTCACCAATGTTGAGGAGGGTCCACATAGACCCCCAACGCCCTTGCCTCAGCCCATCTGCTGCTGAAACATTCATCCACACCGTTGCTACCTCCAGACTCAACTATTTCAATGCTTTCCTGGCCGACCTCCCATTTTTCACCCTCCATAAACTTGAGCTCATTCAAAGCTCTTCGGCCATGTCCTAACTCATCCCACACCAAGTCCTGTTCACCTATCACCCTTGTGCTTGCTAACCTACATTGGCTCCCGATCCGGTAACACATCGATTTTATAAATTCTCATCCTAAATTTCAAATCCCTCCACTGCCTCGCCTCTCCCTATCTTTGTAACCTCTTCCAGCTCAACAACCCTCCAAGATCTCTGTCATCCTCCAATTCTGGCCTCTTGTGCAGCCCCGATTTTCTTCATTCCACTATTGGCGGCCATGCCCTAAGCTCTGGAGTGACCTCCCTAAACATCCCCGCCTCTCTACCTCGCTTTCCTCTTTTAAGTCGCTCCTTAGAAACTATCTCTGTGACCAGACCCGTCCTAATATCTCTTTACGTGGCTCCAACTAACGTCAACGTGTATCATTTGTTGTGTTGCAGACTGTAGTTTGGGCTGGAGGCAGCGAGTGAAAGCCCAATCCCAGGAGGCCTCCCCTGCATTCAATGAGATCAGGCTGCTTGTAATGTAGAGTTGCCACCGACGGCACACTTGCGAGCAGAGAGAACCCTGCGGTATCAACAGGGATGCGGCAGAATGGTTATTGTACATAGAAGGCCGTCTCCACAGCAACGACATTCGTGTAGCAGTTGCTAATAACAGAGAAACATCTCAAATCTACTTCCAAGCAAAGACTTTGGCAATCGCAGGGCTTTGTATCTATTATTCACTAATTTACCACCATCAAGACTAATGTTCAACCAGCACCTTGAGTTCCCCACAGCACTTCTGATGCTTTGAATCTACAATCATAGACTGGTTACAGCACAGAAGGAGGCCATTCGGGCCGTCGAGCCCGTGCCGGCTCTCTACAAGAGCACTTCAGCTAGTCCCACTCCCCCGCCCTTTCCCGGTAGCCCTGCAAATTTTTTTCCTTCAGGTACTTATCCAATTCCCTTTTGAAAGCCACGATTGTATCTGCCTCCACCACCCTCTCAGGCAGTGCATTCCAGATCCTAACCACTCGCTGCGTAAAAATGTTTTTCCTCATGTCGCCTTTGGCTCTTCTACCAATCAGCTTAAATCTCTGTCCTCTGGTTCTCGACCCTTCCGCCAATGGGAACAGTTTCTCTCGATCTACTCTGTCCAGACCCCTCATGATTTTGAACACCTCTATCAAATCGCCTCTCAATCTTCTCTGCTCTGTGGAGAACAACCCCAGCTTCTCCAGTCTATCCACGTAACTGAAGTCCCTCATCCCTGGAATCATTCTCGTAAATCTTTCCTGCACCCTCTCCAAGGCCTTTACATCCTTCCTAATGTGCGGTGCCCAGAATTGGACACAATACTCCAGTTGAGGCCGAACCAGTGTTTTATAAAGGTTCATCATAATTTCCTTGCTCTTGTACTCTATGCCTCTATTTATGAAGCCCAGGATCCCGTATGCTTTTTTAACCGTTATCTCAACCTGTCCTGTCACCTTCAGCGATTTGTGCACATATACCCCCAGGTCTCTCTCTTCATGCACCCTCTTTAGAATTGTACCCTTTAGTTTATATTGCCTCTCCTCATTCTTCCTACCACAATATATTAGTTCACACTTCTCTGCGTTAAATTTCATCTGCCACGTGTCCGCCCATTCCACCAGCCTGTCTATGTCTTCTTGAAGTCTATCACTATCCTCCTCACTGTTCACTATATTTCCAAGTTTTGTGTTATCTGCAAATTTTGAAATTGTGTCCTAAGTACCCAAGTCCAAGTCATTAATATATATCAAGAAACGCAGTGGTCCTAGTACTGACCCCCGGGTAACACCACTGTATACCTTCCTCCAGTCTGAAAAACAACTTTTCACCACTACTCTCTGTTTCCCGTCACTTAGCCAATTTCGTATCCAGGCTGCCACTGTCCCTTTTATTCCATGGGCTTCAACTTTGTTGGCAAGCCTATTATGTGGTACTTTATCAAACGCCTTTTGGAAGTCCATGTACACCACGTCAACCGCATTGCCCTCATCAACCCTCTCTGTTACCTCATCAAAAAACTCGATCAATTTAGTTAAGCACAATTTGCCTTTAACAAATCTGTGCCGACTTTCCTTAATTAATCCACACTTGTCCAAGTGACTGTTAATTTTGACCCGGATTATCATTTCTAAAAGCTTCCCCGCTACTGAGTTTAAATTGACTGGCCTGTAGTTGCTGGGTTTATCCTTACACCTTTTTGAACAAGGGTGTAACATTTGCAATTCTCCAGTCCTCTGGCACCACCCCCGTATCTAAGGAGGATTGGAAGATTATGGCCAGTACCTCCGCAATTTCCACTTTTACTTCCCTCAGCATCCTAGGATGCATCCCATCTGGTCCTGGTGACTTATCTACTTTAAGTACAGCCAGTCTTTCTAGTACCTCCTCTTTATCAATTTTTTTTATCCCACCCAGTATCTCAACTAGTTTGAAACTGAGTTCTGTTGAACATCAGTCATCACTGCACTGTATCTAGTAATAGCATTGGTAATCCAGAGGCCTGGATTAATAATCAAGAGAAAGTAAGTTCAAATCCCACCATGGCCGTTTGAGAATTTGAATTTAACTTTTGAAAAAAAATCTGGAAATAAAGTGACCGTGAAGCTGTCGGGTTGTCGTAAAAACCCAACTGGTTCACTAATGTCTTTTAGGGAAGCAAACCTGCTGTGCTTACCCGAGCTGCCTTATATGTGACTCATGTCCCACACAAATATGGTTGACTCTTAAATGCTCTTTGTGGTGGCCCCACAAGCCACTCAGTTGTATCAAACCACTGGAAAGAAGACGGCCCACCACCACCTTCTCAGGGCAACCAAGGAAGAGCAATAAATGCTGGCCTTGCCAGCGACACCCAAATCCTGAGAATGAATTTCTAAAAATATCTGTGAATGGAAACAATTTTGATGACTTACAAAGTTAGTGCAAATGTAGCATTTCTCAAATTCAGCAGTGGTATTTTAACCCTTAAACTATTGGCAGCTCAAGAAGGTCCCCTGATGGTTCAGTGTATATGTGCATTATGTGGTGCGGTACTTACACAGAATTATATAAAAATTACAGCACAGATACAGGCCATTCGGCCTAACTGGTCCATGCCGGTGTTTATTCTCCACCGAGCCTCCTTCAGACAATCATATAATCATAAAATCTTACAGCACAGAAGGAGGCCATTTGGCTCGTCATGTTGGTGCTGGTTCTAATTAGTCCCACAGCCCCAGCTTTTTACCCGTAACCCTGCAAATTAGTCCTCTTCAAGTGCAAATTAGTCCTCTTCACCTAACCCTAGTAGCATATCCTTCTATTCCTTTCTCCCTCATGTGCTTATCCAGCTGCCCCTTAAATGCATCTGTGCTATTTGTCTCAACCACTCCCTGTGGTAGCGAGTTCCACATTCTAACCACTCTCTGGGTAAAGAAGTTTCTCCTGAATTCCCTATTGGATTTATTAGTGACTATTTTATATTTATGGTCTCTAGTGTTTGGTCACCTTCACAGCTGGGAACAGCTTCCCTACGTCTACCCCATCAAACCCTTTCATAATCTTAAAGACCTTTATCAGGGCGCCCCTCAGCCTTCTCTTTTCTATTTGCCATACAAATCAAGAAACCCTGTTCTTCACTGCATTAGTTCATCTGTGCTCGGGCATGATAATTGGTCTCAGCATCCTCAGGCTTAGGAGCGGTAAATCCTCCCAGGTATCTTACTCCCGTTTACTAATCAGTGATCCCTACCAGATATGAATATCAAGTGAGGCCAGGATTGGGTATCGTACCCCACATTCAAACAGCTCGAAATGTCAAAAACAACAAAAAACAACAGTTTTCCTTTGCGCACCCTTAACAAGAAACGTCCGATATGGATGTACGCTATGAGGGAATCACTGACCCATCCCTCATCTCTGCTGGCTTTGGACTCTGTGCTGTCTTCAAACAGCACCATGCATGACTGCAATATAGTTCTAATTTTTTGGGGGGGAAAATATCCCCAAAAAGGAAGCAATTCTCTTAATCACATTAGATAGTCAGTCGTTCATCTGATTCTTGTTCTTGAACGGAATGGCTTGATTCCTTCCCGAAACAACTCCTGATGTTCTCCAAACACTTTGGCTGGAATTTTTCAGAGCTAACAACGGGTGGGTTGGAGGCATGGGGAAGTGAATGTTGAAAAAATGTGAACCCTGACCCGCCCACTTTCACACCTCTCACTCAGGCGGGACCGGGGGTGGGGGACGCGGGGAGCCAACCCGCTGCCGAGAGGCGGGTTGGCAATTTAAATATTATAATGTGGCTTGAAGCCTCTACTTTACTGCAGGCAGCCGGGGTTCCCGGAGCTCAGGATTCCCGGGACAATGGCAGAATAAACAACCCACGTATATCAGTGCCTTTGACCTACCACACCATAATACATATACACACTGCAGCTTACAGAAACAGCTAGCAATGGTCAACAACAACAACTTGCATTTACACAGCGCCTTTAACATAGCAAAACATTCCAAGGCGCTTCACAGGAGCGTAATCACCAAAATTTGACACCGAGCCACATAAGGTGATATTAGGGCAGGGGACCAAACTTGGTCGAAGAGGTTGGTTTTAAGGAGCATCTTGTAAAGGAGGAGAGAGAGATTGCAAGGCGGAGGGTTTCGGGAGGGAATTCCAGAGCCTAGGGCCTAGGCAGCTGAGGGCATGGCTGCCGATGGTGGAGCGAATAAAATCGGGGATGGGCAAGAAACCAGATCGGAGGACGCGCAGAGATCTCAGATGGTTGTAGGCCTGGAAGAGGTTACAGAGATTGGGAGGGGCGAGGTCATGGAGGGATTTGAAAACAAGGATGAGAACTTTAAAATTGAGTTGTTGCAGGATTGGGTGACGATATAGGTTAGCAAGCACAGGGGGTGATGGGTGAACAGGACGTGGTGCGAGTTAGGACACGGGCAGCAGAGTTTTGGATGGGCTCAAGTTTACGGAGGGTGGAAGATGGGAGGCCGGGCAGGAGAGCGTTGGAATAGTCGAGTCTCGAGGTAACAGAGGCATGGACGAGGGTTTCAGCAGCAGCTGAGCTGAGGCAAGGGGTAAATCAAGGTGTAACATGTGTGCTGTGACCAACAAGAAAGAATGCAGTCTGTCAAAGATGCAAACGTTCCATTATGTCACGCCCATGGATCAGTATCCTAGCACATCACTGCCTTTAGCAGGGGAGGAGTAAGGGGAGAAAATGAGAGGAAAGTTGAAGTGAAGGGAAGAAAGCAATAGGGAATTCATGAAAGAGTGTAGTCGGAAGGACAGCAATCCAAGACTGCTTAATGGATTAGGACTACTAAATAGTTGAAGATTTGAGACACTCTGATAGCTTTTTATTGTGATTATTATGTAGGTTGGTGAAATTTAACCCATTTATAGTATTTATAGGCACTTGGGACTAATAAATGTTGTACGTTTACAAGATAGATCCATAATTATTGTTAGCTATTGTCAATTGTTTCCATGATTATATTAATTAAGTTAGAGTAGCTCTTATAGTTTGACGTTTGGTGTTTTTTTAGGATTCATAGTTGTGTGGGGGGGTGGGGAAGGGTGGAGGAGGGCTTTTTTCTATCACACAACGTTATCGCCACAAAAGAGTCAGGGTAAATTACAACTGAGAAGAAATAGCATGTGTGGGGAAACAGCAAGTTCATTGTGACCGCTGCGATACATGTGTCAAGTCAGCTTCCATTTAGAATTTACAATTCACTTTCGTATTAACTCATTTGCAGGGTTATGGGGCAAAAAGCTGGGGCTATGGGACTAATGGGATAGCTCTTTCAAAGAGATAGGAGCTGATGATGCAGTCCCAACATGGCGCTGGCAAGACCACAACACATTGAATGCAAGACATGCAAATAACTCGGAGCGCTAACCTCACAGCAACATTAGGAACAGGAGTAGGCGTTCAGCCCATTGGGCCATTCAATTAGATCCTGGCCTATCTGTAGCTCAACTCCATTACCTGCCTTTGCTCCATATCCCTTGACACCCTTACCTAACAGAAATCTGCCGCTCTCGGTCTTGAAAGCTCCAATTGACCCCTTTGCATCCACAGCCTTTTGGGGGAGAACTTTCCAATTTTCTACTACCCTGTGTGTGAGCAAGTGCTTCCTGATTTCTTTCCTGAATGGTCTGGCCCCCTAATTTTCCAATTGTGGCCTTTTGTTCTTGGTTATCCCACCAGAGGAAATCATTGCTCCGTATCTATCCTATCAAATCCTTTTAACATTTGAAACACCTCGATCACACCACCCCTCAATCTCCTATACTCTGCTAACCTCACATCCTTTCATGAGGGCAGCTCAGTGTAATAATTAGTGCTGTAAAACAGTTGATTAAAGCTTCGTTTAACGCTTCGACCAAGTGCCTAGTAGTTTTCTTATGTCAATTTAATCAACTGTTTTACAACATGGAGGTCGAGTTGTGTCCTTCACTAGTTCCTGTTAAGAATGTCCCTGCACAAGCTGGGCCCGTGCCCGAGTATTTATACTTTCCCTGGACAGCGCCACCAGCAGGCCGCTCAGCATCACTTCACAAGTCTTTCTGTAATGAATGATCGATTCATGTCATTTAGTATATCCTCCCTTCACAGATTGCCTTATAGCACGCTGCATGGGTGGAAGATCCAGTGAATCATCAGCTCTTAAAGGGCTGCTGCTTGCAATGAAAGCCCGTGCTTCACTTTTTCAATTCTCATTGGCCATCGGAGATATAGAGAGGCTCATTTCCTGGCTGATGCTGCTCCAGGAGATTCTACAAAGCTAGGTTGCCCTCTTGGAGTTGAGGTGCACCCTCCAATCAAGTTTAAAATGCTGTGGAGGGACGCCGACCCTGTCAAATGGACGTAAAAGATCCCACAGCACTACTTCCAAGAAGAATAGGGGAGTTCTGCCTCGGGTGTCCGAGTCAATATGTCAATATCTGATCATTATCACATGGCTGTTTGTGGGATCTTGCTTTGTACAAATTGGCTGCCGCGTTTCCTGCATTACAACAGTGACTACACTTCAAAAAAGTACTCCATTGGCTGTAAAGTGCTTTGGGATGTGCTGAGGTCATGAATGGCGCTACAGAAATGCAAGTCTTTCTTTTTTCTGTCATCTTATTGCGCACAAGTAGGCAAGGTTGGTTGTGCGTTAGGTGGAACAGGAATTAAGTGAATGCGTCATCAGGTTGAGCCTGCTTTAAAACTACATCTTAGTTTAAGCATGCATGGATGGGTCTTGGTGTTCTTCTCTGACGATGGTCATGCCTGGGCCTTCTTTTCCATCTGCTCCATGGGAACGCCTCTCTGAATGATGTAGTTGTGGAATAGACAATAGACTACTATGATCTTTGAGACTTTGCAGGGGCTACATTGCCACAATCTGTCCAAGCATATGAACCTTAGTTTCAACATTCCCATGGCCTGTTAGACCAAGAATCTGGGGCCGCATGTGCGTTATGTTGCTTGTTAGCTCTTGGGACCACCCCAGAAGACATGGTTACTGAACTCCAGTTGCAGTCTTAAAGCATTCTCAAGCAAGTCATGAAACAAAGCTGTACAAGATACCTTTGATGGCCAAAGAGTCATCTATCCATCCAGTGTTTCTACAGCTTCAAGTAATGGTAGCGCCCAAGATCACCGTAAAATGAAGGAGCCCTGATTGCTCCTGGGGTAGCGGGCATTTTTGTGCATAATTTTGAACCTCTGGACAGAGATCAGCTGCGGGTTAATGGAGTAGAACTCTTTTCTGTCACGGAAGCTGTGTATTGAAGAATAGGGACCCATGGGCATACGCGAGCTAACAATAATGTCCAGCGCTTTGGTGAAACCTGGGACAGAGAACTAGTGCAACATTCTCTTGGGGTGCTGCCTGCTTGCTATGGGAAACTGGCTGACGGAGCTAGCCCCGGCACGCAAGGCATCTGTCACCTGCTTGCTGTACTGGTGCATTATTGGTTACGAAATGTGACCTGAATTGCCTGCTGGCCCTTGAAAGGATTCAATAGCAGCTCGTCTTGATCACCACTGGCAGAGCTGTCCTCGTCATGTAACTTGTCTGAAAATCTGGCCCAAGGAGAAAGCCCTCCTTATAAGGATAAGGGCAATGCACCCAAGAACACATCGAGTGGAATTTTAACCCTCAAAAATGGGTGGGTTTGGGTCAGGTGGACTATGAAAATTTAAAAAATCTCAAACTCAAACCCAACCCGCCTTGATTCCGTCTACTTCCTGATGTGCCTCAATGAATCCGAGACTCGACGTTAACAGAGCAAAGCAAGGCTTTTATTAACTCAGAAAGTAATACACATTGGAGAAGTGTCTCTCATCCAGAGATCTGCTGTACTGCTGTGAGACACGCTGGGGCTTGCTTAAGTAGGGGCCAGGTATGGGCGGAGCCCTACACACAATACAATACAGGTAAGGAAATGAAACTGAAACTAAACACAGGGAATACAGTGCCTGATGAATGGCATATTTCATCACACTTCCGTTTTTAACGGAGGCGGGATGGGGTCGGGCAACCAACACGCTCCCAGGAGGCGGGTTGGTCATTTAAATATTTTAATGAGGCTGCGTGCCTCAGATTTTATGGGCTAGAAATTCATTTACTTACCGTCACTCCGTAGTGCCATGAAATGGCAAAGAAATGGCGGCCCCCACTCTTTCGCCAGCTCTTCTTGGCCAACTACTAGCTGGGCAGGCTGCATTTCTTGGGTGTGTGAAATGAGGAAGGCACAAGGGTGGAGTTGTGGTGAGGGGAGGGCGGGAAAGCATGAGGTGCATGCGAGAAGGAGGATACCAGCATCTTCTATCCTTTCAGCCCCGCCGCTGGCCAAGGGCTCAGCCATGCCCCTGCCAAGAATGACCTGCACCATCTCCTCCAAAGGGGTGAGGTGAGGCCAGGAATGGGAGATGTGTCTCGTGATTGGTGCAGATTGTTGGTAGGTAAGTGATGGGGGGAGGGGTGGGATCATTTATTGAGCAGTGTGCGAGGCTAGTGGTGTGGTTGGTAGGAGAAGATGCATTCACTGACCTTGACCAGTGGTCTGAGGTCATGAAGCTTCTTTGGGCACTGGAGCCAGGTGGTGGGGGTGGCACTGCTGGCAGTGACAGCCTCGGTGATGTGGCCCCTGTGGGTAAAGGACCTCACCCGCAGTGTTGAGCCCCTGCATAAAGCTGGAGTGCTGTATGCGAGACCCTGGGTGCCCCTTCCCTGGCTTGCTGAGCCATCTGTGTTCATGCTGAAGCACTTTTATCATTTTCTTAGGTGTGGAAGACAATTCAGCTTTAAGAGCTGAAGACTACCATTTAGGAATTATTTTTAATGTTTATTTATTTTTTTGAAAAGCAGTAAGGCTGAAAGATGCATTTTTACACTTAATTTTAATTTTTATTAGTTTTGAATGCATAGCCTCTTTAATTGCCCACAATACCTTGTGAACCTTACAAGGCACAAGTAAGGAGTGTGATGGAATACCCTGCACTTGCCTGGATGAGTGCAGCTCCAACAACACTCAAGAAGCTCGACACCATCCAGGACAAAGCAGCCCGCTTGATTGACACCCCATTCACCACCTTAAACATTCACTCCCTCCACCACCGGCGTACCGTGGCTGCAGTGTGTACCATCTACAAGATGCACTGCAGCAACTCGCCAAGGCTTCTTCAACAGCACCTCCCAAACCCGCGACCTTTCCACCTAGAAGGACAAGGGCAGCAGGCGCATGGGAACACCACCACCTCCAAGTTCCCCTCCAAGTCACATACCATCCTGATTTGGAAATATATCGCCATTCCTTCATCGTCGCTGGGTCAAAATCCTGGAACTCCCTCCCTAACAGCACTGTGGGAGCACCTTCACCACACGGACTGCAGCGGTTCAAGAAGGCAGCTCATCAGCACCTGCTCAAGGGCAATTAGGGATGGGCAATAAATGCTGGCCTTGCCAGCGACGCCCACATCCCGTGAATGAATTTTTAAAAAAGGACTCCACAACCTCGCTCTCACAGGCTGCAAGAAGCAGCAATGCCAACTGTGGACAGGAACTTCGGGTCAGAGGCCTCCATTAATGCCACCCGGAGAGTGTTGCATGGTAGTTTAGCGCTGCACTCCAGAGCGCTGCTGCCATTTTCGGCGGCCGTTAACCCAAGTTGCCGGTGACACCAGCAATTCTGTTGGCGCGCACAAATGTTTCCCCCTCCCTGTCTTCCAGGTTTAACCCTGGCCGACCGGGTTTCCCGGGCCTTGGGAAAATTGGCAGCTAAAGGGAGGTTAGGACTGCTGCATGGAAGAGGTAAGTGCCTTTCCACCACTGTTTGTGGACCAGGAGGAGCAGGAGTGTTTCCCCACCCACTGGACCCCCCAAGCAAACTTGCTTGCCTCCATCAAGATCGCCAAACCCTTGTCCACGATCGTACCCCCATCCAGGCTCGCTGACTGCTCCCCAGGATTGCTGATTCCCCCCTCCCCGCCAAGATCAGAGTCCTGCCCCCCAAGATCAGAACTCCCTCCACCCAAGATCAGAGCTACCCCCCCTCCAAGATCAGAGCCAGGCCCATCCCCCCACCCCCGCAGGATCAGAGCCCCTCGCCCCCCACCATGATCCAGACCCCCGCAAAGATCTGGACCGACCCGCCCCCCGCCACCTCTCACACTACCACTAACCCAGCTGCAGACTCCCTACCTGCCCCTGGGCTGCAGCCTCCTCTGGAGCATTCCCCACCTGACAGGGATCCAAGCACGTCAATCAGGCTGGCGTCTGGGCGGAGAAGCTGCTGGGAAACAGAAGGATGCAGGCTGCGGAGTCAAAACACCACAGCGTGGGTCCCACAACTCCCCCTCCACCCCACTGCTCAGAAAACACGCCCCAGTCAAGATCGGGGCACAGAGTGCAACAACAGCTATTGTGCCTCCTTAGATCCTCCTTCAAATAGCGAGGCATGGCCATCTTCAGAATTGTCATTGCCGCAACTTAAATTCCAGCTGCCAACAAGCACAGCTGGAAACGGGAGAAGCAAAAAAAAAATCTAACAGAGATAGAAATTTGGCCGCAAGTAATAAACGGAACAAAAACATTGCAAAAAACAAAAATCCGAATGAACAATGAGCACTACAGGATAGTTCTCAGCTAACAATTTCCAAAATAGCTATGGGGCTTTCAAAGGGTTGCCAGTTATAAATAGATGCTGAATTACTTCATTGTATCCCTGATACTGAACATACGAAATGGGACCAACATGTACTTTAACGTTATAATAAATAATTTAACAAAAGTTTGCATAATTTTGAAAGCCTTGAGGAGGGGATCACACAAACAACTTGTAAAGCTGCAACAAACATTTCATGGGGATCACATTATCACAATGGTTAATAGAGGTTTGATGATGAGGAGCCACTGGGTAGGATTTATGCAGTGGGTTTTATGATTTAGTGTTCCCAGAGTAGAGCTTTGTGCGATGGGAGCTTGTAAAACAGGAGCTGACCACAGAATGATGTGGGCAAGAAACAGGCCTCCGATTCATCGGGTCCTCCCTGCGATCCATCTCCCAGTGGCTCAGTGTGCAGCACACTCGCCTCGGAGTCAGAAGGTTGTGGGTTCAATTCCCACTCCAGAGACCAGAGCACAAAATCTAGGCTGACACTCACAGTGCAGTGCCGAGGGAGTGCTGCACTGTCTGAGGTGCCGTCTTTCAGATGAGATGTTAGACCAAAGCCCTGTCTGCCCTCTCAGGTGGATGTAAAAGATCCCGTGGCACTATTTGAAGAAGAGCAGGGGGAGTTTGCCCTGGTGTCCTGGCTAATATTTATCCCTCATCCAAAATCACCAAAAACAGATCATCTAGAATACATAAAATGTGCAGCACAGAAACTGGCCATTTATCCCAAACAGTCCATGCCTGCGTTTATGATCCACTCGAGCCTATCCGGTCATTATCACATTGCTGTTTATGGGAGCTTGCTGTGCGCAAATTGGCTGCCGCGTTTCATACATTACAACAGTGGCTACACTTCAAAAAAGAATTTCCCTGGCTGTAAAGCGCCTTGGGACATCCTGAGGTCGTGAAAGGCGCTATAGAAATGCAAGTCTTTCTTTCAGTCACCA
This sequence comes from Somniosus microcephalus, assembly GCF_052327205.1. Lineage (NCBI taxonomy): Eukaryota > Metazoa > Chordata > Chondrichthyes > Squaliformes > Somniosidae > Somniosus > Somniosus microcephalus. The sequence continues at coordinate 105,202,117 of NC_141001.1, forward strand.
TAGACAGAAAATGGTGCATGTCACCAATCATCATCAAGCCTCTATTCACCACTGTTATAATGCGATTTCCATAAAGGTTATGCAGATATATCATAATGGGAAAAAGGAAAGGGTCACAAGTGGGACCACACGATCGAGCCTCATGTGGATCGTTAATATTTACATTTGAGGGCCAATTTTCCAAATATCCTCCTAGCATGGAAATGTGCCCACCAGACTGCACATTGGTAAATCGCAGGCATCATTGGCAATCGCGCCTGCGATTTCCCAGTATCTTCTTCTTAGGCAGTCCCTCGGAACCGAGGATGACTTGCTTCCACATTAAAAGTGAGTTCTCAGGTGACTGATGAGTCCAATGTGGGACCTACAGTCTCTGTCACAGGTGGGGCAGACGGTGGTTGAAGGAGCGGGTGGGTGGGTGAGGTGCTTGGGTTGACATGCGCTCCTTGCGCTGCCTGCGCTTGGCTTCTGCTTGCTCCCGGCAAAGAGACTCGAGGTGTTCGGCGCCTTCCCGGATGCTTCTCCTCCACTTTGTGCGGTCTTGGGCCAGGGATTCCCAGGTGTCGGTGGGGATGTTACACTTTTTCAAGGAGGCTTTGAGGGTGTCCTTGAAGCGTTTCCTCTGCCCACCTGGGGCTCTCTTGCCGTGCCGGAGCTCCGAGTAGAGCACTTGTTTTGGGAGTCTCGTATCGGGCATGCGGACAATGTGACCCGTCCATTGGAGCTGATTGTGTGTGGTCAGAGCTTCGATGCTGGGGATGTTGGCCTGAGCAAGAACACTGACGTTGGTGTGCCTATCCTGCCAATGGATTTGCAGGACCTTGCGGAGACAGCGTTGGTGGTACCTCTCCAGTGCTTTGAGGTGCCTGCTGTACATGGTCCATGTCTCTGAGGCATACAGCAGGGCAGGTATCACTGCTGCCCTGTAGACCATGAGCTTAGTGCCGGGTTTGAGGTCCTGGTCTTCAAACACTCTCTTCCTCAGGCGACAGAAGGCTGCACTGGCACACTGAAGGCGGTGTTGGACTTCGTCGTCGACATCTGCCCTTGTTGACAGTAGGTTCCCGAGGTATGGAAAGTGGTCCACGTTGTCCAAGGCCTCGTCGTGGATTTTGATAATCGGGGGGCAGCACTGTGTGGCGGGGGCAGGTTGGTAGAGGACCTTTGTCTTACGGATGTTTAGTGTAAGGCCCATGCTCTCGTATGCTTCGGTGAAGGTGTTTATGATGGTTTGGAGTTTGATCTCCGAGTGAGCGCAGACGCAAGCATCGTCTGCATACTGTAATTCGACGACAGAGGATGGGACGACCTTGGACCTGGACTGGAGGCGACCAAGGTTGAACAGTTTCCCGTTTGTTCTGTAAATTAGCTCCACTCCAGTGGGGAGCTTACTGAGGGTGAGATGGAGCATTGCAGCAAGGAAGATCGAGAAGAGCGTTGGTGCGATGACACAGCCTTGCTTGACCCCGGTTCGTACGTGAATTGGGTCTGTGGTGGAACCGTTGGTCAGGATCACGGCTTGCATGTCATCGTGAAGCAGGCGGAGGATAGTGACAAACTTTTGAGGGCAGCCGAATTTGAGGAGGACACTCCATAATCCCTCACGGTTGACAGTGTCGAAGGCCTTCGTGAGATCAAAGAAGGCCATGTACAGTGGTTGGTGCTGTTCCCTGCATTTCTCTTGTAATTGACGTGCGGTGAAGATCATGTCCATTGTGCCCCTTAGTGGGCGGAATCCGCATTGCGACTCTGGGAGGAGCACTTCGGCCACTGGGAGAAGGCGATTGAGGAGGATTCTTGCGATGACTTTCCCTGTGCGATGACTTTCCTTGTGGCAGACAGCAGGGAAACTCCTCTAATTACCGCAATCGGACTTGTCACCTTTCTTGAAGATGGTCACAATTACGGCGTCTCTGAGATCCCCTGGCATGCTCTCCTCCTTCCAGATAAGAGAAGTGAGTTCATGAATTCACGCCAGTAGTGCTTCTCCGCCATGCTTTAGTGCCTCGGCGGGGATTCCATCTGCTCCTGAGGCCTTGTTGTTCTTCAGTTGTCGGATGGCCTTTTCAACCTCATGCCGGGCTGGGGTTGTGCTGAGATGGTGGCGGGTAGCATGCTGTGGGATGGAGTTGAGGACACTCAAGTCAAAGACAGAGTCCTGGTTAAGGAGATCTTCGAAGCACTTCCCCCCCGAGTGAAGCTCCGCCCCAGGAGCGTGCAATTGGAAAATCAGCATTTTTATTGTGTGTTTATTCCAACCCCTTACTCCGCACAGGTATGAACGGAATATGTCGTGAGGCCTGTAAAATACAAGTGGCTGTATAACCCATTCAGAGCAACGAGCACAGCTCACCTGCGAAGCTATTGTAAGGTCAACCACTTCACAGCGTATCAATCATCGGGCAAATTCAGCAGGGCTTCACTCGACATGGAGATATGGCTGTAACGCTGTGGCCATGATTCCCTGTCCTGTATTCCTGTCTCACCGAGGCGCCACTCTGGGAGTACAGTTTCCCTGCTTTTGCCATTGTGTCTCACAGCTTGTCATTGTGTATCTATGACAATGAATCGTCTAACTAAAGCTAGTTGGCATGTGGCCTGCTAGTCTAAATGCTCTCAAGAGCGGATGAAAAGTCACCCTGGGGCAGCACAGTTGGAAACCCCTTGGTTTTAGACAGAGGCTGGGCCAGGCTCCATATAACCTGACTGCAGAGCAGGCCAGAACATTAGTTCTGAGTCACAGATGAACACAATTAAGGAACACAGTTGATATATTCCATTGAGGGTTTTTTTTTTTTTTGAATCGCTATATTTTTTCAAGGAATGTTAGCTTTTATCAATTTGCTCCAGTGTTCTAGTTGTGGTCAATTGCGTACAGGTGCAAAATGTCCACGTTGTATTTCAAGGAATTTTCATCCATTAATTGTTAAACAAAGACCATTTACAGAGCACCATCAGCTCACTGGGGAGTATGCGTACAGACAAGGTTCCGAGAACAGCCAAGAATAGAATGCCTGGAATGATGATTCCATTGTAGTCTTGCCGTGTTATCCTCCAGGGAAAGCTGACACAGCAGAAGATTTTCCGCTGGGGTCTCCGTTCGAGTGGAGGTTGGGGGCGTGTGTAATTAGCACACACCTGACTGTTAAGTGTGCTGATCCCACCTCGACTTCTCGGGTCAATCGAATAAGCATTCTGTGAGTAAGATCCCAACCTGAATAAAGTCCATTATTGGGAGCTCACACATTTTTACATCGAATTTACAGCACAGAAACAGGCCATTCAGCCCAACTGGTCTATGCTGGTATAACAACAGAAAATGCTGGAAAAACTCAGCAGGTCAGGCAACATCCGTGGAGAGAAATTTGAGTTGACGTTTCGGGTTTGACCCTTCTTCAAAACTGGAGAGAAAAGGAACTAGATCGAAGGCAGGGCTGCGATCGGACAAAAGAATAAAAGAACCAAAAGAAGTAAAAGAGATTAGAAGCTAGACGAGATGGTAATAGGCTGGGATTAGGTGTAAAGTGTAATGGCAGGGCAAAAGATAGCTGCCAGGTGTGAGAGAGAAACAAAAGGAAAGGGGGGGGGGAGGAAAGGAGTGGAAAAATATAAGTAAAAATGAAATAGGGGCCGAGGTTATGATCTGAAATTGTTGAACTCGATATTCGGCCCCTATTTCATTTTTACTTATATTTTTCCACTCCTTTCCTCCCCCCCCCCTTTCCTTTTGTTTCTCTCTCACACCTGGCAGCTATCTTTTGCCCTGCCATTACACTTTACACCTAATCCCAGCCTATTACCATCTCGTCTAGCTTCTAATCTCTTTTACTTCTTTTGGTTCTTTTATTCTTTTGTCCGATCGCAGCCCTGCCTTCGATCTAGTTCCTTTTCTCTCCAGTTTTGAAGAAGGGTCAAACCCGAAACGTCAACTCAAATTTCTCTCCACGGATGTTGCCTGACCTGCTGAGTTTTTCCAGCATTTTCTGTTGTTATTTCGGATTTCCAACATCTGCAGTATTTTGCTATCGTCTATGCTGGTGTTTATGCTCCAGTCAAACTCCTCCCACCCTACTTCATCTCACCCTATCAGCATATCCTTCCATTCCCTTCTCCCTCATGTACTTATCTAGCTTCCCCTTAAATGCATCTATGCTATTTGCCTCAACCACTCCCTGTGGTAGCGAGTTCCACATTCTAACCATTCTCTGGGTAAAGAAGTTTCTCCTTAATTCCCTACTGGATTTATTGGTGACTATCTTATATTTCTGACTCCTAGTTTTGGACTCCCCCACAAGTGGAAACATCTTCTCTACATCCATCCTATCAAACCCTTTCATAATTTTCAAGACCTCTAATAGGTCATCCCCAGCCTGTTCAGTCTTTGCTGATAGTTATAACCTCTCGGTTCTGGTATTATTCTTGTAATTCTTTTTTACAATCTATATTAATGACCTAGATGAAGGGACCGAGTGTAATGTATCCAAGTTTGCTGACAATACAAAGCTAGGTGAGAAAGTAAGCTGTGAGGAGGGCACAAAGGGATATATAGTGAGTGGCCAATAAGGTGACAGATTCAGTATAATGTGGGGGAAATGTGAGGTTATTCACTTTGGTAGAACGAATAGGAAAACAGAATATTTTTTAAATGGTGAGAAACTATTAAATGGTGGTGTTCAGAGAGATTTAGGTCTCCTAGTACGAGGAACACAGAGTTAGCATGCAGGTACAGCAAGCAATTAGGGTTGGAATACAAGAGTAAGGATGTCTTACTACAATTGTACAGGACTTTGGTGAGACCACACCTGGAGTACTGTGTTCAGTTTTGGTCTCCTTAGCTAAGGAAGGATATACTTGCCTTAGAGGCGGTGCAACGAAGGTTCACTAGATTGATTCCTGGGATGAGAGGGTTGTCCTGGGATGAGAGCGTTGTCCTATGAGGAGAGATTGAGCCTATACTCTCTGGAGTTTGGAAGAATGAGAGGTGATCTCATTGAAACATATAAGTGTCTGAGGGGGATTGACAGGATAGATGATGAGAGATTGTTTCCCGTGACTGGAGAGTCTAGAACTAGGGGGCTTAGTCTCAGGATATGGGCATTTAAGACTGAGATGAGGAGGAATTTCTTCACTCAGAGGGTTGTGAATCTCTGGAATTCTCTGCCCCAAAGTGCTGTTCAGTCATTGAGTATATTCAAGGCTGAGATAGATTGATTTTTAGACTCTAGGGGAATCAAGGGATATGGGGATCAGGCAGGAAAGTGGAGTTGAGGTAGAAGATCAGCCATGATCTAATTGAATAGCAGAGCAGGCTCGAGGGGCCATATGGCCTACTCCTGCTCCTAATTCTTATGTTCTGATATTCTTGAACCTTCTCTAGTACCTCTTTTTTTTGCAATATGGAGATCAGAACTGCGCACAGTATTTTAAGTGTGATCTAACCAAGGTTTGATACAAGTTTAACATAAGTTCTCTGCTTTTCAATTCTATTCCTTTACAAATGAACCCCAGTACAGGAAACCTTCTGGTATCCGGCACGGACGGGACCGACGTGGTGCCGGTTCATCAACAATTCCGGATAACCGAACGCTATAGTAAAAGATACGGAGCTCAGAGCTCCGTATAAAGCAACAAACCCTGTTGCTAACGGCTTCAAAACAATCGGCACAAGTTGCAAGCGTCTCTGTAGCTTAGCAACAGCTTCAGCTACACCCTTGCACAGCAACAAATGGAGTAAAAAAGTAAAAAAAGTTACCTGAACCGACTCCTGAATTTTGCCGGTGGATAGAGCGTTCCGGTTATTTAGGGGCCGGTTAATCAAAAGTTTCCTGTACTTCGTTTGCATTTTTTATGGCCTCGTTACTTTTAGGCACTTTCTATTAGGCACTTTACAGCCTTCCAGACTCGACATTGAGTTCAACAATTTCAGATCATAACCTCTGCCCCCATTTTTTTGGATAGCAGCTGTTGCTGATGAATCTGCCATTCCCATTTACACCTCCTCTAGACCCATCTTTTGTTTCTTTACTTGTCCCATTACCATCTCCTTTTGCCTTGCACCTTCGTCCCTTTTGTCACTTAATCTCTCCTGCCTTCCACCCTATCACAGACCTTCCCTTTTGTTCTTTCCTCCCCTTCCCTCTTTCCCTACCTGTTACATCGCTAACAATTTTCCAGTTCTGACGAAAAGGTCATTGACCTGAAACGTTAACTCTGTTTTGCTCGTCACAGCTGCTGCCTGACTTGCTGAGTATTTCCAGCATTTTCTGTTTTGGTTTCAGATCTCCAGCTTCTGCAGTATTTTGCTTTTGCTATTTTTAGTGATTTGTGAATCTGTACCCCTAGATCCCTTTGCTCCTCTACCCAGTTCGACTCTTATTTTCCAAGGCATATGTGGCCTCCTTATTCCTCCGACCAAAATGTACCACTTATCTATATTGAAATTCATTTGCCATTTACACCATCTTTAAACTCATGCAGTAGCCAGTAACCAACACTCTATTCTTGGCATACATTTAAAAAATACACAAAGTCTAGGTTTCACTGTTGGTCTAGTTCCAAGTTCGTGTCTGTAATGATCAATAACATGTCATTCTATAGTGGACACTAGGTGGAGCCGTAGAGCTGTGTAGAGCTGTATGTATAAGACTACACTACCCAGCTGTATGTATATTAAGACTACATTACCCATGAGGCAGCAGTCAAGATGGAAGCCTCGACAGATACTGTACCAAGACCACAGCCCTCTGGTTGCCATCATAAAAAAAAAACCTGAATGAGATGTCTCCAAGGATTCAACGACTCATGATGAAGCTGCAAAGATATGACTTTGAACTGATCTACACACCAGGCAAATACATAGTGTTAGCAGATGCACTATCCCGAGCACCCACAATGAGTCATGTGAGCTCTACTGAAGAAGACGTGGCTGTTCATGTGAGTATGGTCACTGCTGCACTGCCCGTGTCAGACACAAAATCAAAGCAAATAGCAGAAGAAATAGTAAAAGATACAGTATTACAAACAGTAATAGAGAACATTCATCATGGTTGGCCAAAAGGTTCCTGTCCAAAATATTTTCACATCAGGTCAGAATTGAGTGTCGCAAGTGGACTATTACTAAAACAGAACAGAATAGTCATTCCACAGGCTCTACGTCAAGACATGCTCAAAAGGATTCATGAGGGACACCTCGGAATTGAAAAATGCAAAAGGAGGGCAAGAGACACAGTTTATTGGCCTGGCATAAATAAGGACATTGAGAACATGATAGGCAAATGTGAGACATGTCAGAAACACCAAAACAAACAAGCAAAGGAACCAATGATAGTAGCTGACATACCAACAGCACCATGGCAAAAGGTTGGTATGGACCTCTTTCATTTAAATGGTAAAGGATATCTAATAGTGATTGACTACTATTCTAACTATCCTGAGATGGCGCTGCTCTCAAGCACATCAGCAAGCAGTGTCATAATGCAGGTGAAATCCATCTTCGCAAGACATGGAATTCCCAGGATTGCCGTTAGCGACAATGGTCCGTGCTTCAACTGTAAGGAGTGGCAACAGTTTGCAGCACATTATGACTTTCAGCACATCACATCCAGTCCTTTGTATGCTCAGTCAAATGGTAAGGCAGAGAAAGGTGTTCAAGTTCTCAAGCAGCTACTGAAGAAAGCGACAGAAAGCAAGTCTGATCCTTATCTCGCCCTGCTGAGCTACCGAGCCTCACCTTTAGACTGTGGTTCTTCACCTGCTGAACTACTAATGGGTCGCAAGTTGCGCACCACGCTACCCTGCTGTGCAAAAGAACAGCAAAGTGAGGAACTGAGACAGAGACTTCAACTGTTAAAGCTGAAACAAAAATCATACTATGACAAGTCATCCAAAACTCTAAAACCATTGACAAGGGATGATGTTGTCAGGATTGAGGATCCAGATGCATGGAACAGGAAAGCTACAGTTCTTGAGGAAGTAGGACCAAGGTCATACACTGTTAGAACTGAGGAAGGACAGATTCTCAGGAGGAACCGCCGTTCCCTCCTGAAAACACAAGAGACTATTCAAGAGCAGATTGATGACAATGCCACAACTGCATCTTGTCATTCACCGCCAGAACAATCTCATGAAGACACATCAGACTTACCCATGTTGAGAAGATCCACACGTGAAGTAAAAGAGCCTGATAGACTTAATCTGTGAGTACAATGTAAAGCTTTGAAAATGTGTTGACTGTTCTGAAAATGTTTATGTTTATAGAGCACTAACAAAAGTGTTACTGATATTATCTTTATTGTTTTCTTGAAAGTTGATTGATATTGATTTTGTTAAACCTCAAAGAAAGGGGGATGTAATGATCAATAACATGTCATTCTATAGTGGACACTAGGTGGAGCCATAGAGCTGTGTAGAGCTGTATATAGCTGTATGTATAAGGCTACACTACCCAGCTGTATGTATATCAAGACTACATTACCCATGAGGCACTAGGCTACCCACAAGGCAGCAGTCAAGATGGAAGCCTCTACAGGTACTGTACCTAGTCCACATGTGCTCAATAAAAGTGTCTAGCAAAAGCTAGCTGTGTTCATAATAAGAATGTCTATTTATTAATGAACATAAGAGTGTCCTCAACATCTTTCGAATTCATGAACTTGTCATTGAAATCATCGCCCTCTCTGGTCACCTGCTCAGGCTGAACCAGACAATGCAAATCTTAGGCACCCTGTTTGATGCAGAGATGACCTTCAAATGGGGATGGGGGATCTGAGCTACAAGGACAGGTTGAAGAAGCTGGATTTGTTTTCATTAGAGCAAAGGAGGCTGAAGGGTGATTTGATAGGGGTGTACAAGATTATGACGGGTTCGGATAGGCTAGACGGGGAAAGGCTGTTCCCATTAGTTGATGGTACAAGGACTAGGGGACACAGATTTAAGGTTTTGGGCAAGAGATACGGGGGGGGGGGGCGCGAATGAGAGGAAAAACATTTTTACGCAGCGAGTGGTGAGGACCTGGAACTCGTTGCCGACGGAAGTGGTGGAAGCGGAGACACTCAATGTTTTTAAGGGGAGACTGGATAGGCACTTGAGAGAAATAAACTTGCAGGGCTTCGAGGATAGAGCAGGGGAATGGGACTGACTGCATTGCTCTACAGAGAGCCGTCACGGACTCGATGGACCGAATGGCCTCCTTCTGTGCCGTTATGATTCTACGGGGAGAAAAATTCGGTTGCTTTGCTCCTCCCGTTAGCACCCTAATGGGGCGCAAAGCAACTAGCGCCTGGGCGTGGCGATGTTTGCGACGGCGCTAAACACTACCGCCACGATCTCATGCGCCCGTAGATCGTGACGTCAGTCAAGCGTGCAACGCCCCGGACTGGATATTGAGTGGTGCCCCCTGCCTTACCGCTAGCAACGACAGGTTGAGGGGAGCGTTTTGCAGTCAGTAAGAGACTGGGGAAACGCTATTTAAAGGCGACCACTTCCTGCCTTTTTTTGTCGGCGACATTTTTGCACCACGCATTCTGAGTGAGAGAGACTTCTGGAGAGATTCAACGCTGTGTGAAGGAGTTTTGGGTACTGAGCAGCACTTTGCAGGTTGGTTTTGATTTGCCCTTCCTTGTATCGATTTAAAAGAGACTATGGGGGCTGCACTCTGAGCTCTTTCCCTGGTTCTCTCAATTGTTCTTTCCAGCAGAATTGATGTCCAGGTCTCTCCAGGCCAAGATTCAAGGCTGCAATGAGCAGGGTGTGGATGGAGAGCAAGATCGACCCTCCCCTTTAAGAACTGGCCAGCGCCAGTGTGTCGGTGTTCCATTGCTGACTGACATCACATGAGCTTCGCCAGCGCTCTGAGGTAGCGCCTCGCTCCTCCGCGTTTGCGCCTTAAGACAGGTGTGTAGCACCTGATTTAGCGCTCCAATCACCTCCAGGGGGGCGATAGAAGCCAAGTTTGCAGTTGGAGGCGATAATTAGCGCCAGGCGCTAAACTTTGCGCCCGGCCGATAATTGCGCCCCAAGCGGGGCGATATCGAATTTCTCCCCCTATGACTCTATGAAATCCTACATCCTAACTTTTACCTAGACCACTTACCTCCATCTGTCCCTTTCTCACTCCTGTAGCCACTGAAACCTTCAGCCACACTTTGGTCACCTCCAGAACTGGTTAATCCAATGTTTTCCTCGCTATACTCCCATCCTCCAATCATCATAATTTCTAAGTTGTTCAAAACTTAGCCGCCCTTATCCTGCCCCACAGTAAGTCTCGCTCACCAATCACCCCAGCCTCGCTGACTAGCCTTGGCTCCCTACTTCCCCAATGCATTAACTTTTAAAATCCCCATCGTCATCTTCCTATCCTCTATGACTCTGGCCTTTTCTGCATTTCCCCCCTCTCTTTGTCCCACCATTAGTGACTTTGCCTTCTGTTGCCTAAGCCCTACTCACTGGAACTCTCTGCCTAAAACACCCTGCCTCTCCAGTTCTCTCTCCACTTTTAAAAATCTTCTCAAAACCCATTTTTTCAACCAGGTTTTCGGTCCCCTCTCCGAACTCTCGCGCCACGGGTCAGTGTAAGCTCCATTATTCCTTTCATCTATTCTTTTGTACGTAAATGCAAATTGTTGTAATTCATAAATCTGTTCAACTCCTCTTCATCAAAAAAGCCTACCAACTTAGCCTTGATTGGAACAGTCATGATTTATTCTACAAAATAAGAGAAAAACATTTTAAAATGCCACTCAGCCTATCAGTCTGTTCCTGCGACACGCCACATCAATTCGGCTCCACCCAATTTATTTCATTTCTGTAATACTGGCCATGGTGAACTTGACTGAATCTAAAAGTGACCAAATGTGCTGACAAGCTTCGAGGGCAAGAGACTACTGGGCTAAAACATGATGCGCTGGTATTTTTCCTTCAAAAGATAAGATCTTGAAAATTCTGCGAGAACCATGGTCAACAAACTACAAATGTAAAAACGGCTCGGATTTTCCGATCGGAGGCTTCCTGCGGGCAGATGCCTCCGATCTGGAAAAAAAAAATCTACGAACTTACCTGCTGGCTCCGTAGGTCCCGAGACTTCCGATCCTGGGCCTTTCCTGGTGCGCGCGTGCAGAGGCCCAGGTATCCCAGGGGTGCAGGCGGTTCGCTAGCGTCCCTGGGATCACGTGGGCCATGGGGAACCTGTGATGAAATATGCCATTCATCACTCACAGTATTCTCTGCCTGTGACTGTGGTTTAGTTTCGGTTTCATTTCCCTTACCTCAGTTCCGTTTCCTCACCATTGTATTGTATTGTAATGTATTGTGTGTAGGGCTCCGCCCATACCTGGCCCCTATGTAAGCTGGCTCAGCCTGCCTCGCATCCAGTACAGCAGACCTCTGGATGGAAGATACCTCTCCACTGTGTGTTACCTTCTAAGTTAATAAAAGCCTTGTTTTGTTCCGCTAACATTGAGTCTCGGATTTATTGAGGCACATCAGAACCAATCAAAGAAGGGAATCCCCCTTCACACTTTTGACAGGTCTCTCCACGTAGACATGTCAAAAGTATGAATGGGGATCACTCAAAAAACACACAAACATTAAATAAATAAATTTTAAAAAATCATGTATTTGAAAAAAATAATTGAAGATTTTTACGGGGCTAAAATAAGCTTACCTTTTTAAAAATTATAAATGAGTGAAAAAAAGTTATTATTTTTACTTTTTTAAACTCTTATGCTGGTGAAAGCGGGCCTTACGCAGGCTTTTACCAGGCATAAGATTTTTAAAGGTTTTCAGCGGGTGGAGGTTGTGCAGAAAGCGGAACTCCCCGCCCGCGGAGGCCCTTCTCCCAGGCAGGCGGAGGATCTGTCGATCGCATGAGCTTCGCACGCCTGAAACCGGCACTTGCGAGGTCCCTACGGGTGTGTACACAACTCGTACACACCCGTAGGGAATCGGAAAATACGGGCCAACGACTCTCTCCAACCCTTGAATGTCTGGCCTTGGTTAGCTAAACATCAAAACAGATAGGAGAGAGAAACAACATTAATCACACAGTTTGGGACACAAATGCTGTGGGCGAGTTGCCAAGTTTTGGGTATAAGGGATATTGTAGACTGACATTCGGGGCTGCGGTCGATGGCCACCTGGTCGGTTGCCAGTCATCATTGAATTTAACCTCTCACTGGTGTTAGTACGTATGTAGTTTTGCTTATAATCACCTGAGCTTAAAGTAAATGATTTTAGATGCTTGCTTGTAATAAATACATGAATTGAGTACTGTTTGTATGCTGGTAATTACTTGTAACCTCTTGTTGATTTTTAAGTCAAAGAAGTTTCACAGATTCATTGGGTTTTGTGCTGTCTGTTCCACGGGTCTGAACTCTATAAACTGTCAGACAATCAGAACGTCTTACATTTCCTGAGAAGGCTGACTAATACGGCTTAAAACCCCCAAGAAGATAAAGCTGGCGTGAGATTTCTCATGGATCCCTGGTGATCATGCAATCTGGTGAAATCCAAATATATCATGTCAGAAATTGTATGAAATATGAATGAATATAAAACATTAATTCAAAGCAAACATTTTATAAGTTGCAAAAGATCTATTTGTCTATTCAGTAAAACCTTCATTCATCAGCGATGAGAGTTTGAGGGATCGTCGGAAGCAGTGAAGGTGTTATTTGCACAGTGAAAAGGTTAAGATAATGGAGCAAGTTAAAATGACCATTACCAGCAATTGTACACAAGGGCTTTGATGCAGAAATTCAAAGAGTCCAAAACTTGGTACAAGAGAAGGCAACTGCAGCCGGAACTGATTTTCTAATATTACAGCAGGATGACGTGTTGCATGACTACTACATACAACCTGGAGACACCAATTTCTTAACTCGGGCTGACACCCACTGGTTGTAACTAAGGCAGTGCAATACCTTCTACATGAAGAGGTGAAGCTGAAGGGTAACAGCAATAGATGTGATGTTCCTCCTCTCCCCATGCCCTCTAATGTGCAATGGCATGTATTAAAGTTGTGATCATCGCAATATAAACAAACTAAAAATTATATCCATTTGGATTTCTCTTAAGTCAGAGAGAAAAATCCTTTCATTTCTTAAAATGTCACTTCTCGTCCTTTACGTTGCCGTCATCGGTAACAAACAATTTGCTTTGGTTGTGAAAATTAATGAGCCTGCCATAGTGATTACTGCATATTCCCCAAGGAAGATGATCTTGTGGCCCCTCTGGCTCCCTTTATGAGGATAATGATCATATTTATTGCAGCAACAAACAATTACTTTCCTTGGCTTCCGTGCACTCGAACCTCTGTCCCAATGGGAGCCCACTGTGCCCTTCAGATGTTGGTACACCTCTTCTCACTTGGGCATAACTATCGCCCAAACTTAGGAGAGACCCCTCTCTCTCAGCGCTATGAAGTAGCACCTCCCATGGTAGAGGTACCCCAATCCTAACCTCTCTCCCTCCACACCGGTGGCCTTGCTTGGGGCAGGGGGAGGCTCCGCCCCCAAACAAGGCCGAGGCAAACTCCGGCGCTGGTCCAGGATCTGGGACCGCCAGGTCCCGTGGAATTTGGAGTCATACATCCCACTCCCATGGGAGTTACGGCAGGAGTCTGCCAGAATTACAGGGCCATAGTGTGTTCCTTCCAACTGTAGGTTAAATAAATTGACAAATCTCTGCATGTGATATGAGGGAGCTGCTCTTTGCTGTCCCTCTGCTTCGGGTGTGGTATTTTTACAGCGAAGGTTGGATTAACAAGAGTTCTGGGACAAGAGGATATGATTTGAAGGTCACACAAGAAAAGATGAACACACAGCCAAGATACAACTTCTTCAGGCAGAGAGCTACCGCCTCTTGGCACTGGTCATGGACCTTTGAAAACTCGCACACTATAACACCCAGGTCTCTTTCCCTCTCAACAGACTTGAGTTCAAATCTGACCTGCTTGCCACCAACAGAATGACAACTCCCAACAACAATACAGGACCATTCTGCCCCTTGAGAACACCACCAAACTGGTCACTGATCTCATTACTGTTTGAGGGACCTTGCTGTGTGCGAATTGGCTGCTGCATTTGCCTGTGTATCATGTACATTTGAAAAACCAATTCATTAGCAGGGCAGCTCTTTCGGACATCCTTCGGATGCGACATTTATGTAAATGCAAGATCTTTCTTTATTATTGCTGCAGCGTTTGACCGTCTCAGTCTGCACTTGCCCGGGTGATGGAGTCGCGGAGTTTTACAGGGCAGAAGGAGGCCATCATGTCGGTGGCCAGCTCTCTGAAAAATGCTAGCTGCTTCATCCCATTCGATCGTACGAAAGTGAAGGACAAAAGACCAGCTGGGTCCATCGAGCCCGTCCCCGCCCTTTCCCCAAAACCGTGTCAGATTTTCTTTTTTCAATCTTGAATCTGGTTTCCAAGCAATGGGTTAGTATTGCCCTCTGGTGATGCAGCATCTTGGCTAAAATAGTGAACGGAGGAATCACCACATGAACACATTAACCAGTGTGTCACCAATATCAAGCAGCTCTTTTTCTGAAGCAGTTAACGAACATGGGACGATTTGCTCTGCTGGGAGTATGCTCCCACATGTCCTTCCACTTAATAAGATATACTCAGTGTGATGAAATATGTCATTCATCAGACTCTGTAGTTAACTGTATATATTGTATTGCCTGCTCCGGTGTTTGTACCTGGTATTGTGTATAGGGCACCGCCCCCTTTGTGTGTCGGCTCCGCCCATACCTGGCCCTACTTAAGACAAGTCCAGGCTTGTCCTGCAGTAGAACAGCAGCACGCCAGGTGAAGCTAGGTGCAGCCACCGGCATCTTTTCTTTGCTAATAAAAGCCTTGTTTTATTCTGCTAACTTCGAGTCTTGAAGTTATTGAGGCACGTCACTCAGATTCAGATTTAAACCAAGGTTTGGATCCCAGCTTCAACTTGCACCTGAATTTGGTCATTCTCAGTGAGTTTCTCAAATTTAGTAGCCAATTCCCACATCCAAAAAAGAAAGGGCTGTTACGGCCCCTACGGGCGCGCATACGAGGTGCGCACGCGCCCGTCGGGAGGCCACGCAAGTTCCAGGTTTAGGCAGGCGCTGCGCATGCGCTAAAACCCAGAACTTGCAATCCTCTTGACGGATCGCACGCATCCCCGGGAAAAGGGCCTCCGCGGGCGGAGAGTTGGGCTATACTTCTGCCCAGCGAGTGCCTGTGAAATTCTTACGCCTGGTAAGGCCTGCTTTTATCGGCGTAAGAGTTTTAAAAAACAGAAAAATAAAATGTTATCAATAATTCATACATTTAAAAACTTGTTAAATAAGGTAAGTTTATTTTTAGCCCCTTTAAAACGTAAATTTATTTTTCAAAAAATCTAATTTTTGTTTTAAATATTTAATTAAATGCCATTTTAATTAATTTTAAATATGTGATTTAAATTTTTTTTATTTGATGTGTAGATATATTTTTGGGGGTATTCCCATTCATACTTATGGGGTTTCTGTACATACGGAATCCCCATAAGCATGAATGGGGATCCCCCTTCTGTCATTTGTTGGGCCGGCCCACGTGATCCCAGGGGCGCTTGCGAACCGCCCGAGTCCCTGGGATATGTGGGCCTCTACCTGCGGGTAACCGGACAGCCCCAGGACCGTGGGTCTCCGTGGATCCCGCGGCCCCAGGTACGCGGGCATTTTATTTGCGGATCGGAGGCATTTCCCCACGGGAAGCCTCCAACCACAAATTCAGGGCCAATGAATTCTATTTATATCGGCGAATAGATGATGTTAAGATACAGATCAGCCATGATCTAATTGATTGAACAGGCTCGAGGGGCTGAATGGCCTACTCCTGTTCCTATGTTCCATTTATGACCTCAGGACGTCCCAAAGCACTTTATAGCCAATGAAGTACTTTTGCAGTGTAGTCACTATTGTAATAAAGAAAAGAAAGACTTGCATTTATATAGCACCTTTCACAACCACTGGATGTCTCAAAGCGCTTTACAGCCAATGAAGTACTTAATCAAAGAAATGGGGCAGCCAATTTGCACACAGCAAGGTCCCACAAACAGCAATGTGACAATGACAAGTTAATCTGTTCTGTGATCTTTGTTGAGGGATTAAATATTGGGCAAGACACCAGGGAGATCCCCCCTACTCTTCTTCAAAATAGTGCAATAGGATATTTTATGTCCACTCGAGAGGGCAGACGGGACCTCGGTTTAACCTCTCAGCTGAAGGACGGCACCTCCGACAGTGCCGCACTCCCTCAGTACTGCACTGGAGTGTCAGCCTAGACTTTGTGCTCAAGTCTCTGGAGTGGGGCTTGAACCCCAACCTTGTGACCCAGAGGCTACTCACTGAGCCACAGGAAGCTGCACTCGATTTCAACAGTCAATTCCCACATCAGCCTGCCTCACTGTGGTGGAGCATTCCATCCTGGGAGGGGGTTATCATCAGGGAGGCCTATAACTACCCCCCTTCAGCTGTAATGGAGTAGCTTTGACAGTAGCTGTCAATTGGAGTTGTCCAGACCAACCTGCACAGTTAGCTGAAAGAGGTGAGAAAGAAAGGCAGAAAGACAAAGAGGCAGACAGACAGACAGACATAAAGAGACAGACAGAAAGACTTGCATTTATATAGGGCCTCTCACGACCACTGGACATCCCAAAGCGTTTTACAGCCAATGAAGTACTTTTTGAAGTGCAGTCACTGTTGTAATGTAGGAAACGCGGCAGCCAATTTACGCACAGCAAGCTCCCACAAACAACAATATGATAATGACCAGATAATCTCTTTTAGTGATGTTGATTGAGGGATTAAATATTGGCCAGGACACCGAGGATAACTCCCCTGCTCTTCTTCGAAATAGCGCCATACGATCTTTTACGTTCACCTGAGAGAGCAGATGGGGCCTCGGTTTAACGTCTCATCCGAAAGACGGCACCTCCGACAGTGCGGCACTCCCTCAGCACTACAATGGAGTGTCAGCCTAGACAAGGAATTAAAATAGATATCTGGAGGCTTCCTCCAGCAGTGTAAAATATGTAAGTTTAGCACTGAATTCAGCAACTGTCGTATATCAAATGTACCAAAGCTTTGTGATAAATACACAAGAGTCGTTGCTTTTTTCAGTCAATCTGAAAGGCGTGTAATAATGCCACCTAGTGGCAAAGTGCTGTAATTAAGTAGAACAACTTCACAAAAAAGTGGAACTGATTTCCTTCCATTGCTTTGTGCAACAATATTGTAAACCAATGTGAGAGCAGATTTCTTCTGGTCTGTGTTCCAAGCAAAATTGACAGATCGTCCCTTTGAACATAAGAAATAGGAGCAGGAGTAGGCCATACGGCCCCTCGAGCCTGCTCCGCCATTCAGTAAGATCATGGCTGATCTTTGACCTCAACTCCACTTTCCCGCTTGATCCCCATAATCCCTTGATTTCCCCCGTTTACAATTTCATGAGAGACACCGACCAGAGGAAATCTTCCCGCATTTGCTTACGATACTGTCACACCAGGCAGTTTTTGGACTGGCTTACACTCCTGTGAAGTGTCTTGGGACGTTTTACTGTCTGAAAAGCACTAGGTGAATGCAAGTTGTTGAGATCAGCCTCGAAGGCTACTCAAAGCAGACAAGATTACACATTTAAGGGATGAAAATCCTCCCTTTGCTAACTTTACTGACAAAATAGGCACGGGCATTAAGTAGGCATTGATGAAATTAGTATTGAGAAACATGACCCTCAGGTTGAGATGCTCCCTCCCGACTGTCCATTGCAGTGACGTAAAACAGGCAGACGCTTCATTTCAATATTAATTTGGGGGCATGCCTATCTGATCATCACTTCTCACCAGGCTGGTGTGCAGGATACCAGAGATGAATGACACCCATCTGACACGGTATCCAAGAGCGCTTGGGACCACTGGGGGCCTGAATTTGCGGTCAGAGGCTTCCCGCGGGGAAATGCCTCCGATCCTCAAATAAAATCCACGCCTACCTGGTGCCTCGTGATCCACGGAGACTCGCGCTCCTGGGCCTCTATGCGTAGACATGTGTAGAGGCCCACGTATCTCATGGGACGCAGGCGGTTCGCAAGCACCCCTGGAATCGCGTGGGCCGGCCCAACCAATATAGGAAGGGGAATCCCCATTCATGTTTATAGGGATTCCATTTTCCTACGGAATCCTCATAAGTATGAATGGGGGATCACATAAAATACACATTTACATACAAAATAAAACATTTTTAATTACATGTTTAAAATTCATTAAAATACAATTTAATTAAACATTTAAAACAAAAGTTAGGTTTTTTGAAAAATAAATTTAAACATTTTAAAGGGGCCAAAAATAACCTGAACTTATTTTACAGATTCATTTACGTTTAATAATTTTTTAAAATATATTTTTATGTTCTTTTAAACTCTTACGCTCTTAACTCTTAAGAATTTCACGGGCATTCGCTGGGCAGTAGTTGAGCAAATAGCCCAACTCTCTGCCTGCGGATGTCCATTTTCCGGGAATGGCTACGATCTGTCAAGAAGATTCTTAACAGATCGCACGCTCCGAGTTTTCCCGCATACGCATCACGCGCAAAAAACCCAGAACTTGCGGGGCCCTTGAGGGCGCGGACGCACCTCATAAATCCGGGGCCACTAAGTATGCTGGCGGTTAGAGAGAGCACACAGTAAATGAAGGGAAGGATATTTACTTCACTTTTTGTTGTTGCTTTTGTTTCTACGCTGGCACTGTGGTTCTCATTGACCCTTTGTGCCAATGGTTATAAATTGGCATTTTTCCTCCAGCACTACGGCTGCCACCAATGTCGGACATGTTGGAAGAGGCAGACCGACAAAGGAAGGCCAGGCTGCACAAGAGCCGTATCGACACACCTCCAGCTGCAGGTGGTCAGCTGTCACTTTAGGGAGCTAAGGCAGCAGCCCAGGTGACACGACTTAGCTATGTGAATGCACGACTAACTATAATGTTGGATGCTTTCTCAATAAAGAGAAACTGCCTTTCACAACCGCAGGGTGTCTCAAAGCGCTTTACAGCCAGTGAAGTAATTTTTGAAGTGCAGTCACTGTTGTAATGTAGGAAACGCGGCAGCCAATTTGTGCACAGCAAGCTCCCACAAACAGCAAAGCGATAAATGACCAGATAATCTGTTTTGGTGATGTTAGTTGAACAATAACTATTGGCCCAGGACATCGGGGAGAACTCCCCTGCTCTTCTTCAAAATAGCTGCATGGGATCTTCTATGCCCACCTGGGCCTCGGTTTAACGTCTCATCCGAAAGACGGCACCTCCGACAGTGCAGCGCTCCCTCAGCACTGCACTGGGAGCGTCAGTCTGGATTATGGGCTCAGGTTTCTGGAGTGGGAGCTGAACCCACGACCTTCTGACTCAGAGGCGAGAGTGCTGCCCACTGAAGCAGATCGTGAATGCCCTGCCAGATAGGGCGGTGGAAGCAGGTTCAATTGTAACTTTCAGAAGGGAATTGGATAAATACTTGAAAAGGAAAAGAAATTGCAGGGCTATAAGTAAAAGAGAGGGGGTTTGTCAGACTTATTGGAGAGCTCTTTCAAAGAGCCGGCACAAGCATGATGGGCTGAATGACCTCCTCTGTGCTATATGATTCTACACTGGGGGTAATTTTAAGCGAACCTGCCCAGTGGGGAAACTGACGAGATCGGGTGGAATGTCGGTTTTACACTCCACCTAATATTACTCGACATTGATTTCAGTGGAGTGCAAAATCCGGCAGGGTGTAAAACGAGCATTGAACCCGATCCCATTAGTTTCCCGACGGGCGGATTGGGTTAAAGTCACCCACTGCAAATAACCGGGCCGAGTCACAAAGGACTGCGACTGTTGCACCCCTGGGTTGCACCATTGTCCAAGCAGATGTTGGGCGATGTGAGTCAATTCCCATAAAAGAAAGATGCTCAAACGGCCAATGGTAGTGAACGATCCCCACTGAACCCGAGAAGGTGTCGACGACAGGTCCTGAATTAGTCACCACACCAAAATCAGAAAACCTAGGCTTCTCCGTCCTGCCACATACTGCAGCATGAACATGGCTGACGTAAGAAAACTACTAGGCACTTGGTCTAAGCGTTAAACAAAGCTTTAACCAACTGTTTTAGAACATGGAGATCTAGTTGTGTCCTTCACTAGTTCCTGTTAAGAATTTCCCTGCACAAGCTGGGCCCGTGCCCGAGTATTTATACTCTCCCTGGACAGCGCCACCCGCAGGCCGCTTGTTGTGTATGTACCTTTAAGAGAATAACTGGTCTCAGACTGCAATACCGGCAGTGACCACCCCTTTATAAAAGGCGCTAGAGAGCCTCTGTTGGTTAGTTTCGTTTATGCCTTTCACCAGTAAAGACTTGTTTGTTTCTCTCCTGCTAGTCCGTGTCTCAATCATTCACGGACTTAACACTGGTGACGAGTTAGAAAGAACTTACCTGCAACTCAGCAGCAGCTCTGACGACGTTGAAGGTCGGAAGAAGAAAAAAAAGAGTCCATTGAAGCTCGAGGAACGGGCGTCGACCGTCAATCATCAGGTTCAAGGCTTTGCAGGAGCGACTTTCCAGAGCCAGGCTGGGTTCCTCGGTCCGTGGTTTCCCAGCTAATCAGGCTGGTGGCAGGTAGTGCTCTGATCCTTCCTGGGCTGCAACGGGGCCGGGCAGCGAGTCGGGAAGCAAGGAGAGAGAGGGTGGAGCATACAGGGCGCAGCCGGTGTTTCGAAGCTGGGCAGCGTTCGGACCTCAGAAGAGGGAGGGAAGTGTTCCAGAGGGTCCGCTCCACAACGGGAAAATAATAAAAGAAAAAGAATACGCGCAAGAAACTGTGGAAAGCAGCGCTAACAACAGCGGGGAAGAAGGAAAAGCGCGGGAGGCGCCATTTTGTTAAAGCAGAGAAGAAGGCAAAGCGCGGGAGGCGCCATTTTAGATTTGGAAGATGCCAAAGACTGGCTGTATCACTGCTTTTGATAATACATTAGAGGACTGGACCACGTATGTGGAAAGAGTCGAGGTATATTTCAAGGCAAATGAAATAGCGAAGGGGAAAAAGGCATCAATATTGCTAAACGTAATGGGCGCTAGAACGTACGGCCTATTGCGGGATCTGATTACTCCAGCCAAACCGAAGGCGAAGAGTTTTAACGAAATTGTATCTCTACATACTGCCAAATGGTGGACCACCGTTATTGGGACGGGAATGGATCAGGAAGATAAACTTAGATTGGCATTCCATTCATGCAATGACGGTGGACGGTAAAAAAGATGAAGACATCACTCCTGGACGATTGTCAACAATCTTAGCTAACGCCAAAGAGGTATTTCAACAAGAACTGGGCACGCTTAAAGGCGTAACCGCCTCGTTAAAAATAGAAGAGAATGCAGTTCCCAAGTTTTTCAAAGCAAGACCGGCACCATATGCAATTCGTCCAGCCGTCGAGGCAGAGCTGGAGAATCTGGAGAAGGCGGGCGTGTTGTCTAAGGTCGACTGGAGCGAGTGGGCGACACCCATCGTTCCTGTCATGAAAAAAACGTTAAGCAGTAAGTCCGGAGAGCCAAGGAAGATTCGCATCTGTGGGGATTTCAAGGTGACAGTGAACCCTGTCCTTCGCACAGTACAATATCCTCTTCCAAGGATAGAAGACATCTTCGCCTCGCTGTCTGGAGGGAAGCGTTTTACAAAAATTGACCTAGCACAAGCATATTTGCAGATGGAGGTTGAAGAGTCCTCTAGGAAGTATCTCACGATAAACACTCACAAAGGTCTTTACCAATATCATCGATTGGTATTCGGAGTAGCATCGGCTCCGGCGATATGGCAAAGAGCGATGGAACAAGTCCTGCAAGGGATTCCGGGGACTCAGTGTTACTTGGACGACATCCTTGTAACAGGTGAAGATGACAGTGAACACCTTAACAACCTAGAACAGGTGCTCACTAGACTACGGGAACATGGGCTGCGAGCCAACCGCCCCAAGTGCGAATTTTTTAAGAAACAGATATCGTATTGTGGCCACGTGATTGATGAACAGGGGTTACATAAGTCCCCTGACAAAATTGAAGCAGTTGTTAAGGCCCCAGCGCCTGAAAATGTGTCGCAACTGAGGTCATTCCTCGGGTTGGTGAATTACTATCATAAGTTTTGGCCGAATTTGTCGACAATTCTGCATCCACTGAACGCCCTGCTACGAACGGGGGTAGCATGGAAATGGAGCGATGATTGTAAACGTGCTTTTCAGAAGAGTAAGGACATAATCACTTCGAAGGAAGTATTGGCTCACTACAACCCAGCACTGCCAATCAGGCTGGTGTGTGATGCGTCTCCCTACAGCATTGGGGCGGTACTGTCACATAAATTCCTTAATGGTTTGGAGAGGCCGATAGCTTTTGCGTCACGCTCGTTAACTTCTGCCGAGCGTAACTACGCCCAGATTGACAGAGAGGCCCTCAGCATAGTGTGGGGGGTGAAGAAGTTCAATCACTATCTGCACGGTCAAAAATTTACTCTACTAACCGATCATCAACCTCTTGTCTCCATTTTCAACCCTCAGAAGGGCGTACCGATAATGACGGCACAACGGCTGCAGAGATGGTCCCTTTTCCTAGGGGCACACCAATATGACATCGAGTACAGGGGAAATAAACAGCATGGAAATGCTGATGGATTGTCACATCTACCGTTGCCGACGGTGGAAGAAGAAGACCTTGCAGTGGATCCAATGGAGTTATTCCACTCGACCATAGTCGAATGTCTCCCTGTGACGAATGCAAACACAGAAAAGGAAACACGGAATGACCCGACACTATCTCGGGTCTATGATTTAACGGTGAAGGGATGGCCAGCACATGGCGAACGACTGCTGCCAGCATTCTCGCCGAGAAGAGAACAGCTGTCAGTGTGCAGAGGAACCTTGATGTGTGGATCCAGAGTAGTAATTCCACCTAAGTTGACGGATCGAGTGCTCAATGAGCTTCATGAGGGTCATCTGGGTGGGGTAAAAATGAAGAGCTTAGCCAGAGCGTTTGTGTGGTGGCCGGGAATCAATAGAGAAATCGAAGAGATGACCAAGAGCTGTGCAGGATGCCAGAAGGTCCAAAACGCCCCACCACAAGCTCCTCTGCATCCATGGGAGTGGCCCTCATCTCCATGGCAAAGGGTGCACATTGATTTTGCTGGTCCCTTCATGGACTCGATGTTTTTAATTGCGGTGGATGCACATTCAAAGTGGCCAGAGGTAATAAAAATGTCCTCAACCACCACGGAAAAAACTATCGCAGTTTTACGAACCATATTCGCCAGGAATGGGCTGCCTGAACAGATTTGCTCTGGCAATGGACCACAGTTTGTGTCTGAAGAGTTCCGGAGGTTCTTAAAGAACAATGGTGTTAAGCATTACACATCTGCCCCATATCATCCAGCCACTAATGGATTGGCCGAGAGGTTTGTCCAAACATTCAAGAAGGCTATCAAGGCAATGTGTAATGAAGATATACCCCTACAACACAAGGTGGACAACTTCTTGTTTGCCTACCGGAATGAGACACATGCGGTTACCAACCAAACTCCAGCCATGATGTTCTTCAATCGAAGACTACGATGCCGCTTGGATTTGGTTAAGCCAAACGTCCGAAGAGATGTGGAGAACAGGCAGTTTCAGAATATGAATAAAAGGCCGACCAGGAGTTTTAAGATAGGTCAACCAGTTTTGGCCCGGGACTACCGCACTGAGAAATGGCAGCCAGGAATGATTTGTACACGACAAGGACCTCTCATGTATACCGTGGACGTTGGGGAGAGCATTGTAAGACGCCATGCTGACCAGATTCTAGAGTCACTGGAAAACGTCAACTCCACACCACGATCTGATACACCTGGTAATGAAATCGACGTTCCAATTGCAGCTACCGCAGAACCGGTAATATTGGAAGCAGATGAACCAAACAACGACATTGATTCCGACTCAACATTGCCAGAAGAACCTGTTACCCCAAAGAGGCGTTATCCAGACAGAATCAGGAAGCCTCCTCAAAGACTGAACTTATAATTGCTTAAACTTAACCAATGTATCTAGCAACAGTAATTGTGATTGTAATTCGTTATCATTAGTGTTAAATGAATGTTATGTACTGTTTATCTAAAAGGGGAGGAATTGTTGTGTATGTACCTTTAAGAGAATAACTGGTCTCAGACTGCAATACCGGCAGTGACCACCCCTGTCTAAAAGGCGCTAGAGTGCCTCTGTTGGTTAGTTTCGTTTATGCCTTTCACCAGTAAAGACTTGTTTGTCTCTCTCCTGCTAGTCCGTGTCTCAATCATTCACGGACTTAACACCGCTCAGTATCATTTCATAAGTCTTTCTTTTATGAATGACTGATTCATGTCAATGGGTTCCTGGACCTTCACTTCAGTTTCATTATTTCTTTTATTTTTAACAAGGACAGCTCTTTCAAAAGAATCATGCAAAAATTAATGCATTTTGAAGGAAATGGTTTATTTGCCAGAAGAATAGGCAGTGCTACAGGAAAAGAGTAATCGCGTCAGATTAAAAAAAAATCTGACAGGAATACGGACACATACATGAACAGCAAGGATGGGGTTAGCTGCTTGGTAATGCATTAACCCATAGATATCAGTGCTGGTGTATCTTCTGCCAGTGTTATTCTCTCTTTTGCTGGGGGGCTGAAGATATGTCCCGAAACCATTGGATTTCATTGCCATAAACCAACCAACAACAACAGAGGTATACTGGTGAGAACATTCTACCACAGGGATAGTAGTAGCAGATATATTGTGAGCAGGGTATTCTACCACAGGGATAGTCACAACAGAGCTATATGGGGAGAACATACTCCCACAGGGATAGTTACAATAGAGATCTACTGGGGAGTATGTACTGTGTACAGTGTTGGCTTCAGGGTGCGCATTCTGTATTTTAAAAGTGTCATTCAGAGTAAATAGGTTTGTGAATAATGTCCTGCCCATTGCATTCTGCCAAATACGGACACATACATGAACCACCGGCGTACCGTGGCTGCAGTGTGTACCATCTACAAGATGCACTGCAGCAACTCGCCAAGGATTCTTCGGCAGCACCTCCCAAACCCGTGCCCTCTTCCGCCTAGAAGGACAAGGGCATCAGGCGCATGGGAACACCACCACCTCCAAGTTCCCCTCCAAGTCACACACCATCCTGACTTCGAAGTATATCGCCGATCCTTCATCGTCGCTGGGTCAAAATCCTGGAACTCCCTACCTAACAGCACTGTGGGAGTACCTTCACCACACGGACTGCAGCGGTTCAAGAAAGCAGGTCACCATCACCTTCTCAAGGGCAATTAGGGATGGGCAATAAATGCTGGCCTTGCCAGCGAAGCCCACATCCCATAAACTAATTTAAAAAAAATACGGCTACACATATGTGATTAGCAGAGTCCAACCTATCAGAGAAATGTTTGAGATTAGCAAACACGGCTGTATGCATGTACAAAATTATGTGGCCACTGGGATAGTCATGATGGCTTGTAAACACCAGGTTTGGATGAGTGACATCCACTGACCAAAGAGGCAGTGGAGACAGTCAGTCAGCCTCCTTTTCACGATTCTTTCACTTCATTAGAGAGTGAGAGAGAGAACTTGCATTTTACAGCACCTTTCATGACCTCAGGATGTCCTAAAGTGCTTCACAGCCAATGAAGTACTTTTGAAGTGTAGTATCCACAGTAGTCAAACTGCGCACAGCAAGCTCCCACAAACAGCAATAAAATAAATGGTCAGATAATCTGATTTAGGCATTAGTCCAGGGATAAATGTTGGCCAGGACACCAGGGAGAACTCAAAGGTAAAATACTGCAGATGCTGGAAATCTGAAATATAAACAGAAAATGCTGGAAATACTCGAACTGTGGAGAGAGAAACAGTCAACGTATCAGGTCAGTGACCTTTCATCAGAACTGGAAAATGTTAGAGATGTAACGTGTTAAAAAAAAATAAAAAAATTTTGTTAGTTTTTATGGGATGTGGGCATCGCTGGCAAGGCCAGCATTTATTGCCCATCCCTAATTGCCCTTGAGAAGGTGGTGGTGAGCCGCCTTCTTGAACCGCTGCTGTCCGTGCGGTGAAGGTGCTCCCACAGCGCTGTTAGGGAGGGAGTTCCAGGATTTTGACCCAGCGATGATGAAGGATCGGCGATATACTTCTAAGTCAGGATGGTGTGTGACTTGGAGGGGAACTTGGAGGTGGTGGTGTTCTCATGCGCCTGCTGCCCTTGTCCTTCTAAGTGGAAGAGGTCGCGGTTTAGGGAGGTGCTGCCGAAGAAGCCTTGGCTAGTTGCTGCAGTGCATCTTGTAGATGGTACACACTGCAGCCACGGTACGCCAGTGATGGAGGGAGTGAATGTTTAAGGTGGTGGATGGGGTGCCAATCAAGCGGGCTGCTTTGTCCTGGATGGTGTCGAGCTTCTTGAGTGTTGTTGGAGCTGCACTCATCCAGGCAAGTGGAGAGTATACCATCACACTCCTTACTTGTGCCTTGTAGATGGTGGAAAGGCTTTGGGGAGTCAGGAGGTGAGACACTTGCTGCAGAATACCCAGCCTCTGACCTGCGCTTGTTGCCACAGTATGTGTGTGGCTGGTCCAGTTAAGTTTCTGGTCAATGGTGACCCCCAGGATGTTGATGGTGGGGGATTCAGCGATGGTAATGCCACTGAATGTCAAGGGGCGGTGTTTGGACTCTCGTTTGTTGGAGATAGTCATTGCCTGGCACTTCTGTGGCACGAATGTTACCTGCCACTTATCAGCCCAAGCCTGAACGTCGTCCAGGTCTTGTTGCATGCGGGCATGGACTGCTTCATTATCTGAGGAGTTGTGAATGGCGCTGAACTCTGTGCAGTCATCAGCGAACATCCCCATTTCTGACCTTATGTTGGAGGGAAAGCCATTGATGAAGCAGCTGAAGATGGTTGGGCCTAGGACACTGCCCTGAGGAACTCCTGCCGCGATGTCCTGGGGCTGTGATGATTGACCTTTAAGCAAGTACAGAGGCAGGGAAAGGGGGAAGGGGAGGAAAAAACAAAAGGGAAGGTCTGTGATAGGGTAGAAGGCAGGAGTGATTAAATGACAAAAGGGATGATGGTGCAAGGCAAAAGGGGATGGTAATGGGACGAGTAAAGAAGCAAAAGCTGGGTCCAGAGGAGGTGTAAATGGCAACAGCTGAATCATTACCAGCAACTGCTCTCCGAAAAAATGGGAGCGGTGGTTATGATCTGAAATTGTTGAACACGTTGTTGAGTCCGGAAGGCTGTAAAGTGCCAAATTGAAAGATAAGGTGCTGTTCCTTGATTCCATTGAGCTTCATTGAGCTATATGAACGATTTGGAGGAGGGGACCAAGTGTAACATATCAAAGTTTGCAGACGATACTAAGATGGGGGGGGAAAGTAGTGAGTGAGGAGGACATAAAAAA
This sequence comes from Somniosus microcephalus, assembly GCF_052327205.1. NCBI lineage: Eukaryota > Metazoa > Chordata > Chondrichthyes > Squaliformes > Somniosidae > Somniosus > Somniosus microcephalus. The sequence continues at coordinate 105,229,613 of NC_141001.1, forward strand.
CCTTCAAGGGGACATAGACGGGCTAAGTAAGTGGGCAGAGATTTGGCAGATGGAATACAATACTGGAAAGTGTGAGGTTATGCACTTTGGCAGGAAAAATCGTAGAGCAAGTTATTATCTTAATGGCAAGAAACTGCAAAGTACTGAAGTACAAAGGGATCTGGGGGTCCTGGTTCACGAAACTCAAAAGGTTAGTATGCAGGTGCAGCAAGTGATTAAGAAGGCCAATGGAATGTTGGCTTTCATTGCTAGGGGGATAGAATATGAAAATAGGGAGGTATTGCTTCAGTTGTACAAGGTGATGTGCCTCAATGAATCCGAGACTCGACGTTAACGGAGCAAAGCAAGGCTTTTATTAACTAAGAAAGTAATACACAGTGGAGAAGTGTCTCCCATCCAAAGATCTGCTGCACTGTCTGTGAGACAGTGCGGCCTGCTTAAGTAGTGGCCAGGTATGGGCGGAGCCCTACACACAATACAGTACCGGAGGGGAAATGAAACTGAAACTAAACTAAACACAGAGAATACAGTGCCTGATGAACGGCATATTTCATCACATTCACCCCTTCTATAGATTTAGTCTGTTCGGGGGTTTGATAGTCCTCTGTGACCGACGTGGTGCCGCGGGTGTCGGCTGGGTGTCCCCGGTGCCCTCCTGGGTCTCTGCCGGGGGCGCCGCCAGGGTTGTTGAAGGGGTAGTTGGTGGGGGCACCGTTGGTCGATGTTCTTCCGGGGGTGATGAAAGAGTAGTGGGTGGGTAAGAGTTGCTGTGATCGCTGTTGCTGTTGTGGTTGTTGTCGTTACCGGCTGGGGCGACGTCTTTTATGGACACGGTGTCCTCCCTTCCGTCGGCGTGCCGGACATACGCGTATTGGGGGTTGGTGTGGAGTAGGTGCACTGACTCCACGAGAGGGTCCGTCTTGTGGCCCCTCACATGCCTTCGTACAAATACCGGACCTGGGGTGGAGAGCCATGACGGCATGGATACGCCTGAGGTGGATTTCCGGGGAAAGACAAACATTCGTTCATGAGGCGTGGCATTAGTGGCAGTACACAATAGCGACCGTATCGAATGGAGCACATCTGGGAGGACTTCCTGCCAGCGGGAGATAGGGAGGCCCTTGGTCCTTAGAGCTAGAGTGACTGCTTTCCATACTGTCCCGTTCTCTCGCTCCACCTGGCCGTTACCCTGGGGGTTGTAGCTGGTGGTACGTCTCGTGGCGATCCCCCTGGACAGCATGTACTGGCGTAGCTCTTCACTCATGAAGGACGCCCCCCTATCCGTGTGGATGTAGCTTGGCATACCGAACAGGCAGTTGAGGCATTTAATGACCGTGGCGCTGGTCATGACTGGGCAGGGGAAGGTGAATGGGAAACGGGAGTATTCGTCCACAATGTTCAGGAAGTAAACATTGCGGTCAACTGACGGGAGGGGGCCCTTGAAATCTAAGCTGAGCCGCTCAAAGGGCCATGTAGCTTTGATTAAGTGGGCGCTATCTGGGCGGTAGAACCGAGGCTTGAACTCAGCGCAAGTGTGGCAGTTCCTGGTCAGAGACCGAACTTCCTCAATCGAGTAGGGTAAGTTGCGAGACTTTATGAAGTGGAACAGCCGCGTGACCCCTGGGTGGCAGAGGTCGTTGTGGAGGGTCTGTAGCCGATCCCCGGTGGCGCTGGCACACATCCCTCGTGAGAGGGCGTCGGGGGATTCGTTAAGGGCCCCTGGCCGGTAAATGATGTCATACTCGAAGGTGGAGAGCTCGATCCGCCACCTGAGAATCTTATCATTTTTAATCTTCCCCTTCTGTTTATTATTAAACATAAACGCTACTGACCACTGGTCGGTAAGTAGGGTGAAGCGTTTGCCGGCTAGGTAGTGGCGCCAGTGGCGCGCTGCCTCCACGATGGCTTGGGCCTCCTTTTCCACGGCGGAGTGTCTGATCTCGGGCCCTTGGAGGGTCCTCGAGAAGAAAGCTACGGGCCGCCCCGCCTGGTTGAGGGTGGCCGCCAAGGCAAAGTCAGACGCATCACTTTCCACTTGAAATGGAGTGTTCTCGTCCACTGCCTGTAGCGTGGCCCGCTTAATATCCTGCTTAATGCTTTCGAAGGCGGCGTGGGCCTCAGCAGAGAGCGGAAAAGAGGATGCTTTCAAGAGGGGGCGGGCTTTGTCGGAGTAGTTGGGGACCCATTGGGAATAATAAGAAAATAACCCCAGGCACCTTTTCAGGGCTTTGGGAGTGTTGGGCAGGGGCAGCTCCCGTAGGGGGCGCAATCGGTCGGGGTCTGGTCCGATTTCCCCATTCTCCACCACGCTGCCTAGTATGCAGAGGCGCGTGATGTTGAAAACGCACTTGTCCTCATTGTAAGTGAGGTTGAGTTTTTGTGCGGTTTTCAGGAACCTCTCGAGGTTCGAGTCGTGATCCTGCTGGTTGTGACCACAGATGGTGACGTTGTCGAGGTAGGGGAAGGTTGCCTGCAAGTGGTGGTCATCGACCATGCGGTCCATCTCCCTCTGGAAGACTGAGACCCCATTCGTCACCCCAAAGGGGACTCTGAGGAATTGGTAGAGGCGTCCGTTCGCCTCGAAGGCGGTGTACGGGCGGTCCTCTGGTCTGATAGGGAGCTGGTGGTACGCTGACTTGAGGTCGATGGTGGAGAACACCCGGTATTGGGCGATTTGGTTCACCATCTCGGATATGCGGGGTAGCGGGTAGGCGTCTAGCTGGGTGTATAGATTAACCGTCTGTCTATAACTTATCACCATCCGCTTCTTCTCGCTACCCCTCACCAGCACCACTTGGGCGCGCCACGGGCTGTTGCTGCGTTCGACAATGCGCTCCTTCAGGAGCCTGTCTACCTCGGTCGCGATAAACCGCCTGTCCTCCCAGCTGTACCTCCTGCTTTTGGTCGCTATTGGCCGGCAGTTGGGAGTAAGGTTCGCCAATAGCGAAGGCGGCTTTACCTTCAGGGTAGCCAGACCGCACACTGTGAGGGGCGGCTGGGACCCACCGTAATTGAGCGTGATGCTTTGGTGGTGGCACTGGAAATCCAGGCCCAAGATCACGCTCGCACATAGATTCTTCATGATTAACAATTTAAAATTATCGTATACAGTTCCGTTAATGGACAATTGTACCGCGCAGTAACCCATAACGGTCGATGTCTGGGTTTTATCAGCCATAGAGATGGTGCCCCGAGCAGGGACCACCGTTAGAGAGAGTTGTTGTGCTAGTTCAGGGTGGCTAAAACTCTCCGTGCTTCCACTGTCAATTAAACATTTAACCCCGCACCCGTTTACCTCGATGTCCACCATTGATTTGGATAGCGGGTGCGGTCTGGTCTGCTCCACTGTGACCGATGCCACTGTAGGGCCCTGATCGAGACAAGATGGCGTCCACGCTGTCTGCTCACAAGATGGCGGACCCCACGAGGTTGGGCAAGATGGCGTCCAAGATGGCCGCTCCCACGGCGCACACGCGACGGTGGCGGGTTTTCCAGCAGGGTTCCCTCTGCACACCTTCCCAAAGTGCCCCTTCTTACCGCACTTAAAGCAGGTGGTGCCTTTCGTCGGGCACAGGTTTCTGGTGTGCTTCGGCTGCCCGCAGAAGTAGCAGTTGGGGCCCCGACGCGTCGCGGCTGTCGTAGAACTTCTGGGGGGAGAGCGGGGCCCCGACGGTGTCGGGCTGCCGGGCGGGGAAGATACCTTACAAGATGGCGGTACCCTTGGTGCACACGTGGCGGCGTGGGCTGAAGAGTAGGCGTCCGAGTTTCTCTGGGCCACATCCAGGGATCGCGCTGTGTCCACAGCCTGTTTCAGGTCCAATCCCGTTTTTTCCAGTAGTCTCTGCCGGATGTAAGTGGAGCTGAGGCCTGTGATAAAGGCATCACGAACAAGCTCGTCAGTGTACACTGCGGCTTTTACATCTTGGCACTTGCAGTCTTTGCCAAGCGTTTTCAGGGTGACTAGGAACTCATCCAGCGATTCCCCAGGTCGCTGTGCGCGAGTAGCGAGCAGATGCCTAGCGTACACCTCATTCGTAGGCTGCTGGTAATGCGCCTTTAGGATGTCGCAGGCGGCCGGGTATGTGTCGGCGTCTTGGATGAGGGGGTAAACTCGGTGGCTTACCCAATTCCGCAGGATTCCGAGTTTCATACTTTCGGCGTCCGTAGCGCCTGTGACGGCTACGGAATTGTCCAGGAAGAATTCCATACACTTAAACCAGTGTCCGAAGCGTGCCAATGCGTCTGAAGCATGCTGGTCCAAATCCAAACGTTCGGGTTTCAAGAGTTGATCCATTGCGTTGAAAATTTAGTTAATAAAATTGATGTGCCTCAATGAATCCGAGACTCGACGTTAACGGAGCAAAGCAAGGCTTTTATTAACTAAGAAAGTAATACACAGTGGAGAAGTGTCTCCCATCCAAAGATCTGCTGCACTGTCTGTGAGACAGTGCAGCCTGCTTAAGTAGTGGCCAGGTATGGGCGGAGCCCTACACACAATACAGTACCGGAGGGGAAATGAAACTGAAACTAAACTAAACACAGAGAATACAGTGCCTGATGAACGGCATATTTCATCACACAAGGTATTGGTGAGACCGCACCTGGAATACTGCGTACAGTTTTGGTGTCCATACTTAAGAAAGGACATACTTGCTCTCGAGTCAGTACAAAGAAGGTTCACTCGGTTAATCCCGGGGATGAGGGGATGGACATATGAGGAGAGGTTGAGTAGATTGGGACTCTACTCATTGGAGTTCAGAAGAATGAGAGGCGATCTTATTGAAACATATAAGATTGTGAAGGGGTTGGATCGGGTGGATGCAGGGAGGATGTTCCAGATGATGGGTGAAACTAGAACTAGGGGGCATAGTCTTAGAATAAGGGGCTGCTCTTTCAAAACTGAGATGAGGAGGAACTACTTCACTCAGAGGGTGGTAGGTCCATGGAATATGCTGCCCCAAAAAACTGTAGAAGCTACATCATTACATAAATTTAAAACAGAAATAGACAGTTTCCTAGAAGTAAAGGGAATTAAGGGTTACGGGGAGCAGGCAGGAATTTGGACATGAGTCTAGGTTCGGATCGGTCATGGCCCTGTGGGTAGCGGAGCGGGCCCAGGGGCTGTGTAGCCTGATCCTGCTCCTATTTCGTGTGTCTAATTCTGTTAGATGCAGGAGATGGTTCTGTGATAGTGGATTGGCAGTTAGGATCAGATCAGCCATGATCTTATTGAATGGCGGAGCAGGCTCGAGGGGCCGATTGGCCTACTCCTGCTCCTATTTCTTATGTTCTTATGGAACAGTGCAGGATGCCGAGGATGGAGAGGTCAGAGTGGGAGTGGGAGTGGGCGGGAGAATTAAAATGACAAGTGACCCGAAGATCAGGGTCACGTTTGAGGACTCGACTTGCTGTTCAGCAAGGTAGAACTCCCCCACTCTTCTGCAAATAGAGCCATGGGATCTTTTTCATCCACCCGAAAGGGACAAGCGGGGCCTCAGTTTAACATCTCATCTGAAAGACGGCACCTCAGACAGTGCAGTGCTTAGTTATGTGCTCAAGTCTCTGGAGTGGGACTTGGAACCCACAACCTTCTGATTCAGAGGCGGGAGTGTGATCCACTGAGCCTCGGCTGACGCTATGGACTGGGTTTTACCAACCTCAGTGGGTCTGTGGTTGGTGATGGCAGTGGCGGTTCCCGGCCTCGCTGCTGGCTCCAGCCCGCTGTGTAGAATGATTTTCCCCTGATTGGGCTTGTTAAGCCCGCCCAGCGCGTTTCCTGGCCAATTGAAGGAAACAGATCTGATGACGCGTCATCAGCTGGTTTCCTTAAAGGGACCATGCACAAATTAATTTTGACATTTGTGCTGTCAGTGTTCCACAGCATTGAGGTGCTGCAAACACTGACAAACAAACACTGACAAAGTTCCAGGGCGGCACCCAGGCTCTCCCACCCATGACTCCCTCCATATGCTTAGGGAGGGAGTCACAGCACACAGGGAGGTTCTCTTCCCTTCCAATGGGTGGAAAAGACCTCCCCAAGTCACCAACGTAGCCTGGTTGCACATTGCACAGGAGGGCACAAGCAGGGATGTCGTCAGGAGGACTAGACTGCAGTGGCGCAAAACTTTCAATGATCTCAGTAGATGACGAAACGTTACTGCAAAGCCACACTCAACCTCATCCTGCTGTGCCTCTCATCACATCCCCATCACGCTGACTTCCCTACCCTACTCCTGCACATCCTTACTCACGCCAACTTACCTTGCACCTCCATCCATCCCTCTCTATCTACATTATCACTTCCCCATCTCACTAGCCACCCCTCCCATTCGCCCTCATTCTAGTCCAATCATACCAACTAACAACATACAAGGGTGGGCAATTGTGTGTTTTAGCCAATATTCATGTGAAGTTTCTGTTAATGCACTGTCAAAAATTGAAATCTTTATTTTTCAACACTTTCCGTTCTTGGACAGATTTGTGTGCACCTTTGGAAGTGGCGCAGTGAATGGTGATACATAACGGTACCCCCCGCAATGGTGGTGAGTGTGAAAGCAATGGCTTGGGCATTGTAGGGATGCTTTATGGTGTTGGTGTGGGGTGGTGTCAACCTGGTGCATCATGTGGCAGCTAGGGTGTACACTGTCAAGTGAAGTAAATCTGGCCATGGTGAGGCCATCCCTGGCCTCCTGGGCAGCAATCTGCTCCGGTGCTGATGCCCTCTGTCCTGTGCAGCATCGGGTGATTGTGGAGAAGGTTGGTGTTGTTGTTGGTGCTGCTGGTGTTCGGGCTGATTGTGGTGGGATTCTGAGGACCAAGGTGAGAAAGTATGCAGGGCACCGATGCTGATGGAATAGATGGCAGGTGAGGTTGAGATGACCGAAGTGATCTGTCAATGGTGGGAGAGGTAATGAAATCAGACTGGATAGAGAGTTGTGTAAAGACTTGCAGCATGGTGAATCTGTTATGGAAATGCAGTTTAGAGAAGCCAGTGGCTCAGGGAAGATATCTGAATCAGCTGGGAGCTTTAACTTGACATTTGAAGCTGTCAACTCATCAGCTGAAACAATGACAAGTGACCTCCCATCTGAGCTTCACTGACGAGGTCTGGGCACAGCGGGAAACCAGTGGGCGACCTGTCAAAATCAAAAATCTAGGGAAAAAAGTATTAAGTGTCTGTAAACAAGCCACTAATGATTTCAATTGCCTTTCCCGACGCTGCGTGTCGGGTCTGCTCAGCGCTGGCAGACCCGACATTTGGTAAAGGTGCGTGTTGGCGGGTTGACAGCAGGGTCCTGACCCGCTGGGGGAAAAAAAACACTTTCCCACCCGGCCCACCACCGATCGCGCCCGCTGAACCCCCCAGCAAAATCCCCCCCTTGTATTATCATCGTGGTGTCATCTGCTGATTAAACTTCATGATGAAACACCAAGAACAGGGCTGGAAGAGCTAGCGATAGTCGGCTCCTTATATCGCCAGCCCACTCTGTAGTGATTGTACAAAGGGAAGTGCATCCAGAATTAGCACCATCGAGATAGCACCCACCTCTCAATATCGCTTTGAAAGGATTAGCCACAAAATTTATGATCAACTTAACCATTTTGTTTTTATTTAGTTTTTTTCTTTGTTAGTTGAATAGGTTAGTTTTAAACCAGCCATGGGATTAAAAATGCCACCGTTGCAGGAGAGGCTACTGCATTTATCTCACCTTCCTGGAGGAAAGGAAACATCTGCCAACACAACATTATCACGTTAGCTGATTAATAGCCAAGACTGCCTCTCCGTACATCTGCAATACAACTGTCAATCCAATTGGGGCCCATTTGCGATTTGTGTAGTTGCGCTTATTCAACCGTGCTTCACATTGTCTGTTCCATGTAAAAGGACAATGATGTACACGCATCACTGTCTGGAGTTCGAGAAGTCTCCAGTGTGAGTGGCAGCTGCTGCACTGGGAGTAATTGCAAGAATACATCAGCAGTGGTTCGTGGGCTGTTTTGTAGCTCCATGGGTTGCCTCCTCTTGCTCCGACTAATTGAGTGTTTATAGAAGTATCAAGGGAAGGGAGAGGGGGGACATGCATCTGATCGATGCCTATCAGTGAATATCCAATTAATCCAGACCCACCCTCCAACAATGTGCTTTTAATTGTGGAATGTTGGATTTTAAATAATTGATTGCTGGACTTCTTTTAATTTATATATATTTTTTAAATGTGTCAAAATGTTCGACCCAAGAATAGGTCACACATTCTATTACGACAGCAAAACTTTGCGGAACACCTCCGTTCAGTCCGTAAGGGTGACCCTGAGCTTCCGGTCGCCTGTCATTTTAATTCACCGCCCCATTCCCACTGAGACCTCACTGTCCTCGGGCTCTTGCATTGTTCCACAAAAGCTCAGCGTAAGCTCGAGGAACAGCACCTCATCTTCCGATTAGGCACTTTACAGCCTTCCGGACTCAATATCGAGTTCAACAATTTCAGATCATAACCTCGGCCCCCATTACATTTTTACTTATATTTTACCCACACCTTTGTTTTGGCCCTTCCCCCTTTTTTTTCTTTCCCACAAGGCAGCTGTCTCTCATCTGCCAGCGCATTTCACACCTAATCTAGAGCCGTCTTTTGTCTCCACTAGTCCTATCGCCATCTCGTCTGGTTTTGAATACCTCTTAATGCCCCTTCACTTCTCTTTTGTTCTCTCCCAGCCCGGCCTTTTAACCTTTCATTTCCTGTGCTTTTCCAGTCTTGACAAAGGGTTTGACCCAAAACGTTGACTCTACTTTCTCTCCACGGATGTTGCCTGGCCTGCTGAGTTTTTCCAGCATTTTCTGTTGTTATTTCACACATTCTACTCGTCAGTTTGGCTCCGTGCTAACAGAATCAGAAGATTGTGGGTTTAAGGTCCACCCGAGTAAATGAATCCACGATTTAGCTTGGCAAAGGAGTGCTCAGTTGTTAGAGGTGCTGTCTTTTGGATGAGATGTTAAACCAAGACCCTGCTTGTTCAAGTGAATTAAAAAAATCCCAAGGTGCAATTCAAAGAAAAGCAGGACGTGCTCCAGGTCATAGAGTCATGGGGGGAAAAATTCGGTTCGTTAGCGCCTCCGGAGGGAGGGCACTAACGGGGTACGAGGAACTTAGCGCCCGAGCGCAGCGATTTTAGCGCCGCTCGTGAAATTGACCAGTCATTTTGCGGCAGCGCTAAACACTGTCACCAAGATCTCCTGCGCCCGCAGATTGTGACGTCACTCAAGCGTGCAACGCCCCGGTAGCGCCCCAGACAGGATATTGAGTCGCGCCCCCTGCCTTAGCGCCTGCCGCTAGGAACAACAGGTAGAGGGGAACGTTTTCAAGTCGGGAAGGGGCTGCGGGAGCGGTATTTAAAGGCGGGCGCTTCCTGCCTATTGTTGTCAGCAAAACTTTTGGTTTTAACACTGTCCTAAGGAGTTTTGGCCCTCAGCACCACTTTTGAGGTTCCTAAGCACCGAGCTCTTTCCCTGGGCCTATCCATTAGTGCTTCCAACACAATTGCGTTAACTCTGTTTCTCTCTCCACGGATGCTGCCTGGCCTGCTGAGTATTTCCAGCAATTTCTGTTGTTACTTCAATTGCTTTAGAGGTCTCTCCAGGCCGAGATTCAAGGCTGCAATGAGCAGGGTGTGGCTGGCCAGCAAGATGGCCCCTCCCCTTTAAGAACTGGACGGCGCCAGTCTGTCTGGCTTCCATGGTAATTGACATCGCCTGAGCTTCAGTAGTGTTCTGAGGTAGCACCTGCTCCCTGACATTTGCGCCTTAAGAGAGGTGTGTAGCGCCTGATTTCATGCTCAAATCACCCCCAGGGGCGATAGAGGCGAATTTTGCAGTCGGAGGCGATAATTAGCGTCGGGCGCTAAACTTTGCGCCCGGCCGATATCAGGCCCCCAAAATGGGCGATACCCAATTTTTCCCCCATAGAGTCATCACGGCACACAAGGAGGCCATTCGGCCCATCGAGTCCATGGCTGGGTCCTGGGTTAAATCAACACCATCAAAACAAATTATCTGATCATTCATTGATATTCTGGTTATGGGATTTTGCAGCGCACACACTGGCAGCCATGTGCGCCTACCTAACAGCGACTACACTTCACAAGTAATTCATTTGCTATGAAGCAGTTTGGGACATCCTGAGCACATGAAAAAGGTGTTAAGAAAGCTGGTTCTTTCCTCCTTCTTTCTTCTATATCTTCTATGGCTCAGTGGGCAGCACTCTCACCACCGAGTCAGAAGGTTGTGGGTTCAAGTCCCACTCCAGAGATTTGAGCGCAAAAATCTAGGCTGACACTCCAGTGCAGTGCTGCGGGAGTGCTGCACTGTCGGAGGTGCCGGCTTTCAGATGAGACATTAAACCGAGGCCCCGTCTGCGCTTTCAGGTGGACGTAAAAGATCCCCTGGCACTATTTCGAAGAAGAGCAGTGGAGTTCTCCCTGGTGTCCTGGCCAATTTTCTCCTCAACCAACACCTAAAAACAAACTTTCTGGTCATTATCCCATTGCTGTTTGTGGGAGCTTGCTGTGCGCAAATTGGCTGCCGCATTTCCTACATTACAACGGTGATTACACTTCAAAAGTACATAATTTGCTGTAAAACGCTTTGGGATGCCCTGAGGTCGTGAAAGGCGCTATATAAATGCAAGTCTTTATTTTCTCTCTTTTTATTGGGGAAGAGTGACTTTACTAGCTAGAGTGTAAATTTTAATTTAAGGAAAACAAGTCCTGCTGACATTTTCAGCCAATTTATAGATTCTTCAATGGTAGTATTTATAATAACTGACAGGGACCTTAGCAAAGGTACACCCAAGATCGCAAGATAATTACAGATGAGGAAGACCATTCGGTCTGTATTTGTTCATCCATTCAGAAACAGCCTACATTTCACCCTTTACTGCATCTAGTTGTATCTTGACCGTTTCCAGGGTTTTCGCCAATAACACTCTATCCCATATCTTGATCCTTCTCGGGGCGAAGACGACCTTCTTGATAAGTTTAGTTTTATTAGTTTGAGCCTAATTCTCTGTATCCTACTCCCACAAGTTAGTTTAAAGTAATATTCCAGATTTTCCTTTTCCATACCATTTCCTATCTTACCTGCCACTATCATGTCTCGGATCCCTCCTTTCCAGGACAGAAGCCTAAGGAGGTAATTTTCAACTTCACCACCAGGGCAGTATTGTGGCGATTGGCTGCCCGTTATTGTACTTGTCCAATTTTCATCCCACTGAAATCAAGGGGCGTCAGCCGTCGCTCACTGGGCAGCATTCTCGCCTCTGAGCCAGAACACCGTGGGTTCATAGTCCCACTCCAGTTAACTGAGCACAAACATCTAGGCCGACACTCCAGGGCAACACTGAGGGAGTGCTGCACTGCCGTCTTCCGGATGACACGTTAAACCGAGGCCCAGTCTGCCCTCGGAGGAGAATGCAAAAGATCCCATGGCACTATTTCGAAGAAGAGCAGGGGAGCTCTCCCCGGTGTCCTGACCAATATTTATCCCTCAACCAACATCATTAAAACAGGTCATTATCACATTGCTGCTTGTGGGGGCTTGCTGTGTGCAAATTGGCGGCCGCGTTTCCTACATTACAACTGTGACTACACTTCAAAAAGTACTTCATTGGCTATAAAGCGCTTTTGGATGTCCTGAGCTCGTAAAAGGTGCTATATAAATGCAGGTCTGTCTTTCTTTGCACCATGTTTTAGGGTAGTAGTGCAACATTCTATTGGCTGTGTTGATTGTCGCTCTGCATTGATTGGATGCGTCGAGCATTGGGTCACTCCTTGGCCCCTTTCAACTTCATCCTCAGCTATTCCGACCAGATTCATGGAGAATGTGTGCTGCCGATTTCTGCCATCCTTGGTGTAACGCATTTATGAATTCCATATCAATTTAATTTTTTGTATTCTTTATGACTGGGGAAAATAAAATCTGCCCAGTATTGAGAATGAAATGACAAAAGTGCCACCTGCTTTTCAGTAAGTGAACCATCAATCTTCATGTGAATGAAATCTCTTAAAAACCTAGCTGTCAAAGCAGTGTAGTGATATTTTAAATATATATTGTACCTTCGGGGGAAATGAGTGTATGTTACAGCTCTCAATAACTTCTGTTAGAGGTTGATTGAAGTAATATATATTTCCAAAACAATACGTAATTAAATCAGTTAAACCCTGCAAGCTATCAATGAACAATTTTTGAAGAATATTGAAGAAACCTAACACCAAGCAGTAACTCCATCATATTGTAATACTAAATGCTAAGATTTCTCATCAGTATGAATATTACAGCAGTTTTAAAAATCAGTCAAGGTATTTTTCTCAGATTTAGATGAGCCACGATCATAAAGCATAAACAAAATTAATCTTTTCTGGCACAGAAACAGGAAATACACGGCTGTGTTCGGTCAAACTTATCCTATTTCCAGAACGAGCCCCTCACTCAACAGCATCAGTTTTTTTTTTTTAAAGACAAAACTTTGAAGTAGCGAGAAGAAGAAGAAAACCAGAAGAAATAGGAGCAGGAGTCGGCCATTCGGCCCCTCGAGCCTGCTCCGCCATTCAATAAGATCATGGCTGATCATCGGCCTCATCTCCACTTTCCATTTTTGTTGAATCAAGCAAGATCACGCAGTGATGTGGGAAAGCATAGCGTGTCCATTATTTTGTATTATTATGCAAGGACGAATTGTACTGATTGATTTAAGTGAATCTGATCATAATTGTTACTCTGCATGTTCACTCGCTGTAAAATAAACTGCTTCACATTTTGATTCAAGACGTGTCTCACCCAAGTGTTTGCTCGGTCTGCATCGGAGAGATTGAAGGAGGACATGTGTGAAGGGCATGAACTACTGGTTCAGGTCACAATGGGGTACATGATTGTCACCGCCCCCGCCCCCCAGATTACACCATCAGGCAGGTAGATATAGGGCAGTGCAACTGAACTCCCATAACAATAAGATGCCCAGACTGCTTACAGGAGTGCCTGACACCACTGAACACGAGATGGTATCTACGGCAGACTTAAATTTGTAACACAAGTACAAAAGTGAGTGCAACTGAGGCTGCATTTGTATAATTATCGAATCACACAGCACAGAAGGAGGCCATTCGGCTCATCGTGCCGGTGCTGGCTCTTTGAAAGAGCCGTCCAATTAGTCCCACTCCCTCACTCTTTCCCCACAGCCCTGCAAATATTTCCGTTTTAAGTATTTATCCAATTCCCTTTTGTAAGTTACTATTGAATCTGCTTCCACCGCCCTTTCAGGCAGTGCGTTCCGGATCACAACAACTCGCTGCGTAGAACAATTTCTCCCGATTATAGCTACCGATTATCCCAATCCACTCACTGCCGGGATGGTTTTGCTGCCTGGCTGTGAATCCAAATCTCCCAATTTGCAGGGCTAATCTCATGCTTGCTTACACGCACGCTCCGCACTGGTAAATATTAAACATATTAATAGGCAATTCCCTCTCTAAACCTCTCCGCCTCTCTATCTCGCTTTCCTCCTTTGAGACGCTCCTTTAAACCTACCTCTGGGCATCTGCTCTAACATCTCCTTATATGGCCGAGTGTCAAATTTTGTCTGATAACCACTCCTGTGCAGCACCTTGGGCCATTTTACTACAGTAAAGGCGGTATATAAATGCAAGTTGCTGCTGTAATGGTGCCGGCAGGAACTTGCGCGCTCTCAAAATATATAAAAAGAAAGTTAGGGCGAAGTGCCCGGGAGGTGCAGCAAACCCAATGAGCACTTTTTAAATTAAGCTCAAGGACGCACAGCAGTTACGGTCCATGTGGGTTCCAGCTCAGTCCCTGCTCTGGAGTTCGGTTGGGGCCTGAACCTTGCAGTGGCACTGTCACTTTGGGTTAACTATGCAGTGATAGAAGATCTTGCATTTATAAAGCCCCTTTCAGGACCTCAGAACGTCCCAATGCGCTTTACAGCCAATGAGCTTTACAGCCAATGAAGTACTTTTCAAGTGTCATCACTGTCGTAATGTAGGAAACGCGGTCGCCAATTTGTGCAGCTAATTGACCAGGTAATTATTTTCTTTAATTCGTTCATGGGATGTGGGCGTCGACGACAAGGCCAGCATTTATTGCCCATCCCTAATTGCCCTCGAGAAGGTGGCAGTGAACCGCCTTCATGAACCGCTGCAGTCCGTGTGGTGAAGGCACTCCCACAGTGCTGTTAATCTGTCCCCTTTATGTATAAAAAAGCAGTGTAACTGCAGCCTGAGAGTAATATAGGAAAGGTGCCTCTCGCAGTAGAAGACTACTCTCGGGAGCATGAACTGCACTGAAAACCAGAGTGAAGCTGCTGCAGTCGACAAATATCCTAGCACTTTGTTGAGAATGTTAGTAGGAGTCAAAAATCTGTACAAGCATAGATAGGCGAGGGGAAAAGGGAGGTTTGAATTGGGAGGACTATCGTTTGATTCGTTCAGCACTGGAGGAGACAACAGAGAAACTCTCGCCCACTTTTAAGGGACAGAGTGTGGAAGGCTTATTTCATCTGTGTTGCTGGAAAGCTGTCTGTGCAGGTACACACTGCATGTCCAAGGAAGCTCACGTAAAGATACGTGTCTTGAAATACTATGCTCTACACGTAAATAATCCCTCAGCATCCGCGTTTTAATTCAAAATTCTTCGGGAATAAAACGGGGAGTTTAAAAATGATCTTAACAACAGAAAATGCTGGAAATACTCAGCAGGCCAGGCAGCATCCGTGGAGAGAGAAACAGAGTTAACGTTTCAGGTCTGGGACCCTTCATCAGAACTGGAAAAAGCTGGAGATGTAACAGATATTAAGCAGGTGCAGAGACGGGGGGGGGCGGGGTTAGGAGGAGAGGAAGAAATAGAAAGAACATCCTGTACTTTTGTAAGAGGCAGGAAAGATAAAATGTTGCAAATGGGAATGGCAAAAATCATACTGCATGAAAAATGGGGGCAGGGATAATTATCTGAAATTGTTGAACTCAATGTTGAGTCCGGCAGCCTGCAAAGTGCCCAATCGAAAGATGAGGTGCTGTTCCTCGAGCTTACGTTGAGCTTCATTAGAACAATGCAATAGCCCGAGGACAGAGAGATCAGAGTGGGAGTGAAGCGGTGAATTAAAGTGACAGGTGACCGGAAGCTCAGGGTCACCCTTACGGACTGAACGGAGGTGTTCCGGAAAGCGGTCGCCCAATCTGCGTTTGGTCTCCCCAATGTAGAGGAGACCGCATCGTGAGCAGCGAATACAGTATATTAAATTGCAAGTACAAGTAAATCGCTGTTTCACCTGGAAGGGGTGTTTGGGGCCCTGGACAGTGGGAAGGGGGGGGGCGGTGGTGGAGGTAAAAGGTTCCCTTTTCTACATTCCTTTCCTCCCCTCCCCCCTCTCCCGGCCCCTACACTTGCTTAAAAACCTGTTCCATCTCCAGCTTTTTCCAGTTCTGACGAAGGGTCATCGACCTGAAACGTTAAATCATTTATTTTAAATGGGTTAATACCTCTGTTCAAAGTGGAGAGATGATTTGGATGCGAGTGGGTTAAACATTTGTGTGATAACATAGTCAACAATAATTTCCGCCCTGTAATTATTACCTTTTTAAAACTAGATACGCATGGCCACTGCAACTTCGGAGCCGAGATGCACGCCAGTTGATACCATTGCTTTTTTTGCGAAATAAGTTGTATTTGTGAGCTAAAATATCTTCACGTTGCATTCACGGGTTATTCCTGTTAAATCAAAGTCATTTTTGCTCAGAATATTTTTTGAACTGATCAGTAATTCAAGTGTAGGAACTTAAATGAAACAGAACAGGAGCTTTTTTTTTTTTTGCACAGTTTCAATTCGAATGGACAGATACTTTGAATTAAGCAACTACAAATTAAGAAAGAAGACTTGCAGTTCTATAGCGCTCTTCGCCACCTCAGGACGTCCCAAAGCACTTTACAGCCAATGACGCACTTTTTTGGAAGTGTAGGCGCTGTTGTAATGTAGGAAACACAGCAGCCAATTTGCGCACAGCAAGCTCCCACAAACAGCAATGTGATAATCACCAGATAATCTCTTTTAGTGATGTTGGTTGAGGGATAAATATTGGCCCAGGACACTGGGGAGAACTCCCCCTGCTCTTCTTTGAAATAGTGCCGTGGGATCCTTTACGTCCAGGAGTAAACTGAGGCGATAATCTGGCAGGGAAGATCACACACCCATTGTAACCTGCCTGATTTTCAGTCTATTGATTTCCTTCAGTGAATTGATCTATTTTGATCATCCCTACGTGATTAAACCTCCTGTAAAATAAATTAGTCCAATATGAAAAGATACATCTCCCACAAGTGATAAGTGAGCTTGCAACTGCTCTACCCTCCTGTGAGCATGAATAAGCCATTCAACCTTCAGAGATTGAGGGAGGCAATACTCTCGAGTCAATAATACAAGTCTCTCTTACGAGTGGAATAAACATTGTATTCAATCATTTCCACTGCACTCTCTATGACCTTGTATCTAGACTCATGAAATGACTGAAAAATGCAACATATATAAACTTCACACAATCGAAGATCAGGTACCATAGACAATATCTGTGGGGGGTTAAACTAGACAATGGGATTCCAATTTCAACTTCATGTAGAAATGGCCACCAGAAGTGCACTCAGAGGGATGCAATCAGCATGCGTGCCGACTCAGCCAAGTCGCAGAACCTACGCAGGCGTGTTTGCCAAGAGCCTGTTGTGTTGGCAATAAGGCAGCAGCTGACCCACATGGCATCAGCAGATATAGACACCTGCCTTCATATCATTGTCCGTCCCCCTCCGCTGTGTAGACAGGTGAAAATGCAGCAGTATTTTCCATCACCTAAGGGAAGCCATAGTGATGGCCATCTGTGATGCGCTGCCTTAAATAAGAAAACCTAAAAAGGGGTAAAAACAACTTGCTCAGAGACTTGCACTGTAACTAAATCTTCTGTTTCATCAAGATTGTGCTGAAAACACAAATTTATCACAGTAACCAGTTTATAAGAACACAAGTAGCTTGCCAGTGGTGATGCCCACAATTAATATAAAGTTTCCTTCTTGGAGTTGTGCGAGAGAGGCTCAGAAACTCACTCCACAGAGCCACCTAGTGGTCTGAGCCTGAAACTACATTGTGCCAGTTGACTCTGAAAAGTTGGAAAATGTTGACATTGTAGGAGTCTACGTACTCCTAGCAAAAAATACTGAACTCGGAGAGGTTCAACAGGAAAGGTTTAATTGTTGAGACTGCATGTTGAACACAAAATGGCGTCAGAGCCTACACCAAGTCGGACTGCCTTTCATCAGTCCACAGCTTCGACTGCTCCTCCCCCACTCTGGGCTTAACTATGTTGCAGATCGAGTTTCTTAAAGGTGTGATCCTTCTTAAAGGCATGACGCCTGATTTATAGTCTACAGACCGAAAAGCGGATTGTGTCCTTTCTGTGATCGGTACGCCACACAGCTTCCCCCAGAATCCGCTAGTAGGGAGTGTATGAACCGGCATGGTGGCTTGATGGCACGGCCGGAACGGCTCTTGGCGGTTGGTGTCGGGAGCGGGGCGGTCAGACGCGTCGGGCTCTTAGGCGGTCTGCCCCGCGGTGGGGGTTGGCCCACTTGAACGGGTTCGTCGGGCTCTAGGTGCGCCAGCTTGAGCCGGTCGACCGACACCTTGTCAGTTCTGCCGCCCACTTCGAGGAGGAAGAACTTGTTCCCCGTCTGGAGTACCTTGTAGGGTCCGTCGTATGGGGGCCGTAGAGGTCCTCGGTGGGCGTCATGGCGCACGAAAACAAATTTGGCCATGTGCAGGCTAGGTGGTACGCGGGTTGCTGGTTCGCCGTGCCGGCCGGTGGATACTGGAGCGAACTGTTGTGCTCGGTTGGTGAAAGCGCGGCGTTGCTGGTCAGCCGACCAGGGGGTCGCAGCGGTGGGCAGGAACTCTCTGGGTATGCGCAGCGGCTGGCCGTACACGAGTTCCGCCGCCGAGCCTTGCAGGTCTTCCTTGACCGCGGAGCATAGGCCAAGTAGCGCCCACGGGAGGCGGTCAATCCAAGCCTCGTCCTCGAGGCTGGCGCGGAGGGACGCCTTCATGGACCTGTGGAATCGCTCGCACAGTCCGTTGGCTTGGGGGTGGTAAGCCGTGGTGCGGTGAACGGCCACCCCGCGGTTTCGGGCGATGGCGGCCCACAGATCAGAGGTGAACTGCGGGCCTCTATCCGATGTCATGTCGGTGGGGACGCCGAACCGAGCAACCCAGGTGCCGATGAACGCCCTCGCGATATCGGCGGTGGTGGTGGACGTCAGTGGAATGGCCTCGGGCCAGCGGGTGGTACGGTCCACGATTGTCAGCAGGTGCGTGTGACCTTGTGATGGCGGCAGGGGGCTGACGAGGTCGATGTGGACGTGGTCAAACCTTCTTTCTGGCACGGTGAACTCCTCGAGTGGGGCTTTGACGTGCTGGTGGATTTTGGCACGCTGGCAAGCTATGCAGGATCTGGACCAGACGCGCACATCTTTGCGCAGGCCGCGCCAGACAAATCGGTTGGCCACCAGTCTAATGGACGCGCGGGTGCCGGGGTGTGAGAGGCCGTGGACGATGTTGAACACCCGTTTTCGCCAGGACGCCGGGACTATGGGGTGGGGTTGCGCCAAGGAGGTGTTGCATTTGACTGTGACGGCGGACGGGCCGCAGGCGACGTCGGTCAGTCGCAGCCCTGGGAGGGGTGTGGGCGCGGAGAGCAGATCGGGGTCAGTGCGTTGCTCCACTGCCAGTTGAGCATAGTCCACTGCCAGGTGGGCGCCGTGGCAGGATAGGCAGTCGGCCACCACGTTGCCTCGACCGGATGTCCGTGGTGAATTCGGACACCGCGGCGAGCTGGCGTTGTTGCCTGGCTGACCACGGGTCCGCAGATTTCGCCATCGCGAATGTCAGGGGTTTGTGGTCGACAAACGCGGTGAAGGGGCGGCCCTCCAGAAGAAATCTAAAATGGCGGACTGCCAGGTACAGTGCGAGGAGCTCGCGGTCAAAGGCGCTGTATTTGGCCTCCGGGGGGCGCAGTTGGTGGCTGAAAAAGGCCAGCGGTTGCCAGGCCCCGTCGACCCACTGTTCGTACACGGCGCCGACCATGTGGTCGGAGGCGTCCGTGATGAGGGCCACCCTGGCATTGGGCTGTGGGTGAGCGAGCATGGTGGCGTCAGCGAGCGCCTTTTTGGTCGAGTCGAAAGTGGTCAACATGTCCGCCAACCACTCGATCGCCATTCTGTCTTTCTTACCCCGGAGGGCTTCGTATAGGGGCCGCATGAGGGAGGCCGCTCCGGGAATGAAGCGGTTGTAAAAGTTGATCATCCCCAAGAACTCCTGGAGACCTTTGATGGTGGTAGGCCGGGGGAACTGCTGGACGGCTTGCACCTTGGCGGGCAGGGGAATGGCTCCGTCCTGCGTGATGTGGTGGCCGAGGAATTCGATCCTGCTGAGGCCGAATTGGCACTTGGCTGGGCTGATGATGAGCCCGTGCTCAGAGCCGCTGGAACAGGGTACGGAGGTGCTCGATGTGTTCCTGCTTGGAGGAA
This sequence comes from Somniosus microcephalus, assembly GCF_052327205.1. Classification (NCBI taxonomy): domain Eukaryota; kingdom Metazoa; phylum Chordata; class Chondrichthyes; order Squaliformes; family Somniosidae; genus Somniosus; species Somniosus microcephalus. The sequence continues at coordinate 105,249,231 of NC_141001.1, forward strand.
CTAGCTACCAGGATGTCATCCAGGTAGACAAAGAGGAACTTCAGGTCCCGGAGGACCGAGTCCATGAGCCGCTGGAAGGCCTGGGCCGCGTTTTTGAGGCCGAAGGGCATTCGGAGGAACTCGAATAGCCCAAAAGGGGTGATTATGGCCGTCTTGGGAACGTCCGTGGGGTGGACTGGCACCTGATGGTAACCGCGCACCAGGTCGACTTTGGAGAAGACTGAGCGGCCGGCCAGTCTAGCCGAGAAGTCTTGAACGTGCGGTATGGGGTACCGATCCGGCGTGGTGGCGTCGTTTAGGCGCCGGTAGTCCCCGCAGGGGCGCCATCCCCCATCGGGTTTGGTGGCGATGTGGAGTGGGGAGGCCCAGGGGTTGTTGGAGCGGCGGATGATGCCGAGCTGTTCCATTGTGGCGATCTCCAGCTTGGCCGGGTCCAGCCTGCGGGCGTGGGCATACACCGGTGGGCCTGTGGTGGGGATGAAGTGTTCTACCCCGTGCTTAGCAACTTTCGCGGAGAAGGTCGCCAATGTAGGAGTCTATGTACTCCTAGCAAAAAATACTGAACTCGGAGAGGTTCAACAGAAAAGGTTTAATTGTCGAGACTGCATGTTGAACACAAAATGGCATCAGAGCCTACACCAAGTCGGACTGCCTTTCATCAGTCCACAGCTTCGACTGCTCCTCCCCCGCTCTGGGCTTAACTATGTTGCAGATCGAGTTTCTTAAAGGTGTGATCCTTCTTAAAGGCATGACGCCTGATTTATCGTCTACGGACCGAAAAGCGGATTGTGTCCTTTCTGTGATCGGTACGCCACAACATAACAATTTACAATGGGACATGTTGCCAGCAAAGGGATAACAGGAAGTAAAGTTTATGGACAGGAAGTAGATGACATATACATTGAAACTAAAGTACATACATTTGGTAACCACAAGTTCATTCATAAGACTATTGGTAAGGTGTTACACTTTGTTGCAGCAAAGCATCTTTGCAGCTTAAGTTCAAAATACCCATGGTCTAACATCTAGAATGTCATGCAGCAACCTTATCTCTTAGTAGTTATCATTTACCAGTTGTATTACCACTTCCAAGATGTAAAGAACAGAACACTTCAGAATAGAAGCTTTAGTCTTCATTACATAGGATATACAGCACAGAAACAGGCCATTCGGCCCAACCAGTCCATGCTGCTGTTTATTCTCCACTCGAGCCTCTTTGTATCCTTCCTCATCTAACTCTATCAGCGTAACCCTCTATTCCCTTCTCCCTCATATGCTTGTCTAGCCTCCCCTTAAATGCATCTATACTATTCACCTCAACCACTCCCTGTGGTAGCGAGTTCCACATTCTCACCACTCTCTGGGCAAGGAAGTTTCTGCTGAATTCCTTATTGGATTTCTCGGTGACTACCTTATATTGATGGCCTCTAGTTTTGCTTTTCCCCACAAGTGGAAACACTCTCTTGTGTCAACTCTATCAAAACCTCTCCTCATTTTAAATGTCTCTATTAGGTCACCGCTTATCTTTCTCTTTTCAAGAGAAAAGAGACTCAGCCTGTTCATCCTTTCCTGATAGGTATACCCTCGCATTTCAGGTATCATTCTTGTAAATAATTTTTGCACCCTCTCCAGTGCCTCTATCATTTTTATAATATGGCAACCAGAATTGTACGCAGTACTCCAAGTGTGGTCTAACCAAGGTTCAATACAAGTTCACTATAACTTCTCTACTTTTCAATTATATCCCTCGAGAAATAAACGCTAGTGCTTAGTTTTTTTTTTAAACCTGCGTCGTTACTTTTAGTGATTTGTGTATTTGTACTCACAGATCCCTTTGCTCATCGACCCCATTTAGATTCTTATTTTCCAAGTAATACATGACCTCGTTATTTTTCTTACCAAAATGTAATACCTCACACTTGTCTGTGTTGAAATTAATTCACCAATTATATACCCATTCTCCAAGTTTATTAATGTCTTCTTGTAATTTGTTGCAGTCCTCCTCAGTATTGACTATCCTCACCTCCCCCCCTCTCTAATTTGGTATCATGGGCCACAGAAATGCATGTTATGGAGCCTCTATGATTTATAAATCTCTGTTCCTGTTAGTCTCTAGATGCTGATACGAACACGTCAGAAGAGCAGCTTGATAGCACTCTCAGAGATCCAGAGGAGAGGAGCACCTCCCAGGCTCAGCTTCCCTCTCACCAATGCCAGCACCAGCACGACTGCACATAACCCAGAGGATGCACTTGCTCAGCTTACGAAGGTTGGACCAGGTGAGTTGCAGGGCAGCAGTGCAGAGGAGGAGAAGCGGGGAACCTGCTGCCTGGATGGCCACATGGCTGCCCATCAATGACCCCCTGGAAAGTCCAGCAGTGCAGTGAAATTGGACACTTCGGGCCCCCACTTAGCTGAAAGATGAAGTAGTAAACGTAAAGCACGATTGCTTCATGACAAAGTGTGGCAGGGAAACCACAAGAGGAAACGAACAGCTCAATTTGGTAATGGTAAGTGAGAGAGAGAGAGAGAGAACCTTATATAGTAATCTATGAGCTATTAAACAAAATAGATGAGGTTGACCTGAAGCACTACTTCAAGGTAAGCTAGGATACAAGGCACATAGGTTAGGACTGGTGGGAATTTGGAACAAATGTCTGGATGAACCTCTTTAAACAGAGTGATCGACACTTGGAATGGTCAATGGGTAGGAAAGTGGAGGCAAAAACATTAGCTTCATCCAAGAGTCTATTAGATGGTGTTGTGGCAGAACCACTGAATGACTCTGGCTAACTGTATATAATTCTCTTTAACGATGTTCTAACACCAGCCTAAACCTGTACCATTGTGTTAGGCATTACTGTGTTTTGTATATAGAGTTTGCATGTACAGGCCGTGGCCCCTTTAAGAGCGCGGGAAAACGCGGACAAATGCAATGGCATCACGTCGCAAACCACGGGACTGCCCAGTCAGTCCTCGTGGCATCTCCGTTGAGTAAAGACCTGTTTAATTGTTCCCCTGTGTCGATCTCAGTTATTCATAGGAATTCGTTAATTCCTACATTGGTGACCCCGTTTTTGTGAACGTTTTCACAAAAGAGCACAGCATGGAAGCAAACGCCATTTCGCTAAAGCTACCGCAGTTCTGGGAGCAGCAAGCGCCCTCGTGGTTTATTCAGGTCGAGGCCCAGTTCGCCCTGAGGAACATCGATGCGGATCAGACCAAGTATCTTTACGTGGTCTCCGCACTCGACAGCTCTACCGCCTCTCAGATCGTCAGCCTCCTCGAAAACCCCCCAACGGAGCGCAAGTATGAAACCCTCAAAGCGCGGTTACTGCAGGTTTTCGGGCTCACAAAAGCAGAGCGCGCCCGTCGATTACTCGCTATGCCCGAGCTCGGGGACTCCAAGCCATCAGAGTTGATGAGCCAAATGCTCACACTCCTGGGCTCAGAACGGGAATGTTTCCTATTCCGCGAGATTTTCCTCAGCCAACTGCTTGAACAGGTACAAGCTGCCCTGGCCAGATCTGAAACTGAAGACTGCGCAACACTCGCTGCGGAGGCTGACAAAATTTTCACTGTAACTCGGCATTACTGCTCCGCCACGAGGCACCCATCCCCTGCAGACACCGCCCCAGCCCGTCCGCCTGCTGGGCTGTGTTTCTACCACGCGCAGTTCGGCACGAAAGCGAAGCGTTGCCGCCCTCCCTGCAGTTTTCCCCAAAAATACCAACGACTGACACTGCGACCACCGAGGAACGGGTCTAACGGGCACCCTGCAGTCGCGATGGCGATCGGCAATGCGGGAAAATTGCTCTTCATCACCGATACTCTCTCCGGTCGTCGTTTTCTGTGCGACACCGGAGCGCAGTGCAACATTTTACCCGCGTCCGCCCTCGATGTGCAGACGGGGAATCACGGCCCCGCCCTTGAAGTGGCCAATGGCGGAACAATTCGGACCTTCGGCAGACGGTGAGTGGAGCTGTGCCTCGGGGGGCAACGTTTTCACTGGGAGTTTGTTACGGCCAAAGTTTCCCAGCCCCTCCTCGGCGCAGATTTCCTGTGCGCCAACAGCCTCCTGGTCGACGTTCGGAACCGGCGGCTGATCAACACAGCAACTTTGAATTCTCTTCCGTGTTACCGCAGTAACACTATGTCACGCACCGTCTCCTGTGCGTTCCCGACTCCTGATGAGTTCGCTCGCCTGCTCAGCGAATTCCCCGACCTGACAAGACCCACGTTCTCCTCCACAGCCACGAAACATGGTGTGGAACACCACATCACCACCAACGGCCCCCCCGGTCTACGCGCGGGCCCGGCGCCTAGAACCTGGCAAGCTGGCGGTCGCAAAGGCGGAGTTCGCAACCATGGAACGGTTAGGGATTATTCGCCGGTCGAATAGTCCCTGGTCTTCACCCCTCCATATCGTCCCGAAGCCTGGCGGCGGATGGTGGCCATGCGGCGACTGTCGACGACTAAACGACACCACCACTCCTGATCGGTACCCGATCCCCCATATCCAGGATTTCTGCGCCGATTTGGCAGGGAACACCGTGTTCTCAAAAGTCGACCTCGTCCGAGGCTACCACCAGGTCCCAGTTCAGCCACAAGACGTCCAGAAGACCGCAGTCATCACCCCATTCGGCCTCTTCGAGTTTTTACGGATGCTGTTTGAGTTAAAGAACGCCGCCCAGGCTTTCCAACGCCTGATGGACTCCGTGCTGCGGGACCTCAAGTTCCTCTTCGTCTACCTGGACGATATTCTAATTGCCAGTCCTACTAAGGAAGAACATACCTGTCACCTACGCACCCTTTTTTGACGCCTCAGCCAACACGGCCTGATTATCAACCCGGCCAAGTGTCAGTTTGGCCTGCACCAGATTGACTTCCTGAGGCATCGCATCACCTCAGAGGGAGTGGTTCCTTTACCTTCGAAGATAGAGGCGGTGACATCCTTTCCACGCCCGCAGAGCATAAAGGCCCTGCAGGAATTTCGAGGCATGGTAAACTTTTACCACCGTTTCGTGCCTAAGGCGGCACTACTCATGCAGCCCCTGTACGAGGCCCTCAAGGGCAAGACTGGCAAGAACCCGGTAGACTGGACGGATGACATGGCCCGAGCGTTCGCCGACACCAAAAGCGCCTTAGCCAACGCGATTATGCTGGTGCACCCGCTGCCAGGAGCCACCATCGCCCTCACCACCGACGCGTCGGACTACGCAGTCGGTGCCTTTGCAACAGCAGTGGGTGAACAGGACGTGGCAGCCGTTGTCATTCTTCAGCCGTCAACTACAGCAGAACGAGAGAGCATACAGCACGTTCGACCGGGAGTTGCTTGCCCTTTTTCTGGCCATCTGCCATTTTCGGTTCCTTCTGGAAGGACGTCCTTTCACCGCTTTTGTGGACCATAAGCCGCTGACCTTTGCAATATCCAAGACCGCCGAACCGTGGTCAGCCCGACAGCAGTGTCAACTGACCTACATATCCGAATTCACCACGGATATACGGCACGTGGCCGGTAAGGACAACTTGGTGATGGACTGCCTCTCCCGCGCGATTGTCAATACGGTTCATTTGGGCATCGACTACGCCCTCATGGCAGCGGACCAAGCCTCAGACCCGGAAGTCCAAGCTTACCGAACAGCCATCACTGGCCTCCAGTTGGCCGATGTCAAGTTCCATTCGGCAGGTACCACGCTGTTGTGTGACGTCTCCGTACAGGATCCTCGCCCTGTCGTGCCGGTCGTCTGGCGCCGCAAAGTGTTCGATGCCATACATGGGTTGTCACACCCTGGAATGAAGGCCTCTCAGAAACAGATGTCAGCGAAATTTGTATGGCATGGCATGCATAAAGATGTCCGCGACTGGGCCAACACCTGCGTGGTCTGCCAAAAGGCCAAGGTACAGCGCCACATCAAAGCTCCATTGGTCGCCTTCACAGTTCCGGAGCGACGTTTTGACCACGTCAACGTGGACCTGGTAGGGCCACTCCCACCCTCCCATGGTTTTTCACACATCCTGACCATGGTTGACTGCACCACCAGATGGCCAGAGGCGGTCCCCCTATCATCCACTACTTCGGCGGACGTGGCCAGGGCGTTCATTTCCTCCTGGATCGCCCGTTTCGGAGTACCCGCCGATATTTCGTCAGACAGGGGACCGCAGTTTTCCTCCGAATTCTGGAATGCAGTGGCCCAAGGACTCGGTGTCAAATTACACCGCACCACAGCCTACCACCCACAGGCGAATGGCCTCTGCGAACGCTTCCACCGGTCAATGAAGGCCGCCCTGAGAGCCAGCCTCCAGGACGCTGGATGGGCAGACAAGCTACCGTGGGTCCTGTTAGGCCTTCGCACGGCCCCCAAAGAAGACCTTCACTCGTCATCAGCGGAGCTTGTGTATGGTCAGCCGCTGCGGGTCCCAGGGGACTTCCTACCAACATCGACAGAGCAATGGTCCGCATCTGCCCAGCTTGCTAGACACCAAGAGGCGGCCAGATGTTTCGCACCAATGCCCACTTCGCACCACGGGCCGCAGAGGTCACACGTTCCCACGGAGCTGCACAAGGCTGAATACGTTTTTATTTGCCATGACGCACATAGGGATCCGCTCAAGGCCCCATATACCGGTCCCTTCTGCGTGTTGGAAGCAGGGGACAAAACCTTCACAGTAGATGTCGGTGGGAAACCGGACCACATTTCGGTCGACCGCTTAAAGCCAGCACATTTGGACCTCGACCGCCCCGTCGAGACAGCACAACCGCCGAGACGGGGTCGGCCACCCATCGTCGTTACGGCACACCAAGTGCGACCGCCCGCCAGACCGCCAGCCGCCCAGCAGCCTCCACCTCGAGAGTACAGGAGTCGTTCTGACAGGCTTGTCAGACCCCCTCACCGTTTGACTTTGTCCGTTAAAGCGAATTCTGGGGGGGGCGCATGTGGCAGAACCACTGAATGACTCTGGCTAACTGTATATAATTCTCTTTAACGATGTTCTAACACCAGCCTAAACCTGTACCATTGTGTTAGGCATGACTGTGTTTTGTATATAGAGTTTGCATGTATGGGGCGTGGCCCCTTTAAGAGCGCGGGAAAACGCGGGCAAACGCAATGACGCCACGTCGCAAACCACGGGACTGCCCAGTCAGTCCTTGTGGCATCTCCGTTGAGTAAAGACCTGTTTAATTGTTCCCCTGTGTCGATCTCAGTTATTCATAGGAATTCGTTAATTCCTACAGTGTAATAATATCTTTTATTCTGGCTAGACGAGCTAAGAGGGACTGAATGATCTCCCTCATTGGCATCTATCTTATGACCTTGTGATCACAAATGTAGTGAAATGCTGCTAGCATTGGATTCAATTCAATTGCGATTGAAGATATATGGCAGTTTAGAATTTGATTAAAAGCTTTTTATCTTGCAAGTTTGATAGACCTTTCCCCACCCATTTAGGAGTGCTCTTGGACCCATTTCCTGACCTCTCCAAATGCTCCCAGGCCCCAGCGCACCGAGTGCTCCCAGGCCCCAGCGCACCGAGTGCTCCCAGGCCCCAGCGCACCGAGTGCTCCCAGGCCCCAGCGCACCGAGTGCTCCCAGGCCCCAGCGCACCGAGTGCTCCCAGGCCCCAGCGCACCGAGTGCTCCCAGGCCCCAGCGCACCGAGTGCTCCCAGGCCCCAGTGCACCGAGTGCTCCCAGGCCCCAGCGCACCGAGTGCTCCCAGGCCCCAGCGCACCGAGTGCTCCCAGACCCCAGCGCACCGAGTGCTTCCAGACCCCAGCGCACCGAGTGCTCCCAGACCCCAGCCATTACTCCCCACCAAGTCCTCACAGTTTCCACAGCCCAAACACATAGAGCCCAAACATCCCTTCCCAGTTCTAACCCAAGTCCCAGTCACCAAAATTCCTCCCAGCCCCAACCAAATCTCTACCTAAGCCCCCAACTCCCACCCCCCATCCTCTCTCTCTCTCGTGTGCGTGTTCCAGCAGTCCTCAAACAGCTTCTCCCTACTTGATCCAACCTCCCACTTCCAACCTGGTACTTCTTGGTTACCAACTTGCTGTCTACCCCCAGGGCTAAAGAGATAAGAGCAACAAAATTTAGTGCATCGATAAAGGAACATGTGCTAGATCCATACAGAGAGAATCGAGCGAGGAGACACAAAAGTGAGAGAAAGAGGTGGAAAAGAGTGAGAGAAATATAAGGATCGAAAGCACAACGTGAAGTGTGTGTGGCAGCCATGCCGAGAGAGAAAAAAGCTGTAAGAGAAACATTACATTGATTCAGTGACACACAAACACACACGCATATTCACACACACACACACACATTCATTCATACACACACACACACACATTCTCTCAAACTCACATTCACACACTCACATTCACACACACACACTCAGACACACATTCAGACAGAGACACACAGACACACACCCACCCTCACACACAAAGGACGGGAGAGAATTGCAGGAAGAAAGAGAGAAAATTTAATTTTTTTCTCCATGAACACCAAAGGAAATCAACTGGTACTCAGAAATGTTCCCATAAGTGAAACATGTGTAACTTCAATATAAAGCCAACTGATACCTGGGAAGGTAGAAAGATATAATTCAATTGAGAGGACCCTGATGGCACTGTGAGCAAGGAGAGAACAGCTTGAGTGATTTATGTAGCTATCAGGTCCCTCAAGATTGAATTACAGCCTTATATCCCCCCCCCAAATATTTGCTGTTTGAGGTAAAACAATACACTTCAGAAGACATACGCCTGTAGTCTGGACAAAAATGAATGGTGATAGGCCCATGGAACTGGCAGCATGTTATAGAATTGGCGCTGTAGAGCTTGAGGTTCGGCTCTTCAAAATAAAAGACAAGTGCCTGAAGGAGTCGGTGGTAAGATTCAATAACAAAAAAATTACCTAGAGGAGTTGGACAGCAGCTAAAATTGAATCAAAAGTATTTTTTTTTCTTACCAGCTGTGTCAGGAAGATTAACGATGTGGAAGAAATGGGAGTATCTCTATGGCATTTGACCTAAAGGATAATTATGATTGTGTGACAGGTAGTGTGGTATAATCACTCAGGCTCAGGCTGAACTCTGCGTCCTGCCATGTGTAGCCAGCAGACTTGCATCTCACCACACCTCTCACTCAACACTCAACTCAGCAGTGTAAGAGCACGGTGCGTTTACAGCTCTCTGTGGTGCCGAAATATTCATATTGTGCAAAGACGCTAAAATAAAAGGGAAAAGTAAGCTTAGAAAATTCCTAGGGCCACCTGAGCAATTCTGAAATGTGGCTTTGCACCAAATTGTAGTCATCCTGGCCCTGAATCTGCGGCCGGAGGCTTCCCGCGGGTGGATGCCCCCGACCAGCAAAAAAAAAATCTACGCACTTACCTGATGGTCCCGGAGTTTCGGACACTCGCGCTCCTGGGCCTCTACGCGTAGGCCTGTGTAGAGGCCCACGTATCCCAGAGGCGCAGGCGGTTCGCAAGCGCCCCTGGGATCACGTGGGCTGGTCCAACCAAGGAAAGAAAGGGAATCCCCATTCATATTTATGAGGATTCCTTATACACGGAGCCTCCATATGTATGAATGGGAATGCCCCCAAAAATACACCAACACTTCATATAAATTCTTTTTTAAAATCACATATTTAAAATTAATCAAAATGGCATTTAATTAAATATCTAAAACAAAAATGTTACTGTTTGAAAATTAAATTTACATATTTTAAAGGGTCTAAAATAAACTTAACTTACTGCACAGGTTTTTTAATGTATAAATTATAGAAAAAAAATTATTTCTCTGTTCTTCAAAAGTCTTACGCTGGTGAAAGCAGGCCATTGAATGGCAGAACAGGCTCGAGGGGCTGAAGGCCTACTCCTGTTCCTATGTAGCATCCAATTTTATTAAAGATCCAATGTATCATAAGCCTTGCATTCAAAAGTAACCCATGGTACAATTAATTCAAGATCATGATCTGTAAATTGAAATAGGTTCAGTGCACACTTGTCATGCACATGAAGATCTGAATGTTGCCCATTATTCATTGAAACATTGTCCACCAGGTTTAGGATTGGTTTCCGAGGATGTCTTCAGTTATAATGTGACAATCCCCATGGAAAGTTATAAAATTAGTCTACAGCTGACAACCTATTAAATGACCCATTTCAGTTGACATAAAGAGACTAAGTGCAGCTTGAGATCTCGTTTATACTTGCCAAGCATCCTGTAGCCGGAACCCATCCACTTCATGTTCTACAAACTTCCCCTCATCATATTTAAGCTCTGATTTCACAGTGGAGGATCTCTTCACTGTGAATATGCTCTTGCTATGCAATTTATTCCAACATGAAGATTATAAAAATTCAATGATGCACTTTATGTCATGCCATATATTAAAATAATCTTATATCAAGCTGGCTGTTTCAGCGCAGAGCAAATGCGCTGAATGTTATCATGGCCAACAATGCTGCTTACAATATTATTGCTGTCACAATTGGTGTGAAAGTGGTTTGGCATGTTAAGAACATGGATATAGAGGCACTGGAGAAGGCGTAAAAAGAAAAGATTTACAATGATGCTACCAGAACGGAGGGGTTACAACTATCAGAAAAGACTGAACAGACTGGAGCTCTTTTCTCCAGAAAAAGATAGAAGGCTGAGGGGTGACCCAATAGAGGTCTTTAAAATCATGACGTGGTTTGATAGGGTAGGCGCAGGGAAGATGTTTCCACTTGATAGGGCCAAAACCACATGACACAAATATAAGATCGCTACTAATGAATCCAATAAGGAATTAAGGAGAAACTTCTTTACCCAAAGAGCAGTTAGAATGTGGAACTTGCTACCATATGGAGTAGTCGAGACAAATAGCATAAATGCATTTAAGGAGAAGTTAGACGTCCTGGCCCAATATTTATCCCTCAACCAACACCACTAAAAAACAGATTATCTGGTCATTGGGAGCTTACTGTGCACAAATTGGCTGCCGCGTTTCCTACATTACAACAGTGACTGCACTTCAGAAAGTACTTCATTGGCTGTAAAGTGCTTTGGGACGTCCAGTGGTCGTGAAAGGCGCTATATAAATGCAAGTCTTTCTTTCTTTCTAGGTAAGCACATGAGGGAAAAAGGAACAGAAGGCTATGCTGATAGGGTGAGATGAAGAGGGGTGGGAGGAGGCTCGTGTGGAGCATAAACACCAGCATAGACCAGTTGGGCCGAATGGCCTGTTTCTGTGCTGTAAATTCTATGTAACATTCATCCTGCAATCTATGTGAAATTTTTTTGACAGAGAGAACAAAAAGAATTCCTGGATTCCTAAAGCATCTTACTATGCCATAAAACATCTCGAGGTGCTTTGAGATGATAGTGTATTGCTGTTAGAGTTGTCTGGGAACCAACTGTGCTACACTCACCATTTTGAACATAGGAACAGGCGTAGGCTATTGGGCCCCTCACGGGGCAACCGGTGAGATATGGTGCTGGTGCCCTGAAAATGTTGATTGAAGATACAAGAGTTTTCTATCCCAATTGTTGATTCATATCATTACCTGGGTGCTCTGGTCACTGTTGGTAAATAAGCGAATGCTGCAGCCATTCTGCACCAGCAAAATCTCACAAACAGCAGTGAGATCAATGGCCAGTGAATCTGTTTTTTTCTTCTGGTGGTATGGCTGAGGGTAGAATGTTGATCCGGACACTGGAGTAACTCCCGACTGTTCTTCACGGGAATTTTAATACTTACCAAGGTGGAGGAGGCAGAGACCATCGCATATTTAAGGGAAAGTTGGAGACAGGGCAATGGGATTAGTTTTGGATTTCTCTAGCCAAGAGCTGGCTCAGACGCAATGGAAACTTCTTTGGTTCTGTATGAGGCTCCGGATAATGCCTCTCGGCAGCTGTTGACACAGGTCGAAGAATTTTCTCCTCAGCAATATGATGGACAAATGCCTTCAGGATGATGGTATGCAGTGGCAGCCACCATCATGTTCTGGACATCAAGTCCAATGCTGTTTACCAGGCTTATTTGTCACTATCTGTTTAATCAAAGTCCTTACATAGCAGGGTTTGGAAAAACAACAACTTGCATTTATGTAGTGTCTTTAACACAGAGAAACATCCCAAGGTGCTTCAGAGAGATGTAATCAGACTAAAATCAGATGCTCAGTCAAAGAAGGAGAGGTTAGGAAGGGTGACTAAAAGCTTGGTCAAAGATGTAGGTTTTAAAAAGGGTCTTAAAGGGGGAGATGGAGGTGAAGAGGCGGAGGGGTTGAGGGATGGAATTACAGAGCATGGGACTTAGACGGCTAAAGGCACAACTGCCAATGGTGGGGCAATAGAAAGGATGATGCAAAAGAGGCCAGATTTGGAGGAACAGAGAATTCTTTGGAGGTTATAAGGCTCGAGCAGGTTACTGAGATAGAAAGAATCAAGGCCATGGAGGTATTTAAACCCAAGGAAGAGAATTTTAATTTGGAGGCACTGGGGGACTGGGAGCTAATGTAGGTCAGCAAGGACAGGGGTGATGGATGAGCTGGACTTGGTGTTGGATAGGATACAGGCAGCAGTGTTTTGGAAGAGCTGAAGTTCACAAAGCATGGAGGATGGTAGGCCGGCCAGGAGAGGATTAGTGAAAGTGACAAAGGCAGGGATAAGGGTTTTAGCAGCAGATGAACTGAGACAGGTGCAGAGGCAGGCGAGGTGACTGAGGTGGATGTAGCCAGTCTTTGCAAAGGAGAACATGAGGTTGTAGAGTCAGTCTAGGCTGAATAAAACGTTGAGGTTGCGAACAGTCTGGTTCAACCCAAGACAGTGGCTGGGGAGGTGGATGGACTCCGTGGTAATGGTACAGAGTTTGTGGTGGGGCCGAAGACAATGGCTTCAGTATTCCCAATGTTTAACTGGAGGAAATTGCGGCTCATCCAAGAGTGAACGTCGGACAAGCAGTCTGACAACACAAAGGCAATTGAGGGTCCAAGACAGATGGTGGAGAGGTAGCACTAGGTCTCTTCAGCGTACATCTGGAAGTTGTCCCCGCGTCTTCAGATGATGTTGCCAAGGGGGAGCCTATAGATGAGAGAGAGCTGGGGGCGAAAGATGAAATTCTTAGAATTCCAAAGGTAACGGTGTGGGATGGGAAGAGAATCCCAAGAGATGCTCCGACCACGATTGGATAGGTAAAATGAGGCCAAGTGAGGGCAGCCCCACTGAGCTGGAAAATGGAGGGGAGGTGCTGGAGGAGGATGATATGGTCGATCATGTCAAAGGCTGTAGAGAGGGTGATGAGGAGGGATAATACAGTCACAGAGGATGTCATTTGTGACTTTAATCAGGGCCATTTCAATGCTGTGGCAGTGGTGGATACCCAATGGGAGGGAGTCAAACACAGAGTTATGGGAGAGATGGGGCATAGATTTGGGAGGCAAGAATACATTCAAAGACCTGAAGAGGAAAGGCAGGTTGGAGATGGGGTGGTTTGTAAGGATTGAAGGGTTGAGACTGTCTTTTTGAGAATGGGTGTGATGGCAGTGGATTTCAAAGAGAGGAGAACAGTCCCTGAGGAGAGGGAAGCATTTACAATGTCAAAAAAGCTGTATCAGCTATAGGGTTGACTTCACTTCCAAGGTATTGAGTGACATGTCAGTGTAGACTGGAGTTCTCTCACCCTGCAATGAATTTGCCCTTTCACCACAGATTCACCTCTCAGCTTGATCTTGGATCTCACATATGGAAGGAAGTCCTTCTGTTCAGTCCCCAGGAGCTCTGAACAGGCAAGGAGAACTGTATGGACACATCTTGTATGCGACAGTTCAACCTGAATTCGACCTCTGCTGTCATTGTAAAAGGAGGAGAAAGACTAGAGCAGCCTTCGCTCTTTCTTAGTGTGGTTCTGAAGAACTAATTCCATGTACGGAATCCACCAGAGAACTCAGGTACTGATACGAATCAACTATTGGAATAGATGATCCTTGTCTCTTCAATCAACATTTTAGGGGCACCAGCACCGTGGCTCACTAGTTGCCCCATTGCTCAAAATGGTGTGTGTAGCACAGTTGGTTCCCAGACAACTCTAACACCAATACACTATCATCTCAAAGAGGTATCACAACTCTTTCAGAAATGATTTCAGACGCTTTGGGGTAGGATTTTGCGGGTGGGGGCGGGGGGGGGAGGAGGGGCTGGTGGCTATCAGCAGGCGTGATCGGTGGCAGGTTGGGTGGGAATATTTTCTTTTGACAGCGAGTCGGGACCCGCCGCCACGCACCTTTACCAAATGTCGGGTCTGCCAGCACTGCGCAGACCCGACATGCAGCGGCGGGGGAGGCAATTAAAATCATTGGTGGCTTGTTTACAGCCACTTATCAATGCTTTATTCCCAGCTTTTTGATTTTGACAGGTCAGCCACCGGTTTCCCGCTGTGCCTAGACCTCGTCAGTGAAACTGAGGCAGGAGGTCACTCATCATTGTTTCAGCTGATGAGTTGACAGCTTCAAATGTCAAGTCAAAGCACCCAGCTGATTGAGAAATGTTTCCTTAGCCACTAGCTTCTATAAACTGCATTTCCACTACAGATTCAGAATACTGCAAGTCTTTACACAAGTCTCCATCCAGTCTGACCACATTACCTTTCCCACCATTGACAGATCACCTCTGTCATCTCTATTTCACCTGCCATCTATTCCATCAACATTGGTGCACTTTATACTCCCTGACCTTGGTCCTCAGAATCCCACAATGATCAGCCCGAACACCAGCATCACCAGGCACACCTGCAGCACCAACAACAACACCAACCTTCTCTGCAATCACCTGGTGCTGCACAGGACAGAGGGCATCAGCACCAGACTACATTGCTGCCCGGGAGGCTGTACACCCTGGCTGCCACATGATGTGCCAGGTTGGCACCACCCCACACCAACACCATAAAGCAGCCCTACAATGTCCAAGCCATTGCTTTCACACTCATGACCATTGCGGGGGTACCGTTATGTCTCACCATTCACTGCAACTCACTAAGCCACTTCCAAAGGTGCACACAAATCTGTCCCATAATGCAAAGTGTTGAAAATAAAGGTTTTAATGTTTGACACTACATTAACAGAAACTTTACATGAACACTGGATAAAACACACAAGTGACTACCCGTGTGTGTTGTTGTTGGTATGATTGCAGTAGGATGAGGGTGAGTGTGAGGGGTGGCTAGTGAGATGGGGAAGTGATAATGTAGAGAGAGGGGGGGACGGGTGGAGGTGCAAGGTAAGTTGGTGTGAGTAAGGATGTGCAGGAGTAGGGTAGGGAAGGCAGAGTGATGGGGATGTGATGAGAGGCACAGCAGGATGAGGTTGAGTGTGGCTTTGTACTAATGTTTCCTGATCCACTGAGATCATTGAAAAGTTTGTGGCACTGCAGCCTGGTCCTCCTGACCACATCCCTGCTTGTGCCCTCCTCTGCCATGTGCAACCAGAATCCACCCATGGGAAGGGAAGAGGACCTCCCTGTGTGCTGTGCCTCCCTCCATAAACATATGGAGGGAGCCTGGGTGCAGCCCTGCACCTGTGTGCAGTACCTCAATGCTGTAGAACACTGACAGCACAACTGTCAAAAATTAAGTTGGGCGTGGTCCCTTTAAGGAAACCGGCTGATGATGCGTCATCAAATGGCATCATCAGACCCGCTTCTTTCAATTGGCCGTGAAACTCGCTGGGCGGGCTTAACAAGCCCAATCAGGGTAAATTTATTCCACACGGCGGGCTGGAGCCGGCAGTGGGGCCTTGACCCGCCACTAACGTCGCCCGCCGTGGACCCACCGAGGTTAGTAAAATCCAGCCCTTTGAGATTGCCCCTTGCAATGCCATCCAACACATAATTACTGAAGCAATCAGATATAAAAGCATAAGAAAATCCACAGCAAGAGAAGGCCATGCATCCCATCAGCCCGCTCCATCCAGAGTCAATGGGCCCGATTTTGTGGATTGTGTGGGAAATGGTCGGAATCCCCGAATGTAGGTTTCTGACACACAAAAAAATGTCAGCCAGGTGCACGCAATTTTCCCTCAAGTGGCCAATTAATTTCCAGTATGTGGACAGCCTTGCTAATTGTCCATTTCTAGTCAAAAAGCCCCACAGTATGATGTCATCATTCGTGGTGCTTTCAAGGTCCACAGCAAGCATTGCTTCCTCTGTGGCTTCCAAACGAACCATACAGGATGGCAGAGGAGCCTGCAGCAGCTGTGGCCAGTGCCAGACCCCGAGCTGCCTCCAAATTCGACGAAGCTTCACTGCAGGCATTATTGGATGGGGTTAGGGCCCACAGGGAGGTCCTCTTCCCTAGGTCAGGCAGGAAGAGGCCTCCCACTGAGACCAAGGCTGCATGGATGCAGGTGTCAGCAGATGTCAACTCAAATGTGCATGTAACCTTTGCATCACATTTCTAACTCCTTCCTCTACTCCCCCACAGGACCATCCAGAGCCCCCGTCCCCACTGTGGAGGAGGAAGAGGCTGTGCAGCCAGACTCTTCAGAGGAAGCTCCAACCTCTGAGGACGCAGCGTCAGCAGAAGTAAGTGCACCCAGCACCAGCGCAGACACTCACACCTCAGGGGGACCTTCGGGACATAGAGTAGTGTTGTCACCTGGTGCTTCACAGCTCACAAGTGAGCCTCAGCAGATTATGGAGACAGGGACAGCAGCGGAGAGTCCTCGTCGGAGGGCGCAGGACTCTGCCAGCTCAGCTCAGCTGCGCTGCATGTCGACCCTTTGCCTCTGGGTCCATCCGCAAGAGAAGAGGTGATGGATCTCCATGCACAGATGCAGGAGTCTCTGGCAGGTTTTGTCTCCAGGGTCGCTGCGAGTGTGGAGCGAATGGAGGAGTCCATAGCGACCATGAGCAGAGCCTTTGTGGAGTCATTGGCGCATGAACGCATCACCATGGAAAGGTTGGCAACCTCCATGGAGGAGATAACTCGCCAGGGTACGGAAAACATGGTGAGTGCTCATAAGAGAATGACATCTCTTGAGGAGCGTTGGCCATCTATTGAACAGAGAAACCAGACCTTCATGGAAGTCCTTCTGAGTAGGACTGCCAGTGCAGATACAGGTGCCCATGGCCTCCTAAAGTGCAGCAAGGTGCTCTCAAGCCACTTCCAAGCGCTGGCCCCTTCTGGCCTGTGCAGCTTCAGGTGAGTGAGCAGCAGCCTGGTGCTCCTGGCACTCATCCTGCTGTTCCTGGTTCTGCTGCTGCTGCCTCTGCAGCTGGAGGTCCTCTAATGGCAAGAAGGGAAGGAAAAAAAGGTGTCCCATGCTTCTCGTAGATGCCTCCGCTGAGGAAGCGCTGAGTGAGGGTGGCGAGAGGGGCTTCCCAGGAGATCACGTTGGAGAAGTGTGTGAGGCTCCAACCTTCCACAGCTGTGCCTAAGCCTTGAAGAAGTAGCCCCAAGCCTGCAGCAACAAGGTCCTTCACCATACAAATGCTCTCCGTTTAAATCGCAGCTTTCCCGAATGACCTGCAGCTGACAGCAAGCAAGCCGGCAAGCTTCACGCCAGGTTTCATCAGCGGGGTTCCCCGCAGGCGTGTTTAGCGTGGGGAACCCCACAAAATCGCAACGGCCCCTGAAAATAGGTTTAAAGATGGTAATAATTGCTGATTAGTGTTCCGACGGCCAGTCCCGCCAGCGGTGGGCGGGACTGATTCGGGTCGCGGAGAAACGGCGGTCCGAAAGTCGGACGGGGCGTGGAATCAGGCGGTGGCTGGGGGAGGGGGGGGGTCGCGACCCCCTATTTCTACGATTTTCGGCCCCCGCCCGCCTGAAAACCCGCCCGACGGCTGGCAGAAAATCGGGGCCAATGTATGACAATTCCATCACGGATTTCTCTTCCACATCACTAATTTTCTTCTCCAATCTCGCTTTTTAAAAAAATGCAGCGTCCACAGCAGATACTGATCCAGGTCTGTTTTAAAGTTACTAATTAACTGTGACTCAAATACCTGCTCTGGGATTCTTGTCCACATGTCCATTATCATGTAAAGGAAATTTATTTGTCTACGCTAATTCTGCTCAAGGGCTGTGATTGATACACAGGCACCCTCTAGTCCTATGCTCACTGTCCAAGTTAATTGAATCGAATATCGAATAAGACAGGTAACAGTGGATAACCTTCCTATTCATTTCTTTCAAGATGGAATGGTTCACAGAGCATCCCCGTCCACCCTTATATGGATCCTAGAGATGGAGTGCACATCCAAGTCCAAGTTTTGGCCATGCACTTCCCTAGCTTTCTGGTTCTAACTGAGGGCCGCATGAAACACCAGGTCAAATGCTTTGCGAATGTCGATGAAAGAAAGAAAGACTTGCATTTCTATAGCGCCTTTCACGACCACCGGATGTCTCGAAGCGCTTTACAGCCAATGAAGCACGTTTGAAGTGGAGTCACTTTTGTAACGTGGGAAATGCGAGAGCCAATTTGCACACAGCAAGATCCCACAAAGAGCAATGTGATAATGAACAGATAACCTGTTTTTGTTATGTTGGTTGAGGGATAAATATTGGCCAGGACATTGGGGATAACTCCCCTGCTCTTCTTCGAGATAATGCCATGGAATCTTTTACCTCCACCTGAGAGGGCAGACGGGCCCTCGGTTTAACGTCTCATCAGAAAGACGGCACCTCCGACAGTGCAGCACTCCCTCAACACTGCACTGGAGTGTCAGCCTAGCTTTATCTGCACAAGTCCCTGGAGTGGGACTTGAACCCACAACCTTCTGACTCAGAGGTGAGTGTGCTACCCACTGAGCCACAGTTGACACTAAAATATGAAAGCAAAGTGGGGTTCTTGGAGAGGGTGCAGAGGAGATTTACTAGAATGGTACCAGGGATGAGGGACTTCAGTTATGTGCTGATGAAAGGTCATCGACCTAAAACATTAACTCTGTTTCTCTCTCCGCAGATGCTGCCTGACCTGCTGAGTATTTCCAGCATTTTCTGTTTTTATTACTGGAGAAGCTGATGCTGCTCTCCTTAGAGCAGAGAAGGGTAAGGGAAGATTTAACAGAGGTGTTCATAATCATGAGGGGTTTTGATAGAGGAAATAGGAAGAAACTGTTTCCACTGGCAGGATGGTCGGTATCCAGCAAGCACAGATTTAAAATAATTGGCAAAAGAGCATGAAGAAGGGAGAGGAGGAGAATTTTTTTTACGCAAGGTGTTTTGTTCTGTAATAGTTATAATGAAGCGCCTTGGGACGTTTTACTATGTTAAAGGCGCTATATAAATGCAGGCTGCTGCTGTTGTTGTGGAATGCGCTGCCTGAAAGGGTGGTGGAAGCAAATTCAATAGTAACTTTCAAAAGGGAATTGGATAAATAATTGAAGGAGAATAAATTGCAGGGCTACAGGGAAAGAGCAGGGGGAGTGGGACTAATCGGATCGCTCTTTCAAAAAGCCGGCACAGGCACGATGGGCTGAATGGCCACCTTCTATGCTGTATGATTTGATGATTTAAAAAAAAATTAATTCATGGGATGTGGACATCGCTGGCAATGCCAACATTTATTGCCCATCCCTAATTGCCCTCGAGAAGGTGCTGGTGAGCCACCTTCTTGAACCGCTGCAGTCCATGTGGTGAAAGTACTCCCACAGTGACTTTGTCATAGCGTTTTGGTGGAACCGAGTGACTTGCTCGGCCATTTCAGAGGGCAGTTAAAAGTCAACCCCAGTGCTGTGGGTCTGGAGTCACATATCGGCCAGACTGGGTGAGGGCGGCAGATTTCCTTCCCTCAAGGACATTAGTGAACCAGATGGGTTTTTACGACAATCCGATAGTTTCATGGTCACCATTACTGTTACTAGCTTTTTATTCCAGATTTATTTAATTAACTGAATTTAAATTCCCAGCTGCCGTGGTGGGATTTGTGAACTCACGTCTCCAGATCATTAGTCCAGGCCGCTAGGATTACCAGTCCAGTAACATAGCCACGATGCTATGATTCCCCTGAAGCTTATATAAAGCCATAACCAGCCATCAAGAGAACAAAATTTAGTCCGCTCATTTCTGATTTCACTGCAAACTTCCAACTTTCTTTTGGATCAATAACTGAAGAGGGAAACTCAGCATTGCATATAAAAGCAATGGGTTGCATCATAAAAAACTTTAAAAAGACCTACATTGTGAGAAGTACATTGATTTCCAGGGCTCCCGTCACTTTCAATCATCCATCCAATAGCCTCCTGTTGGCATGTGTGACTTTCTAGACTTTCAAGCCAATTAATCCACAATAAATTAAGCTGCAACATCAGAGGTTTGGTTGGTATGTTGGGAATGATAATAAGCAGCCTTCACTGTGCAATGCGAGGCTTCCTGATTCCAAGAAAATTCACTTGCTGTCATGTCCAAACTGCTTACAAATTAAACGTGTCGATCATTCACAAGCTCAGAGTGTGCGGATAGAACTACACCAGGAACAGCACACCACAATTTCCAACTACATAGATGTTAACACGTACTGCATTCTGGAATATTTACTGTAGTGGGATGAATTAATTCGCATTGTATCCCCTCTGGGTAAAATAAGGGCCTTGAAATTCCTCTGTGGGATAATAGGAACAAATGCTTAAAAGATTGGTCTAAATATCACTGCGCTAACATTCATTTAACACAAATAATTCACTTTGCTTCCACCACAATCGGGAAAAAAAAAACAATCACAATCGGGATCGAATTTAGACTGGGGATTCATCATTAAGGAGCAGGGGATGCATTGAAATGTTTGTTTGATTTTTCTCAATAGTTTTCTCCCCTCCAACCTCCTCCCGAAGACATCATCTTCTTTTCTGGAATATGGTTCCGTCCTCGCCAGCCTTTCTTCAGCACCCACCCCTTATTCATGCGTGAGCTTCAACGGTGAGGGTTGGCAGCCTGATTGATCATGGCAGGAATCACGAACGCAGGCACGCCCGCTTGATTGGCACCCCATCCACCACCGGCGTACCGTGTCTGCAGTGTGTACCATCTACAAGATGCACTGCAGCAACTCGCCAAGGCTTCTTCAGCAGCACCTCCCAAACCCGCGACCTCTTCCACCTAGAAGGACAAGGGCAGCAGGCGCATGGGAACACCACCACCTCCAGGTTCCCCTCCAAGTCACACACCATCCTGACTTGGAAACATATCGCCGTTCCTTCATCGTCGCTGGGCCAAAATCCTGGACCTCCCTCCCTAACAGCACTGTGGGAGTACATTCACCACACAGAATGCAGCGGTTCAAGAAGGCGGCTCGCCACTGTTGTGTATGTAATAGGTATGTTACTTTAAACCTATGGCCAGGGCAGCACTACTTTGTAAGGCGTAGTGATACCGTAGTACCACTCCTGGCCATAGGGGTATAAATAGTACTGTGGGTACTGATCTCCCCTCAGTTTCCCGCCTGTTGGTATTAAGTAAAGACCTACGTTGAATCTTCCAAGCTGTCTCGTCATTATTGCATTAAGTATAAACACATACTTTATAGCCACCACCTTCTCAGGGGCAAACGGAGATGGGCAATAAATGCTGGCCTTGCCAGTGACATCCAGGTCCCATAAACGGATAAAAAAAAAAATCCCCTTCTGAAGACATCGACATTCCTTGCTGGAATACGGTTCCGTGGTCTCCAGCCTTTCTTCAGTACTTCATTATTCATGCATGAGCCTCGACAGTGAGGGCTGGCAGCCTGATCGGTCATGGCAGGCATCGCGGACGCAGGCAACCCAGTTGTCACCCTACCTGGATGCACGGGCGTCATTCCGACAAGGATGGCGGAATGGCCACGAGCAGAGGAAAAACTTGTCCGTTTTCCCTCTGCCTCCCCCAAGGGCACTGAGGCCAACTGAACCATCATCTCGGCCGAGATTAGCTACCTGAGCACAAGAAAAGCGATTGAACCTGGGGACCCTCCTAACCTGTGCAGCTCACGAACGCGGTCTGCAGTGCAGTTACCCACTGAACCATCAGCCGAGTGCTCATAGTTTAAACAGAATACGGTAGGAAGACATTTATATTTGTGAGTGCAGTGTGAGTTCTCGTTCACTATCTAGCAGAATCAACCTGAATGCAAATAATATGAACCTCAAATGGGATCAAGCTTCTTCTAGGCTATCTTATTAATACGGTCACACCGTATTTCAGCAGTGAATTTTTACAACAGATAGAAAAGAAAAATAGTTAATTGTGTGTTAATGACCAGGGATCAACAAGTCTTAGTAAACTCTAAGCCAAGTTTGAAGCAGTAAAGTATTGGTCCAGAATTTGTGGTCAATGGCGAAGCGATGGCGCTCATCACTGACCTCGAAGAAAGTAGCCCACAAAGATCTAGCGATCTCTGTTGCATGAATTTAAACTCTCTCGACCTTTGTTTGAATCTGTCGCCAAATCAAGCGAATTCTAAGCGTCCAGCAGCAGTGATATCATCAAGCTGGCTAAGCAGCCAATCACACTGAAAAATTCTCACAGACAGCAAACCAGGAAGTAAAATGCACAGATTCTAATTTTACTTTTTAAAAATTTTACAAAGAGCAAAATAAAGATTGGGACATACACAGGAATATCATAAACAGACTTAAAAAAAAAAAACTTGTAATCTTAATCATGTTAATGGAAAAGTTTGACATTCCACAAATATAAAATTAGTTTTGCAGGGCCAGAGCGGTTGTTCAGTAGTCAGTACACCGTCAAAAACCCAGTTACACCTTGTCATGAATCTTATCATTCATGGAGAAATGACTCATGAAATAACACTGGGCGGCCAGCTGGTGGCGCCGTCCAAGGAGTATAAATACTCGGGCGTGGGCCCAGCTTGCTCAGGATGTTTCTGTAACCAGGAACTAGTGGTGTAACTAGAATCTCACGGTTGTGAAACAGTTGATTAAAGCCTTGTTTTATACTCAAGCCAAGTGCTCAGTAGTCTTTTTACATCACACCTCTTTCAACAAGGCTTACGTTTTAGGGTTTTTTTTAAACAGCGATATTCCATTGTAAAAGAGGAAGTTTTCATCCTTATATGTGATTTCAACTGATTGCCAGCTCTGGGGAGTTGCACAGTGCAATCTGTGGCAGTACAGGGAATGACAGACCGCAACTTCAGGATTTCCACGTTCATCTGTGCCTGCGCTAAATCCTGAAGTTGCGATCAGTTTCAGAGGGGTAACCTTGGCGAACAGTTTCACTGTCACGACCACCACAAAATCCGGGCCAATGTTCCCTCTTTCTTCTCACCACTACCCCGAAATTATCACACTGAAATAAACAAGCATTTCTTCACACAAAGGGTAGTGGAAATCTGGAACTCTCCCCTCCAAAAAGCTGTTGAAGTTGGGGGGCCAAATGAAAATTTCACAACTGGGATTGATAGGTTTTTGTTAATCAAGGCTATTAAAGGTTACCGAAACAATGCGGGTAAATGGAGTTAAGATACAGATCAGCCATGATCTCATTGAATAGCAGAACAGGCTCCAGAGGCTGAATGGCCTCCTCCAGTTCCTATGTGCCTATTCCTACATTCCACAGTATTTGGAATAAGCAGGAATAGCTTAGGTCAGGGTATCCAAACGTTTTAAGAACATAAGAAATAGGAGCAGGAGTAGGCCATTTGGCCCCTCGAGCCTGCTCCACCATTCAATCAGGTCATGGCTGATCTTCTACCTCATCTCCACTTTCCTGCACTATTCCCATATCCCTTGATTCCCTTAATATCCAAAAATCTATCAATCCCTGTCTTGAATATACTCAATGACTGAGCCTCCACAGCCCTCTGGGGTAGAGAATTCCAAAGATTCACCACCCTCTAGAGTGAAGAAATTTCTCCTCATCACAGTCCTAAATGGCCGACCCCTTATTCTGAGACTGTGACTCCTGGTTCTAGACTCCCCAGCCAGGGGAAACATCCTCCCTGCATCTACCCTGTCAAGCCCTGTAAGAATTGTGTATGTTTCAATGAGATCACCTCTCATTCTTCTAAACTCCAGAGAATAACAGCCTAGTCTTCTCATTCTCTCCTCATAGGACAACCCTCTGATCCCAGGAACAAGTCTGGTGAACCTTTGTTGCATGGCAAGTGATGTAAGAAAACTACGAGGCACTTGGTCTGAGTATTAAACAAGGCTTTAATCAACTGTTTTTCAACATGGAGATCTAGTTGTGTCCTTCGCTAGTTCCTGTTAAAGAATGTCCTGAGCAAGCTGGGCCCATGCCCGAGTATTTATACACTCCCTGGACAGCGCCACCAGCAGGCCGCCCAGTATTATTTCATAAGTCCTTTCCACATGATTGACAAGATTCATGTCAGCAGGTATATCCTTCCTTAGGTAAGGAGACCAGAACTGTACACAATACTCCAAGTAATACTCCTTTTGCCTCTAATTGGTCACTTCTGCATCCCACAGAGCCCTGCAGGCGATGTTCCCTTTAAGCTGCGTGGCCGCGCAACGCTTCAGGGGTTCCGCGCAGCCGGTGAGCCGGCTTTTAAAATTGAAATAAACGCACGGGTGCGGCATTTTGAATGGGCCGCGCAGCCCATTAAAGGGGCCATGCGGCCCCCAAAATATTACAGGGAACATTGCCCGCAGGCCACATATAAAGGGTAAAATTAATGTTAGGGATGTTACCATTTTATGTTCTTGTACCAAATTCATCTTGCTGCTATATTAATGGAGCCCTTGACCCATTGGGTTGATGCCCCTTTAAAATATCAAGTGAGAAGAACTTGGTACGAATTCACTGAGCAGTGGCCAGAATCACTTACAGTAGCAACAAGACTTGGGTAGGGGTAGAACTAGAGAGAACATAAGAACATAAGACGTAGGAGCAGGAGTCGGTCATTTGGCCCCTCGAGCCTGCTCCGCCATTCAATAAGATCATGGCTGATCTGATCTTGGCCT
Organism: Somniosus microcephalus; assembly: GCF_052327205.1. Taxonomy (NCBI): domain Eukaryota; kingdom Metazoa; phylum Chordata; class Chondrichthyes; order Squaliformes; family Somniosidae; genus Somniosus; species Somniosus microcephalus. The sequence continues at coordinate 105,274,144 of NC_141001.1, forward strand.
CAACTTCACTTCCCTGCCCGCTCCCCATAACCCTCGACTCCCTTACCTTTCAAAAATCTGTCTATCTCCACCTTAAATATAGTCAATGACCCAGCCTCCATAGCTCTCTGGGGAAGAGAATTCCAAAAATTCACAACCCTCTGGGAGAAGAAATTCCAACTCATTTACAATTTAAAAGGGTTTCCTCTTATTCTGAAATTATGCCCCCTAAGAGGGCACAAGCTGGGAGTATTGCTTTAGGGCTGGGGTGGCGGGGGGGGGGCAGAGGGCAGCGAGCAAAGGTTGTCTATGGCATCTGGGACAAGATAGAAGACCAAAGTGACACATTGGAGTGAAGATGAGAGAAGCTGGGAGTGATACTTTGAGAGCCAGATTCCTGGATTGGGGACAGATTGGAAGTGGCACCTTGTTGATGGGGTTGCGGGGGGGGCGGGGTGTGGAAGAGGCAAAAAGATAGGAGTAGTACTTTCAGGGAAAAAGGGAAAAAGCCAAGGCACTTTGTGATGGGGGTGGAAAGGGTCAGTATTTACTGAAGGGGAGAGAAGAGTGACATGAATCAGTCATTCATGAAAGAAAGACTTATGAAATAATACTGAGTGGCCTACGGGTGGCGCTGTCCAGGAAGAGTATAAATACTCGGGCACAGGCCCAGCTTGCGCAGGACATTCTTAACAGGAACTAGTGAAGGACACAACTAGACCTCCATGTTGTAAAACAGTTGATTAAAGCTTTGTTTAATGCTTAGACCGAGTGCCTAGTAGTTTTCTTACATCAAAGAGTCCCATCTTGAATTGTGGGAGTTGAAACTGTGGCAGCTTGAGTTGGGGGGTGGGCTACCAACCTGAACTGGGATAGGGGTGGAAGAAGAGTACCATCTTGAGTCAGGTTGGAGGGGGAGATAAGTGCCAGCATGAACTGGAGGGGAGGTGTAGGAAGAGTGTCAGTTTGACAGGGAGAGGCGTTGAAGAAGAGTGCCAGGTAGAATTGAGGGAGCTGAAGGGGAGAAGAGTTCCAACTTGAACAGAGAGGTGAAAGAATGCCAGGTTGAACTGGGGAACGAAGAGTGCTCACTTGAGCTGGGTAGAGGGGTGTTGGAAGAAGAATACCAACCTCAACTGGTTTGGAGGGGGACATGAGTGGCAGCATTACACGGAGAAGATGTGTGAGAAATGTCGGCTTGAAAGGGAGAGGAGTGAAAGAAGAGTGCCTGGTTGAATTGAGGGGGAACATAGGAGCAGGAATAGGCAATTAAGCCCCTCAAGTCTGTTCTGCCTTTCAATTAGATCATAGCAGATATATACCTCAATTTATTTACCCGCATTTACGCCATCTCCCTTAATACCCTAACCTAACAAAAACCTAGCAATCTCAGTCTTGAAAATTTCATTGACTCGGTATCACAGCCTTTTGGGGGAGTGGGTTCCAGATTTCCACTACCCTTTGTGTGAAAAAGTGCTTCCTGATTTCACTCCTAAATGGGCTAACTCTAATTTTAAGGTTATGCCCTCTTGTTCTGGATTCCCCCACCATAGGAAAGAGGGATGAACTGAAGAGATTTGGAAGAGGAGAGAGTGTCTTTGTTAACTGGCTGGAGATTTGGGGGCGGGGGGCGGGGGGGGGCGGTATGCCAGTGTAAACTGGGTTTGGAGGGAGTCATGTGCCTCTGTACACTGAGATAAGGAGAAGGGCTGGAGCTGGGAGATGGATTGCTCAGGTAACTCTTGGGAAGTGATAGTCTTTTGAAAATCTGAATGTCAAGTTTTTCAAAATCTGCCTGAAAGGGTGGTGAAAGCAGATTCAATAGTAGCTTTCCAAAGGGAATTGGATAAATACTTGAAGGAGAAAAAAATTGCAGGGATCACAGAATCACAGAAACCCCACAGTGCAGATAGAGGCCATTTCGGCCCATCGAGCCTGCATCGACACATATCCCACCCTATCCCTGTAACCCCACGTATTTAATCCCCCTAACACTAAGGTTCAATTTATCATAGCCAATCAACCTAACCCGCACATCTTTGGACTGTGGGAGGAAACCGGAGCACCCGGAGAAAACCCACGCAAGGGAAAGAGCGGGGGGAGTGGGACTAACAGGATTGCTCTTCGAAAGAGCCGGCGCAGACTCAATAGGCCGAATGGCCTCCTTCTGTGCTGTACTATTGTATGATTCAATTTGTATGCTAGCATCCCCGGCAGTAACTTCAACCCTTTGCGTAATTAGAAACAGAGCAGATAAGGAAATTCACAGATGGTTTCGGCAAAATGCCATTACAAATTTTTGATTGGGTAAATCTGTGGTCGGACACCCATAGAAATGGAACAGCGCTCACGGGCGAGCGGTGTCTGATTTTCCATCTATTTAACTTAATGAGCAAGAATCAAGGACACTGCATGCCTGCAATTCCCCAGCTAACACTTTCTTTGACTGCTACTTCTTGCCCAGACGCATCCGACTGTCAGACCATCCCAAGAACACATATATTGTAAATTCTAAAGTTTCAGACAATAAGCAATCACATCACGCGGTGAAATGAAGTTATTACCTCCCCTACAATCAATTCCTGCTTATTCCCAGTTTTCAAAATGACCTTGCTCTTGTCACTTTGCTCAAATGATTTTACATTGTGCTGTCCCATTTTATCGACCATTTCCCCACCCCCCCCTTACGCTTTCACACAAAGGATAGTCCATCAATTTCTTATCACTCTTTTTTACATTCTTGAGAAGTGGGCAGCATTGGCAAGGCAGTATTTTCTGCCCGTTTGATAAAGTACCACATAACAGACTTATTTGGAAAATGGGATTAAAGGGATCGTGGCAACTTGGGTACGTAATTGGCTAAGGGATAGGAGGCAGAGGGTCGTGGTGAACGGATGTTTTTCTGAATGGAGAGAAGCGTGCAGTGCGGTCTCCCAGGAATCAATGTTGGGTCCATTGTTTTTCTTGTTATATATAAATGACCTGGTCTTGGGTGTAGGGAGTACAATTTTGAAGTTTGCGGATGATACAAAACTTGGCAATGCAGTAAATTGTGAGCTGGATTGTCACGGGCTTCAGGAGGACATGGACAGTCTGGTGAAATGGGCAGACACACGGCAGATGCAATTTAATGTGGATAAGTGTAAAGTGATGCACTTTGGGAGGAACAACATGGAGAGGCAGTATAATGATAAATGGTACTATTTTGAGGGAGGTGCAAGAGCAGAGGGACCTGGGGTGCATCATCACAAATCCTTGAAGGCGGCAGGATGATACCAGGGATGAGGGACTTCAGTTATGTGGAGAGACTGGAGAAGCTGGGGCCGTTCTCCTCAGAGCAGAGAAGGTTAAGGGGAGATTTAATAAAGGCATTTAACGTTATGAGGGGTTTTGACAGAGCAAGTGGGGAGAAACTGTTTCCTCTGGCAAATAGGTCGGTAACCAGAGGTCATAGATTTTAAATAACTGGCAAAAGAAATGAAGACACATTTTTTCACACGTAGGGTTATTAAGATCTGGAACGCACTACCTGAAAGGGTGGTGGAATCAGATTTCTTTGGAAATTTTATAAGGCAATTGGACATGTACTTGAAGAGGACTCATTTCCAGGGTTGTGGGGAAAAGTCTGGGGTGTGGGACTAAATTGGACAGCTCTTTCAAATTGCTGGTGACGTAATAAAACTCACTATACACTTGGTTTGAGTATAAAGCAAGGCTTTAATCAACTTGTTTCAGAACATGGAAGTCTAGTTGTATCCACCAGCTTCTTGTCTTTACAAAATGTCCCTGGCAAGCTGGGGCCAACGCCCGAGTATTTATACTCCTTGGACAGCGCCACCAGCTGGCCGTCCAGTGTTATTTCATAGGTAGTTTCTCGATGATGAGATTTATGACAGCCGGCATAGGCACGGCAGGCCGAATGGCCACCTTCTTCTAAGATTCTATGATTCCGAGTTGGCCAGAGAACATCGACAGTCAACCATATTCCTTTGTCTGCAATTTTAACAAGCCTTTATTAAGTGGGTTAAGACCTCCACTAAATGGATAAAGGGATGCCACATGATTGAAGGAAGCAAAAAGTCCACTTATATGGTCAAATGTAGTCTCTATGTCATGTTGGAGTGAATCTGTTCACTTATATGTGAGCACTTTCATTATTCTGGCTGGCAAACTGAACGCAATTATTACAAGAACCCACTGTACTTGAAATGAAAAATTATCTGAACACCAATAATTATAATATGTCCTCTTTTCTAAAATAATAAAAACATCCCTCGATAGTAAATGGGCTGAGGATGTTCAGCATTTCAAGGCACTATAAAGATTCTTGATGGCAGCTTCTGGAAACTTAACAGCAACAAAATGGGAATAAAACTGCAATTGAAGGATAGCAGGTTGCCAAGGAGCCGGCTCCTTTGGAGTAAGCACTGAGCATGGCTACCATTCACATGAATCAGCAGACCAGGAGAAGCAGCCTGCACACTCAATTCCACTGTTGCCTTGCCTCCATGGGCAACAAGATTGCAATGAGGACTGGAGGTGGGGAAGTCCATGACTGACGGGTAGGTTGACCACATAACTGGGGGAGCGAAGTTTGAGTGACAGCCAGTGTGACTTTACACTGGTTGCCACAGCAACTGTCCAAAGACCGAGTGAATAGCATTGTTTGTGGGTCACTTGGTCACATTTGGCCCATGGATTGCAGTTTGGACACCCAACGCCTGGTGACCGCTGACACTAAAAACCAATCACTTGAACCAACAGCAGGAAGATGCCATTCCACACTCATGCCATGGCAGTCTGTCCATTTGTGTCTATTTTCTCACTGTAAGAAGGAGAAAGGGCAACGAAGATCTCTTGAATTCATTCTCTTACAGCCCTGAGGACGAGTTGTATTTGTGATGAACTTTGGTGACACTCATCTGCATTTCGTCATATGAGATATAGCTACTGTGCAAAGTATGTTTTGTCATTGCCTCTTCCAGTTGAAATAACTGATCATCTGAGGGTATAGTTATACTGCCACTGAAGCCAGGTGATTATGAGACCCCATGCCACTCCCTCAAATTAACCCCTAAGAGAAAGGTGTCTTGTACCACGTAGCCATGTCACCATGTGGATTATAACTCCAGTGCAACGTGAGCCCAGGTTCACCTCCTTCAGCCCGACAACCCTCCGAGATCTCTGGGCTCCTCCAATTCTGGCCCTTCTTGCACAACCCCTGATTTTCATCGCTCCACCATTGGCGGCCGTGCCTTCAGCTGTCTAGGCCCTCAGCTCTGGAATTCCCTCCCTAAATCTCTCCCTCTCTCTCTCCTCCTTCAATCCGCTCCTTAAAACCTACCTCTTTGACCAAGCTTATGGTCACCTGTCCTAATATCTCCTTATGTGGCTCGGTGTCAAAAATTTTGTTTGATTAATCGCTCCTGTGAAGCGCCTTGGGACGTTTTACGAAGTTAAAGGCGCTATATAAATGCAAGTTATTGTTGTTTGAAAAGCAGTCAGCCCGTCGGTCCATTGGACTTCCTGGGCACGTTAGACATTTAATGGTCAAGAGAGTGAATGCTCCAGTCTGTAGCCTCTAAACATTAAAAGCTCAGGGAACAGAGAACGTGTAACTCGCGTCCGAGTGACTTAGCAATACAGAACTCAATGTCTACACAACTGGGAGCCAATAGGAACATGAACATTCCCGGTAAAGACACTGGTAATTAAATCTATACAAATTGGGCTTTTTTTTGTTGCAAAGAATGATTTAAACCCTGTCCTTCTCCTCACAAGGTTTCGTCAGCCTACAGCGTGCTATTAATACTCTGTCTCTAATATCATCCCCCTGAAAACAGGAGACATGAATGCCTGAGGCAGTATGTCACTTTACTTCCTGCCACGTAGCTTGATTGAGTTTAATGGGATAAGTGGTCCAGGGTTGGTAACATTAACATGGTTAGATGCGCAGTACATTTCCACGCAGTACAAGGACAAGCACTGAAAAAATCTGAGTTTAAACAGGTACAACGTGTTTTGGTAGGAATACAAATGGCTCGAATTGTGTATCTTAGTTCGCAGATATCATCAGCAACTTTGAAAAGAGCAGGGCAGGAATGGAGAGTGAGGGGGGAAAAAGACAGACATTAGTGGTTTGGGAATGGAAACACATGACAATCTGATGAAGAGCAAGGGGTATCGAGCTGGAAAAGATTGGGGTCATTAGAGGACAAACAAGCTCAATGTCAAAATAGGACATGCCGTCAATGAATGCGCCAGAGGATATCGTGGGCTGGCAGGATTAAAATCAACTGTGTTTTTTTCTTTGTTTCTGCAATAGTTGCATCAATCTGTTGTGATAAAGCTGAAATGTCACATGTCAGATGGTTCTATTATCAAGTATGAGCAAAAGAATTAGCATGCTGGAAAGTGCCTTCCACATTAATCATGTTGAAAGTATAATGTGTAATTGAGAATGGGTTTCTTTTACTGGTCAGTTCACCTGAATTGCCCGATTTTGTTTATAACTTAAGGAAATTTCTCTCATTTTCATTCTGTGCTGGCCAATATGTTTGATTCTGATAGTTTATCTCTGGCTATCATAGTCTGTTATTATCGTACTTTGAACAAAGGTAGAAAGTAAGAGGACTATTGATAAAGCCATTTCTCGCCACCCACCCAAGGAAGGGTCTAAGACCTGACACGTCGACAGATGTTTCTCCACAGAGGTTGCCTGACCGGCAAAGTATTCCCAGCATTTTTTGTTTTTATTTTCTTGAGTCAATGTCGGTTAGCAAGTACAGGGTTGATGTGAACGAGACTTGGTGCGAGTCAGGATACGGGCAGCAGAGTTTTGGATGAGCTGAAGTTTATGGAGGGTGGAAGATCGGTCAGGAGCCCTGGAACACTCTAGTCTGGAGGTAAAGGCATGGATGTGATTTTCAGCAGGAGATAGGCTGAGGCAATGGCAGAGCCGGCCAATGTCATGGAGGTGAAAGTAATCGGTCTTGGTGATGGAAAGGATCTGGGGTCAGAAGAAACATAGAAGATAGGAGCAGGAGTAGGCCATTCGGCCCCTCGAGCCTGCTCCACCATTCAATGAGATCATGGCTGATCATCCAAATTCAGTACCCTGTTCCTGCCTTCTCCCCATATCCCTTGATCACTTTAGCCTTAAGAAATATATCTAACTCCTTCTTGAATATATTTAATGAACAGAAGGCAGAGAGTTGGGATAACTGGTTCATTCTCAGACTGGCAATCAGTAACTAGTGGTGTTCTGCAGGGGTCAGTGCTGGGTCCCCAACTCTTTACAATCTATATTAACGATTTGGAGGAGGGGACCGAGTGTAACATATCAAAGTTTGCAGATGATACTAAGATGGGAGGGAAAGTAGTGAGTGAGGAGGACATAAAAAACCTGCAAGGGGACATAGACAGGCTAAGTAAGTGGGCAGAGATTTGGCAGATGGAATACAATACTGGAAAGTGTGAGGTTATGCACTTTGGCAGGAAAAATCGTAGAGCAAGTTATTATCTTCATGGCAAGAAACTGGAAAGTACTGAAGTACAAAGGGATCTGGGGGTCCTGGTGTACGAAACTCAAAAGGTTAGTATGCAGGTGCAGCAAGTGATTAAGAAGGCCAATGGAATGTTGGCTTTCATTGCTAGGGGGATAGAATATAAAAATAGGGAGGTATTGCTTCAGTTGTACAAGGTATTGGTGAGACCGCACCTGGAATACTGCGTACAGTTTTGGTGTCCATACTTAAGAAAGGACATACTTGCTCTCGAGTCAGTACAAAGAAGGTTCACTCGGTTAATCCCGGGGATGAGGGGATGGACATATGAGGAAAGGTTGAGTAGATTGGGACTCTACTCATTGGAGTTCAGAAGAATGAGAGGCGATCTTATTGAAACATATAAGATTGTGAAGGGGTTGGATCGGGTGGATGCGGGGAGGATGTTCCCGATGATGGGCGAAACTAGAACTAGGGGGCATAGTCTTAGAATAAGGGGCTGCTCTTTCAAAACTGAGATGAGGAGGAACTACTTCACTCAGAGGGTGGTAGGTCCATGGAATATGCTGCCCCAAAAAGCTGTAGAAGCTACATCATTACATAAATTTAAAACAGAAATAGACAGTTTCCTAGAAGTAAAGGGAATTAAGGGTTACGGGGAGCGGGCAGGAATTTGGACATGAGTCTAGGTTCGGATCGGTCATGGCCCTGTGGGTAGCGGAGCGGGCCCAGGGACCGTGTAGCCTGATCCTGCTCCTATTTCATGTGTCTAATTCTGTTAGATTCAGGAGATGGTTCTGTGATAGTGGATTGGCGGTTAGGATTAGATCGGCCATGATCTTATTGAATGGCGGAGCAGGCTCGAGGGGCCGATTGGCCTACTCCTGCTCCTATTTCTTATGTTCTTATGTTCTTATGAATTGGCCTCTACTGCCTTCTATGGTAGAGAATTCCACAGGTTCACCACTCTCTGGGTGAAGAAATTCCTCCTCTCTCTGTCCAAAATGGCTTACCCCTTATCCTTAGACTGTGATCCCTGGTTCTGGACTCCCCCACCATCGGGAACATCCTTCCTGCATCTAGTCTGTCTAGTCCTGTTAGAATTTTATAAGTTTCAATGAGACCCCCTCTCATTCTTCTAAACTCCAGCGAGTGTAAGCCCAATCGACCCAATCTCTCCTCATACGTCATTCCTGCCATCCCAGGTATCAGTCTGGTGAATCTTCGCTGCACTCCCTCCATGGCAAGAACATCCTTCCTCAGATAAGGCGACCAAAACTGCACACAATACTCAAGGTGTGGTCTCACCAAGGCCCTGTACAACTGCAGCAAGACATCCTTGTTCCTGTACTCGAATCCTCTCGCTATGAAGGCCAACATACCATTTGCCTTCTTAACCGCCTGCTGCACCTGCATGCTCAGCTCAGGGTCAAATAGGACGCCAAGGTTGCGAACAGGTTGATTCAGCTTGACACAGCGGCCAGGGAGAGGGATAGAGATGGTAGCTAGGGGACAGAGTTCGTGGCGGGGACCAAAGACAATGGCTTTGGTCTTCCCAATATTTAATTGGAGGAAATTTCTGCTCATCCAGTACTGGATGCTGCACAAGCAGTGCGACAAATTAGAGACAGTGGAGGGCTCAAGAGAGGTGATGCTAATATCCTTCTGACTGCCATTCAAAAACAGCAGTCAACCCTGAAGATCAATGGGGGACCCCAATAAAAGGACACTTATCCACATTGTGCCCCATACGACTGTAACTACCATCATAAGAGACAAGAGGGCCAGGAGCTCCACTTCCTGCCTCATTTGCACCGGTCTGTCCTCCCACCCCTGTTTTGGAAGAAGCCCTGGAAATCTTGTAGCACCATAGAAGGGCAGATACCTACCTTAATTAATATTTGCCCGCCCCCACCCTTTGCCCCTGGGGAATGGGCACTACCTGGGGTCAAAGGTTAGGAAAATCAGCCCCTAGGTTTCTTGTACATATATTGATGAAGGGAGGGCAGAGGGCTATCTGTGGCCAAATGCAGGTGTGCACCTGACCTTGGGGGGCGGGGGGAGGGAGAGCTACATTTGCCCATGCATTTCTCTGCAGCAAAAAGTGTTTTCAAAAAAGTTTGTTTTTTTCCTCTCTTTGTCTGTCAACACTGTCCTTTCTTCCACTGATTTATCAACCACCGCCCGCCTCCTCTCACCATCCTTTTGTCTGTCAGTTCCAAAGGCGCTGGTCTAGGTTAGCAAATCGGCCATGTCCATCGGTGAAGACACTTCAAAGGATTCAATGTTGATATTAGTACTGGGAAAAGCAAGTTCAATAAATAAAGTCCAAAAGGCTAGCTTTCCTCATCGAATGTGTTGCAACGCTCAACTGAATTCCACAAGTGTACTGGCAGCAAACCTCAGTGCCAAAGCTTCACTAACCAGCTTTCTTTCATCGGACGGTAAGATTTTCATCTGGGTCCTTACCTGGTTTGGTTTCGTTGGCTGGAATTTCCTCCACACATTCAGCGGGAAACCATCCAACCCGTCCTCGAGCACTGCCTTCCCAGAATCCGCCTTCCCCAATGCTCAGAACTGGTTCACCAAAAAAAAATAAAAAGGAAAATGGTCAATTGATCCATTTAGAAAAATGTGCACTTTTAACGACAATTGCGTAAGAACATAAGAATTAGGAGCAGGAGTAGGCCATACGGTCCCTCGAGCCTGCTCTGCCATTCAATAAGATCATGGCTGATCTTCTACCTCAACACCACTTTCCCGCCCTATCCTCATATCCCTTGATTCCCTTAGTGCCCAAGAATCTATCGCTCTCAGTCTTGAATATACTCACCGACTGAGCACAGCCCTGTGGGCTAGAGAATTTTAAAGATTCACAACCCTCTGAGTAAAAAAATTGACATGAATCAACTGAGCGGCCTGCGGGTGGCGCTGTCCAGGAAGAGTATAAATACTCAGGCACGGGCCCAGCTCGCGCAGGACATTCTTAACAGGAACTAGTGAAGGACACAACTAGACCTCCATGTTGTAAAACAGTTGATTAAAGCTTTGTTTAACGCTTAGACCAAGTGCCTAGTAGTTGTCTTACTTCAAAACTCTCTCCTCATCTCAGTCTTAAATGGCCGACCCCTTATCCTGAGGCTATGGCCCCTAGTTCTAGGCTCCCCAGCCAGGGGAAACATCCTCCCTGCATCTACCCTGTCAAGCTCTGTAAGAATTTCATACATTTCAATGAGATCACCTCTCATTCTTCTAAACTCTAGAGAGTATCGGCCCAATCTACTCAATCTCTCCTCGTAGGACAGCCCTCTCATCCCAGGAATCAATCTAGTGAACCTTCGTTGAACCACCTCTAAGGCAAGTATATCCTTCCTCAGATAAGGAGATCAAAACTGTGCACAGTACGCTAGGTGTGGTCTCACCAAAGCCCTATATAATTGCAGCTTGACCTCATTACTTTTATACTCCAATTCCCTTGCAATAAAGGCTAACATACCAGTTGCCTTCCTAATTGCTTCCTGTACCTGCATGTTAACTTTCTGTGATTCGTGTACAAGGATACCCAGGTCCCTCTGAACACCAACATTGACTAGTCTCTCACCTTTTAAAAAAAATATTCTGTTTTTCCATTCTTCCTACCAAAGTGGATAATTTCACACTTCCCTACATTATACTCCATCTGCCACCTTCTTGCCCAATCACTTAAACCAGTCTATATCCCTTTGCAGCCTCTTTACATCCTCCTCACAGCTCACTTTCCCACCTAGCTTTGTAAGTTACATTTCATTTTTAAAATCAACGCATATCGACTACAAATGTTTATTTCTTATTTATGCTACACATTTGTAATTATTGTGAAGCTATTTGCATTTGGGGTTTTTTCTGTATTAAACTAATTGAAGGGTTTATGCTGAATTATCAATTAAAAGCAGATCAATTTATTTACATGAATGAACTTCACCCAGAGATTGTCTGTGAATCTAACTCTGTTGCACAAATAATACATCAAAGATCTTGAGAGTTCGGGTACAGACCTGGCGCAGTCTATGGGAGTAAAGATTCTGCCAGTCATTATGGGCGGCAACACTGTAAATTGGTCTAGAAAGATTTGGAAACACTGGTACAATGTTGTTGCACCTGGATTTGCATTGTCCAACCACTGTTCCCAAATAAATGCTCAACGTGCTTTCACTAAATCACCTTGCGCTCTTAGTAATGCAGACGTGATTCTGTCTATTTTGAAATGGTTAACGCCAGTGTTAAAAAAAAAATGTGGATATTACGCGCTTGTATGGGAATAGTGCCAGTCAGAAAACAGACCCCATAGTGACCAAAGGAATTGTCGTCTCATGATTGGCACAGCAAATCCCGGGAAAGCACCTTTGATAAATGTACTAACCTATCATCAGGCTCTACCACAGCCGAAAAGATGCTCTTTGACGTAAGAAAACTACTAGGCATTCGGTCTAAGCATTAAACAAAGCTTTAATCAACTGTTTTACAACATGGAGGTCTAGTTGTGTCCTTCACTAGTTCCTGTTAAGAATGTCCTGCGCAAGCTGGGCCCGTGCCCGAGTATTTATACTCTCCCTGGACAGCGCCACCCGTAGGCCACTCAGTATTATTTCATAAGTCTTTCTTTCATGAATGACTGATTCATGTCAGTCTTCATTTAGAAATGTAACATTGGGGACATAGTAGATATTATCGTATGCAAGTGTTGTATGAATGATTTTTAAATCATTTTTATGCATAATTTAGACTAGGAAATTAACAATGCGCAAATGTTCTTGAAAGGAAGGAAGAAAGAGAGAAAGAAAGAAAAATAAATAAATAAATGCTGGAAACACTCAAACGTCCCAAAGTGCTTCACTTCCAATGGATTACTTTTGAAGTATAGTCACTGTTGTTTTGTAGGCAAGAGTGGCAATAAATTTGCACGCAGCAAGGTCCAACAAACAGCAAATGAGATGAATGACCAGTAAAAACAAATGAAGACTTGCATTTCTATAGCGCCTTTCACAACCTCAGGATGTCCCCAAGCACTTTACAGCCAATGGAGTACTCTTTTTGAAGTGTAGTCACTGCTGTAATATAGGAAACGTGGCAGCCAATTTGTGCACAGCAAGCTCCCACAAACGGCAATGTAAGAATGACCAGATTATCTGTTTTCGTGATGTTGATTGAGGGATAAATATTGGCCAGAACACCAGGGATAACTTCCCTGCTCTTCTTTGAAATATCTTCATGTCCACCTGAGAGAGAGCAGGCGGAACCTCGGTTTTACGTCTCATCCTAAAGACGGCAAAATGACAGTGCAGCACTCCCTCAGGACTACACCGGTATGTCAGCCTTGATTTTGTGCTCAAGTCTCTGGAGTGGGACTCGAACCCACAACCTTCTGACTCAGCGAGAGTGCTGCCCACTGAGCCACAGCTGACACAGTGGTACAGTAAAGTGAGGAATGCTGGTCAGGGCACCAGGAGATCACCCTACACCTTAGCAAACACTTTTAACATTTGCACCAATGCAGCAGTGAAGTGTCAGCACAGAATACATGCTTAAATCCTGGAATGGGGTTTGTTGTTTGATAACGCTCCTGTGAAGCGCCTTAAGATGTTTTAATACGTTAAAGGCGCTAAATAAATGCAATTTGTTGCGGACTACAGTAAATGTACTGAAGTGATATATCACATGGCTAGAAGAGGTAAAAGTATTGCACACTTTGCTGATATTGAATGAGACAGAGGATTGTCCTATGAGGCGAGATTGAGTAGACTAGGCCTATATTCCTAAGAATTTAGAAGAATGAGAGGCGATCTAATTGAAACATATAAAATTCTTAAGGGGCTCGACAGGGTTAATGCTGGGAAAATGTTTCTCCTGACTGGGGAATCTAGAACACGGGGTCACAATCTCAGAATAAGGGGTCGGCCATTTAGGACTGAGATGAGGAGAAATTTCTTCACTCAGAGGCATTCTCTACCCCAGAGGGCTGTGGATGCTCAGTGGTTGAGTATATTCAAGACAGAGGTCGATACATTTTTGTGAACGATCTTGATGAATCAGGCTCGAAGGGCCAAATGGCCTGATTCAGCTTCTATTTTTTATGTTCTTATATTTAGAATACGACTTACATACTACTTTACAAAACATAGTTTATTATTTTTTCTTTGCTTTCCCCTCCCTAACACCTCTTAGCCTCAATTATTTGCATCACAATTTTTATGCTTTGCCTCTCTGTGGATTTACAGGTTTTGTTTAACATCCAAATACTTTCTTGTTTATGTGTTGATCCTTCCCTCCCCAATACTTTCCTTTTTTGTTGCAGTTACTGACTTGATCAATAAAGATATTTCATTCTCCCATACATCCCACAGCGAATTTTGGGTTTTTGCTGGAGATATCATTACTGTTAGCGCTGTCACCATGGAGATTTTACCCCACCCCACTGTCAAGTCTCGAATGGTGAGCACCATGAATAGTTGGTCAAGGTTGTGAATCTTTGGAATTCTCTACCCCAGAGGGCTGTGCATGCTCAATCATTGAATATATTCAAGACTGAGATCCATAGGGCAGCAGGTGCATGGGAACACCACCAAGTTCCCCTCCAAGTCACACACCATATTGACTTGGAAATACAACACCGTTCATTCATCATCGCTGGCTCGAAATCCTGGAACTCCCTCCCTAACAGCACCGTAGGAGTACTTCACCTCATGCACTGCAGCGGTTCAAGAAGGTGGCTCACCACCACTTTCTCAAGGGCAATTAAGGATAGGCAATAAATGCTGGCTTTGCCAGCAGCACCCACATCCCAGGAATGAATTAAAAAAATCGATTTTTGGGCACTAAGGGAATCAAGGGATATGGGGATAGGGCGGGAAAGTGGAGTTCACCTCCACGATCCCCTCGAAGTCACACTCCAGCCTGACTTAGAAATATATCGCCGATCCTTCATCGTCGCTGGGTCAAAATCCTGGAACTCCCTCCCTAACAACACTGTGGGAGTACATTCACCACACGGACTGCAGCAGTTCAAGGTGGCGGCTCACCACCACCTTCTCAAGGGCAATTAGAAATGGACAATAAATGTTGGCCTTGCCAGCGACGCCCACATCCCAAGAACAAATTTTTTTAAAGTTCAGCCGTGATCTTACTGAATGGTGGAGCAGGCGCGAGGGGCCATATGGCCTACTCCTGCTCCTAGTTCTTATGTCGTTAGCGATGGGCCAGGCCTGATTCAATCGACTAGATTTTCCGATCAGTGTTACTTTAAATGGGTTAATGCTGGCTTTGTAACAAAAGCAATCAAAAAGCTACTGACTCTGACCATAAGTTCCGAGTTCAACATCAAAACCACTCAAAGATTTCCCTCTGTTGCCAGCACAAGCACTCAGTGAGAGAGAAAAAACTCAACCTAAAAAAACCGGCTCAGAATTTTGATTCACTCGCTTAACCTGTATAACATGAAGTTACGATGATAGACTGGAGAAGCTGGAGTTGTTCTCCTTAGAGCGGAGATTTGATAGAGGTGTTCAAAATCAGGAGGGGTCTGGACAGAGTAGATAGAGAGAAACTGGTCTCATTGGCAGAAGGGTTGAGAACCAGAGGACACAGATTTAAGGTGATTGGCAAAAGAACCAAAGGCGATGTGAGAAAAAACTTTTTTACGCAGCGAGTGATTAAGATCTGGAATGCACTGCCTGAAAGGGTGGTGGAGGCAGACTCAATCTTTTCTTTCAAAAGGGAATTGGATAAGTACCTGAAGGAGAAAAAATTGCAGGGCTACGGGGAAAGGGCGGGGGAGTGGGACTAGCTGAGATTCAGCACGGGCTCGACGGGCTGTAACCATTCTATGATTCTAAAAGAATTTTTTTTTTTTTTTTATAGCTGTTGATGTTTGATGTCTCACAGTTGTCACTTGTAAATATTCTGCTTGATTATTATATGACACAGGTTGCATAGCGGCTCTGGGTCTTATAGTTCTACAGGGGCAGGATGAAAGCAACCGCTTGGTGCAGCTTTCTCTCAAACCAGAATTTGTCAATAGTTGTTATAACTGCGCAGATTTGCTGAGGAGGTTTTTCTACTTGTTTTTTTTTTAATGCAAATTGGTCCACTCTACTATAGTGCCTTGGTGACCATGGACGGCAGCATAGTGGTAACATTACTGGATGATTAATCCCGAGGCCTGGGCTGATGATCCCGAGACTGGAGTTCAAATCCTACCACGGCAGCTGGGGATTTAAATTTGTTTAATTAAATAAATCTGGAATAATTACTAGTATCAGTAATGGTGACGATGACACCACCGGATTGTCTTAAAAAGCCATCTGGTTCACTAATGTCCTTTAGGGAAGGAAATCTGCTGTCCTTACCCGGTCTGGCCTATAAGTGACTCCAGACCCACAGCAATGTGGTTGACTCTTCACTGCCCTCTGAAATGTCCTAGCAAGCCACTCAGTTGTACCAAAACAATTGCTACGAAAAACAATAATAATAATAAAACCGCACGGCCTACCCGGCATTGACCTAGGCACCGAATTCAGACACAGCAATGGCACACCCAGCCCAGTTGACCCTGTAAAGTCCTCCTCTCCAACATTTGGGGAATTGTGCAAAATTAAGAGAGCTGTCCCATAGACTAGTCAAGCAACAGCCTGACATAGTCATACTAACAGAATTCCTACCTTTCAGCCAATGTCCCAGACTCCTCCATCACCATCCCTGGGTATGTCCTGTCCCACCAGCAGGTCAGACCCACCAGAGGTGATGGCACTGTGGTAGACAGTCAGGAGGGAGTGGTCCTGGAAGTCCTCAACATTGACTCCAGACCCCATGCAGTCTCATAGCATCAGGTCAAACATGGGCAAGGAAACCTCCTGCTGATTACCACCTACTGCCCTCTTTCAGCTGATGAATCAGTACTCCTCCATGTTGAACACCACTTGGAAGAAGCACCGAGTGTAGCAAGGGCACAGAATGTACTCTGGGTGGGGATCTTCAATGTCCAACACCAAGAGTGGCTCGGTAGCACCACTACTGACCGAGCTGGCCAAATCCTGAAGGACGTGGCTGCCAGATTCCGGCAGGTGGTGAGGGAACCAACACAATGAAAAAATCTATTTGGCCGCCTCCTCACCAATCTATCTGTCGCAAATGCATCTGTCCATGACAGTATTGACAGGAGTGACCACAGCACAGTCCTTGTGGAGACGAAGTCCCATCTTCACACTGAGGTCACCCTCTATCATGTTATGTGGCACTACCACCATGCTAAATGGGATAGATTCAGAACAGATCTAGCAGCTTAAAACTGGGCATCCATGAGGCACTGTGGGCCATCAGAAGCGCAGAATTGTATTCCTCCACAATCTGTAACCTCATGGCCTGGCATATTCCTCACACTACCATTACCATCAAGCCAGGGGATCAACCCTTGTTCAATGAGGAGTGTAGAAGAGCATGCCAGGAGCAGCACCAGGCATACCTAAAAATGAGGTGCCAACCTGGTGAAGCTACAACACAGGACTACATGCATGCTAAACAGTGGAAGCAGCATGCGATAGACAGAGCCAAGCAATCCCATAACCTACGGATCAAATCAAAGCTCTGCAGTCCTGCCACATCCAGTCGTGAATGGTGGTGGTCCATTAAACAACTAACGGGAGGAGGCTCCATGAACATCCCCATCCTCAATGATAGTGGAGCCCAGCATGTGAGTGCAAAAGACAAGGCTGAAGCGTTTGCAACCATCTTCAGCCAGAAATGCCGAGCGGATGACAGTACAGCTACAACACTGGCATCTATCTGGCAAAGTGGAAAATTGCCCAGGTATGTCCTGTCCACAAAAAGCAGGACAAATCCAATCCGGCCAATTACCGCCCCATCTGTCTACTCTCAATCATCAGCAAAGTGATGGAAGGTGCTGTCGAAAGTGCTATGAAGTGGCACTTACTCACCGATAACCTGCTCATCAATGCTCAGTTTGGGTTCTGCAAAGACCACTCGGCTCCAGACCAAACATGGACAAAAGAGCTGAATTCCAGAGGTGAGGTGAGAGTGACTGCCCTTGACATCAAGGCAGCATTTGACTGAGTGTGGCATCAAGGAGCCCTAGCAAAATTGAAGTCAATGGGAATCAGGGAGAAAATTCTCCACTGGCTGGAGTCATACCTAGCACAAAGGAAGATGATTGTGGTTATTGGAGGCCAATCATCTCAGCCCCAGGACATCACTGCAGGAGTTCCTCAGGGCAGTGTCCTAGGCCCAACAATCTTCAGCTGCTTCAGCAATGACCTTCACTCCATCATGAGGCCCAGAAATGGGGATGTTCGCTGATGATTGCACATTGTTCAGTGAAGCAGTCCATGCCCGCATGCAGCAAGACCTGGACAACATTCAGGCTTGGGCTGATAAGTGGCAAGTAACTTTCGCACCACACAAGTCCCAGGCAATGACCATCTCCAGCAAGAGAAAGTCTAACCAACTCCCCATGACATTCAATGGCATTACCATCATCAAATCCCCCACCATCAATATCCTGGGGGTCACCAGTGACCAGAAACTCAACTGGATCAGCCACATAAATACTGTGGCTACAAGAACAGGTCAGAGGCTGGTTATTCTGTAGCGAGGAACTCACCTCCTGACTCCCCAAAGCCTTTCCTCCATCGAGAAGGCACAAGTAAGCAGTGTGATGGAATACTCTCCACTTGCCTGGGTGAGTGCAGTTCCAACAACACTCAAGAAGCTCGACACCATCCAGGACAAAGCAGCCTGCTTGATTGGCACCCCATCCACCACCTTAAACATTCACTCCCTTCACTACCGGCGTACCGTGGCTGCAGTGTGTACCATCTACAAGGTGCACTGCAGCAACTCGCCAAGGCTTCTTTGGCAGCACCTCCCAAACCTGAGACCTCTACCACCTATAAGGAAAAGGGCAGCAGACGCATAGGAACACCATCACCTCCATTATGACTTGGAAATATATCGCCATTCCTTCATCGTCGCTGGGTCAAAAAGCTGGAACTTCCCTCCCTAACAGCACTGTGGGAGTACCTTCACCACATGGACTGCAGCGATTCAAGAAGGAGGCCCACCACCACCTTCTCAAGGGCAATTAGGGATGGACAATAAATGCTGGCCTTGCCAGCGACGCCCACATCCCATGAATGAAATAAAGAAAAAAGAAAATGATATTATCCCATAATGGGGCTCTCATACAACCAGAATCTACCCACAGGAATTGAAACTTCCCAACATGCAAAGATATGGTGAAAGTTGTGACTCTCGGATAACAGCAGATTTCAAGCCCATGGTCCCAGTCAGAAGGGCAGGCTCCATGGGAGAAATTTATAACAGGCATTTCTAACAATAAATGGGACAATTGTATTCTAAGTTCAGTGATTGCTTTCAGGATTGTGTTAATTGTATACGTGCATGTTACATAGTATTTACAGCACAGAAACAGGCCATTCGATCCAGCAGGTCCATGTCAGTGTTTATGCTCCACACGAGCATCCTCCCACCCCTTCTTCATCTCACCCCATCAACATATCCTTCTATTCCTTTCTCTCTCATGGGCTTATCTAGCTTCCCCTTAAATGAACCTGTTCAATTTGGCTCAACCACTCCCTGTGGTAGCGAGTTCGACATTCTAACCACACTCTGGGTAAATAACTTTTTCCTGAATTCCTTGTTGGATTTATTAGTGACTATATCAGCCTAGAGTTTGCAGTTGTAATGACGGCATAACTGTCAGCCTTTCGTCTTCATTCCAACTGTGAAACTGACAGCAACTTCTGGCGTCCGCACACGCGCAGCTAAACGTGGAAATCCAGAAGTCCCTGCTCCTCCACAGGGCGCGCTGCTGAACTCCCCAGAGCGGGCATTCAATTGAAAATAACTGAACTGACAAAAAAGTTCCGTTTTACACTGGAATATTGCTGATAAAAAAAAACCAAAAAGTTAAGCCTCGTTGAATGAGGTGTAACTGGGATTTTAACGGAATCATAATTACTGCTGAACAACTGTTCTGGCCCTGAAAAACAAATGTTATATTTGTGGAATGTTGAACTTTTCCATTATGATAAAAATTCCCTGGTTTTTAATGTAATATATTTTTTTTTAAGTTTATGATATTTCAGCTTCCACCTTAATCCCATGTGTATGTCGCAATCTTTATTTCACCCTCTGTAAAATGATTAAAAAGTGGAGGAAAAATCAGTGCATTTTGCTTCCTGGTTTGCTTCAATGTGATTGGCTGCTTATCCAGCTTGATGACATCAGTGTTGCTGGACGCTGGTGATCCCGTAGACTTGGCGCCAGAATCAAATTAACATCGGGAGAGATTATATCAACACCACAGAGGTCACGAGATCTTTGTGGGCAACTTTCTTCGAGGTCAGCAGTGAGCACCGTCACTTTGCCACTGACCACAAAATCCGAGCCCTTATATTCATGGCCCCTAGTTCTGGTCTCCCCCACAAGTGGAAACATCTTCTCCACGTTTACCCGATCAAACCCTTTCATAATCTTAAAGGCCTCTATCAGGTCACCCCTCAGTCTTCTCTTTTCTGGAGAAAAGAGCCCCAAGCCTGTTTAATCTTTCCTGATAGGTATTACAGGAAACTTTCTGGTATCCGGCACGGACGGGACCGACGTGGTGCCGGTTCATCAACAATTCCGGATAACCGAACGCTATAGTAAAAGATACGGAGCTCAGAGCTCCGTATAAAGCAACAAACCCAACAGCTTCAAAACAATTGGCACAAGTTGCAAGCGTCTCTGTAGCTTAGCAACAGCTTCAGCTACACCCTTGCACAGCAACAAATGGAGTAAAAAAAGTAATAAAAGTTATCTGAACCGACTCCTGAATTTTGCCGGTGGATAGAGCGTTCCGGTTATTTGGGGGCCGGTTAATCGAAAGTTTCCTGTACCTCTCAGTTCTGGAATCATTCTAGTAAATCTTTTTTGCAACTTCTCCAGTGCCTCTATGTCCTTTTTATAATATGGAGACCAGAACTGCACACAGTACTCCAAGTGTGGTCTAACCAAGGTTCTATACTGGCTTAACGTAACACCGGATTTTCCGGGGCCTATGACCTTTGCGGAAAAATCTTCATGACAGATCCTCCGCATCCCCGGGAAATGGACAAATCGCTGGCGCAGAGTTGGGCTATTTGTCCAACTCTTGCCCAGCAAAGGCCCATGAAAGTCTTACGCCTAGCCTTCTTGTACCAGCGTAAGGGTGAAAATAAATATTAAAATAAAATTTTTGAAATCATTTTAACATTCAGAAACCTGTAAAATAAGTTATTTTTGGCCCCTTGAAAAATGTATACATTTATTTTTCAAAAAATTTAATTTTTGTTTTAAATGTTTAATTAAATTGTATTTTAATTAATTTTAAACGTGCAATGATTTTTTTTATTTGAGCGTTGTGTACATGTATTTTTTGGGGGATTCTTATGAAGCTTATGGGGATTCCGTACATAAATGGAATCCCCATACGCATAATGAGAATCCCCTTTCTGATTGGATGGGCCGGCCCACGTGATCTCGAGGGTGCATGCGAACCCGCGTGCACTCCTAGGATACGTGGGCCTTTACACCACGCGTAGAGGCCCAGGAGTGCAAGTCTCCGTGGGTCCAGGACCATCGGGTAGGTGCGTTGTATTATTGCGGTTTGGAGGCATCCGTCCGTGGGAAGCCTCCAACCGCAAATTCAGGCCCATTTTCTCTGCTATTCAATTCTATCTCTCTAGAAATGAACCCCAGTGCTTTGCTAGCATTTTTTTAATGGCCTTATTAACCTACGTCGCTACTTTTAGTGATTTTCGTATCTGTAACCCAAGCTCCCTCTGTTCCTCTACCCCATTCAGACACTATGGGGTAGATTTTCACGAACCTGTCGGGAAGAAGGCGGGACTTCCCCTTTCGGGTTTTTGACCCGCCGACTTCGACGTCCGGCCAATCCGCGCGATTTTCCCTTGATTGACCTTGTTGAGCCCGCCCAGCGGGCTCAGCAGGCCAATTAAGGGCCACCCGGCAACAGGTGACGTCACAGACTGCAATTTCATCTGTCAAGAGTTCTTGACAGATGAAATATCAGTGTCTCACAGCTGCTTGAAGCTGTGAAACACTGACACTCTGAGTTCTAACATGAGTCCTTCTCCACAGACTCAGTTAGAACTCACAACGGCACTCAAAGCTGAAGGCTGTCACTTTTGACAGATCGCAGCCGTTCAGCTTTCAGTTCCGGCTGAGTGATGGGCTCCCGACGGCTACAAGAAGAAAGGCTGTTAAGGTAAGTACAGGTAAGTAAAAGTTCTTTACACACTTTAGACACACCAAACACACTTACCTTTACACTCATGCACCCATCACTCACCTGAGCACCGACATCGTGACCCCTCCAACTCCTTCAACCCGACGGCCCGCCTGCTCTAACCTGGCGTGGTTTGGAGCCATCGGGAAACCCACACGACACCCCTCAAAATAGGGATTAGGCTAAAAACTGCCTGTTAACTACCTGTTAACAGGCAGTTAATTGGCACTAATCCCTTCCCGCCTGGTTTCGGTGGGTCCCAGTGCAGGGCGGGTACCCGCCGCCCCTGAAACTTACGTGGGGCGGGGTTTTGGGCGGGATGGTGTCGGGACCCCCAAATTCAGGATTTCCCCCCTCCCCCACACGCCTGAAACCCCGCCTGACAGCTCCATGAAAATCTAGCCCTTACTTTCCAATGAGTTTGTGGCCTCCTTATTCTTCCTACCGAAATGTACCACCTCACACTTATCTATATGGAAGTTCATTTGCCAATTACACGTCCATTCTGCAGGTTTATTAATGTCTCCCTGTACTTTGTCGCAGTCCTCTTCTTTTTAAACTATGTTATGTAATGTTATAATTAGAGCTTATACACAAACCTGGGTGAAGAAAGAAAATGGAAGTTTTTTTTGATTGTTTGATTGTTTTTTTGATTGATTGTTTAATGAATGGAAGTGGGGTTTGTGATTGCCTTATATTTAATCACCTGGATCTTTGATCCAATCAGCACGCTTAACTTAACAGATCCTGGTTATCACCAATCAGCAGCTAACGCCCTATGGATATGTGACACTTTTGAGATGTAATGCTTCTGATGTGGGATTTTTTTTTTTTTTTTTTTTTAAAGGAGTGCTTCCTTTGAGAGGAGAGACCTTTAAGAGGTGCGATGCTACAAACTTGACCTAGACATTAATTAAAAGGAGTCAACTGAAGTTTACCCAATGTTTCAGTTTCTGTGTGATAACTCAGATTCTTT
This sequence comes from Somniosus microcephalus, assembly GCF_052327205.1. Classification (NCBI taxonomy): domain Eukaryota; kingdom Metazoa; phylum Chordata; class Chondrichthyes; order Squaliformes; family Somniosidae; genus Somniosus; species Somniosus microcephalus. The sequence goes on from NC_141001.1 coordinate 105,296,942, forward strand.
TGAAGACACAAAGATATGTTTGAAGCCATGTCAGGGAGACACAAGCCAAGTTTAGTTAAAATACCACAAAGCATTTCACTTTAAACCAGGAAAGATTACACACATTCGGCACTTTACAGCCTTCCAGACTCAATATCAAGTTCAACAATTTCAGATTATAACCTCGGCCCCCATTACATTTTTACTTATTTTTTATCCCCACCTTTGTTTTGGCCTTTCCCCCCCTCCCTTTCTTTTCTCTCCCACATGGCAGCTGTCTCCCATTCTGCCAGCACATTTCACACCTAATCTAGAGCCGTCTTTTGTCTCCACTAGTCCGATCACCATCTCATCTCATTTTGAATACATCTTACTGTCTCTTCACTTCTCTTTTGTTCTCTCCCAGCCCGGCCTTTCAATCTATTTCATTTCCTGTGCCTTTCCAGTCTTGACAAAGGGTTTGACTCGAAACGTCGACTCTATTTTCTCTCCACGGTTGTTGCCTGGCCTGCTGAGTTTTTCCAGCATTTTCTGTTGTTATTACACAAATTAGAGTTGTATTCCCTAGAATTTAGAAGGTTAAGGGGTGATCTGATCAAAGTTTTCAAGATATTAAGGGGAACAGATAGGGTAGATAGAGAGAAACTATTTCCGCTGGTTGGGGATGGAGTCTAGGACTAGGGGGCATCGTCTAAATATTAGAGCCAGACCTTTCAGGAGTGAAATTAGGAAACACTTCTACACACAAAGGGTGGTAGAAGTTTGGAACTCTCTTCCGCAAATGGCAATTGATGCCAGATATATTATTAATTTTAAATCTGAGATTGGTAGCTTTTTGTTAACCAAAGGTATTAAGATATGGGCTAAAGGCAGGTATATGGAGTTAGGTCACAGATCTGCCATGATCTCATTGAATGGTGGAACAGGCTCGAGGGGCTCAATGGCCTGCTCGTCTTCCTATGTTCCTAAACAAATGAATGAACTTGCATTTATATAAGTGCCTTTCACAATCTCAGGACTTTCTAAAGCACTTCACAGCCAATAAAAGAACATATCCCCTATTTGCTGCTTTTCAAATATCTTCCACACTCGCATTTCATCTTCAGCTACAGAGTGGGATGGTCTGTGTCAATAATGATCCACTTCTAGTCAACCAGCAAGATTAAGAGCTCGAGGGAGGCTGGGATTCCAATTTAAACCCCTCAGAGTAACCATTACTCTGTGGTTAGAAATACAGAATCAACCATAAAATATCTGACGTTGTTGAAGGGTCAATTTACTTTTTTTTAATTGACATAGTCTACAGACACGGTTGGCCATACTGATGAGTCCCAGCACTTCCAATTTTGTTTTTTAATGTAGCAAGATGAGATTAGCCAATCAAACTTGGTGGAGATCTAATAAGACTATTTCTCACATGACACTTCCGTGCTCATAGATGCATGAATGCAACGAATGAATGATTCCTAATGCAATTATTTTTTTCAAGGAATCTTCTGAGAACCATTTACAGCAAAGAAGCAGGCCATTCGGCCCAATATGTGATGCATTTTGGGAGGACTAACAAGGCAAGGGAATACACAATGAATGGTAGGACCCTAGGAAGGACAGAGGATCAGAGGGACCTTGGTGTGCATGTACATAGATCCCTGAAGGCAGCAGGACAGGTAGATAAGGTGGTTAAAAAGGCATATGGGATACTTGCCTTCATTAGCCGAGGCATAGAATATAAGAGCAGGGAGGTTATGATGGAGCTGTACAAAACGCTGGAATACTGTGTGCAGTTCTGGTCGCCACACTATAGGAGGGATGTGACTGCATTGGAGCGGGTGCAGAGGAGATTCACCAGGATGTTACCTGGGCTGGAGCGCTTCAGCTATGAAGAGAGACTGGACAGGCTGGGGTTGTTTTCCTTAGAGCAGAGGAGGCGGAGGGGGGACCTGATTGAGGTGTACAAAATTATGAGGGGCATAGAGAGGGTAGATAGAAAGGAACTTTTCCCCTTAGTAGAGGTATCAATAACCAGGGGGCACAGTTTCAAGGTAAGGGGGTTTAGAGGGGATTTGAGGAAAAACTTTTTCACCCAGAGGGTGGTTGGAATCTGGAACTCACTGCCTGAAAGGGTGGTAGAGGCAGGAACCCTCACAACATTCAAGAAGCATTTGGATGAGCACTTGAAACACCATAGCATACAAGGCTACAGACAAATGCTGGAAAATGGGATTCGAATAGACAGGGCTTGATGGCCAGCGCGGACACGATGGGCCGAAGGGCCTCTTTCTGTGCTGCATAACTATGACTCTATGACTATGACTAGGTCCATGCCGGTGTTTGTGCTCCACACGAGCCTCCAACCACCCTTCAAAGTGCAACTGCTTCACACCAACAATGGAGTTGTAGTGACGAGGAGGAGCCCGGTATAAAAACCGGCGCGAGCACTGAGGCCCGACCAGTTCCAGGGAGCAGTGAGGCGAGGAGGAGCCCGGTATAAAAACCAGCACGAGCACCAAGGCCCGACCAGTTCCAGGGAGCAGTGAGGCACACCAACTCAGCAGCGGGAAGAGGGGTAAAAAGTAATCAGAGTGTGACGTCACCAGGGAGCAGGTAAGTGATTGGTTGGTGAGTATTTCTCTATAATGAAACTTTAACTCTGTGGTTTATAGTTGCTTAGGTCTTTCTGGTGTAGCGGGGACTGTTGGTAAACCATACAAGTGCCTTAGAGTTTATCTTTAATTGGTGATACCCTTTAATTAATTTTAATTAATTCACTAAGTCATGTCAGGGCAGCCCGGCCCCGTGTTATGCTCCTCTTGCTCTATGTGGGAATTCAGGGACGCTGCCTGTGTCCCTGACGACCATGTGTGCCAGAAATGCATCCAGCTGCAGCTACTAGCAGACCGCATTGCGGCGCTGGAGCTGCGGATGGATGAGCTTTGGAGCATTCACGATGCTGAGAGGGTCATGGATAACACGTTTAGTGAGCTGGTCACAACACAGGTAAGGGCTGCACAGGCAGAAGGGAAATGGGTGACCATCAGGCACAGCAGTAGAGGCAGGCAGGTAGTGCAGGGGACCCCTGTGGCCATCCCCCTCTCAAACAGGTATACCAATTTGGATACTGTTGAGGGAGATGACTTACCAGAGGAAGGCAGCAGCAGCCAACTTCCTGGCACCAGGGGTGCTTCTGCTGCTCAGGAAGGGAGGAAAAAGAGTGGGAGAGCAATAGTGGTAGGGGATTCTATCGTAAGGGGAACAGATAGGCATTTCTGTGGCCGTAGACGTCACTCCAGGATGGTTTGTTGCCTCCCTGGTGCCAGGGTCAAGGATGTCACTGAATGGTTGCAGGGCATTCTGAAGGGGGAGGGTGATCAGTCAGAGGTCGTGGTTCACATTGGGACCAATGACATGGGTAGGAAGAGGGATGAGGTCCTGCAGCAAGAATTTAGGGAGCTAGGTAGCAGATTAAAGAGCAGGACCTCAAAGGTTGTAATCTCTGGATTGCTCCCGGTGCCACGTGCTAGTGAGTATAGGAATAGGAGGATAGAGCAGATGAATGCGTGGCTAAAGAGTTGGTGCAGGAGGGAGGGCTTTAGTTTCCTGGATCACTGGGCCTGCTTCTGGGGAAGGTGGGGCTTGTACAAGTCGGACGGGTTGCACCTGAACCAGAACGGGACAAATATCCTTGCGGGGAGGTTTGCTAGCACTGTTCGGGGGGGTTTAAACTAAAATGGCAGGGGGTTGGGAACCTGAGCAGGGAGACAGAGGAAAGGGAAACAGGGATAAAAGCAAAAGATAGGAAGGAGAAAAACAAAAGTGGCAGTCAGAGAAATCAACGGTTTAAATTAAACGTGGCCACAGTAAATAATAATTCTAATAGGTCTAAGAGCGTTAAAAAAACAAGCCTGAAGGCTTTGTGTCTTAATGCGAGGAGCATTTGTAATGAGGTGGACGAATTGGCTGCGCAAATAGAGGTAAACGAATATGATTTGGTTGGGATTACGGAAACGTGGCTCAAGGATGGCCAAGACTGGGAACTCAACATCCAGGGGTATTCGATATTCAGGAAAGATAGGCAAAAAGGAAAGGGAGGTGGGGTAGCATTACTGGTTAAAGAAGGGATTAATACAATTGTAATGAAGGATATTAGCTCTGATGATGTGGAATCTGTATGGGTAGAATTGAGAAATACTAAGGGGAAAAAAACATTAGTGGGAGTGGTATATAGACCTCCCAACAGTAAGGCGGAGGTTGGGGATGGCATTAAAAGGGAAATTGAAGAAGCGTGCAATAAGGGCACAGCAGTCATCATGGGTGACTTTAATCTACATATAGATTGGGCCAACCAAATTAGTAACAATACTGTGGAGGAGGAATTCCTGGAGTGTTTACGGGATGGTTTCCTGGACCAATATGTCGAGGAACCAACCAGAGATCAGGCCATCTTAGACTGGGTATTATGTAACGAGAAAGGATTCATTAGCAATCCTGTTGTACGAGGCCCCTCGGGTCGGAGCGATCATAATATGATCGAATTCTTCATTAAGATGGAGAATGAAGTAGTTGACTCAGAGACTAGGGTCCTCAATTTAAATAAAGGAAACTACGATGGTCTGAGAAGCGAGTTGGGTAGGATTGATTGGGGAATGGCACTCAAAGGGTTGACGGTGGATAGGCAATGGCAAACATTCAAAGACCGAATGGATGAGCTACAGAATTTGTTCATTCCAGTTTGGCATAAAAATAAAACAAAAAAAGTGACTCAACCGTGGCTAACAAGGGAAATTAGGGATAGCATAAGATCCAAGGAGACGACATATAAATTGGCCAGAAAAAGCAATAATCCTGAGGACTGGGAGCAGTTTAGGATTCAACAAAGGAGGACAAAGGGATTAATTAAGAAAGGGAAAATAGAATATGAGAGTAAGCTAGCAGGTAACATAAAAACTGACTGTAAAAGCTTTTGTAGATATGTGAAGAGAAAAAGATTGGTGAAGTCAAGCGTAGGTCCCTTGCAGTCAGAATCAGGGGAATTTATAATGGGAAACAAAGAAATGGCAGACCAACTAAATTCATACTTTGGTTCTGTCTTCACAAAGGAGGACACAAATAACCTCCCAGAGATGCCGGGGGACATAGGGTCTGATGAAAGGGTGGAACTGAAAGAAATCAGTATTTGTAGGGAAATGGTGTCAGGAAAATTGATGGGACTGAAGGCCGATAAATCCCCAGGGCCTGATAATCTACATCCCAGGGTACTTAAGGAAGTGGCCCTAGAAATAGTAGATGCATTGCTGGTCATCTTCCAGAACTCGATAGACTCTGGAACAGTACTCATGGATTGGACGGTAGCTAATGTTACCCCACCATTCAAAAAAGATGGTAGTGAAAAAGCAGGGAATTATAGACCGGTAAGCCTCACATCGGTAGTGGGGAAAATGCTAGAGTCTATTATAAAAGATGTAATAGCAGAGCACTTGGAAAGCAGTGACAGGATCGGACAAAGTCAACATAGATTTACAAAAGGTAAATCATGCTTGACTAATCTACTGGAATTTTTTGAGGATGTAACTGGTAAAATAGATAAGGGAGAACCAGTGGATGTGGTGTATTTGGACTTTCAGAAGGCTTTCGATGAGGTCCCACATAAGAGATTAGCGTGCAAAATTAAGGCACATGGGATTGGGGGCAAGGTATTGACTTGGATAGAGAAGTGGTTGGCGGACAGAAAACAAAGAGTTGGAATAAACGGGTTGTTTTCCGAGTGGCAGGCAGTGACTAGTGGGGTACCACAAGGATCGGTCCTAGGACCCCAGCTGTTCACAATATATATTAATGATCTGGACGAGGGAATTGGATGTAATATCTCCAAATTTGCAGACGACACAAAGCTGGGTGGGAGGGTAAGCTGTGAGGAGGATGTCGTGAAACTTCAGTATGATTTGAACAGGTTGGGTGATTGGGCAGAAACATGGCAAATGCACTATAATGTGGATAAATGTAAGGTTACCCACTTTGGTGGCAAAAACAGGAAGGCAGATTATTATTTGAATGGCAATAGATTGGGAGAAGGGGAAGTGCAGAGAGACCTGGGTGTTCTTGTGCACCAGTCGCTGAAGGTAAGCATGCAGGTGCAGCAGGCGGTTAAGAAGGCAAATGGTATGTTGGCCTTCGTAGCAAGAGGGTTCGAGTACTGGAACAAGGATGTCTTGCTACAGTTGTACAGGGCCTTGGTGAGACCGCACCTTGAGTATTGTGTGCAGTTTTGGTCGCCTTACCTGAGGAAGGACGTTCTTGCCATGGAAGGAGTGCAGCAAAGATTCACCAGGCTGATACCTGGGATGGCAGGAATGACGTATGAGGAGAGATTGTGTCGATTGGGCTTATACTCACTGGAGTTTAGAAGATTGAGAGGGGATCTCATCGAAACCTATAAAATTCTGTCAGGCCTGGACAGACTAGATGCAGGAAGGATGTTTCTGATGGTGGGGGAGTCCAGAACCAGGGGTCATAGTCTAAGGATAAGGGGTAAGCCATTTAGGACTGAAATGAGGAGGAATTTCTTCACCCAGAGAGTGGTGAACCTGTGGAATTCTCTGCCAGAGGGCAATGGGGGCCAGTTCATTAAATATATTCAAGAAAGAGTTGGATATATTTCTTAAGGCTAAAGGGATCAAGGGATATGGGGAGAAGGCAGGGACAGGGTACTGAATTTGGATGATCAGCCATGATCTCATTAAATGGCGGAACAGGCTCGAAGGGCCGAATGGCCGACTCCTGCTCCTATCTTCTATGTTTTTATGTCTATGTTTCTATGACAATGCAACTCAAGAGTTCGCCCATCTCCCATTGTATTCGCTAGAGTTTAGAAGAATGAGAGGGGATCTCATTGAAACTTATAAAATTCTAACAGGACTGGACAGACCAGATGCAGGAAGGATGTTCCCGATGGCGGGGGAGTCCAGAACCAGGGGTCACAGTCCAAGGATAAGGGGTAAGCCATTTAGGACTGAGATGAGGAGGAATTTCTTCACCCAGAGAGTGGTGAACCTGTGGAATTCTCTACCACAGAATGCCCTTGAGGCCAATTCATTAAATATATTCAAGAAGGAGTTAGACATATTCCTTAAGGCTAAAGGGATCAAGGGATATGGGGAGAAAGCAGGGACCAGGTACTGAATTTGGATGATCAGCCATGATCTCATTAAATGGCGGAACAGGCTCGAGGGGCCGAATGGCCTACTCCTGCTCTTATCTTCTATGTTACTTCACCCAACCCCATCAACATATCCTTCTATTCCTTCCTCAGAGTAAATGGCCAAATCTGATTAAATTGTGACAAAACACTTTAGTTATTTAACGCCAGAGGATAATCTTCTTGTTTAATCTATGTTTACTACCATTGCTGACAACCATTAATATTAATATGGCTGGACTACCAACTATTTTGTACCATGCACGGTCCATAAAAGAGATAGCTGGATGCCGCTCACAAAACAGCCCAGGAAAGATCTAGTTTTCTTTTGGTGGGGGCAGGAGGAGCCTCCTCCAAGGCCGCACAAAAGATATAGGCCGCTGCCCTCCCCTCTCAACCAACCATCTCGCCAGGATCGCCTTTCCCACCCCAGGCTCCTACAGTCGGCCGGCTAGACGTGGGAGCCAGACGATTTCCCAGCTCACTGGTGGAATAAAAAAAGAGGCCGTTGCCTATAAGTGGACCAGGCCTTTAGCCGACAGGAAAGAGCGGGGGATGTGCTCTGCCCCACCCTCCACCCATTCTCCGCCGGTAGTTAAAATCAGCCTGCAGAAGTTTGCACGCTGGCTTCTCTTCACATGGATGCTAAATTTGTGTCATATAAGTCTAGAGTCAGGTCCTGGCTGGCTCTGGAATGAAACTAAGGAATCTCGCTTCACTCCAGTGTCAGTTCGGTCCTGACTCCAGGTTTCGGTTGCATTTACACTATAAGTATGGCATATGTGCAAAGTGCAACTGCTTCACACCAACACTGCAGATGTAGTGGCAATACAACTCAAGAGTTCACCCATCTCCCCTGTGCTCGCTGACTGACATTGGCTCCCGGTTAAGCAGCGCCTCGATTTCAAAATTCTCATCCTTGTTTTCAAATCCCCCCATGGCCTCGCCCCTTCCTATCTCTGTAATCTCCTTCAGCCCCACAACTCCCCTCCCCCCCGCCGCCCGAGATATCTGCGTTCCTCTAATTCTGCCCTCTTGAGCATCCCTGATTATAATCACTCAACCATTGGTGGCCGTGCCTTCTGTTGCCTGGGCCCTAAGCTCTGGAATTCCCTGCCTAAACTTCTCCGCCTCTCTTTCCTCCTTTAAGACGCTCCTTAAAACCTACCTCTTTGACCAAGCTTTTGGTCACCTGCCCTAATTTATCCTTATGTGGTTCGGTGTCAACTTTTTTTTCTTTGTTCTGGACCGATGGACATTATGTGACATTCTGGACATTTTTACATGCAATAGCACCCTCTGGTGGTGGTTATTGTGTTAACAATTTGTATGCTGGAAAGGTCATCTGATCTTTCTTCCTGTGTGAGGTCATTTGACCTTTGTTCCTTTCTTCCTGTGAGAGGTCATTTGACCTTCCTACCTTTCTTCCTGTTGACCCCAGGAAACAGTTTTGCCAGGAAGAACCTGACTTGAGTAATGGAGAATCTGCCATGAGAGGTTCCATTTACAATCCAACATAATCTGATTTCATATGTTAGGCCAAGCGCAATATCTGTGAGTATCTTTGTTTCTTAGCATAATAGCAATGTTGTCAGAGTAATATTTTGATAATACTATGTTTATAAAAGGTTAATATTTAATAGTTACAGAAGTTAGTTCAAATGTTAGTTAGTTATACAATTAGTCTATTCTACTGTTGTAAATATGTTTATATCTTGTGTAATATCGAATGTATAGTACTCAGTTTATGTACAAAACATACTTTGTCTTTGTTTACAGTTTCACAAATTTGTTCAAGTAAAAGCTTCAAAACAGCAACCGGCTTCAAAAGAATTATTTTTGAATGAGTGTTTAACTTGCTGGATAGCTAGATAGGAGCACGTCTAGCGCGGCCAGTACAGTCTTACAATACTCCTGTGAAGCTCCTTGGGATGTTTTACTACGTTAAAGGCGCTATATAAATACAAGTAGTTGTTGTTGTTGAAATGATCAGGTTAGGTGGTTTGTTTTTCGCACACCACCTCCAATAAATCAAAATATCAGAACTCAGCTCTCAAACCTAAATATTGGAGCGCATGTATTATCATGAGCAATAAAGAGTTCATTGCATATAATGTCCATGACTATGTAAAAGCGTAATACAGACCGTGCAATAATTTATTTGAGGGAGTAACTTAATCTTTTTTAAAAACAAACCAAAACTCAGAAATAAATATCATGAGTCCAACACCAAATCAGGGCAATCCAGTTTGAGAGTTGCTCGATTATACCTGATAGTGACCTGATACAGGTCTTTAAGATAATGAAAGGGTTTGACAGGGTAGACGTAGAGAAGATGTTTCCACTCGAGGGGGAGACCAGAACTAGAGATCATCAATATAAGATGGTCACCAATAAATCCAATAGGGATTTCAGGAGAAACTTCTTTACATAGAAACATATAAGATAGGAGCAGGAGTAGGCCATTCAGCCCCTCGAGCCTGCTCCGCCATTCAATGCGATCATGGCTAACCATCCAAATTCAGTACCCGGTCCCTGCTTTCTCCCCATATCCCTTGATCCCTTTAGCCTTAAGAAATATATCCAAATCCTTCTTGAATATATTTAATGAATTGGCCTCTACTGCCTTCTGTGGTAGAGAATTGCACAGGTTCACCACACTCTGGGTGAAGAAATTCCTCCTAATTTCTGTCCTAAATGGCTTACCCCTTATCCTTAGACTGCGACCCCTGGTTCTGGACTCCCCGACCATCGGGAACATCCTTCCTGCATCTAGTCTGTCCAGTCCTGTCAGAATGTTATAAGTTTCAATGAGATCCCCTCTCATTCTTCTAAACTCCAGCGAGTATAAGCCCAATTGACCCAATCTCTCCTCATACGTCATTCCTGCCATCCCAGGTATCAACCTGGTGAATCTTCGCTGAACTCCTTCCATGGCAAGAACATCCTTCCTCAGATAAGGCGACCAAAACTGCACACAATACTCAAGATGTGGTCTCCCCAAGGCCCTGTACAACTGCAGCAAGACATCCTTGTTCCTGTACTCAAACCCTCTCGCTACGAAGGCCAACATACCATTTGCCTTCTTAATCGCCTGCTGCACCTGCATGCTTACCTTCAGTGACTGGTGCACAAGGACACCAAGGTCTCATTGCACTTCCCCTTCTCCCAATCTATTGCCATTCAGATAATAATCTGCCTTCCTGTTTTTGCCACCAAAGTGGATAACCTCACATTTATCCACGTTATATTGCATCTGCCATGCTTTTGCCCAATCACCCAACCTGTCCAAATCATCCTGGAGTTTCTCGGCATCCTCCTCAAAGCACACACGCCCACCCAGCTTTGTGTCGTCTGCAAATTTGGAGATATTACATCTAGTTCCCTTGTCTAGATCATTTATATATATTGTGAATAGCTGGGGTCCTAGCACCGATCCCTGCGGTACCCCACTAGTCACTGCCTGCCACTCGGAAAAAGACCCATTTATTCCAACTCTTTGCTTTCTGTCTGCCAACCAGTTCTCTATCCAAGTCAATACCTTGCCCCCAATCCCATGTGCTTTAGCTTTACACGCTAATCTCTTATGCGGGACCTTATCGAAAGCCTTCTGAAAGTCCAAATACACCACATCTACCGGTTCTCCCTTATCTATTCTACCAGTTACATCCTCAAAAAATTTCAGTAGATTAGTCAAGCACGATTTACTTTTTGTAAATCCATGTTGACTTTGTCCGATCCTGTCACTGTTTTCCAAGTGGTTTACCCAGAGAGTGGTTAGAATGGGAACACACTACCACAAGGAATAGTTGAGGCGAATAGCATCGATGCATTTAAGGGGTAGTTAGATAAGTGCATGAGGGGGAAAGGAATAGAAGGTTATGCTGATAAGGTGAGATGAAGAGGGGTGGGAGGAGGCTCGTGCGGAGCATACACGCCGGCTGTAGACTTGATGTAACTTGATTATATCTCGAGCTTTCTTTCTGCTAAATTGAACAAAATGTCCTCAAAATAATGATACAGTAAACTACGTTAAGACCTGAAAGACTTAAAATGACAAAGGGTTTTATTGGTGCTAAGCTGGAGGTAAAAAGAGATGGCGAGGAAAGTGGGCACTAAAATGGAGTCCAATGAAAAAAAATTGACGAGCGATGGAGCCTCGGTAGAAATTTATAAGCACAGACTAGCTCCAAGTTTCTGTCAGTGTGCTGCAGAGTGATAGGAAAAATTGAAGCTTCATGAACTGGAGCAGTAATATGTTAATCTTAGGTCAAAAAGTGCTGATGCAAAGGCGTTTCATTTAGATAACCAAGACTCCAAAGGTCAGAATATTATAACAGCCTGAAGGATATGGAAGAAGATTCCGCCCACAGTAACAAACCTTCAGACGTAGAGTGTAACAGCAACAACTTGTATTTATACAGCGCTTTTAACGTAGCAAAATGTCCCAAGGTGCTTCACAGGAGTGTTATCACCAAACACCAAAGCTTGGGGCCTAGACGGGTGAAGGCACGGCCGCCAATTGGTGGAGCAATGAAAATCGAGGATGCACAAGAGGCCAGAATTGGAGGAGCGCAAAGATCTCGTAGGGCTGGGGGAGGTTACAGAGATAGGGAGGGGGCGAGGCCATAGAGGGATTTGAAAACAAGGATGAGAATTTTAAAACTGAGGCATTGCCAGACCTTGGAGTCAATGCAGATCAGCGAGCACAGGGGTGATGGGTGAACAGGATACGGTGTTAGGTCACGGGTGGCAGAGTTTTGGATGGACTCCAGTTTGCAGTGTGCGCAATGCAAGGTGGGCACATGATACTACAGCCATAACATGCCAGTTTGCATGCTTCAGCTTTTAGTAACCATAGAATCATAGAAAGTTACAGCGCGGAAGGAGGCCATTTCGGCCCATCGTGTCCGCGCCGGCCAACAAAAAGCTATCCAGCCTAATCACACTTCCCAGCTCTTGGTCCGTAGCCCTGCAGGTTAGAGCATCCCAAGTGCACATCCAAGTACTTTTAAATGTGGTTAGGGTTCCTGCCTCTACCACCCTTTCAGGCAGTGAGTTCCAGACCCCCACAACCCTCTGGGTGAGGAAATTTCCCCTCAAATCCCCTCTAAACCTTCCCCCAATTACTTTAAATCTGTGCCCCCTGGTTTTTGACCACTCTGCTAAGGGAAATAGGTCCTTTCTATCCACTTTATCTGTGCCCCTCATAATTTTATACACCTCAATAAGGTCTCCCCTCAGCCTCCTCTCTTCCAAGGAAAACAGACCCAGCCTATCGAATCTTTCCTCATAGCTAAGATTCTCTACTCCCAGCAACATCCTTGTAAATCTCCTCTATACCCTCTCTAGTGCAATCACATCTTTCCTGTAATGTGGTGACCAGAACTGCACGCAGTACTCTAGCTGAGGCCTAACTAGTGTTTTATACAGTTGAAGCATAACACCCCCCCTGTTCTTGTATTCTATGCCATGGCTAATAAAGGCAAGCATTCCATATGCCTTCTTAACCACCTTATCTACTTGGCCTGCTACCTTCAGGGATCTGTGGACATGCACTCCAAGGTCCCTTTGTTCCTTTACACTACTCAGTGTCCTACCATTTAATGTGTATTCCCTTTCCTTGTTAGCCCTCCCCAAATGCATTACCTTACACTTCTCCGGATTGAATTCCATTTGCCACTGTTCTGCCCACCTGCCCAATTTATTGATATCTTCCTGCAGTCTACAGCTTCCTTCTTCAGTATCAACCACACAGCCGATTTTAGTATCATCTGCAAACCTCTTAATCATACCCACTATATTCAAATCAAGTTCGCTGATATATACCACAAAAAGCAAGGGACCTAATACTGAGCCCTGCGGAACCCCACTGGAAACAGCCTTCCAGTCACAAAAACACCCATCAACCATTACCCTCTGCTTCCTGTCTCTGAGCCAGTTTTGAGTCCAACTTGACACTTTGCCCTGGATCCCATGGGCTTTTAACTTCGCAACCAGTCTGCCATGTGGAACCTTATCAAAAGCCTTGCTAAAGTCCATATACACTACATCAAACGCACTACCCTCATCTACCCTCCTTGTTAGCTCCTCAAAAAATTCAATCAGGTTTGTCAGACACGACCTTCCCTTAACAAATCCATGCTGACTATTCTTGACTAATCCGTGCCTTTCTAAATGAAGATTTATCCTGTCCTTCAGAATTCTTTCCAATAATTTTCCCACCACCGAGGTTAGGCTGACTGGCCTGTAATTACTCGGTCTATCCTTTTCTCCCTTTTTAAACAAGGGTACCACATTAACAGTTCTCCGGCACCACACCTGAAGCCAGAGAGGATTGAAAAATGATGGTCAGGGCCTCAAAGTAATCATGTTAGAGAAAAGACCAAACTACTGTAAAGTTTTGGGAGGGTGTGGAAACTAACTGCTGTGCTAAGTGAGCTCTCCTAGTTGTTGGTCTCTACATTTCAGTTTGAAGTCATTGTACAGTTTTCATTTTGATTCTGTTGACAATGTAACACAATGTTAGGCTGAATTAGCACGTACAACAAATGAAAAATCTATAAGCCACTATGTTAGCATTAGTTCTGCTGATAATTAATGAGGAGTGGAGACTTCACTGTTATGCTGCCTTTCCTAATGCATATTAAAGTCCAAACATTATAACTGTCCAGAATGATATATGAAAGGCTAAAAATAATCCACTTCTAAAAGACTGTAGGTTACGGCACGCAAAGGAACACTTCTTATGCAGATCATCTTTCAAAGTCAACTAACTTTTGTTCCAAATTAGACCCAAAAATAAAATAGGACTTTTTTTTTTTATAGCCATGGTGTACCTGGATGAAGTAGAGGTCAGGCGAACAATATAACAAAATAGGATATAAATCTGGAATGCACTGCCTGAAAGGGTGGTGGAAGCAGATTCAATAGTAACTTTCAAAAGGGAATTGGATAAATACTTGAAGGGAAAACATTTGCTGAGCTGCAGGGAAAGAGCAAGGGGGAGTGGGACTAATTGGATAGCGCCACCGAAGAGCCGGCACAGGCACGATGGGCCGAATGGCCTCCTTCTATGCTGTATCATTCTATGAAATCCATAGAAGTTTACAACACAGAAGGAGGCCATTCAGCCCATCTTGTCTGTACTGGCTATTTGCTTCAAATTTCCAAAACTAATCTCAGTGCCCTGCTCTCTCCCCATAACCTTGCATCTTTCTCGGTTTCAAATATTTCTCCAATTAATCTCATTTTTTTTTAAAAAGCAACCGTCTCTGCCTCAACAACTCCCTGAGGCAAAGCATTCCATGTTCCAATAACCCTGTGTGTACAGCAATTTCTAATGATATCTCTCCCGACCCGCTGGGTTGTCTGTCATTAATGGGCTCAAAACTGGGTCAGTAGCATAACTTGGCAGCTGTCACTTTCACTGTCTTGTTTTTATTGGGGGGGGGGGGGGGTAAGGTAATCTGGCAGTGCAGATCAGCCATTTCTTGTAGAACTCACCTGATTTTTGTTCCATTCATTTCAATGGGATGAAAATCAGATGGGATTCTGTAACGGCTGGGCGATTGGCTCCACAAAGTTACGACTCGGTGGGGAAGATGAAAATTACACAGGATTACATTACATCGGATATACGGCACAGAAACAGGCCATTCGGCCCAACCAGTCCATGCCGGCGTTTATGCTCCACTCGAGCCTCCTCCCGTCTTTCCTCATCTAAATCTATCAGCATAACCCTCTATTCCCTTCTCCCTCATATGCTTGTCCAGCCTTCCCATAAATGCATCTATACTATTCGCTTCAATCACTCCCTGTGGTAGCGAGTTCCACATTCTCACCACACTTTGGGTAAAGAAGTTTCTTCTGAATTCCCTATTGGATTTCTTAGTGACTATCTTATATTGATGGCCTCTAGTTTTGCTCTTCCCAAGTGGAAACATTCTCTCTGTATCCACTCTATCAAAACCTTTCATAATTATAAAGACCTCTATTAGGTCACCCCTCAGCCTTCTTTTTTTCCAAAAGAAAAAAAATAGACCCAGCCTGTTCATCCTTTCCTGATATGTATACCCTCGCATTTCTGGTATCATCCGAATTACCCCCAATAATTCTGTACATAGCACAGCGTTAAGCATACGGCCATTGAAAGTCAAAAAATAAAGTATAATTTTGTTGGCAGACTGGATACTATGGGTATCTGCAACTTGAAATCTATCTTATGTAATAGGCAAGTGGCACCAGTCCTAACGAATCACAGGTTACTTTACAGCTACTCACCAGAGATTTAGATAGAAAAGTAAATCAATTGCTTCTTCACCTCGAGAGACCACAAGACAATTATGTTAAAGTTCAGTTTGATTGATTTCAGTCATGAAAAAATTATCAGATGTTCATGATCTAAAAATTAATTTGCGAACGGTACTCTGGCATTACTTACATTTTTTGCGAATTGAGGTCACCCATTAAAAAAAGAAAGTCTTGCATTTATATAGCGCCTTTCACGACCACCGGATGTCTCAAAGCGCTTTACAGCCAATGAAGTACTTTTGGAGTGTTGTCACTGTTGTAATGTGGGAAACACAGCAGCCAATTTGCAGACAGCAAGCTCCCACAAACAGCAATGTGATAATGACCAGATAATCTTGTGATAAATATATGCCTTCATCAGCCCCTGTGTTTTACCTGCATTGTATTGTGTGTACCGCCCCCTCTTTTCCTATTGCGTGTATTGGCTCCGCCTCGGTCTTTTGTCATATAAAGGTCTCAAGAGCTGTATGAGTCATTTCTGCCAGACGAATCCGATGTGGAAAGACATGCAATGTTCTTAGTGATTAAAAGCCTTCAGTTGAATCCTTTAATTCCTTGTCTTTGAGTTATTGATGGCACATCAAATCTGTTTTTAGTGATGTTGATTGAGGGATA
Organism: Somniosus microcephalus; assembly: GCF_052327205.1. Lineage (NCBI taxonomy): Eukaryota > Metazoa > Chordata > Chondrichthyes > Squaliformes > Somniosidae > Somniosus > Somniosus microcephalus. The sequence continues at coordinate 105,313,041 of NC_141001.1, forward strand.
AATATTGACCCAGGACACCGGGGATAACTCCCCTACTCTTCTTCGAGATAGTGCCATGCGATCTTTTACGTCCACCTGAGAGTGCAGATGGGGCCTCAGTTTAACGTCTCATTTGAAAGATAGCACCTCTGACAGTGCAGCACTCGCTCAGCACTGCACTGGAGTGTCAGCCTAGATTTTTGTGCTCAAGTTCCTGGAGTGAGACTTGAACCCACAACCGTCTGATTTAGAGGCGAGTGTGCTACCCACTGTGCCACAGCTGACACTTATAGCGAGGGAATATACAATTTCACTATCTTGTAATATGTTATAAGGACAAGTTATGGCAGCTGCCTCATCTTCCCCATTCTCTTCACCTTGGCCACAGAAGAGCGGGCAACAATTATAAGGGCAAATTCTGGAGAAGATGGACACACAAGATCATTATACGTTGGCATGACAATATTTTACAGTATCGGCTCCCACCATCTCACTACTGAACACTTTTAGCAGCATCAAGAACTTTGGCCAGCTCTCAAATCATAAAGTTAACTGGTGCAAAGCAGAATGCATGCCCCTCACTCTGGACACTATTTGCATGGTCTGAGATGGTTCTTCAGACACTTGGATGGAACACAAACCCAAACATCTGATCCTATGTGGAAGGAATTACTCCCCAGAGCGCCCGTATATCTGATCAAGGTAGACGGGCTACCTGGCTCACTCAATCCTAGGATAGACAATAAATGAGTATATCACCTCAACTATTTTACATTCTCCAAATTTTACTCATGGAAAGGAAACTGAATTCACTTGAATCACCGACAACTGCCCAAGCTCAAAGGAGGATAACTGTCCCAAATCTTAACGTTATTACCAGGCAGCAAGGTTGAGGGGAATTGTGGCTTAAATGTCACAGAATGCATGGCAAGGTTTGGTTGGCTGACTGCCAATCAATCTTGTTGTCTAACCTATTCTTCAGAACCCTTGGTAAGAGACAAGAAAGGTTGAGGCAATGGCCATTGTTACACTAATGCTGCAAGTCTGGTGGGAGGTCTGGTTTCCGCTTAAGATTCACCTGGGTGTAGCAGCTCTCTCCACAATCTGCAGCAGCAAAGCATTTCCAAGCATGCTTTTCATGAGCACTTGAACAGCCTGACAAGACATGGACATCAGCAAGCTAATCCAGCTCCTCCACAAGGGCAAGGACCCAAAGTTTTGGTAGGATGAGGTGAAATTTGTCTGCTAGTACCCCTAAATCAGGCACTTCCTCTAGGACCCAGTGGCAATTGACATTCTTTAGCGAGAGCCCCATCCTCAAAGAATTTACCCTCCTGAACTGTGGTGATACCTAGAAATACATCACTGCATTTGTCTCACACCAATAGACTATACAAAGAGCTTACAGGGAGCCTGGGAGTGAGACCTAGGTTATCAAATGATGGAGAAAGAATGGAGCAAAGTTTCAGAACAAGCTCTCGCAATCACCAGATGTAGTAAGATGCAAGATGACCAACTCAAGCTCATACACCAAGCAGACCATAGCCTTCACAAGCGCCACAGACTCTACCCCGCCGTGTCTAGAGATGATGTTCTCGGACTGGCACCCCGCCAGTTCCTCCAACTCTGACCTCTTGCGCACGCCCCACTTTCTTCGCCTCTAAACTCTGGAATTCCCTCCATAAACATCTCCAACTCTCTACCTTTTAGACCCTCCTTCAAACTTACATCTTTACCCAAGCTTTTAGTCATTTCTGCTAATATCACCTTCTTTGGCTTGATGTCCATGTGTGTCTTATTATGCTCCGGTGAAGCACCGTGGAAAACGTTCCTATGTTACAGGCGCTGCATAAATGCAAGTTACTGTCGTTATCATACAAAAGGTCCTGTCCCCATTCTGAGCAGAGGTCCAGTAAGAAAGAATCTACAGACTTCCGTTTATATATGTTCTCAGCATGCACCAAAGCACTTCACAGCCAATGAACTACTTGCATTCAAAGTTGCTATGTAGGCAAATGCAATTTGTGCAAAGCAAGATCCCACAAACAGCAAATGAGATAAATGACTAGTTAATCTGTTTTAGTCGTATCGGTTAAATGTTTAGCATCATAGGATCTTTTAATCTAAAGAGGGCAGACTACCTTGGTTTAACATAATGTTAACTTAAAACTGACACTTCCAACAATGCAGTACTCTGTTAGTCTTCAGCACAGCATCGAAGTGTTAGCCTAGATTACGTGCTCAAATCCTGGAGTAGGGCTTCAACTCATGTCTCAGAGGCCTCCAGCAGCCCGGTAGATTCAGCAATTCAAATTTCCCGCCACTCCCCTCACTTTGTGACGTCACTGGCTGCTGTTCGAGCAGCCTCTGGCTCGGTCACCACAGAGAGCCAGGACGTCCTGGAGGAGGCGAAAGAGTCGGGAATCAGGAGGGCTCAGGAATCGCAGGTTTCAGCATTCCGGAGGGGGGGGGGGTCTCATCAATTGGGGATTCTCAGCACTCGGGGTGAGGAAAGGCTCTGAAATCGGAGGGTCTCGGAGTGGGGGCTGTCTGGCGTGGGTGGGCTCTCTGGCGCGGGGGGGGGGCGCTCTAAAGAACATAAGAAATAGGAGCAGGAATAGGCCACTTGGCCCCTTGAGCCTGCTCCGCCATTCAATAAGATCATGGCTGATCTTGGGCTCAAAGCCACTTCCTCGCCGGCTCCCCATAACCCTTCACTCCCTTATCTTGCAAAAATGTGTCGATCTCCACCTTAAATGTATTTAATGACCCAGCCTCCATGGCTCTCTGGGGCAGAGAATTCCACAAATTTATGACCCTCTGAGAGAAGAAGTTCCTCCTCATCACAGTTCTAAAAGGGTGACCCTTTATTCTGAGACTGTGCCCCCGAGTTCTAGATTTCCCCACGAGGGGAAACATCCTCTCTGTATCTACCTTGTCGAGCCCCCTCAGTATCTTATATGTTTCAATAAGATCACCTCTCATTCTTCTAAATTCCAATGAGTATAGGCCCAGCCTGCTCAACCTTTCCTCATAAGTCAAACCCCTCATCTCTGGAATTAACCGCGTGAATCGTCTCTGAACTGCCTCCAATGCAAGTGTATCCTTCCTTAAATAAGGAGACCAAAACTGTACGCAGTACTCAAGGTGTGGTCTCACCATACCTTGTACAGTTATAGCAGGACTTCCCAGCTTTTATACTCCAACAACCTTGAAATAAAGGCCAAAATTCCATTTGCCTTTTTGATTACTTGCTGTACCTGCATGCTAACTTGTGTTCCATGCACAAGGACCCCCAGGCCCCTCTGAACTGTAGCATTTTGTAATCTCTCTCCATTTAAATAATAGTTTGCTTTTTTTATTTTTCCTGCCAAAGTGGATAACCTAGCACTTTCCCACATTATACTCCATCTGCCAAATGTTTGCCCACTCACCTAGCCTGTCTATTTCCCTTTGCAGATTCTTTGAGTCCTCTGCACAACTTGCTTTCCCACCCATCTTTGTTACTGTTTGCCAACCAGAAAATGACCCATTTATCCAGACTCTTTGCTTTCTGTTAGTTAGCCAATCCTCCATCCATGCTAATATATTACCCCCAACTCCATGAGCGTGGGGGGGGGGGGTCTCCGGCGCGGGGAGGGGGTGTCTCCTGCGCAGGAGGGGGTGCCTCTGGTGGCGGGGGTCTCCGGCGCAGGGAGGGGGGGTCTCCTTGGTTTACCCCCTTCACCTGCTCACGGGTGTCCTCCTGGTTTTGGAATTTCACACAACAGCTGCTGGTGTGAAACCACGAGCAAGAACACTCAACCTCTCAATCTTTTGTGAGGTAAATGCAAGAAAATCTGCAGAAGTCACGTGAACAAATGTCACGTGATTGAGTGCCACATGATCAGATGTCATGTGATCAGGCATCACATGGTCAGGTGTCATGCGGTCAGAATGTCACATGATCAAACCTCCAAGGAATGCTTGCGACCAGAGTTGGCCACCTTACATGAGAATGAGCTGTGCGTTTGCCGGCTCTTATTACACAGTATAATTTCTAGGCCAGAAAGACTCGGTACCTTGTCTAGTGCGTGACAAGTAGAATTTAATGTTGGTAAATAGGCTGCTCACTTGACAGCTTGAAAGATGGTAACCTAGAAAACAGCCTCCTCTGAAATAATAGCTGTGCAAGGGACAGGTGCCTCTGACCAGAGAGAGTCTTTGACTCTCCCTAGATTTATTTATAATGGCCTCATTTGAGTTTTGGTTGTCATTCAAAATTCTTAATGCTTTGATCTGCATGAATTGCCCTCTAACCGTGAGCTCTAGCTTTAGTAATCTTGATATTTGCATGAAGAAATGTAAAATACATCTTCGACAGCAGCAACGATATATTTGGTTAAGGAAAAGTGTCTGGTATCGTTCCTAAAATTGTTAACTGCATCATTTATTTTTTAATAATAAGAAAATATGATAAAACAAAAAAAACTTGAATATGTTTAGTAAGATATTGATTAAAAAATTAATCCGGAGGCTAGCTGAGTCACGTGTGTCACTTCTACAAAGTAGAGAACAGTACGTGACATAAGAAAACTACTAGGCACTTGGTCTAAGCGTTAAACAAAGCTTTAATCAACTGTTTTACAACATGGAGGTCTAGTTGTGTCCTTCACTAGTTCCTGTTAAGAATGTCGTGCGCAAGCTGGGCCTGTGCCCGAGTATTTATACTCTCCCTGGACAGCGCCACCCGCAGGCCGCTCAGTATTATTTCATAAGTCTTTCTTCCATGAATGACTGATTCATGTCAGTATGGAATATGACAAGTGTAGCTATTCATCCTAAAATATTGATTGGGACGATATTTCTGTACAGGGGACTTTCTACGATCCGATATTCCAGTGGGGAGCAGAGATTGCAGGGAGTGCATCTTGGGAAATCGCACGCACAGCCGGTTTGCACCTTTAATCGGCAGGTGAAAAATGGCAACCCCGATAACAGGGGTTACCGCTTCTCCCGGTTTTCTTTTCTGTTGATTTTTTTTTGCCGGGAGGGAGGGGGAGCACCAGAGTAGTGAGAATGTGGAACTCGCTACCACTTGGAGTGGTTGAGGCGAGTAGCAGAGATGCATTTAAGGGGAAGCTAGATAAGTACGTGAGGGAGAAAGGGATAGAAGGTTATGTTGAGAAGGTGAGATGATGTAAGGTCGGAAGGAGGCTCGTGTGAAGCATAAACACCAGCATAGACCTGTTGGGCCAAATGGCCTGTTTCTGTGTTGTATAATTCTGTGTAAGTGAAAATGACCCCCTGTGACTTCTGATAGTGTCCTCACTGGGGCCATTGAGATGTGGAATTACCTCAGTGTACCACCTTTAGCTATGTTCACGGAGTTAACTGTGTTTAGGTATTCTCTCCATTGACTGTACAAGCAATTGCCTCTGGATTGATTTTACATCTATCAAATTATGTTACTAGAGTGGAGTCAGGACAAGGCCGACACTAATATCAGTACACCAGAATATAAAGAGGCCACTTGATTTGGTGGTGCGCTGCTGTTTCCAACACCAGAATTGAAAATACGCAAGTGTAGGTTTGCATTCAGTACGACAGTAATTACTGTACGTGCTGTCACAAACACTGTGCCCCTAAATCTGGGACCATTTCCTCATTTCCCTTTGAATAAAAACAAGAAATGGAATAAATATCTGCCTGGAATCCTGGCCCTTCCAGGTTGTGTGATTTGTTCTGTGCAAATTAACAAAGGTATTGTTATCTTAGCAATGCCATTGCTGAGGTAGTCTTATCTACGGTAAAGGACCAGACCACTTTCAGTTTATGAATAAAATTGCGTCGGCAACACTCATGATGCAAACATCACCTGTCAGCAGTCACTCCCAGCAGTGGTGCATTATAAAGAGTTCACTGCCACAGTAACAACAGGACAGACTAATTCTAACTCATGCTGGAGGGGAGGGGAAGGGGAAAGGGGAAGGAAAGAAGGAAGAAACAAAAAGATAGAAAGAAAACAAACTTTCATTTATATAGCGCCTTTCATGACCTCAGGACCTCACAAAACGCTTTACAGCCAATTAATTACTTTTTGAAGTGCAGTCACTGTTGTAACATAGGAAATGTGGCAGCCAATTTGCGCACAGCAAGGTCCCACAAACAGCAATGAGATAAATGGCCAAATAATCTGTTTCAGTGATGTTGGTTGTGTGATAAACGTTGGCCAGGACACCAGGAGAAATCTCCTACTCTTCTTCAAAAAGTGCCGTGGGATCTTTTACGTCCGTCTGAGAGGTCAGACAGTTTAACATCACATCCAAAAGGCAGCACCTCCGACAGTGCGGCACTCCCTCAGCACTGCACTGGGAGCGGCAGCCTAGATTTTGTGCTCAAGTCTCTGGAGTGCGACTTGAACCCACAACCTTCTGACTCAGAGGCGAGAGCGCAACCCACTGAGCCATGGCTGACACCCAGGTGATTTTATGTGCGTCTTCAAATAGAATTATGCTGACTGTCTGCTTTTGTCACTTTAAGCCAACTGCAATATGTATTCTAATTGTTGATCAGTGCAAACTGTTGTGTATGTACCTTTAAGAGAATAACTGGTCTCAGACTGCAGTACCGGCAGTGACCACCACTGTATAAAAGGCACTAGCGAGCCTCTGTAGTTTCAGTTTCCCGATTGACTCCATTCAGTAAAGACTTGTTTAAATCAACTCCTGCTGTCCGTGTCTCAATTATACACGGACATAATACTGGCGACGAGCAGATACGAACTTACCTACAGTCTGCACCACCTCCTGGGATCCATTCCTGAAGCGAAGTGAGCAGAGGTCGAGGCCAGAAGAAAGAAAGAAGCAGTAGAAACGGGCATCGACCGTGGGCATCTGCCCGAGTCAGCGGAGTTGAAGATTGCTGGAGAAGCTGTCGAAAGCGGGGCCTGGTTCCTGTAGACGGTGCTTCAGCTAATCGGGCTGGTGGCAGGTAGTACACTGATCCTTCCTGGGCTGCGGCGGTCGCGAACTCGAGCGGGTGGCTTCCAACGGGGCCGAGCAGCGTTGTCGGGAAGAGGAGAGAGGGTGGAGCACACAGGGCGCGGCCGGTGCTGCGAAGCCGGGCTGCGTACAGGCCCGAGAAGAAGAAGGCAAAGCGCGGGAGGCGCCATTTTAGATTTTCAAGATGCCGAAGACTGGCTGTATCACTGCCTTTGAGAATACAATAGAGGACTGGACCACGTATGTGGAAAGAGTCGAGGTATATTGGGAGGCAAACGAAATAGCCGATGAGAAAAAGGCATCGGTATTGCTAAACTTAATGGGCGCTAGAACGTACGGCCTATTGCGGGACCTGATTACTCCAGCCAAACCAAAGGCGAAGAGTTTTAACAAAATTGTTGCTGTCCTACAGGAACACCTAAACCCTGCACCGCTGCTGATAGCAGAAAGATTTAAATTCCACAGGAGAACTCAGCATAAAGATGAGAGCAATGCTGAGTATCTTACGGAGCTACGCAAGCTATCAAAGCACTGCCAGTTCGGAGCAGGACTGGCAGATACCCTACGGGACAAATTTGTCTGTGGACTCCTGAGTGAAGGAACACAGAAGAAGTTACTCTCAGAGAAAGAGCTGACGCTAGATAAGGCTTTCAGCGTGGCAGTATCGTACGAAGCAGCAGCCAGGGGAGCTGTGGAAATACAACAAAAGCCACAGGAATACGGCACCCACGAAATGACACGGGGATTTGCAAAATGTTATCACTGCGGCAGAACTAACCATGACCAGAAGGACTGCTGGTCCAAGGACAAAATATGCAGGCAATGCGGAAAGATGGGACACATTGCACGAGTTTGCAGGTCTGGGAAGAAGACCAGCGACAACAAAAAGGCTACTAAGGAACTGTACAAGAAAGTACAAAAGATGACGGACAGTAGTTCCGAAGACCAGAAGAGCGATAGTGAATCTGGGAACAAGAGACTAAGCTGTCTCAAACTTCACAATGTAATCACAAAAGAGGATCACCGAACCATTTGGGTCACCCTCACGATAGCAGGGACCGAAGTTAAAATGGAATTGGATACAGGATCAGCGCTAACCGTCATGAATCGACGAGACTACGAGCGGCTATTCTCACACATACCCTTGAGAGAGACATCCATCGTCTTGACGACGTATATGGGACAAAAAGTATACCCCAGGGGAAAAATAAGGGTGCCTGTCGAATACAACGGCAAGAAAATACGGAAATTGTATCTCTACATACTGCAAAATGGTGGACCACCGTTATTGGGACATGAATGGATCAGGAAGATAAGCTTAGATTGGCACTTCATTCATGCAATGACGGTGGATGGTAAAAAAGATGAAGACGTCACTCCTGGACGATTGTCAACAATCTTAGCTAACACCAAAGAGGTATTTCAACAAGAACTGGGCACGCTTAAAGGCGTAATCGCCTCGATAAAAATAGAAGAGAATGCAATTCCCAAGTTTTTCAAAGCAAGACCGGTACCATATGCAATTCGCCCAGCCGTCGAGGTAGAGCTGGAGAATCTGGAGAAAGCAGGCATGTTGTCTAAGGTCGACTGGAGCGAGTGGGCAACACCCATCGTTCCTGTCATGAAGAACACGTTAAGCAATAAGTCTGAGGAGCCAAGGAAGGTTCACATCTGTGGGGACCTCAAGGTGACGGTGAACCCAGTCCTTCACACAGTACAATATCCTCTTCCAAGGATAGAAGACATCTTCGCCTCACTATCTGGAGGGAAGCGTTTTACAAAAATTGACCTAGCACAAGCATATTTGCAGATGGAGGTTGAAGAATCCTCCAGGAAGTATCTCATGATAAACACTCACAAAGGTCTTTACCAGTATCATCGATTGGTATTCGGAGTAGCATCGGCTCCGGCGATATGGCAAAGAGCGATGGAACAAGTCCTGCAAGGGATTCCGGGGACTCAGCGTTACTTGGACGACATCCTTGTGACAGGTGAAGATGACAGTGAACACCGTAACAACCTAGAACAGGTGCTCACTAGACTACGGGAACATGGGCTGCGAGCCAACCGCCCCAAGTGCGAATTTAAAAAAAAACAGATATCGTATTGTGGCCACGTGATTGATGAAGAGGGGTTACATAAGTCCCCTGACAAAATTGAAGCGGTTGTTAAGGCCCCAGCGCCTGAAAATGTGTCGCAACTGAGGTCATTCCTCGGATTGGTGAATTACTACCGTAAGTTTTTACCGAATTTGTCCACAATTCTGCACCCACTGAACACCCTACTACGAACAGGAGTAGCATGGAAATGGAGCAATGACTGTAAGCGGGCCTTTCAGAAGAGTAAGGACTTAATCACTTCAAGAGAAGTATTGGCTCACTACAACCCAGCACTGCCGATCAGACTGGCGTGTGATGCATCTCCCTACGGCATTGGGGCGGTATTGTCACATAAATTCCTTGATGGTTTAGAGAGGCCGATAGCTTTTGCGTCACGCTCGTTAACTTCTGCCGAGCGTAACTACGCCCAGATTGACAGAGAGGCCCTCAGCCTAGTGTGGGGGGTGAAGAAGTTCAATCACTACCTGCACGGTCAAAAATTTCCTCTACTAACCGATCATCAACCTCTTGTCTCCATTTTCAACCCTCAGAAGGGCGTACCGATAATGACAGCGCAACGGCTGCAGAGGTGGTCCCTTTTCCTAGGGGCACACCAATATGACATCGAGTACAAAGGAACTAAACAGCATGGGAATGCTGATGGATTGTCGCGCCTACCGTTGCCGACGGTGGAAGAAGACCTTGCAGTGGATCCAATGGAGATATTCCACTCGACCATAGTCGAATGTCTCCCTGTGACGAATGCAAACATAGAAAAGGAAACACGAAATGACCCGACACTATCCCGGGTCTATGATTTAACGGTGAAGGGATGGCCAGCACATGGCGAACCACTGCTGCCAGCATTCTCGCCGAGAAGAGAACAGCTGTCAGTGTGCAGAGGAACCTTGATGTGTGGATCCAGAGTAGTAATCCCACCTAAGTTGACAGACAGAGTGCTCAATGAGCTTCATGAGGGTCATCTGGGTGGGGTAAAAATGAAGAACTTAGCCAGAGCGTTTGTGTGGTGGCCAGGAATCGATAGAGAAATCGAAGAGATGACCAAGAGCTGTGCAGGATGCCAGAAAGTGCAAAACGCCCCACCACAAGCTCCTCTACATCCATGGGAGTGGCCCTCATCTCCATGGCAAAGGGTGCACATTGATTTTGCTGGTCCCTTCATGGACTCGATGTTTTTAATTGCGGTGGATGCACATTCAAAGTGGCCAGAGGTAATAAAAATGTCCTCAACCACCACAGAAAAAACTATCACAGTTTTACGAACCATATTCACCAGGAATGGGCTGCCTGAACAGATTTGCTCTAACAATGGACCACAGTTTGTGTCTGAAGAGTTCCGGAGGTTCTTAAAGAACAATGGTGTTAAGCATTACACATCTGCCCCATATCATCCAGCCACTAATGGATTGGCCGAGAGGTTTGTTCAAACATTCAAGAAGGCTATCAAGGCAATGTGTAATGAAGATATACCCCTACAACACAAGGTGGACAACTTCTTGTTTGCCTACCGGAATGTGACACATGCGGTTACCAACCAAACTCCAGCCATGATGTTCTTCAATCGAAGACTACGATGCCGCTTGGATTTGGTTAAGCCAAACGTCCGAAGAGATGTGGAGAACAGGCAGTTTCAGAATATGAATGAAAGGCCGACCAGGAGTTTTAAGATAGGTCAACCAGTTTTGGCCCGGGACTACCGCACTGAGAAATGGCAGCCATGAACGATTTGTACACGGCAAGGACCTCTAATGTATACCGTGGACATTGGAGAGAGCATTGTAAGACGCCATGCTGACCAGATTCTAGAGTCACTGGAAAACGTCAACTCCACACCACGATCTGATACACCTGGCAATGAAATCGACGTACCAATGGCATCGACCGCAGAATCGGTGATATTGGAAGCAGATGAACCAAACAACGACATTGATCCCGACTCAACCTTGCCAGAAGAACCTGATACCCCAAAGAGGCGTTATCCAGACAGAATCAGGAAGCCTCCTCAAAGACTGAACTTATAATTGCTTAAACTCAACCAATGTATCTAGTAACCGTAATTGTGATTGTAATTAGTTATCATTTAGCTGTTAAATGAATGTTATGTACTGTTTATCTAAAAGGGGAGGAATTGTTGTGTATGTACCTTTAAGAGAATAACTGGTCTCAGACTGCAGTACCGGCAGTGACCACCCCTGTATAAAAGGCGCTAGCGAGCCTCTGTAGTTTCAGTTTCCCGATTGACTCCATTCAGTAAAGACTTGTTTAAATCAACTCCTGCTGTCCGTGTCTCAATTATACACGGACATAATACAAACGTTGGTACATTACAATGCTGGCCTAATTTTTATGTTGGTAAGCCGGCTTGTTAATCAGACCATCCATGTCAAGTAGGTCAGCGGCTTATGGTGCCAGGTACTCAGTGTGCCAATACAACCCATCTGCAGAAATATTCCCAGCTGTACCAAACAGGCCAGCTCAGCCCACAGTGGTAACTCTTCCTGTCTACAGAAGTTACTGCCCCTCGTCTTCCATCTGTGCCAGCTTCATCAACCCAAGTCAGCCATGGTAACTGAGTCGGTGCCTGCAGCTAACATGGCACACACGTGTTGGCTCCTCTATCTTGGTCATTTCATTGCATCGAGCCTACTTTCTGTTTCAACAGTGCTAGCTGTGTCGTTGAGAACAGGCGCAGCAGAAGACACAAAAAAAAAGTTTTGACTTTCAGTGTCACTTCTCACTCCCGGTGGGATTCCTATTGCTGTGTGACAGACCAATGCTGCTCTTATTTTTTGAGAAATTACTACCCAGTTTAAAGCCAGCACTATTCCAATCAATGAGGGGTGGGTGGGGAGATAATCAGCGATACAATGTTTGTGCCTAAAAATGCTTCATATAGACGCTATTTAAAAAATCTTTAATACTGATGCAATCATTATTCAAAACTAAATTGTATACTTCTAACCACAGTTTTTCATTTTACCTGCAGTTTTATAATGGGAACGCCTATATCAATTGGTGCAGCCTTGCCTCAAACATCAGAGGGAGCCAAAACCCATAGACAGAGACTTGAACAGGGGATAGATCTCAACGCCTTTTTCTAATTCCTAATTTCTTATAAAAAGAAAATACAACAGCTGCTGGAAATCTGAAATAAAAACAGAAAATGCTGGAGATACTCAGCAGGTCAGGCAGCATCTGTGAAGAGAGAAACAGAGTTAACGTTTCAGGTCGGTGACCTTGATGGGCGCGAGAACGTACGGCCTATTGCGGAATTTAATTACCCCAGCTAAACCAATGGAGAAAAGTTTTGAAGAGATTGTTAATATCTTACAGGAACACCTAAACACCTAAACCCTACACCGCTGCTGATAGCAGAAAGATTCAAGTTCCATAAAAGAAACCAGCACAAAGATGAGAACAATGCTATCTTACGGAACTACGCAAGTTATCGAAGCACTGCCAGTTCGGAGCAGGACTGGCAGACACCTTACGGGATAAGTTTGTCTGCGGGCTCCAGAGTGAAGGAACCCAGAAACGACTGCTTTCGGAAAAGGACCTGACGCTAGAACAGGCTTTCAGCGTGGCAGTATCCTACGAAGCAGCAGCACGGGGAGCTGCGGAAATACAACAGAAACCAGAAGAATACAGCGTTAATGAAATGGCGTATGGAGCAGAAAAGTGCTATTGCTGCGGCAGAACAACCCATGACCAGAAGGACTGCTGGTTTAAGGACAAAGTATGCAGGCAATGTGGGAAAATGGGACATATAGCAAGAGTCTGCAGGTCGGGAAAGAAAACCAACACTACAAGAACTACTAAGGAAAAGTACAAGAAAGTAAAAAAAATGACAGACAGTAGTTCGGAAGATCAGGAGAGTGATAATGACTCCGGGAGCAGGAGACTAAGTTGTCTAAAGTTACACAACGTGATCGCAAAGGAGGATCACCGAACCATTTGGGTCACCCTCATGATAGCAGGGTCCCAAGTAAAGATGGAATTGGATACAGGATCAGCCCTAACTGTCATGAATCGACGAGACGATGAGCGGCTATTCTCACACATACCCTTGAAGGACATGTCCATTGTATTGAAGACATACACGGGGCAAAAAGTCTACCCCAGAGGAAAAATAAGGGTGCCAGTTAAATACAACGGCAAGGAAACACAGAAACTGTATCTATATATACTACAAGATGGAGGACCACCATTTTTGGGATGTGAATGGATCCGAAAAATACAATTGGATTGGCATTCCATTCAGGTGCTAACTGTGACTGCCAAAAAGGATGATGACGTCACACCTGGACGACTGTCAAAAATTCTAACTGACGCGAAGGAGGTGTTCCAACAAGGACTTGGGACTCTAAAAGGAGTAAAGGCAACGAAAAAAATCAAAGATAACGCAAACCCAAAATTTTTTAAGGCCAGACCGGTACCGTACGCGATCCGCCCAGCCGTTGAAGCAGAACTGGAGAGTCTGGAGCGTTCGGGTGTGCTGTCCAAGGTGGACTGGAGTGAGTGGGCCACACCCATCATTCCTGTAATGAAGAAATCATTGAGCAGCACGCCTAGGGAGCCGAAGAAGGTTTGCATCTGTGGGGACTTCAAGGTAACTGTGAACCCAGTCCTGCACACAGTACAATATCCACTTCCACGGATAGAAGATATTTTCGCCTATCTGGAGGGAAATGCTTTACGAAGATTGATCTGGCCCAAGCGTATCTACAAATGGAGGTGGAAGAAGCATCTAGGAAATACCTCACGATAAACACTCACAAAGGCCTTTACCAGTACAATCGACTGGTATTCAGGGTAGCATCAGCCCCGGCTATTTGGCAGAGGGCGATGGAACAAGTCCTGCAAGGGATCCCGGGGACCCAGTGTTATTTGGACGACATCCTGGTTACGGGCGAAAATGACAGTGAACACCTTGCCACCCTGGAGCAGGAATATGAGCCAACCGCCCCAAATGCGAGTTCTTCAGGAGACAAATCTCGTATTGTGGCCACATGATTGATGAGGAAGGGTTGCATTAATCGCCAGACAAGATTGAGGCTGTAGTCAAGGCTCCAGCACCGGAAAATGTGTCGCAACTGAGGTCGTTTCTCGGGTTGGTGAACTACTAACATAAGTTCTTGCCGAATTTATCTACAATTCTGCACCCACTGAACGCCCTGCTGCAAACTGAGGTAACATGGAAATGGAGTGATGAGTGTAAGCGTGCCTTTCAGAAATTTAACTGCCTAATCACTTCAAAAGAAGTATTGGCCCACTACAACCCAACACTACCGATTCGGTTGGCATGTGATGCGTCTCCCTACGGCATTGGAGCGGTGCTATCACACAAATTCCTTGACGGTTCAGAGAGGCCAATAGCCTTTGCGTCGCGCTCGTTAACCTCAGCTGAGCGTAACTACGCCCAGATTGACAGGGAGGCCCTCAGCCTGGTGTGGGGGGTGAAAAAGTACAATCACTATCTGCACGGGCAGAAATTCACCCTACTGACTGATCATCAGCCCCTGGTCTCCATTTTTAACCCAAAGAAGGGCGTTCCGGTGATGACGGTGCAACGGCTGCAAAGATGGTCACTTTTTCTGGGGGCACATCAGTACGACATAGAGTACAAGGGTACGAAACAGCATGGAAACGCTGATGGGCTGTCGCGCCTACCGTTGCCTACGGCAGAGGAAGCACCTGCAGTGGACCCTGTTGAGATATTCCATGCGACCATAATCGAATGTCTACCTGTTACAAACTCAAGTATAGAGAAGGAAACCCGAAATGACCCTACACTCTCTCGGGTCTATGATTTGACGGTGAAGGGATGGCCAGCACATGGCGACTCACTGTTGCCAGCATTCTTGCCAAGGAGAGAACAGCTGTCAGTGTGCCGGGGGACCTTGATGTGTGGATCCCGAGTGGTAATTCCACCCAAGTTGAGAGATAGAGTGCTCAATGAGCTTCATGAGGGTCATCTGGGAGGGGTAAAAATGAAAAGCCTAGCCAGGGCGTTTGTGTGGTGGCCGGGAATCGATAAAGAAATCGAGGATATGACCAAGAGATGCACAGGATGCCAGAAGGTCCAAAACGCTCCACCACAAGCCCCGCTACACCCATGGGAGTGGCCCTCATCTCCATGGCAACAGGTACACATTGATTTTGCTGGTCCATTTATGGACTCAATGTTTCTAATCGCCGTGGATGCACATTCGAAATGGCCAGAGGTCATCAAAATGTCCTCCACCACCACAGAGAAAACTATTGCAGTCCTACGGACCATCTTCACCAGGAATGGCTTGCCAGAACAGATTTGCTCCGACAACGGGCCACAGTTTGTGTCCGAGGATTTCCGGAGGTTTCTGAGGAATAATGGGGTGAAACATTACACATCTGCCCCATATCATCCAGCCACAAATGGATTGGCTGAGAGGTTTGTTCAGACCTTTAAAAAGGCAATAAAGGCGATGTATAACGACGACATACCACTACAACACAAATCAAATCAAATCAACTTTTATTGTCATTGTTAGTGCACAAGTGCAGTACAACGAAATGTAGGCTTGCGGCTCCCGAGAGTGTACAATTTGGATTAGGACACTTAAACATTTCAACATACATTTGTACATATATATTAGCATAAATATGACCATAATAAAGTGCATCGGCAGATGTGCAGGCTTTAGTGTTTATTTGTGGAGTTCAGTAGGATGACAGCCCTGGGAAAGAAGCTGTTCCTAAATCTGGTCGTACGGGTGCGAATGCATCTGTAGCATCTCCCAGGTGGTAGGAGGGCGAACAGACTGTGGCTGGGGTGGGTAGGGTCTTTGATGATGGACCGTGCCCTCCGTAGGCAGCGTTTCTGATATATATGTTCTATGGTCGGTAGCCGGGTGCCGGTAATGCGTTGGGCAGTTTTGACTACCCGCTGCAGGGCTTTCCGGTCATGGGAGCTACAGCTGCCGTACCATACCGTGATACAGTTTGTCAGGATGCTCTCTATAGTGCAGCGGTAGAAGTTAGAGAGGATCAGGGGTGACAGATTACATCCCTTCAGCCTCCTCAAGAAATATAGGCGCTGCTGGGCCTTCTTCACCAGAGAGGAGGTGTTGAGGGACCAGGAGAGGTCTTCCGTGATGTGGACTCCGAGGAACTTAAAGCTGGCCACCCTTTCCACCTCCGCCCCATTGATGTGGATGGGGGTGTGACTTCCGCCTTTGGACTTCCTGAAGTCCACGATTATTTCCTTTGTTTTCTTGGTGTTAAGGGCCAGGTTGTTGTCGGCGCACCACTTCACGAGATGCTGGACCTCCTCCCTGTGGGCTGACTCATCGTCGTTGGTGATCTGGCCTACTACCGTGGTGTCATCTGCAAACTTGATGATGGTGTTGGAACCATTAACAGCCACACAGTCGTGGGTGAAGAGGGAGTAGAGGAGGGGGCTCAGCACACATCCTTGTGGGGCCCCCGTGTTCAGGGTCGGGGGGGGGGGGGAGAGGTGTGGTTACCTAATTTGACAGACTGGGGTCTGTTTGTTAGGAAGTCCAGGGTCCAGTTGCAGAGGGAAGTGTTCAGGCCAAGAGTTTGGAGTTTGGTGGCCAGCTTGTTGGGGACACAAGGTAGATAATTTCTTGTTTGCTTACCGGAATGCGACACATGCAGTCACCAACCAAGCTCCAGCCATAATGTTCTTCAACCGAAGGCTAAGATGTCACCTGGATTTGCTCAAACCAAACATAAGATGAGGTGTTGAGGATAAGCAATTCCAGCACATCAATGAGAAGCCAACCAGGAGCTTCAAGATAGGGCAACCAGTCTTGGCCCGCGACTACCGAACAGAAAAATGGCAGCCAGGAACGATATGCACACAGCAGGGACCACTAATGTACACAGTGGACGTTGGAGAGAGCATCGTGAGACGCCATGCTGACCAGATTCTAGAGTCACAGGAACAAGCCAAACGCATACCACGAGCATGTGCACCTGGTAATGAACCCGAAGTACAGATTGCGTCTACCTCAGAAGCAGTGGTATTGGAAGCTGACAAACCAACCAATGACAATGAGCCAGAATCGACTCCGCCGTAAGAACAGGATACTCGAGAAAGGCGCTATCCAGTCAGGATCAGGAAGCCTCCTCAAAGACTGAACTTATAAATAATTATTTCAGTTGATGTATATAGTACAGAGAAAATTGTAATTGTAATTAGTTATTATTTAGTTGTTCAATGAATGTTATGTACTGTTTATCTAAAAGGGGAGGAATTGTTGTGTATGTACCTTTAAGAGAAGAACTGATTTATACTGCAGTACCGGCAGTGACCACACCTGTATAAAAAGCCATAGCAGGCTTCTGTACGTCAGTCTTAAGTTTACCCTCTGTTCAGTAAATACCTGTTTTATTGTTCTCCTGCAGTCCGTGTATTATTGATACTCGGACACTACAGAGGTTAAGAGACATTAAGAGATATTCAAGGCGAGAGGAGATGGTAATGGGACAGGTTAAGAAACAAAGATGGCTCTAGATGGGGTGTGAATTGCGCTGGCAGAATGAAAGACAGCTGCCATGTGGGAGAGAAGAACAGAAGGCACAAACAAAAGTGTGGATAAAAAATATATATATGATCGGGGCCGGGGTTATGATCTGAAATTGTTGAACTCTATGTTGAGTCCAGAAGGCTGTAAAGTGCCTAATCGAAAGATGAGGTGCTGTTCCTCGAGCTTACATTGAGCTTCAGTGGAACAGTGAAAGAGGCCGAGGACAGAGAGGTCTGAGTGGGAGAGTCTCTTCACCTCTCCTACCTTCTATCCTATCACAGACCTTCTCTTTTGTTCTTTCAGCCCCTCCCCCCTGCTTAAAAATCTGTTCCATTTCCTCCTTTTTTTCCAGTTCTGACGAAAGGTCATCGACCTGAAAAGTTAACTCTGTTTCTCTCTCCACAGATGCTGCCTGACCACTGAGTATTTCCAGCATTTTCTGTTTTTATTTTGTTTTTTTAATTAATATGCAACTTTGAACATTTAATGAAAGGCACACTCTTGATTCCATTGATCTGATCAAAGGGAACTGAAAAGCAGACTCATTCACACTTCTAACAGCAAATGTCTGACAGATATGTCAGACATTCTATTAACATTTTCAAGATAAGAAGCATTAACACATAAGCCTCGAAATTACAATATTAAAATGGACAGATGTTGAACATGTTTGTACGACATTCCTCTGACCCCTATTTTAGCAGATCCATTAGCCTACTTAAATGAAAGTACATTCTAAGAGCGAACAGAAGAGTTTCATATGAACATGTTAAGTATCCTATTGGCAAAAGTCATTTCTAAGCAATAGACGGCCATCTCGGAATATGCTACAAGGGCAGAGGAGTTCAGATTATGTCATAAAGCTGTAAGGGTGAAGGCCAAGTGGATTATAAATGTCAAATGAGCTCTAAGATCAGCATATATCTTGGAATCACATTCCTGGTTTATCACAGAATCATCATAGAATGACACAGCACAGAAGGAGGCCATTCAGCCCATCGTGCCTGTGCCGGCTCATTGGTAGGGCGATCTAATTATTACCACTCCCCCCTGCTCTTTCCCCATGGCCCTGTCATTTTTTTTCCTTCAAGTATTTATCCAATTCTCTTTTGAAAGTTACTACTGAATCTGCTTCCACTGCCCTTTCAGGCAGCGCATTCCAGATCACAACAACTCGCTGCGTAAAAAAATGATTCCTCATGTCGCCTCTGGTTCTTTTGTCAATCACCTTAACTCGGTGTCCTCTGGTTACCGACCCTTCTGCCACTGGAAACAGTTTCTCCTTACTTACTCTATCAAAATTGTGAACACCTCTATCAAATCTCCTCTTAACCTTAACTGCTCTGAGGAGAACAACCCCAGTTTCTCCAGTCTCTCCACATAACTGAAGTCCATCATCCTTGGTACCATTCTAGTAAATCTCTTCTGCACCCTCTCCAAGGCCTTGACATCCTTCCTAAAATGTGGGGCCCAGAACTGGACACAATACTCTAGCTGAGGCCTAACCAGTGGTTTATAAATGTTTAGCATAACTTTAAGAAGGATATCTAAGTTTTATCTTAGATAAAAATATAAGGCGATTAATGGGTCATCTTGATAAATAGCATTGATAAATATCATTGCGGTCCGAATGAATAAGACAAGAGGGAAAAGAAGAGGGGATAAGATAAAAGTTGCATTTATATTGTGCTGAAGGATTCAGTATTGACTCTATTTTATTGATGTGCAAGAGGTCACTGCTCTCATAGTTATGGAATTGGGAAAGACGGGTGTCATAGATGGGGTTCTGTACTCGTTGCTTGTACACTGCAGTCCCCCTCAGTGTGAGACCAGCCATTCAATTACACCTCTACCTCTACCCCATTTACCAGTCTTAGCTCCATATCGCTTGATGTCCTTCTCCAACATTGGCCAACATTCCTGCATCAGCCAACACCACCAAAAACAAATGATCTGGCTATTTGTTCATTTCCTGTTTCTGGGATCTTGCTGTGTGCAAATTGGCAGCCGTGTTTGCCGACATAACAATAGGGACAGTACTTCAGAAGAAACTCTTTGCTATTAGGCATTTTGGGACCTCCTCAGGATGTACCAAGGCACTATGTAAATGCAAGTTCTTCCAATTTTTTTTCTTATTTGCCCTCTGAGTTTTGTGAGCCTGGAGGTTTGGAAAAGTCTGTTTTTAGTGCTGCTGCCTTACTGATGGATACATCCTAATCAGAACACCAAGATCTATTAGTATCAGCAGCTTGACATACATGCAAATTAATGGGCAACGTAGATTTAAGCTTTGGTGGAACCCCCAAGCCAATTTTGCCCCAATCGCCCAACATGACTCAGGCAGGAGACCGGTAAAAGCCTCAAACCACCCCCGCTACCCCCCCTCACCGACGGTGGGCCACCACTTGCACGAGGCTTCTGCCATTCCCAGGAGTTTCCGACACCTTGCAAGGGGCAGAACTTCTGCCGGGTCCTTACAAGGCAAATGCCGTTGGCGGGGAGCAGGGTCAGGCCAGGGCGGGCACTCCCGATGGCGAGGGTTCCCTGCACGCTTGGCTCAGTCGAGGCCTGGTGTATCTCTGCAGGCCAATCTGCCAAGTGACTTGAGGCAAGTCAGCCTCTAGGTGGGTTCTGCCAGCGGAGTCCAGACCAGGGAAGTGGCCTGGGCCCCCTGAAGAGAGGGCCAATTTTTTTTGTTTTTAAATAGCAGATCGGCCCCCTGTGAAAGGAGGACGTGGTCCATGTCAGGGGAGCCCAGAGGCAAACCCCACTCCCAATGGCGGATGGGCGCCCGTTTTCTGCGGACACTTGGGGGCAGGCAGGTGCAGGTGATGTGCCCATCGTCGCGCTTGTGCCTGCCTGCCCCAGGCAAAGTAGGTGCCCTTCTTCTGATCCTTCATACGCTGGTAGAATCGCGCCGAGAGTTATGCCGGGAGCACGCCCTGAGGGATTTTGGAGCCCTCACACTTAGTTCCCAAGGCTCCCCGCCGACCCCATATGCACCCGAAGACATTCAATGGAATTTGGCAAAGCATAAATTTAGGACAAGCACCAGGAAAAAAAAAACTACTCAAAGCGTGATAAACATTTCAAATCATCTATCAAGTAAGGTTACAGGGGTAAAAATATTGGGGCTATTCAAACCAGTGGAGAGTTAATGTACTGGAGGGATGATTTTTCCCTGGGATGTCCTGTGTTCTGAAAGCAGGTGGTACCCAGGGAGTAGTAGCTCAGAAGTAGGTAAACACCACAGTACTGTGACGTCCTGTCTGAAATAACGTGATGACATGCGACTCACGCAGGGCGTGTTTGGCCTTTTTGTTTTGAAGTAGGATATTGAACTACACCACCGTATAATCTGGCACAATTTAAACAGGGAAATTCTCAAGGTTAGTTGCATAGCAGAGAGCTGCAATTATCTGTCCCGATTTTATACTAGTTCATTACAGAGTCCCCTTGGAGGATTGCTCTTTGCTTGCATTAACAGCTAAGGTGATAAAACCATATGTGGAACCAAAGATCGAGCTTCATTGAAAATATGAACCAGCTGAGTAGAATATGTCGTGAAGGGGTACTTCACTAATTTTAACTAAAAATAAATATATATATTCAGCTTAAATTCCCTGCAAATGAGCACACTTTTGTATCTGGACTTAACAGGGTCAACTCAGCAGTCAACTGCACCATTGGAGAGCCTCGTTCAAAGAGAGTGCTTGGTGGCAAATTGGCCTATTGGGTAACCCTACCTCCAACCTGCATTCCCTTTGAATGAGGAGCCCACTCAGGTAGACCAAATGTACCTTATAGTCTATAGCTGAAAAGCTGACTTAAATTAGCTTCTGTGCTACATGGAGGGGAGTGGGAAGAAGGTTTCAGTGTTATTCCCATTTTTAGCCCTTTCAAATACACTTTCCTACTTTCTGCTTCACATTGATAGGAACAGGAGTAGGCCATTCAGCCCATTGAGCCTGTTCCGCTATTCAATTAGGTTATGGCTGATCTGTACCTCAACTCCATTTACCTGCCTTAATTCGCCTCCTAACTCCCCAAAGCCTTTCTACCATCTACAAGGCACAAGTAAGGAGTGTGATGGAATACTCTCCACTTGCCTGGAGGAGTGTAGCTCCAACAACACCCAAGAAGCTCGACACCATACAGGACAAAGCAGCCCGCTTGATTGGCACCCCATCTACCACCTTAAACATTCACTCCCTCCACCACCGGCGTACTGTGGCTGCAGTGTGTACCATCTACAAGATGCACTGCAGCAACTCGCCAAGGCTTCTTCGGCAGCACCTCCCAAACCCACGACCTCTTCCACCTAGAAGGACAAGGGCAGCAGGCGCATGGGAACACCACCACCTCCAAGTTCCCCTCCAAGTCACACACCATCCTGACTTAGAAGTATATTGTCGATTCTTCATTGTCGCTGGGTCAAAATCCTGGAACTCCCTCCCTAACAGCACACGGACTGCAGCGGTTCAAGAAGGTGGCTCACCACCACCTTCTCGAAGGCAATTAGGGATGGTTAATAAATGCTGGCCTTGCCAGCGACGCCCACATCTCATAAAAACGAATTTTAAAAAACTTAGGCAACCCTTGATACCCTTACCTAACAAAAATCTATCGATCTCAGTCTTGAAGGCTACAGTTATCTCAGCACCCACCCCCTTTTGGAGATGTGAGTTCCATATTTCTTCTACCCTTTTGTGTGAAAAAAGTGCTTCCTGATTTGCCTCCTAAATGGTCTGGCACCAATTTGGAGATCACATCCACTCGATAATGAGCCTAAAATAATTATTATACCGTACGTACAAAAATAAATTAGTATTTTGACAAAATGTGATGTAGAGGTGATACTGTCACACATTTTTTATGTCCTTGAACGATAGAGGGACGATTTATATCTTTGTGCAATTTAAGACATTGGTCTTGAACTAAAACAGCAATTGTAACTATAGCTAGTGATTTATACACAAGTGAAATATGTGTCCTCGATCTTGGGGTCGTTCCGCAAGAAAGAAACAAGCACTGACCTTTCACCCGATCTCCTTTGTAGAGAGGAATCTCCCCATCTCCCTGAGGCTGATAGGACCTCAACACAATAAACTGCCTTCCAGGAACCGCACTGTAAAGCTTGCGTTTCGATCCCGGGTTTTCCAATGCAGAATCTGCCTCTTTAATGACAGCGGGACTGTAAACAGACACAAATAATGGCAACAGCGTAAATAATTCCGCAGGGCAAAAAAAAAGTCATTACAGCTAAATGAATTCTCGTGGTCAAACACATCGTTAAAAAAGTTTGGATTTCTAATTTTCCCTGGCAAAGGAATTTATTTATTTTATGAAGAGGAAGGTTCAAACTGAACCTAAATAGCAATGGTGAGTGGGTTGAAAACCAGTGCCACTATTTTAAGGCTTCGCGCAATGCTGTTGGTGCTGAAAGGTGCAGGCGACCAACCTAGATTTTCTTTAAAAAAAAACTAGGCCAATATCAACGTGTTTTCTCCTTGAGAGACAACGAGGTGCTTGAGGACAGGGAGTCCCGCATCAAATACCACCTGGTTTCATTTCCTCAACGTGCTAATTTTAGTGTCCCACTTAATGCATTGGTCTTAAATTGCAGTCTGGACTATTTCAGTGCAGTCGTTAACCTGTTTAAGATAAGCATACCTCATCTATCACCACCAAAGGGAACCTGCCAATGCCCTTGTTCTCAAAAAAATCAAGATGAACTGGGGCAAGTTCTGGTTCTGGGAGAATTACTTAGCTGGGGAGAAACAAAGGATTTTCACAAAGTGCCAACTTGGCCCAGTTGATTGAATTCTTTTCTCTGCAGGAATAGGTTACAAGGTCAAAAAACGTGACGCTCCAACGAAATATCAAGCGATTTTGCTGCATTGTTGGAGATGTTGTCTGGACGAGATGTTAAATGAGACCCTATCAGGCGGAGCAGGAGCACATTAAAGATCCCATGACACGAAGCAAAGAGCAGCGTGTTCTCCAAGTGTTCTGACCAACAATCCTCCCTCAACCAACACCACCAAAAAAAAGAGAGACTAACTGGTCATTTCTCATCGCTGTTTGTGGGATCTTGCTGTGTTCAAAATGGCTACCGCACTTGCCTCCAAACCAGTCACTGTAGCCCAAGAACAAATTCATTGGGTGAAATCTTTCTTAAAAACGTGCTAGCATGCTATATAAATGCAAATCCATTTTCCTAAGAGTTCTCTGTTAATTTAAATACCCAGTGCCCATGGGCAATGCGCGTTTTTATAATATTTATTAACACGAAGGGGGTCATTCTAACTCTGGGCGATAGTGTACAATGGGCAATCTCAAACTGGCCACCCATTATATGCCCACCCGATCGTCCCTTCCACTGACTTCCACGGCAAAGAAAACCGGGCGTGGTGTATAATGAGCGTCTAATTCGATATCGCCCATGAGGTAAGAAAACTCACTACGCACTTGGTTTGAGTATAAAGCAAGGCTTTAATCAACTTGTTTCAGAACATGGAGGTCTAGTTGTACTTCGCTAGTTCCTTGTCTTACAAAATGTCCCTGTCAAGCTGGGCCCATGCCCTAGTATTTATACTCCTTGAACGGCGCCACCAGCTGGCCGTCCAGCGTTATTTCACAAGTAATTTCTTGATGAATGATGAGATTTATAACAGCCCATTTCACACCATCGGTCAAAATTAAAATGACCTCCTCAGGGTGCGGTGAAACTGCCACTCTTCTGTTGCAGTGATGTGGTTTCCCCTCTACAGTGCCGCTAAAGTGACGGTACAGCTCTGGGATGAGTTTCCAACCCGATTCCAGATAGGAGTGCTGCCAGAAACTTTGTAGAAGAGGTTGCCTCACACCACTTTCTCTTAGGCATCATGGGGGTAAAATTCAACTTCAACGAGGGCGCAAACCGGGCAGCAGCGGATTGGCCGCCCCTTTACACACCCTGCCCGATTTACCTTTCCACTAACAAAGTTGATTTTATCCCCCATATGGCTCACAACTGCAGTCAACCTGAGTTTAAGGTGTGCACACAGCGTCTACAGGACCTCCTGAGCGCTTTGTCAAATTAAATGTTAGCCTCTGGGTCTCACAAATGGTCGTGGGTTCAAGTCCCACTCCAGAGACTTGAGCACAAAATCTGGCCTGACACTCCAGTGCAGTGCTGAGGGGGCGCTGCACTGTCGGAGGTGCAATCTTTAGGATGAGAAGTTAAAACGAGGCCTCGTCTGCCCTCTCAAGCGGACGTAATATTTGGTAAGCACTATTTTGAGGAAGAGCAGGGAGTCTAGAACCAGGGGTCACAGTCTCAGAATAAGCGGTCGGCCATTTAGGACTGAGCTGAGGAGAAATGTCTTCACTCAGAGGGTGGTGAATCTTTGCAATTCTCTACCCCAGAGGACTGTGGAGGCTCAGTCATTGAGTATATTCAAGACAGAGAGCGATAGATTTTTGAATATTAAGGGAATTAAGGGATATGGGGATAGTGCAGGAAAGTGGCGATGAGGTAGAAGATCAGCCATGATCTTATTGAATGGCGGAGCAGGCTCGAGGGGCCGAATGGCCTACTCCTGCTCCTAATTCTTATGTTCTTAATTTCCCTGGCCAATATTTATCCAAAATCACTCAAACAGATGATCGCATTATCACATTCACATTATTGCATTTCTGTTTATGGGATCTTGCTGAGCGCAAGTTGTCTGCTACATTGCAACAGCGGCTACGTTTGAAAAAGTACTTCATTGGCCGTAAAGCGCTTCGGAACGTCCCGAGGTCCTGGAAGATGCTATATTAATGCAAGTTCTTTCTTTCGATTAATCAGTTCTCTCCTGACCCGGAGAGTCAGATCTTCAGGAAGGCTGCGACGATGAACACGACACAGCCAGCTGGGAAACAAGTGCTGCAGCAACCATCCCCAGATCAATAGTTACAGCAGAAACTGCAGCCGAGGCAGCTGCTGTCAATCACTTAATCAGGCAGCAGCCAATTAAAAGTCATTTACTCATATTTGGCAACACCATCACGGGCAGGGGACGAGAATGTAAAGGTTGTTTTGGAGCAGGGCAAATGCATTATACATCATGGTTGCAGCATAAATAAATAATGGTGTTGTTGCACTGTACTGAGCAGGGCAGTGAAGTACAAGCAGCATTTGAACGCGAGCAGGAAGTGCTGCCTCCGAACACCATGGAGAAGGTGCGAGCAGCCCTAATCACCTGGCCATTCAGTCAGCCGCGTGGAGTCCTGGTCACTGGCCGCTGACCTCCGTCAATTGCTTTACTTGCCTTGTACGATTCAGCCAGCTCTTTTCGGTGGCTAGAAGTTGACGATGGGCCTGCTGTACCGCCAAGCGGGTTTGATGCTTGGCGGAGTTACGCCGCTGCAGAAGCAATGCATAAATGACGCAAGACCAGCTCCCATACTGGGAACTTCACGTGGCAATGGCGGTGCCGGTGTGCTCAGAATTTCAGCACCACATCATTGCTAAAAAGGCAGTTTTAAAACATCTGCAAATATATTGCTCTTGGTATAATTCACCAATCAATAAGATTGTCTGTGCTTTAAAATAGTGTTCACAAAGATTACGGCGAATGTCATTTCTACTTTGCCTTGAACCATTGCAGTTTATAGCACAGATGGAGGCCATTCGGCCCGTTGTGGCTGACTCTTTGCTACAGCAATTCAAACTAATCTCACTGGCTCACTTTCTCCCCATAACCTTGTATCTTCCTCTGCTTGAAATATTTGTCAAACTTGCCCTTAAAAGAAGCAATGGTCTGTACCTCAAGCGTTCCCTGTGGCAACGCATTCCACGCTCTAACAACCCTCTGTGTAAAGGAATTTCTCCTAATGTCTCTCCTCACTCAGTGATCATTCTAAATTGATGGCCCCTCGTTATTGACTTCCCAACCAGAGGAAATAGTCTTTCCCGATTCACTCTACCAAAGCTACTTGCCCTTTAAACTTGTTGGGACTGAAGTAGTAGTTTGCACCCTAAAAAAAGCTGAATGAGCCAGATCTCGAGTAAGTCTCAACTATGTCTGGGACTCACCCTCTCATTAACAGTATCAATGTCTGTCTTTCGTCCACTAACTGCCTTAATGTTCAGTGTTTTCGCACCAAGCACCTGATTCAGACTAAGATCGTACACAGTCATTGAAAATCTGGAAACAGGAGGGAGGGAGTACGATATGTATTAACTATATCCATTATAGAAACTTAGCAAGAAAACTTGAATTAAATTCTGAGGACAGTGTGGTACATTTCCAGTGTACACCTCTCTAATTTCTTCAGTTTAGTTCATACATTATTGATCAATGAAAGAGTAAATTCACCAATCGCACACTCTCAATCGGGAGCCATGCTCAAAGGGTGCATGAGATGGAGATTCGGAGCAATAGTTTTGTTAACCTATCTTTGACCTCCTTTGAGCATAGGTTCCCGTTGGGAGCATGGGATGGGTGAATTTATCCTATAACAACACTGTTTTAAATGTTCACAAATAAGCCCCAACAATTAACTGTACAACTATATCTTTTTACATCTAAATCAATGGAGTTCAGCAAGGCATCGCAATGTTATCACATGAACTGTTCATACCAGTTATTGAAACAATAACCAGACACATGCACTATGTTTTCATAATACAGAAAAACAATGCTCTTCCTTAGATCAAAAGTTTTTTTTTTATTATTCATTCATGGCGTCGTTGGCCAGCATTTATTGCCCATCCCTAATTGCCCTCGAGAAGGTGGTGGTGAGCCGCCTTCTTGAACCGCTGCAGTCCATGTGATGAAGGTACTCCCACAGTGCTGTTAGGGAGTTCCAGGGTTTTGACCCAGTGACAATGAAAGATCGGTGATATAACTCCAAGTCAGGATGGTGTGTGACTTGGAGGGGAACTTGGAGGTGGCTGCTGCCCTTGTCCTTCTAGGCGGAAGAGGTCGCGGGTTTGAGAGGTGCTGTTGAAAAAGCCTTGGCGAGTTGCGGCACTGCATCTTGTAGATGGTACACACTGCAGCCACGGTACGCCGGTGGTGGAGGGAGTGAATGTTTGTGGTGGGTGGGGTGCCAATCAAGCGGGCTGCTTTGTCCTGGATGGTGTCGAGCTTCTGGAATGTTGGTGGGCCTATACTAATCCAGTCTTATGGAAGTAATCGAAGAGGAGCAAAGGAGTTCTACCAGTTTTGTGCCAATATTTATCCAACATTGCCCAAACAGATTATCTGGTCATTTACTTCATTCGCTGTTTGTGGGACCTTGCTATGGACAAAATTACTGCTGCATTTACCTTTGAAACAACAGTGACTATACTTCAAAAAGATACAAATTGGCTGTGAAGCTTTTGGGGATATCCACAGGAAGCTCTTCCTTTCAAATAATGGGGGGCTTCCACGAAAATGATCGCTACAACCAAACTGCACTGATCACTATAAACAAGTCAACAAAGTGTCAGATAGGCTGTGGTTTTGGAAAACAGATTTTGATTGTTCTAAGAGACTGATCATGACAAGCGATGATCAGTATAACTGCAATCCGCTGTATTAGCGATAGGTCTCTTGTACGTCACCATGTACATTTGCGGAAGGGATTGTTTTCTTTGCTCAAGGTTATTCACCAGCATACTGTCAACTTCCTTGCTCCCTGAGTTTTGAACATGCCACTGCTCATCAGGGTATTGCTTCCTCATGTGCTCAAAATCTTGGATCTTTCTGCTTTGATTTGCTCTTACGTGGTAAAATAATGCTCGATTTCTAATGAGGACAAAATCTGCTTCCGAAAACCACAATCCATGGGGGGTATCACATGAAAAGATTCTCGTGGGTGTCCACAGAACTTGTTCCCACACACCTCCTTCAACCTGGGCTGTGCTGTGTCTGTCCATTAAAGTGTTGCCAGCAATCTTCCTGCCTTCTCCACTCAGTTCCGCCTAACATGGGTCATCTTGTGACAAAAACTGAACAGTTCGATTTCTGCACAGTCACACAATGGATTGTTATCTGCTTTCTGGGATTTTGTCCGGGTACGGCCGGGAGTCTTCAGTAGATGTTGATTTCAGAATTGTAGCCCCTGGAACTCTTGTGGAATCTTAAAGGAATCCTCTATGATCTACGAGTCCTGTGCACAGTTCTGGTCTCCATATTATAAAAAAGCATATAGAGGCACTGGCGAAGTTGTAAAATAAGATTTACCAGGATTATACCCAGCAGGAAGGATTGAACAGGCTGGGCCTATTTTCTCTAGAAAAGAGAAGGTTGTGAGTTGACCTGATAGAGGTCTTTAAAATTATTAAGCGGTTGAATAGGTTAGACGTAGAGAAGATGTTTCCTCTTGTGGGGGAAGGCTAGAACTAGGGGCCATAAATATAAGATAGTCACCAATAAATCCAATAGAGAACTCAGGAGAAACGTCTTTACCCAGAGAGAGGCGAGAATGTGGAACGTGCTACCTCAAGGAGTAGTTGAGATGAATAGCACAGGTGCATTTAAGGGGAAGCTAGATGTGAGGGAGAAAGGATTAGGTGGCTATGCTGATAGGGTTAAATGAAGAGGGGTGGCAGGAGGCTCGTGTGGAGCATAAACACCGGCATGGACCGGTTGGGCTGAATGACCTGTTTCTGTGTTGTGCATGCTATGTAATTCTATGTAAGTAACTAATTGTCAGGTGGCAAAATCCTAAGGAATCTACACTTACTTTCCACCATGAATATTCCGGAAGTTCAAGCATCACAAGAGGTTCTCATTTGTTCTTTGATTTGTGTTCGTTGGCAAGCCACCCAAGTGTTCATGGCTTCCTCAGTTTTCTTCTCATTGGGAACCACACATTTTCACACATTAACTTTATCCTCACAATTGCTTGGTGATTCCGATGTGCGAGGCTTACTGTGTGACTTGTTACATTTCAGGAATGGTGACTCTGTCTACTCTGTGGATGATTCAATCATCAGCTGCTGATATCGCATCCCTCGCGCTTAGTTTAGTCTCTTTTGCCTCATCCCATTTACCTGTACAGTGACACTGCATCACAGCATTGACTTTGTTTCTTATCTGACTTCATCAGTCCTTTGAGGTCAATGTAAGTGGAGAATTTAGGGACATAACAGATTTCTGGGTTAATTTCAGTCAAGTGGTATCTTGATCTCAAATCCATTTTGGAGAACACACACAATCCATTTAGTGTGCAAGGCCACTATCGACCCTTGCCATGTCATAAGAATATAAGAACATAAGAAATAGGAGCAGGAATCAGCCATTTGGCCCCTCGAGCCTGCTCCGCCATTCAATAAGATCATGGCTGATCTTCTACCTCAACTCCACTTTCCTGCACTATCCCCATATCCCTTCATTCCTTTAATATCCAAAAATCTATCGATCTCTATCTTGAATATACTCAATGACTGAGCCTCCACAGTAGAGAATTCCAAAGATTCACCACCCTCTGAGTGAAGAAATTTCTCCTCATCTCAGTCCTAAATGGCTGACCACTTATTCTGAGACTGTGACCCCTGTTCTAGACTCCCCAGCCAGGGGAAACATCCTCCCTGGATCTACCGTGTCAAGCCCTGTAAGAATTTTGTATGTTTCAATGAGACCACCTCTCATTCTTCTAAACTCTAGAGAATATAGGCCTAGTCTACTCAATCTCTCCTCATAGGACAACCCCCCCATCCCAGGAACCAGTCTGGTGAACCTTCGTTGCACTCCCTCTATGGCAAGTATATCCTTCCTTAGGTAAGGAGACCAAAACTGTACACAATACTCCAGGTGTGGTCTCAGCAGTGCCCTATATAATTGCAGTAAGACGTCTTTACTCTTATACTCAAATCCTCTTGTAATAAAGGCCAACAACATAGCATTTGCTTTCCTAATTGCTTGCTGTACCTGCATGTTTACTTTCAGTTATTTGTGTACAAGAAAACCCAGGTCCCTCTGAACACCAACATTTCCCAATCTCTCACCATTTAAAAAATGCTCTGCTTTTCTATTTTTCCTACCAAAGTGCATAACGTCACATTTCTCCACATTATATTCCATTTGCCATGTTCTTGCCCACTCACTTAGCCTGTCTATATCCCCTTGCAGCCTCTTTGTATCCTCTTCACAACTTACATTCCCACCCAGCTATGAATCATCAGCAATCTTGGATATATTCCAAATCATTGATATAGATTGTGAATAGCTGAGGCCCAAGCACCGATCCTTGCGGCCCCCACTAGTTACAGCCTGCCAACCTGAAAATTACCCATTCATTCCTACTCTGTTTTCTATCTATTAACCAATCCTCAATCTATGCTAGTATATTACCCCCAATCCCATGAGCCCTAATTTTGTTTAATAACCTCTTGTGTGGCACCTTATCGAATGCCTTCTGAAAATCCAAATACACCACATCCACTGGTTCCCCCTTATCTATTCTGCTAGTTACAACCTCAAAAAACTAACAGATTCGTCAAAATTTCCCTTTCATAAATCCGTGTTGACTCTGCCCAATCCTATTATTATTTTCTAAGTGCCCTGTTACCACGTCCTTAATAATAGATTCTAGCATTTTCCCTGCTACTGGTGTCAGGCTAACTGGTCTGTAGTTCCCCGTTTTCTCACTCACTCCTTTCTTAAATAGTGGGGTTACATTTGCTACCTTCCAATCTGCAGGAAGCACTGTAGAATCTATGGAATTTTGGAAAATGACAACCAATGCATCCACTATCTCTACAGCCACCTCTTTCAAACCCCTAAGATGTAGGCCATCAGGTCCAGGGGATTTATCAGCTTTCAGTCCCATTAATTTCTCTAGTACTATTTTTTACTAATACTAATTTCTTTCAGTTCCTCATTCTCACTAGACCCTTGGTTCTCCACTATTTCCGTTAAGTCTTTTGCGTCTTCTTCCATAAAGGCAGACACAAAGTATTTGTTTAATTTCTCTGCCATTTCCTTATTTCCCATTATAATTTCTCCTGTCTCAGCCTGTAAGGGACCCACATTAACTATTGCTAATACAAAAGCGAAATACAGTGGATGCTGGAAATCTGAAATAAAAACAGAAAATGCTGGAAATACTCAGCAGGTCAGGCAGCATCTGTGGAGAGAGAAACAGAGTTAACGCTTCAGGTCGATGACCCTTCGTCAGAACTGGAAAAAGCTGGAGATGGAACAGGTTTTTAAGCAAGTGCAGGGGGGAGGGAGAGGGGGGAGGGGAGGAAAGAACAAAAGGGAAGGTCTGTGATAGGCTGGAAGGCAGGAGAGATTAAGAGACAAAATGGATGATGGTGCAAGGCAAAAGGAGATGGTAATGGGACAAGTTAAGAAACAAAAGATGGCTCTAGATGAAGTATAAATGGCGCTGGCAGAATGATCGACAGCTGCCATGTGGGAGAGAGAATTATTTTTTTTTTTTTACAGATAGGGGCAGAGGTTATGGTCTGAAATTGTTGACCTTGATGTTGAGTCCAGAAGACTGTAAAGTGCCTTATTGAAAGGTGAGGTGCTGTTCCTCGAGCTTACGTTGAGCTTCATTAGAACAGTGTAAGAGACCGAGGACGGTGAGGTCAGAGTGGGAGTGGAGTGGGGAGTTGACCTCTCCGTCCTCAGTCTCTTACACTGTTCCAATGAAGCTCAACGTAAGCTCGAGGAACAGCACCTCACCTTCCAATAAGGCACTTTACGGCCTTCTGGACTCAACATCGAGTTCGGCAATTTCAGACCATAACCTCTGCCCCTATCTTTTCTTTTCTATTTTTTTTCTCTCTCCCACATGGCAGCTGTCGATCATTCTGCCATTGCCATTTACACTTCATCTAGAGCCATGTTTTGTTTCTTAACTTATCCCATTACCATCGCCTTTTGCCTTGCACCATCATCCCTTTTGTCTCAATCTCTGCTGTCTTCCATCCTATCACAGACCTTCCCCTTTTGTTCTTTCCTCCCCTCCCCCCTCATCCTGCCCCTACACTTGCTTAAAAACCTGTTCCATCTCCAGCTTTTTCCAGTTCTGACGAAGGGTCATCGACCTGAAACATTAACTCTTTCTCTACAGATGCTGCCTGACCTGCTGAGTATTTCCAGCATTTTCTGTTTTTAATTTTAACTTTTGCTAATCTTTTCCTTTTTACATACCTATAGAAGCTTTTACAGTCTGTTTTTATGTCTCCTGCTAGTTTACTCTCATATTCTATTTTCCCTTTCTTTATCAATTTCTTGGTCCTGCTTTGCTGAATTCTAAAATCCTCCCAATCCTCAGGCTTACCACTCTTTTTGGCAGCATTATAAGCCTCTTCCTTTGATCTAATACTATCTTTAACTTCTCTTGTTAGCCACGGTTGGACCACTTTTCCTGTGGGGTTTTTGTGCCTTAAAGGAATGTATATTTGTTGTAAATTATGTATTAATTCTTTAAATGCTAGCCATTGCTTATCTACCACCATACCTTTTAATGTAGATTCCCAATCTACGGCCGGCAACTCGCCCCTCATACCTACGTAGTTTGCTTTGTTTCAATTTAAGGCCCTAGTTTTAGATTTAACTAAAAACGACACTCCCGCATCGTTACCTCTGGTGTACCCCAAGGATCTATCCTTGGCCCCCCTCCTATTTCTCATCTACAAGTTGCCCCTTGGCGACATCATCCGAAAACACAGCGTCAGTTTATACATGTATGCTGACGACACCCAGCTCTACCTCATTACCACTTCTCTCGATCCCTCCAGTGTCTAAATTGTCAGACTGCTTGTCCGACACACAGTTCTGGATGAGCAAAAATTTTCTCCAAATAAATATTGGAAAGACCGAAGCCATTGTTTTCGGTCCCCTGCCACAAACTCCGTTCCCTAGCCACTGACTCCATCCCTCTCCCTAACATCTGTCTGAGGTTAAACCACATTGTTCACAACCTTGGTGTCATATCGGACCCTGAAATGAGCTTCCAACCACATATCCACAGCATAACTAAGACCGCCTACTTCCATCTCCGTAACAACGCCTGTCTCCGCCCTTGCCTCAGCTCATCCACTGCTGAAACCCTCATCCGTGCCTTGTTACCTCTAGACTTGACTATTCCAATGCACGCCTGGCTGGCCTCCCACATTCCACCCTACGTAAACTTGAGGTCATCCAAAACTCGGCTGCCTGTGTCCTAACTCGCACCAAGTCCCGTTCGCCCATCTCCCCTGTGCTCGCTGACCTACATTGGTTCCCGGTTAAGCAACGCCTCAATTTCAATATTCTAATCCTTGTTTTCAAATCCCTCCATGTCCTCACCCCTTCCTATCTGTAATCTTCTCAGCCCCACAATCCCCCGAGATATCTGCGCTCCTCTAATTCTGCCCTCTTGAGCATCCCTGATTATAATCGCTCAACCATTGGTGGCCATACTATCTGTTGCCTGGGCCCTAAGCTCTGGAATTCCTTGCCTAAACCTCTCTGCCTCACTACCTCTCCTTCCTCCTTTAAGACGCTTCTTAAAACCTACCTCTTTGACTAAGCTTTTTGTCACCTGCCCGAGTTTATCCTTATGTGGCTCGGTGTTAAATTTTTTGTCTTAAACTACTCCTGTGCAGCGCCTTGGGACGTTTTACTACATTAAAGGCGCTATATAAATACAAGTTGCTGTTGTAAATCACTTTCAAACTCAATATAAAATTCTTCATATTATGGTCACTCTTCCATAACGGCCCCTTTGCTATAAGGTTATTAATTAACCCTTTCTCCTTGCACAACACCAGATCTAAAATAGCCTGTTCCCTAGTTGGTTCCTCAACATACTAATCTAGAAAACTATCTTGTATACATTCCATGAATTCGTCCTCCACACTATTACTGCAAATTTGGTTTGCCCAGTCTATATGTAGATTAAAGTCCCCCAAGATTACTTATTACGGGGGGGGGGCACGGTGGCATAGTGGTTAGCACTGTTGCCTCACAGCGCCAGGGACCCGGGTTCAAATCTGGCCTCGGGCGACTGTCTGTGTGGAGTTTGCACATTCTCCCTGTGTCTGCGTGGGTTTCCTCCGGGTGCTCCGGTTTCCTCCCACAGTCCAAAGATGTGCAGGTTAGGTTGATTTGGCTATGATAAATTGACCCTTAGTGTTAGGGGATTAAATACGGGGGGTTACGGGGATAGGGTGGGATATGTGTCGGTGCAGGCTCGATGGGCCGAAATGGCCTCTATCTGCACTGTGGGGATACTGTGTGTGTGTGTGTGTGTGTACCCTTGTTACATGTGCCTCTAATTTCCTGATTTATACTCTGCCCTACATTACAACTACTGTTTAGGGGCCTATAAACAACTCCCACCAATGTTTTCTGCCCCTTGCTGTTTCTTAGCTCCACCCAAACTGATTCTACTTCTTGATTTTCGGAGCTAAGATCTTTATACCATCCTTTATTATCAGGGCTACCCCTCCTCCTTTTCCATTTTGCCTTTCTCTTCTAAAAATTAAGTATCCTGGAATATTTAGTTCCCAACCTTGGCCACATTGCAACCAAGTCTCCATTATGGCTATCAGATCAAGTCTATCTGCGTTATTAATTCATCTATTTTGTTGCAAATGCTTCGTGCATTCAGATATAGTGACTTACTTCTATTTTTCCATGATGTCACCTTAGTCACTGATGCCCGATTACCTTTGTTACTCTCTCTCTGTCCCTTCCTGACCCACTCGGCTTATCTTTACCCAAAACTCTACTCTGCTCTTTGAACCTTGACATTTCTCTCGCTTCTTTTAAATTTACTCTTTCCTGAATCCTCCACTTCATTAGTTTAAAGCCCTGTCTACTGCCCTAGTTATTCAGTTCGCCAGGACACTGGTCCCAGCCCGGTTTAAGTGGAGCCCGTCCCAACAGAACAGCTCCCTCTTTCCTCAGTACTGGTGCCAGTGCCCCATGAACTGAAACCCCTTCCTCCCACACCACTCTTTGAGCCACGTATTTTAAATCTCTAGAGGGAAAAATTCGGTATCGCCCATTTTGGGGGCGCTAATATCGGCCAGGCGCAAAGTTTAGCGCCCGCCGCTAATTATCACCTCCGACTGCAAAATTCGCCTCTATTGCCCCTGGAGGTGATTTGAGCGTTAAATCAGGCGCTACACACCTCTCTTAAGGTGCAAACGTCAGGGAGTGAGGCGCTACCTCAGAACGCTACCGAAGCTCAGGCGATGTCAGTTACCATGGAAGCCAGACAGACCGGCGCCGTCCAGTTCTTAAAGGGGAAGGGCCATCTTGCTCACCAGCCACACCCTGCTCATTGCAGCCTTGAATCTCAGCCTGGAGAGACCTCAAAAGCAATTGTGTTGGAAGCACTAATGGATAGGCCCACGGAAAAAGCTCAGCACTTAGGAACCTCAAAAGTGGTGCTGAGGGCCAAAACTCCTCAGGACAGCGTTAAAACCAAAAAGTATGCCGACAAGAAAAGGCAGGAAGCGCCCGCCTTTAAATAGCGCTCCCCCAGCCCCTTCCCAGACTTGAAAACGTTCCCCTCTACCTGTCGTTCATAGCGGCAGGCGTTTAGGCAGGTCGCGACTCAATATCCTATCTGGGGCGCTACCGGGGCATTGCACGCTTGACTGACGTCACAATCTGCGGGCGCAGGAGATCGTGGCGGTAGTGCTTAGCGCCGTCGCAAAACGACTGGCCAATTTCACGAGCGGCGCTAAAATCACCGCGCTCGGGCGCCAAGTTCCTAGCGCCCCATTAGCGCCAACCAACCAAATTTTTCCCCCTTAATCTGTTTGTCTCATGTCACTCTTGGTTGATTGCTTTGTTTGCAGCACATGTGTCCACACATAAATTGGGTATCATCAGAATTCCTGGGGCTTAGTACAGCCAATAGTGTTGAGACCCAAGGGACAGGACCATCGCATCCTAAAAAATACCATGTTCCCTCATCTACATAGAAACATAGAAGATAGGAGCAGGAGTAGGCCATTCGGCCCCTCGAGCCTGCTTCGCCATTCAATGAGATCATGGCTGACCATCCAAATTCAGTACCCTGTCCCAGCCTTCTCCCCATATCCCTTATCCCTTTAGCCTTAAGAAATATATCCAACTCCTTCTTGAATATATTTAATGAACTGGCCTCCACCGCCCTCTGTGGCAGAGAATTCCACAGGTTCACCACTCTGGGTGAAGAAATTCCTCCTCATCTCAGTCCTAGTTTACTTCTCAATGGGGATTTCTCAAGTTGTTGTGTGACAGGCTACATGGATTTATTGATGTGTAGTTTTAATTGCACACCCGTTTGCTTTCAAGACATTAGGAAATCCTTTGCATATATCTCATTGACAGTGCTGCTTTTCTTCACTCTAATTACTCCATCACTTACACCCAGTATCTGCAACACTGGCACTGTTTGTAGTCATACAAGAGACCTGCCCATGCCTTTATAATGGATTCTTTACCAGTTGGGATTTATTTTTCCTACCTTTGTCGTTCCTATGAACTTCCCAAGTACTAACAGAGGTGTATCAGCACCATATTGAGGCAGTATCGCTAATCTCAGTTTTGGAACACCATTCTGCTTAGCTTCCTTGAAGTTGCAATCCTCAACTATCTTTCTCAGACATGCGTAATAAACCATCTCTTTCCACCAGTAAACCCGCAGCACGATTTTTGCATCTTTACTTGTGACAGAGTTAAGCTTTACTCCCATTTTCTCTTTTGCATGAAACATATCCCTCACGGTTCTGAACGATTAGCAGCTATCTCCTCGAATCATAGCACATTACAGTATAGAAGGAGGCCATTCAGCCCTCCGTGCCTGTGCCGGCTCTCCGCTTAGTCCCATTCCCCTGCCTTTTATCCATACCGTTTAAATTTTTCTTTGCCAAGTACTTGTCCACTTTCCTTTTAAAAGCTATCATGGATTCTGTGCCTGGTGGGGCATTTCATATTCATAGAACTATACAGCACAGAAAGTGGCCATTCGGTCCATCGTGTCTGTGCCGGCTCTTTGACAGGGCTGTCCAGTTACTCCTACTCCCCTGCTCTGTCCCCATAGTCCTGCAAATGTTCCAACAACCTTTGTGGAAAAAAAAAATTCCTAACCTCTTCCTTCATTCTTTTGCTGATCCTAAATTTCCACCAATTTGGTACCAACTAACCAACCAGTGGAAATAACTTTTCCCCCACATACTTTTTTCAAAACCTTTCAAACTTTTAAATACTTCTATCAGATCTCCTCATAATGAAAAGAGCCCCAATTTCTCATAACTGAAGGCTCTCAGACATGGTGACACATTATTGATTTGGCAGGTTTTTGAAGAATGAGAGGTGATCTCATTGAAACATATAACATTCTTAAGAGGGCTTGACAGGGTAGATGCTGAGAGGTTGTTTCCCCCGGCTGGAGAGTCTAGAACCAGGGGTCATTGTCTCAGGATAAGGGGTCAGCCATTTAGGACTGAGATGAGGAAAATTCCCTTCCCCAGAGGGCTGTGGATGCTCAGTCGTTGAGTATATTCAAGGCTGAGATCAATAGATTTTTGGACTTGAGGGGAATCAAGGGATGTGGGGGGTGGGCGGGAAAGTGGAGTTGAGGTCGATGATCAGCCATGATCTTAATGAATGGCGGAGCAGGCTCAAGGGGCCGAATGGCCGACTCCTGATCCTAATTCTTATGTTCTTATTTTCTTATGTTTTGCACTTTTCTTCACTGCCCCGATCCTCTTGTTCCATCTCTGCTCATGGTTCTTCATCACACTTTTCCTGACAGCTGCATGAGAGGTGGCTTTCCCCCCTCCCCGGAGGATCAACATGATTATCCTCACTCCCTTAACTTGTCATTTTGTTTTCCTCTCTCTCTCTTTTCTCTTCTGTTTGCATTTTTTCTTCCTTCCTTTTGGGTGGGAGGCATTGGGTGACATGGTGTATGTGGCGGGGGAGGTGAGTGGGTGCTGTGGGATACATCTAGGGTGGGGTTTGCAGGGAGAATGTGGCCCTTAGTGGCTCCAGCTCCATCCCCTCCCTGAATTATTTGTGCATCCCCCCACCCCTTCATCTGGTTCACTAATGTCCTTTAGGGAAGGAATTCTGCCGTCCTTACCCGGTCTGGCCTATACGTGACTCCAGACCCACAGCAATGTGGCTGACTCTTAACTGCCCTCTGAAATGGTCCAGCAAGCCACTCAGTTGTATAAGGCAGCTCACCACCTCCTTCTCTAGGGCAATTAAGGATGGGCAATAAATGCCGGCCTTGCCGGCAATGCCCAGGAACGAATACATTAAAAAAAAACCCTGTCCCCTTATGACCACCCTCTCATTCCCATCACTATTCCTTTCCTCTTCCTCTCTGAACTACCCAGTCATCCCGTGTACCCTCCCCTCCTCCTCACACGGCTGTTCCTCACCGCGCTGTTAACACGCCATCCATTTCTCTCCACTTCCCCCAAAAGGCAGGTGGGGAGAAGCCACTGCCTCACCCTCAATCATTTTCTCTTCTCCCTTCTCCCCACCATCCTTTCCTTCATCTGATTCCCTCAGTGAGCTTTTGTTTATTTTCAGAAAAAATTTAATTAGAATGAGACGTAATGGCCTTTTATCTGTGCATGGGTCTTTCTCTATCTCTCTCTCTGCCCCATCTCGTAGATAGGAGCAGTTAGAATCCCTTTCTCATCACAGCACTGGAATTTTCTAACCACCCAGCAACACATGGCCGAGATATTGAGTTCGCTTCAAAATGCAACTATTTTTTTGAAAATTGCACATTATTTTAAAGAAAGACACTGGGGTTAAAATTGTTTTTGGGTGGTAGAGCAAAGCGGGCGATATTGAATCAAGTCAATGGGAAAGATGGCGGCGGAGGGGACAAGTGTTTAGTCCTGATGCTCCAGTCATCATGGCGTGAGGCAGGCTTGATGGGCCAGCTGGTCCTTTCCTGCCTGCCAACTTTGTCTGTTCGTATAATGGAAAGGTTCAAGACTATAGTGTAACGAAAAGAGTGACAACAAGGAGTGAGGTTTCATAAACGAGACGTGTGGGCAGGCATAAGATTATAATGGGAGAAAAGATAAAGCTCAGTTTCATCTTTAGTTTTGAGCTGAGGCATCACCTGCAACTAAACCTTAAAACTACAACTAATTGTTTAAATAATCAAATCCCTACCCATGCGTTTAGGGGTGGGGCAAACTTATTTTTACTATTTTATGGCATACTCCTTTTTTCAGGTGTTCTTGGGCCATACACTATTCTTCAACTGGGGGAAGGTAAATCGTTCCTCAGCCTCTGGTAGTGGTTACCAGGGTACGCAGAGCCAGACCAGAGCGACTCGTTCTTCAATATTCTCTCCCTCCCTTTGGGTGAAACATCTGGACCAGCTTAGTGCCCCTCCCCCGCCTCCTCAGCGCAGTGCCCCTCCCCCAGCTCAGTGCCCCTCCCCCAGCGCAGTGCCCCTCCCCCAGCGCAGTGCCCCCCCTCCCCAGCTCAGTGCCCCCCCCCCCCACTCTCTTCCCAGCTCAGATGAAGGCAGGACACCGTGGGCCTATATTTCTTGTGTAGAGCCACATTCTCACAGAAGCAGCAACACACACTGCAGCGCTGAAACAAATTCATTTTTAAAACCAATAAAAACACTTATCGAGATCGTAACGGAAGATGCAAATTTGATTCCAGAATATTGGTTATTCTGCAGTCCAAATATTAGTCATCGAGTTACTTTTGGTGATTGAGTCCACTCCTAATAATTCCGTCATTCTTTTGCATTAAAAAATGTCGAATTATCCACGAGCTTCAATAAAGCGGCAAACAAAGGCAAGTGCAAAATCTAGTGCTGGCTGTCAAACAGCACGAACTACAACAACTCTGAATGAAGAGTAGGATGCACCGGTGAAGGAGCAGGCAGCACAGTGATCGCCACTCCTCCTTTAAAGTAAATGGATCTACGCCCGAGTTAAAGGGTTAAATAATGGCTTTGTGGTACACAACAGCGGAAAGAGGAATTCCGACAAACGCGTTAAGGGGGTAATTTCCTGAGGCGGCACTGCTGCCCGGGTGCTTTGCCAACGAGCCACCCAAGTAATGCCCGCGCTTTCCCAATATGCACAGTGACGTAAGAAAACTACTAGGCACTTGGTCTGAGTATTAAACAAGGCTTTAATCAACTGTTTTTCAACGCGGAGATCTAGTTGTGTCCTTCGCTAGTTCCTGTTAAAGAATGTCCTGAGCAAGCTGGGCCCATGCCCGAGTATTTATACTCTCCCTGGACAGCGCCACCAGCAGGCCGCCTAGTATTATTTCATAAGTTTTTCCACATGAATGACAAGATTCATGTCAAACAGCTCTCAGGAAGGTGGCCCCCACCAGTGTTCAGCTGATCATACCACCAACAGGACATTCGCGGCTATTGTCCCCACTCTACAATTATTTTAGTTGATGCAACCAGCTCCGAAAACAAGTAGTCCCACTTATTATTAATTCCTTTAGCGATGTGGCTGATTTTTCAACTCCCTCCTGAAGCAGCTGATGACGACACGCTTTCAATCTCCTGAAGAGATCCCTGGTGTGTGAGTTATAGCAACAACAACAACTTGCATTTATACAGCGGATTTAACATAGTAAAGCATCCCGAGGCACTTCACAAGAATAACTGGTGCCTATATCTTATATACACTGCGTGTAAGGGGTTGTGTTTTATTATCTCATTGACTTGATTCAATATAGCGTGTTAAACAGAGTTTCAATCGTTCCTAGTCCTCGAACTTGTATTAGAGGTAAAGTATATCCTATAATTCCTCCACATAAGGGCAACAGGGATATATGATGCTATCCTATCATACTTTCACAGTGTCAGCCTGTGGCTCAGTGGGTAGCACCCTCACTTCTGAGTCAGAAGGTCGTGGGTTCAAGTCCCACTCCCGAGACTTGAGTGCAAAAATCTAGGCTGACACTCACAGTGCTGAGGGAGAGCTGCACTGTCGGTGGTGCCGTCTTTCAGATGAGACGTTAAACGTCTGCTCTCTCCTATGGCACTATTTCGAAGAAGAGCAGGGGAGTTCTCCCTGGTGTCCTGGCCAATAATTGACTGTAAAGCGCTATAGAAATGCAAGTCTTTCTTTCTTTTCACATAAAGGCAATATGACAATATCCTATAATACCCCACATAAGGGCAATGGGGGTATAGGACAACATCCTATAATACCTCCACATAAAGGCATTAGGAATATATGACACCACCTTCTCAAGGGCAGTTAGGGATGGGCAATAAATGCTGGCTTTGCCAGCGACGCCCACATCCCATAAACAAATTTAAAAAAAATCCTATATAAACCCAAGAGTCTTTGGCTGTCCTGCTGTTATCTGTAAAGGTTGAGTTTGAATGT
This sequence comes from Somniosus microcephalus, assembly GCF_052327205.1. Classification (NCBI taxonomy): domain Eukaryota; kingdom Metazoa; phylum Chordata; class Chondrichthyes; order Squaliformes; family Somniosidae; genus Somniosus; species Somniosus microcephalus. The sequence goes on from NC_141001.1 coordinate 105,354,976, forward strand.
TGGGGTCCCTGCCTTTGGTGTGCTCTTCCTTCAACACCCCAATGTCCCCTCCCAGCCTCTCACCGAACCCCTTTCGAGGTTGGTGTGGTTCAGAACTGCTTCTTGTGACTTCTCATTCAAGGCTCTTGTTGCTCATTGTTGAATCCTTTGGGTGAAGGATGATACCAGAACTGAGAGGATACACCAGTAAATCAGTAAAGGCTGAGCAGGCTGGGGCTGCTTTCTCTAGAAAAGGGAAGACTGAGGGGAGACCTAAAAGAGGTCTTTAAAATTATGAAAGAGTTTGATAGCATAGATGTAGCGAAGATGTTTCCACTTGTGAGGGAGACCAAAAACTAGGGGCCATCAATACAAGATAATCACTAATAAATCCAATAGGGAATTCAGGAGAAACTTCTTTACCCAGAGAGTGGTGAGAATGTGGAACTCGCTACCACAAGGTGTAGTTGAGGTGAATAGATGCATTTCAGGGGAAGCTAGATAAACACATGAGGGAGAAAGGAATAGAAGGTTATGCTGATAGGGCTGGATGAAGAGGGGTGGGAGGAGGTTCGGCATAGACCAGTTAGGCCAAATGACCAGTTGCTGTGTTGTACATTCTAGTTAATTCTATATAACAGTCCTCACTAGAACTAGGGCTCCTAAAGCAGATTAGGCCTTGATTCATTGTAGTGTGCTGAAAGAAATGGGGGTTATTTATGTGAACCACTGGGCCATACATCTAACAGCTCATTGAAGTCTAGACACAAAAGGCATCATCTAGACACAAAAGGCATCAAGGGGTATGGGGAGAGAGTGGGAATATGGTATTGAGATAGAGGATCAGCCATGACCATACTGAATGGCGGAGCAGGCTCGAAGGGCTGAATGGCCGACTCCTGTGTAGGATTCGCAAAAATCCATGAAATACAGTATACGGGTAGGGCCCCTGAAGTGGCCACATTGTGAGAACACAGAATGAAGTTGGCAGTTCTCATGGCCCAGTTCAAAAGGACACACACACTGAGTCATCATCGATTAGAAGAATCCAGAACCTTACTGTTTTTGATATTGTAATGTGATTACAGCAGTAAACAAAACTATTAGCACCTGAAGGTGCGCTAATCGCTGGCAGAGCGGTAACCGATCTCAGAAACCGCTGAGCACACACAAACAGAGGGACACTAATCGGATTCCCATTAGTTCGATTTGCGAGCAGTTAAAATTAACGTGCTTGCTTTTGTTAAAGCAACCTTAACAAAGGAAAACGGTTGATTTGGCGCCAAGATTAGGGCCAGGAAAGAGTATAACCATTCAGGTAAATCGTCAGCAAGTCAGTCTAAGATTCGACCAGAGTAAGGAAGACTCCCCCGGAGACGGTTCACACCGTGAAGTCCAAGTCCAGTTACCATCAGGAGTTCGAGGACCGTGCGGAACAGAAAACGGCTCGAGGATTTCGGAGGACTTCCAAAGTTTGTACAGGAGAGCGAGTCCAGGAGCCGGTCCCATAAGGAAGGTCGGAGGTCCTGGACGACACCAAGTAACAGGGTCCAGGAGCCGGTCCCATAAGGAAGATCGGAAATTCCAGACGTAACAAGAAGTACCAAGGTCCAGAAGTGTTTTGAAATTCTGGTGAGCATAAAGGCCCAACTCTACCTAACTGACATAATTTAGGTATATTCAGCAACGGGAGGGTTTGTAACGTTAAGGGTATTTGTAAGTCAGGAGTGTGATTTATCCCTCGATGTGTCCGTGCGCTTCCCTCACCCCCGCTTTTAGCTTATCGCTATTTTAGAACTGTTTATATGCTTTAAAGTTATTTTTCTCAGTGTATAATTTAGTCCCCTGTGAGAAACGTTATTTTTCGTCTGCATTTATTCTTGCCATTTTTCTCTGCGTACATTCTCTTTCAAAAATAAAGATCGTTTTGATTTAAAACTCAATCTGTCTCATCTGACCATTTGTCTTCCGAGTCACGAGTTGGGCCAACACACAAAGGTTGTCTGGCAATAAGCCCAGTGTCTAGAACCATGAGGGGGGAGCGCTTTGAAACCGCTCACGAGTAGTGCGAAAATCAAAACCGATTTAGCACACCATAAGCTCGTTAAAACGACCCCTTACACCTGCTCCTATTTTTCTATGTTTTCTATGTCTATGTCTGGGATTGTTCCCATAGGCTGAAGAGAAGCCAATATGGTGGCTGTATTTTTACAAGGGCAGTAAGTCAGAACCAGGAAACCAGAGGCGCAAAGGCTTAACTGCAGTTATAGGCAAGTTGCTGGACGGGATCTTTAGACATGCATTGTATGCTCATTTTGAAAGAGTTGGAGGTGATTCAGAAACTACAGCATGGTTTCTGGAAAAGGAAGTCCGGTCTCACCAACTTGATCAAATATTTCGCGAAAGCTTCAAAGTTGATGGATGATGTAAGTACCAGACTCTCCATGGGTAAAATGCCTCACACAGAGGCAGAGTAGCCAAGAACTTTCCAATATGGATGGGCTGGGCTGGATCTTGGCTTTGTGCGATAGTGTAAAGCAGGTGACAGCGACTTGGCAGCCCGTTGTACGTCTCTCCCCATTGAGTATTTCCATTGGCTTCAAAAGGCCTAATGACACCCTTAATCATGCAACCTGGAGCACGGCGAATCGTAAGTTTTGACCCTGAATATATGTGTAATCATTATTAGTACGGGTTATCATTTTATATGTGTAATTGTTGGTAATAATAGTTATCATTGCACGCTCAATTCCTATGAAAGCCTTTCAACCCTATTATCTTGTGGAATAAAGACTACCTCCAACAAGCGAGAGTCTAACCACCTCCCCTTGACATTCAACGGTATTACCATCACCGAATCCCACACCATCAACATCCTGGGGGGTCACCATTGACCAGAAACTTAACTGGACCAGCCACATCAATACTGTGGCAACAAGAGGAGGTCAGAGGTTGGGTATTCTGCGGCGAGTGTCTTACCTCCTGACTCCCCAAAGCCTTTCTACCATCTACAAGGCACAAGTCAGGAGCGTGATGGAATACTTTCCACTTGCCTGGATGAGTGCAGCTCCAACAACACTCAAGAAGCTCGACACCATCCAGGACAAAGCAGCCCGCTTGATTGGCACCCCATCCAACACCTTAAACATTCACTCCCTCCACCACCAGCGTACCGTGGCTGCAGTGTGTACCATCTACAAGATGCACTGCAGCAACTCGCCAAGGTTTCTTCGGCAGCACCTCCCAAACCCGCGACCTCCACCACCACCTTGAAGGACAAGGGCAGCAGGCACCTGGGAACACCACCGTCTCCAAGTTCCCCTCCAAGTCACACACCATCCTGACTTGGAAGTATATCGCCAATCCTTCATCGTTGCTGGGTCAAAAACCTGGAACTCCCTCCCTAACAGCACTGTGGGAGTACCTTCACCACACAGACTGCAGCGGTTCAAGAAAGTGGCTCACCACCACCTTCTCAAGGGCAACTAGGGATGGGCAATAAATGCTAGCCTTGCCAGCGACGCCCACATCCCATATACAAATTAAAAAAAATTATTAGTAAGGTCATCCGTTCACTAACACTGGGCTGGATGTTCAGTTTGAAGATCAATTTAAGATGAGGAGGGTGCACCATCGGATTGGGGGTGAGTGAGGGGCCAGGAAGGAGGTGGAATCAGGGGGTACGGTGCATGTTTATGGTGGATGGCCAAATCGCACCAAACTTTGGTCTTCCAATATGGGGCCGCAAAAGCGTCGGACAGGCAGCTGTACACAACAGCAACAGTTATGGAATCAAGGGTGAAGGCGGTGGCGAGGTAAAGCCAAGCTTCATCAGCATGTATATGAAAGTTGACCCCATGCTTACTGGGGAACTCTCCTCCGTGATCCCTGCCCGAAATCGGAAAATGTGCGCAATGAGGCCTACCGCCAGTTCACCACCCTGACTGGGTCTTCCCTCCTCTCCGCCCCGGTTACCGCCACTACCCAGGGCCCCCCTGTGTAAGGTGGTGGTCAGACCCAGGAATCAGGGGTAAAGTCACCGAATCGGGCCAGTGGGGGTAGCGAAGGCCTCCTGAGCGGCCTCCTTTCCCTCCCGTCAATCCCAAAACCTTACCTACTGAAGACTTCACTCGCCCGAAGCTTTCCTTGCAGTGCTGAGGGAGTGCAGCACTGTCAGGGGGTGCAGCCTTTTGGATGAGATGTCAAACCGAGGCGCCACCTGCCCTCTCAAGTGGACGTAAAAGTTCCCATGGCACTATTTTGGTGTCCTGGCCAATAATTATCCCTCTATCAGCATCACTAAAACAGATTATCTGGTTATTTATCTCATTGCTGTTTGTGGGACCTTGCTGTGCACAAATTGGCTGCCGCGCTTCCTACATTACAACAGTGACTACACTTCAAAATAGCATGTTATTGGCTGTAAAACACTTTGGGACGTCCTGAGATTGGGAAAGCTGCTATATAAATACAAGTTCTTTCTTTCTTTCTTCCGTGGGAGCCTTGCTTCTGATCTTTGCGCGCTTCTGCCCTTTTCTTTGGCGCAGTGGTGTCTGTTATAAATCTCATCATCATGAAGAAATGACTCATGAAATAACACTGGACGGCCAGCTGGTGGCGCCGTCTAAGGAGTATAAATACTCGGGCGTGGGCCCAGCTTGCTCAGGGACATTTTGTAAGACAGGAACTAGTGAAGTACAACTAGACCTTCATGTTTTGAAACAAGTTGATTAAAGCCTTGTTTTATACTCGAACCAAGTGCGCAGTGAGTTTTATTACGTCAGTGTCCCCATTACAGTAAACCTGGAGTCTCCTCGCTCCCACTGGCAGGCTCCCACTTGATGGCCATAATTCTTCCAAGAGCGAGCTCCTGCATGCGTAATGAACCAGGAAAATGGGGTCAGGGTTTGAGGCAGATACAGTGGGATGGGCTGAGGTCTCACACTGCCGGACCTCTGTCCCAAAGAGGGGAATCATCCCCCTAACCACCCCCCCCACCGCACCCCCGCCACTAGTGTCATCAAGAGGCAACAGATAGATGAGGAAAAGACATGTGCCATGGGTGGAACCTCAGGCCACGCTGAAGGAGACCATGCCATCACAGAGGAGGCTGTGCCCAAACATAGCTCAAGGATAAATGACTTAAGGATTCGCGAATCCAGGGCGGCACTGAGGAAATCTGGTCCAACCTAGTTCTCAGTTCCAGCAGCAAAAAACTAATTGGCACAGCGCTTGATCTAGAATTACACAGTCATTAAACATACAAACAAAACCATTCTATTCACAGCAGTCAACTCATAAACCGTCAGAACTCACAGAGATAAAAGCTTTTCAAAGCTATTAATAAGTATAATTGAAATGGAAAACGATGACTGTTCGTATAAAAAGAAAAAAAAGACTTGCATTTATATCGCGCTTTTCATGACCTCAGGACGTCCCAAAGCGCTTTACAGGCAATTACGTACTTTTGAAGTGTAGTCATCGTTGTAATGTAGGAAATTACAATGTAATGTATCTCGGTTCTCTTTTAACCAACAACAATCTGCATTTATATAGCGCCTTTAACGTAGTAAAAATGTCCCAAGGTGCTTCAGAGGAGTGTTATGAAACAGGATTTGACACCGAGCCACATAAAGCGATATTAGGGACAGGTGACCAAAAGCTTGGTCAGAGAGGAAGGTGTTTTAAGGAGCGACTTAAAGGAGGAAAGAGAGAGGTAGCGAAGCAGAGAGGTTTAGGCAGGGAATTCCAGAGCGTAGGGCCCAGGCAGCTGAAGGCACGGCCGCCAACTTTGGGCAAAGGAAGTCGGGGATGCGCCAGAGGCCAGAGTTAGAGGAGCACAGAGAGCACAAGCGGATCCCAGCTTTCAGGTTGGACCTGAGTTTTTTCTTGGATCTCAAAAGCCTGGCGTCACTTGCCCTTGTATTGAGATGGCCGGACACAGCCAGCGCATCCCACCTGCGATGGCCTCTTCTCCCATGACCACACGGTCTCACAAGTTGTGCTCCAAAGTCCTGTTCTCGACCTTCTCCGAGTCATTTTATTTAAGCAGTGGTTTTGAGGCTAACTGTGCAATGCTCGACAGTGCCGACAACATCAGTCCCCAAGACACACTCAACTTGTTCAATCGAGAGGAAAGAAGAGGTCTCAATGTGCTGGTACTCATCACGCAGATTAATCAGACTAGTCTCGGAAGCAGTGCTTTCTTCCCAGACGAGTGCTTGACGCAAACACATTTATTTCATACTCCTTGTTCCGCTGTTTTAACCGAGGTGTTAGTCAAGTTATTTTAAATGGGTTAAAGGCTTTGCTAAAAAGTGGAGAGGGGTTTCAGACAAAAGCAACAAGTATGGCCAACAATAATTTCATGGCACCGACGAGAAGCAGCACAGTTTGAGAAACAGTAGGCTTTGTGGGAAAGAACAATGAAATGAAAATGAGTATTAAGTTATATGTTTACTTATGGCTTGTGTCAGTGATGAAATTGGAGAATGAAATGGAGGCAGTTCATTTTCAGGATTTCTTTCGAGTGATCGCTGCAGTTCACCACCAAAAAGGTATGCTTGTAAAATATAAGTTCCTCAATGTGGAGTCGGGAGATGCAGGAGTGCTCCTCCCAGCCCCACTGCAGCGCCGAAGATTGTTGCTGGCTCCTGCCAGGTACCCTCACAATTGTCACCCCACCCGAACACTGCCCCCCTCTCCTACCGATCACCCCCGCTCCCCCTTGATCGCTGCCCCCTCCCTCTCCCGATCGCTGCCCCCTCCCTCTCCTGATCGCTGCCCCCTCCCTCTCCCGATCACTGCCCCTCCCTCTCCCGATCGCTGCCCCCTCCCTCTCCCGATCGCTGCCACCCTCCTCCTCCCGATCGCTGCCCCCTCCCTCTCCCGATCGCTGCCCCCTCCCTCTCCCGATCGCTGCCCCCTCCCTCTCCCGATCGCTGACCCCCCGATCACTGCCCCCTCCCTCTCCCGATCACTGTCCTCCCCCTCCCGATCACTGCCCCTGCCCCTCCCGATCACTGCCCCTCCCTCTCCCGATCACTGCCCCCTCCCTCTCCCGAACACTGCCCCTCCCCCTCCCGAACACTGCGCCTCCCCCTCCCGAACACTGCCCCTCCCTCTCCCGATCACTGCCCCCTCCCTCGCCCGATCACAGCCCCTCCCCCTACCGATCGCTGCCCCTCCCCCTCCCGAACACTGCCCCTCCCTCTCCCGATCGCTGCCCCCTCCCTCTCCCGATCGCTGCCAACCTCCTCCTCCCGATCGCTGCCCCCTCCCTCTCCCGATCGCTGCCCTTCCCTCTCCCGATCGCTGCCCCCTCCCTCTCCCGATCGCTGCCCCCTCCCTCTCCCGATCGCTGCCCCCCCCGATCACTGCCCCCTCCCTCTCCCGATCACTGTCCTCCCCCTCCCGATCACTGCCCCTGCCCCTCCCGATCACTGCCCCTCCCTCTCCCGATCACTGCCCCCTCCCTCTCCCGAACACTGCCCCTCCCCCTCCCGAACACTGCGCCTCCCCCTCCCGAACACTGCCCCTCCCTCTCCCGATCACTGCCCCCTCCCTCCCCCTCCCGATCGCTGCCCCTCCCCCTCCCGATCGCTGCCCCTCCCCCTCCCGATCGCTGCCCCTCCCCCTCCCGATCGCTGCCCCTCTCCCGATCGCTGCCCCTCTCCCGATCGCTGCCCCTCCCCCTCCCGATCGCTGCTCCTCCCCCTCCCGATCGCTGCCCCCCTCCCTCTCCCGATCGCTGCTCCCGATCGCTGCCCCTCCCCCTCCCGATCACTGTCCTCCCCCTCCCGATCACTGCCCCTGCCCCTCCCGATCACTGCCCCTCCCTCTCCCGATCACTGCCCCCTCCCTCGCCCGATCGCAGCCCCTCCCCCTCCCGATCGCTGCCCCTCCCCCTCCCGATCGCTGCCCCTCCCCCTCCCGATCGCTGCCCCTCCCCCTCCCGATCGCTGCCCCCTCCCCCTCCCGATCGCTGCCCCCTCCCCCTCCCGATCGCTGCCCCCCTCTCCCGATCGCTGCCGCCCCCTCCCGATCGCTGCCCCTCCCTCTCCCGATCGCTGCCCCTCCCTCTCCCGATCGCTGCCCCTCCCCCTCCCGATCGCTGCCCCTCCCCCTCCCGATCGCTGCCCCCTCCCCCTCCCGATCGCTGCCCCCTCCCTCTCCCGATCGCTGCCCCCCTCTCCCGATCGCTGCCGCCCCCTCCCGATCGCTGCCCCTCCCTCTCCCGATCGCTGCCCCTCCCTCTCCCGATCGCTGCCCCTCCCTCTCCCGATCGCTGCCCCTCCCCCTCCCGATCGCTGCCCCTCCCCCTCCCGATCGCTGCCCCTCCCCCTCCCGATCGCTGCCCCTCCCTCTCCCGATCGCTGCCCCTCCCTCTCCCGATCGCTGCCCCTCCCTCTCCCGATCGCTGCCCCTCCCTCTCCCGATCGCTGCCCCTCCCTCTCCCGATCGCTGCCCCTCCCTCTCCCGATCGCTGCCCCTCCCTCTCCCGATCGCTGCCCCTCCCTCTCCCGATCGCTGCCCCTCCCTCTCCCGATCGCTGCCCCTCCCTCTCCCGATCGCTGCCCCTCCCTCTCCCGATCGCTGCCCCTCCCTCTCCCGATCGCTGCCCCTCCCTCTCCCGATCGCTGCCCCTCCCTCTCCCGATCGCTGCCCCTCCCTCTCCCGATCGCTGCCCCTCCCTCTCCCGATCGCTGCCCCTCCCTCTCCCGATCGCTGCCCCTCCCTCTCCCGATCGCTGCCCCTCCCTCTCCCGATCGCTGCCCCTCCCTCTCCCGATCGCTGCCCCTCCCTCTCCCGATCGCTGCCCCTCCCTCTCCCGATCGCTGCCCCTCCCTCTCCCGATCACTGCCCCTCCCTCTCCCGATCACTGCCCCCCTCCCTCTCCCGATCGCTGCCCCTCCCTCTCCCGATCGCTGCCCCTCCCTCTCCCGATCACTGCCCCCCTCCCTCTCCCGATCGCTGCCCCTCCCTCTCCCGATCGCTGCCCCTCCCTCTCCCGATCGCTGCCCCTCCCTCTCCCGATCACTGCCCCTCCCTCTCCCGATCACTGCCCCTCCCTCTCCCGATCACTGCCCCTCCCTCTCCCGATCACTGCCCCTCCCTCTCCCGATCACTGCCCCTCCCTCTCCCGATCACTGCCCCTCCCTCTCCCGATCGCTGCCCCTCCCTCTCCCGATCACTGCCCCCCTCCCTCTCCCGATCGCTGCCCCTCCCTCTCCCGATCGCTGCCCCTCCCTCTCCCGATCGCTGCCTCTCCCTCTCCCGATCACTGCCCCTCCCTCTCCCGATCGCTGCCCCTCCCTCTCCCGATCGCTGCCCCTCCCTCTCCCGATCGCTGCCCCTCCCTCTCCCGATCGCTGCCCCTCCCTCTCCCGATCGCTGCCCCTCCCTCTCCCGATCACTGCCCCTCCCTCTCCCGATCACTGCCCCTCCCTCTCCCGATCGCTGCCCCTCCCTCTCCCGATCGCTGCCCCTCCCTCTCCCGATCACTGCCCCTCCCTCTCCCGATCGCTGCCCCTCCCTCTCCCGATCGCTGCCCCTCCCTCTCCCGATCGCTGCCCCTCCCTCTCCCGATCACTGCCCCTCCCTCTCCCGATCACTGCCCCTCCCTCTCCCGATCGCTGCCCCTCCCTCTCCCGATCGCTGCCCCTCCCTCTCCCGATCGCTGCCCCTCCCTCTCCCGATCGCTGCCCCTCCCTCTCCCGATCACTGCCCCTCCACCTCCCGATCACTGCCCCTCCACCTCCCGATCGCTGCCCTCCCTCTCCCGATCACTGCCCCTCCCTCTCCCGATCACTGCCCCTCCCTCTCCCGATCACTGCCCCTCCCTCTCCCGATCACTGCCCCCCTCCCTCAGGACCTATACGATGGTGGCTGCCACCAAAGCAGCTGCTCGAAATTGAAATGTTCTTTGCCGGCGAGCTCGCTGGTCTCATGTAAGTGAGGCTCACAGCGCGATCGCTACCCACTCGGACACAGGGAACATTCCCAGCAGACCAGCGCAAATCGATTTCTAGACCACAGAATATTTGGGTATAGGTTGAAGGTGACAGGAAGGGAGAGAGTTGGAAGGACAGTTGACAGTGCCGTGTCAGAAGGCTGCTTGCCAAAACAAACAAGGCCGTAGGCTGCATTACCCAGACAATTCAGTACACAATGGGGACCTTGGTGAGACCTCTTCTGAAGCACTGTGTACAATTTTGCTCCACCTTCTCAAGAAGGACACTGTGGCTCCAGAGAAGGTCCACAGGAGGACAATGAGGATGATCACCAATGTAAATGCACTGAGCTATCAAGATGGATTTCATGCCTTGTGACATGATCAGTCATTCATGAAAGAAAGACTTATGAAATAATACTGAGCGGCCTACGGGTGGCGCTGTCCAGGGAGAGTATAAATACTCGGGCATGGGCCCAACTAGAGCAGAGCATTCTTAACAGGAACTAGTGAAGGGCACAACTAGACCTCCAGGTTGTAAAACAGTTGATTAAAGCTTTGTTTAACGCTTAGACCAAGTGCCTAGTAGTTTTCTTACGTCACCTTGGGTTTGGATTTGGCGGAGTGCTGTAAAATTAGAGGGGATCTGATTCAGGTATTTAGATTCTTATTAAGGGCATTAATAGGGCAGCAGTAGATTGTTTGAGACAAGGGGACTGGGTAGAACTAATGGACGCCCATTTAAATTGAGAAAAGCAGGGAGAGAGTTTGGATGTTTGGAAGTTATGTTGTTCAGGAGGATGATCAACAGGTGGGACAACATTTGGAGGTGGCAGTGAGTCCTTCGAGAAAGCGTTCGATGCCTTTTTAGAAAACCACTAGATCATGGCAGAAGGAAGCCAAGACGAGTTATCTGGTAAATAACTAACAGGTTTGGGACCTCCTGGCATTTGCCTGATCATCTTTTGTGGGGCTGCAGAGGAATTTCTGACAGAGGACTCCTGAATTGACGACTGGTCTGTGTGTTTCTTTTTTTTGGCTTCCTCAGGAGATGGGGAGAGGAACAAGGTCAAGTACACGGGGATGAGCCCAGTGACAAATTGGGGTGAACGCAATGCATAGAATGTTACAGCACAGAAGGAGGCCACTCGGTCCATCGTGCCTCTGCCGGCTCTCTGAAAGAGCCATCCAATTAGTCCTCCCACTCTCCTGCTCTTTCCCCGTAGCCCGGCAGTTTTTTTTCCCCTTCAAGTATATATCCAATTCCCTTTTGAAAGTTACCATTTAATATGCTTCCACCACCCTGAGGAAGGATGTTCTTGCCATGGAAGGAGTTCAGCGAAGATTCACCAGGCTGATACCTGGGATGGCAGGAATGACGTATGAGGAGAGATTGGGCTTATACTCGCTGAAGTTTAGAAGAATGAGAGGGGATCTCATTGAAACTTATAAAATTCTGACAGGACTGGACAGACTAGATGCAGGAAGGATGTTCCCGATGGTCGGGGAGTCCAGAACCAGGGGTCACAGTCTAAGGATAAGGGGTAAGCCATTTAGGACAGAAATGAGGAGGAATTTCTTCACCCAGAGAGTGGTGAACCTGTGGAATTCTCTACCACAGAAGGCAGTTGAGGCCAATTCATTAAATACATTCAAGAAGGAGTTGGATATATTTCTTAAGGCTAAAGGGATCAAGGGGTATGGGGAGAAAGCAGGGACAGGGTACTGAGTTTGGATGATCAGCCATGATCGCATTGAATGGCGGAGCAGGCTCGAGGAGCCAAATGGCCTACTCCTGCTCCTATCTTCTATGTTTCAGGCAGCGCATTCCAGAGCATAAAAACTCACTGCGTAAAAAAGTATTATCCTCATTGACGTAAGAAAACTACTAGGCACTTGGTCTAAGCGTTAACCAAAGCTTTAATCAACTGTTTTACAACATGGAGGTCTAGTTGTGTCCTTCACTAGTTCCTGTTAAGAATGTCCTGCGCAAGCTGGGCCCATGCCCGAGTATTTATACACCCCCTGGACAACGCCACCCGGATGCCACTCAGTATTATTTCATAAGTCTTTCTTTCATGAATGACTGATTCATGTCACTCATCACCCCCTCTGGTTTTTTTTCTGCCTTTCTCATCCTAGGTCCAGAACACGATACAACAATTGAAACGGGCGATGCCTTTTTTGTGCAGTGATGATTGCGTACCTGATCTGCCTATGCTGCAGCCTCTGAACTTCCTCCCCAATCCTATTCAGGGATGGCGAGCGGCTTCGAGAGCCATGGGTACCAATCCCGCTTTTTATAGTGCCATTGGGATTGTTCTGCATCTGTTGCAGTAGTTGGGGTGAAAGGCTTCGGTGCGAAGTGGCGGATTTGTTGCCCTTCCAGTCTGGGATGTCGTTGACGTTCAGGTTGTTGTCGCTGTTGGAGCGGAGCAGGACCCGTGGCGCGGAGAGCGTGCTCGGCGGCCCTCTCCTCCGATTTGAGTAAGTCGGAGCCTCTCGGAACGGCACTGTGTAGAAAAAAAAAAAGTGACGATAAGTTTTAAGCTTTCGCGTGACTTTTTCCTCTCCTAATAGGTCAACAGCCCTTGGTCCAGGAGTGTTTAACAGGTACAGTAGCCAAGTGGTTATGTTACTGGACTAGTAATCCAGAGGCCTGGACTAAATATCCGCCGACATGAGTTCAAATCCCACCACGGCAGCTGTGGAATTTAAATTCAGTTAATTAAATAAATCTGCAATAAAAAGCTAGTATCAGTAATGGCAACCATGAAACTCCCAGATTTTCGTAAAAACCCATCTGGTTCACTAATGTCCATTTAGGGAATGAAAATCTGCCGTCCTTACCCGGTCTGGGCCTATATGTGACTTCAGACCCACCAGCGATGTGGTGGACTCTGACATGGCCTCGCAAGCCACTCAGTTGTATATCACCACCACCACCTGCTCACGGGCAATTAGGGATGGGCAATAAATGCTGGCTTTGCCAGCGACGCCCACATCCCGTGAATGAATTAAAAAAAACATGCGGTATCCTCTCTTCCTATCTACTATTCAAAGTGAGTGGCGCAGTAACATGCAGCCCTAACTATTTGGTAAGCAGTCTCCCTTTATCTCGACAAAGGGCAAAACAATTGCAGATATTGGAAATCTGAAATGGATAGAAAATTCTGGAAACACGCAGCTGGTCAGTCAGCATCTGTGGAGCAGACAGACGAGTTCAGTTTCGGGCGAGGCCAATTTTGATGAGAAGTCCTTGATGTAAGAAACTACTAGGCACTTGGTCTAAGCGTTAAACAAAGCTTTAATCAACTGTTTTACAACATGGAGATCTAGTTGTGTCCTTCACTAGTTCCTGTAAAAGAATGTCCTGAGCAAGCTGGGCCCATACCCGCGTATTTATACTCTCCCTGGACAGCGCCACCAACAGGCCGCCCAGTGTTATTTCATAAGTCATTTCTACATGAATGACAAGATTCATGACAGTCCTCACTCGAAATGTCAGCTTCTCAGTTCTTCCCACACGTTCTTTCAAAATTCATTCTCTGGATAGGGGCGTCGCGAGCAAGGCCGGCCCATCCCTGGTTTCCCCTTGTGAAGGTGGTGGTGGTGAGCTGCCTTCATGAACCGCTGCAGTCCGTGTGTGGAAGTTTCTCCCACGGTGCTGTTCGGCAGGAAGATGCAGGGTTTCGACCCAACGACGATGAAGGAACGACGCGAATATGTCCATAGATGTCCAAATCCTGCCCGACCTGCTGGCATTTTCAGTTTCTTTCCCTTTCTCTGTATGTTTTTTTCTCCCCCGCTCCACACAGGTCACTGGCCATGAAGTAGCCTTTGCGACCTGGCCAGTGACCTGCTGTGGAGCGGGGGTGGGTTTCACCATAACTGGCAGGAGGCTACAGATGCCAGTGTAGTAAGTCAGCTGATTTCAGCTTTTCCCACTTGCTCCTCCAAGTACAACAGCTCACGATCAGACATTGCTCCATTTTCTTGCCTGGCTGAGACTGGAAGACACTCACTTATCTGACGCAAGTGAATTTCTGGAAAGGAGGATTGAAATTTGCATTTGCAATCCACCAGTTGGGAGTCGCACATTCAAATACTTGAGATAGTGGGCCAGTCAAGGATTGTCTCTTTAAAGATCCCATATTTTAATCAATGCAGGCCTGGGCCTATATGTGACTTCAGACCCACCAGCAATGTGGTCGACCCTGACATGGCCTCACAAGCCACTCAGCTGTATATTACCACCACCACCTGCTCAAGGACAATTAGGGATGGGCAATAAATGCTGGCTTTGCCAGCAACGCCCACATCCCGTGAAAATTTTTTTTTAAACCATGCGGTATCCTCTCTTTCTATCTACTATCCAAAGTGAGTGGCGCAGTAACATGCAGCCCTAACTATTTGGTAAGCAGTCTCCCTTTAGCTCGACAAAGGGCAAAACAATTGCAGATACTAGAAATCTGAAACAGGCATGCATTGACAATTCAATTCTGATATACATATAATGGCTTGCAAAGACATACGTTCACACCTCGAGTCCAATTATTGGAGTCGCAATGCGGATTCCGCCCACTAAGGGGCACAATGGACATGATCTTCACCGCACGTCAATTACAAGAGAAATGCAGGGAACAGCATCAACCGCTGTACATGGCCTTCTTTGATCTCACACTGTCAACCGTAAGGGATTATGGAGTGTACTGCTCAAATTCGGCTGCCCTCAAAAGTTTGTCACCATCCTCTGACTGCTTCACGACGACATACAAGCCGTGATCCTGACCAACGGTTCCACCACAGACTCAATTCACGTACGAACCGGGGTCAAGCAAGGCTGTGTCATCGCACCAACGCTCTTCTCAATCTTCCTTGCTGCAATGCTCCATCTCACCCTCAGTAAGCTGCCCACTGGAGTGGAGCTAATTTACAGAACAAACGGGAAACTGTTCAACCTCCGTCGCCTCTAGTCCAGATCCAAGTTCCTCCCATCCTTTTTTTTAATTCATTGATGGGATGTGGGCGTCGCTGGCTAGGCCTGCATTTAGTGCCCATCCCTAATTGCCCTTGAGAAGATGGTGGTGAGCCGCCGCCTTGAACCGCTGCAGTCCATATGGTGTAGGTACACCCACAATGCTGTTAGGAAGGGAGTTCCAGGATTTTGGCCCAGCGACAGTGAAGGAACGGCGATACAGGTCCAAGTCAGGATGGTGTGTGGCTTGGAGGGGAACTTGTAGGTGGTGATGTTCCCATGCGTCTGCTGCCCTTGTCCTTCTAAGTGGTAGAGGTCGCGGGTTTGGAAGGTGCTGTTGAAGGAGCTTTGGCGAGTTGCTGCAGTGCACCTTGTAGATGGTACACACTGCAGCCACAGTGCGCCGGTGGTGGAGGGAGTGAATGTTGAAGGTGGTGGATGGAGTGCCAATCAAGCGGGCTGCTTTATCCTGAATGGTGTCGAGCTTCTTGAGTGTTGTTGGAGTTGCACTCATCCAGGCAAGTGGAGAGTATTCCATCACACTCCTGACTTGTGCCTTGTAGATGGTGGAAAGGCTTTAGGGAGTCAGGAGGTGAGACACTCGCCGCAGAATTCCCAGCCTCTGGCCTGCTCTTGTAGCCACAGTATTTATATGGCTGGTCCAGTTCAGTTTCTGATCAATGGTAACCCCCAGGATGTTGATAGTGGGGGATTCAGCGATGGTAATGTCATTGAATGTCAAGGGGAGATGGTTAGAGTCTCGCTTGTTGGAGATGGTCATTGCCTGGCACTTGTGTGGTGCGAATGTTACTTGCCACTTGTCAGCCCAAGTCTGAATGTTGTCCAGGTCTTGTTGCATATGGACACGGATTGCGTCAGTATCTGACGAGTCTCGAATGGTGCTGAACAGTGTGCAATCATCAGCGAACATCCCCACTTCTGACCTTATGATGGAGGGGAGATCATTGATGAAACAGCTGAAGATGGTTGGACCTCTGTCATCGAATTACAATATGCAGACGATGCTTGCATCTGCGCTCACTCGGAGGTCGAACTCCAAACCATCGTCAACACCTTCACCGAAGCGTACGAGAGCATGGGCCTTACACTAAACATCCGTAAGACAAAGTTCCTCTACCAACCTGCTCCCACCACACAGTGCTGCCCCCCGATTATCAAAATCCATGACAAGGCCTTGGACAACGTGGACCACTTTCCATATGTCGGGAGCCTACTGTCAACAAGGGCAGACGTTGACGACGAAGTCCAACACCGCCTTCAGTGTGCCAGTGCAGCCTTCGGTCGCCTGAGGAAGAGTGTGTTTGCAGACCAGGACCTCAAACCCGGCACTAAGCTCATAGTCTACAGGGCAGCAGTGATACCCGCCCTGCTGTATGCCTCAGAGACATGGACCATGTACAGCAGGCACCTCAAAGCACTGGAGAGGTACCACCAACGCTGCCTCCGCAAGATCCTGCAAATCCATTGGCAGGATAGGCGCACCAACGTCAGTGTTCTTGCTCAGGCCAACATCCCCAGCATCGAAGCTCTGACCACGCTCAATCAGCTCCGATGGACGGGTCACATTGTCCGCATGCCCTATACGAGACTCCCAAAACAAGTGCTCTACTCGGAGCTCCGGCACGGCAAGAGAGCCCCAGGTGGGCAGAGGAAACGCTTCAAGGACACCCTCAAAGCCTCCTTGAAAAAGTGTAAGATCCCCACTGACACCTGGGAATCCCTGGCCCAAGACCGCACAAAGTGGAGGAGAAGCATCCGGGAAGGTGCCGAACACCTCGAGTCTCTTCGCCAGCAGCAAGTGGAAGCCAAGCGCAGGCAGCGCAAGGAGCACACGTCAACCCAAGCACCCTACCCACCCGCCCCTTCAACCACAGTCTGCCCCACCTGTGACAGAGACTGTCGGTCCCGCATTGGACTCATCAGTCACCTGAGAACTCATTTTTAATGTGGAAGCAAGTCATCCTCGGTTCCGAGGGACTGCCTAAGAAGAAGAATTATTGACACTAAGCACCAGTCATTTGTGCAGAGTCAACTGAAGGGTCAATACAAATGGTATTCCTCAGAATTTCCTGGCTGATTTTAGACAATTTTAAGAGTCTCATTACAATAATAAAAACTAAAATGAATAGATCAAAAAAAGTTAAATCAGACTGAACTAAAACAAAGGAAGTACTGGAAGTGTCTAACTATTGAGCGGCATTTCTGAATAAGACTGTATGTCCCTTCACTGGGTGTGGTTTTTACTTCTTGCAATAGAGCTGTCCCAATGGCTCAGAGCAGCAATACGCTGCCGTGTGTGGTACTAGACCATATAAGAAGGTCTAGGGTTGGATTCCTGGTCTGCGCTGAGTTATCTTATCTTGGCCAGACAGCATAGAGTCATAGTCATAACGGCACAGAAGGAGGCCATTCGGCCCATCGAGTCCGTGCCGGCTCTCTGTAGAGCAATCCAGTCAGCCCCATTACCCCGCTCTATCCCCGTAGCCCTGCAAGTTTATTTCCCTCAAGTGCCTATTCAGTCTCCCCTTGAAAACAGTGAGTGTCTCCGCTTCTGTTGGCAGCGAATTCCAGGTCATCACCACTCACTGCGTAAAAAAGTTTTTCCTCACATCCCGCCCTGTATCTCTTGCCCCAAACCTTAAATCTGTGTCCCCTAGTAGGAATGTTGAAATTGGTGGCAGCATTGCTGATCCAGGAAGAGCAAAAAACAAAAGTTAGCCAGAGTTCTCAGTCCCCAGTTGTTACCCAGTGTAAGCTGCAAGTATATAGACAGGCTGTAGTCAGCTGAGGAAAAAAAAAAGCCCACCCCATGATAGACTTGCCTGCCAACACTCACTACGTTCTCCACCTCTCTCTCCTCCTTTAAGACGCTCCTTAAACCCTACCTCTTTGAGCAAGCTTTTGGTCACCTGTCCTACTATCTCCTGAGGTGGCTCGGTGTCAAATTTTGTTTGATAACGCTCCTGTGAAGTGCCTTGGGATGTTAAAGGCACTATATAAATGCAAGTTATTGTTGTTGTAGGTTCACACAAGAAGAGCAGAGGGCAGCCAGCACCCATACCCCAGTGTGAGTCAGCTCTCTCTGGAGAGTAAGGGAGAGTAAAATTTATTGTATTTTAAAGGTGAAAATTAGCACTCCTTAAGGAACTAGTTTCTGATGGGTTTTTTTGTAGCGCATACAGTACAACCTTGTTACAAAAACTCCTTTTCCTTCATTCTAGCCGAACTCCAAAGGCAGCATAGAAATCCAGACCACAACTGGATGAATCTCTGATGAGAAGCATCCCCGAGTTTTCAATAGGGTTAATAGGAATACTGGGATGGACAGTTCCATGGAATTTAAATTCATTCCATTATCTCTGCCGGAATTCGTCTGATCTCCAGGCTTTAAAAGACAAAAAGGCCAAGAAATCAGACTTACCATTCGAATCCTTGTCCAATTGGTGAGAGCGCTTTTTTTTTTAAATAGCCGGCACCACACTGAAAGTGGCCTTCGGCCCCACGTGCACCAATAAACTCAGTGAAATGGCTGCCGCCTCATTCAAAATGGCAGTCTGGCCTGACTACACAAATCAAAAGTCAAAGTAAAATTCCATAACCTCTGCCAATCAGCCCTGCTTCTCCAGTCGCCTTCCAGAGGTTGGGCCATTTCTCAAATCACTTCAGTGTGAACCAATGAAGATGCCATTTGGTAACGAGGAACGATAGCATAGTGGTTATGTTGCTGGACTAGTAATGCAGAGGCTTGGACTAATGATCCAGGGACACAAGTTCAAATACCCAGCACGGCAGCTGGGGAATTTAAATTCAGTTAATAAATAAATCTGGAATTTAAAAAATCAATAATGGAACTACCGGATTGTCGTAAAAACCCATCTGGTTCACTAATGTCCTTTAGGGAAGGAAATCTGCCGTCCTTACCCGGTCTGCCCTATATGTGGCTCCAGCCCCACAGCAATGTGGTTGACTCTTAACTACCCTCTGAAATGGCCTAGCAACTCACTCAGTCAGTTAAGGGGCCACTAGAGATGGCAATAAATGCTGGCCTTACCAGCGACAATAATTTTTTAAAAAAACACATTTGGGTCAGGAGTGAGCGAGTCAATTTGAAATGTCCTAAAAATGCCAGTATTGTTGTCTGCTGCGCTTCCCGATAAAATACTTAGATTGGTAGTCGGGATGTTACCCGTACGAAAATGGGTGCAATATCTGGGAGTCCCGTCACTGATTTCACTCGAAATCCACAAGGTCTTTGCCATTTTCTGCAGCTTTCTATTTGCCCTGGTGATAGCAAGGTTCAACTGTATGAAGGTTCTTAATTTTCGTGATCATTATTAAAGCGCTTCTGCCACGCCTCAAATTGACTTCCGTTCTACTTCAAGTCAGATGTCTTTCCAGCTCTGTAACGCGTGGGCATCAGGTATGTGGGTGTCTCGCTTTCTTTCACGTACATTAATCCACATGCTAGCTGACACAGTCACACGCCAGTACGAGAGGACTGTCGCCAGTGATGAGCTCTCTGGATCAACACTCTGCATTATTGATCAACCCTTCCGTGTGTTTTAAAAAAAAAAATACCGGAATGGTCACACTTAAGTCTAGGTTTGCACATGAAATGTCAACGATAATCCCTGAGGAAAGCAAGCTCCCTAAATGCTCCTATTCATTACCTTCATGTTTTCTACAACAATAATAGCTAACCTCTGAAGATTTTCGGGACCGCTGTAATAATAATTCACTTTGTTAAATTCAGTATTATCTTCAGAGTGTCCCACATTTTAGGGTTTTACATTTGAACAGTCTCATTAAGCAGTCGCACTTGACTATTGATGTCAGATACAGATTAAAAAGGCTAAATTTAACTATCCTCTTCCGATAAAATTAGAATGAATGAACTAATTGGCCGCTGACCTGCCAAAAAAACATTACACGCCTGCATTCAAGCATTTAACAATCCTGTTTCACTGATTAGAAACTGTTGTTACACAGCAGGTGCATGTATAATAAACCACATTTTGCCTAGCTAATTGTCGCAGTTACAGTATCATTTAATCTCTCGAGATAGTCACAGTTATACTGTCTTGCACTATCAATCACAATAAGTAATCGGGCAAGAAGTAG
The DNA here is from genome assembly GCF_052327205.1 of Somniosus microcephalus. Classification (NCBI taxonomy): domain Eukaryota; kingdom Metazoa; phylum Chordata; class Chondrichthyes; order Squaliformes; family Somniosidae; genus Somniosus; species Somniosus microcephalus. The sequence goes on from NC_141001.1 coordinate 105,375,027, forward strand.
TCTCTTTCCCCTTTTTATCAATCACTTGCAAGCATTTGGTGTCGAATCCAGTAATGCGCGGAGTTTCATGACAGAGAGAAGTGTGCCGTGCTCAATTAACTCACGGACATGAAAAGATCAAATTGAATATTGATCAAACGTTTTAGGCATTTTGTAAAAACAGAACGTTAAAAAGTTATTTCGAGATCTATATTCATTTCAGATCTGAACGTCACATTATCACAATTCCAGATCCCTTCTTAGGTTTACCAGAATATTCTTTCTGCACAGTCTGCTTACCTTCTATCTTTAAGGCATTCAACAAAGACTTCATATTTCCCCACTTTCAGCCCTCCACTACCCAGTTTCGATATGCTTTAGTTGCCAGAACCCTAAAAATAACAGCAGGTTCCTGGGCACCGAGTGATTGCAAATATATCTGGGCATGTAATATCCAGAAGAAGTCTGGTGGCATAGCCCACTCCACATTCTGTCTGTCAGCTGGGGACCGACTGTGCGTAGACTGGAGCTGCTCGGAGCCTTGCTGTGTTTCAGAGTATTAGTCACGTGAACGTCAGCACAGTCTTCATATGCTGTATTGCATTAAGCACTGAATTGATGAACAAGCACAAACAAATAGGTCAAGACAACTATGTACGGAATAATAGTTCACCCTGTTAATGTATGTATTTTAACATGGTTTGTTAAAGGCACTACCAGATTTTGAAAAATCATGGCGTGCTGCTAAGCAAATCTCAAATAAACTCACCAATTAATCCAGCAGTTTGTTAATCTATTTGCAATTTTTTTTTACCTCATTGCATGCAAAATTAATTTGTAAAGATATTAATCTGTTGATAAAGCCATCATTTGCAATCACTTCCCTGCTGTACTGATTTACTAATTCACAGAGGTGTAATAATTTGTGCTTAAGTAATTAAACTCAGCAATAAAACGTTTCTTCCTGAGCATCTGAGATTTTCCTCTGCTTGGCCAGGATGGCTTAAGTGCTTCAAACTTCTATCATGTGTGTTTTTAATTCACATAATTAATATTCTGCGCAACACAGAGCGCTATTATTGATACTGGCATTTTCAGAGAAGTTTTTGCAGTTATTTATTATAGGTTTGTCACAAAATTATAAAGTCGTTCCATTCGCAGTTCTGACGTATACTCAAATCTTGGAGACTAAGGAATAATTGGCACATCTTTGAAGCACTGGGGTACTTTTCCTTAAACTTATCTTTCATTCGCAGAGAATTCAATATGGATTTTTGGAAAGCCTAGCTCAAAAGCAGCCATAGAATAAACAGAAATTTTCAGCACACATTCTAATTATTTGCCGTGTTCTGCCGTAAGCCCCCTCCAAAGCATCTGTCGCAATTCTGAGTCTTTCACATTCAGTGGAAACATAACATTATTGCTCTGATCGCCGCGATGTGATGTCATGGCCTCTGCAGTGGGATGTACATCATCTAATTACAGCTGCATCTTTTAGCATCAAATAAACTTTTTAAAGAGATATCATATACCCAGAAGTCTTGGGCTACAACGGCAAGAATGGATGTCGATTCATCAATTCTTCCTGTTAATTCAAAATGTGCAAAAAAATCATTAAGGCAAACTGCAATTCTGCCATGTCAAGCTAAGTATCGAGTTCAACGACTTCAGATCATAACCACCGCTCCCATTTTCCTGGACAGCCGGTGCTGTTGATGATTCTGATATTCCCATTTACACCTCCTCTGGACCCATCTTTTGTTTCTTTACTTGTCCCATTACCACCCTCTTTTTTGCCTTGCCCCGCCCCATCATCCCTTTTGTCATTTAATCTCTCCTGCCTTCCACCCAATTATGGGGAGTGGGCAGGGAAGTGGCTTTGAGCCCAAGATCAGCCATGATCTTATTGAATGGTGGAGCAGGCTCAAGGGGGCCAAGTGGCCTATTCCAGGGGTCACAGTCTAAAGATAAGGGGTAAGACATTTAGGACTGAGATGAGGAGGAATTTCTTCACCCAGAGAGTGGTGAACCTGTGGAATTCTCTACCACACAAGGCAGTTGAGGCCAATTCATTAAATATATTCAAGAAGGAGTTGGATATATTTCTTGAGGCTAAAGGGATCAAGGGATATGGGGAGAAAGCAGGGACAGGGTACTGAATTTGGATGATCAGCCATGATCTCATTAAATGGCGGAGCAGGCTCAAGGGGCCGAATGGCCTATTCCTGCTCCTATCTTCTATGTTTCTATGCTCCTATTTCTTATGTTCTTATGGTCAATCACAGACCTTCCCCTTTTCCTGCCCTCCCCCCACTCCTGGCTCTGTACTTGCTTATAAACTGTTAAATCTCTAAACTTCCTCCAGTTCTGACGAAAGGTCATCGAACCTGAAACGTTAACTCTTTCTCCCTCTCCACAGATGCTGCCTCACCTGCCGTGTGTTCCCGACATTTTCTGCTTTTATTTCAGATTTCCAGCATTATTTTGTTTTATTTGAAGTTTATATCTTGTTGTTTGTACACTCTCTTGACTGGAGAACCAAACAAAAAACATGGAGTTATTTGCTGGATATCTGCCCCGGTTTGTTTTTGCACATACCGGGAGATTGCATGGTTTTGGGTGGGGTGGGGAGTCTATATATTGTGATGCACAAGGCATTGCAGGTGTGTGGGACAGGTTGGATGGACCACTAGGGTCTTGTCCTATCCGTCATTGTTCGTATGCTCGTAAATACAGGAATCAGTTTGTGTCCAATTGGTAGAGGAAAACTGCTCTTAAAGCATCTCCTCGATCTTTAGCAGAAGCTTCATGTCATCTCCACTGCTGTCGGAGCAGTTTCGCCACAGGTTAGGAGCTTCCAACAGGTGTAAGCTCATGGCCAAGCAGCAAGGCTTCGCCAAGACTTCTTCAGTAGCACCTCCCAAACCCATGACCTATACCAGCTAGAAGGACAAGGGCAGCAGGCGCATGGGAACACCACCACCTCCAAGTTCCCCTCCAAGTCACGCACCATGTTGACTTGGAATTATATCGGCCGTTCCTTCATCGTCGCTGGGTCAAAGTCCTGGAACTCCCTCCCTAACAGCTCTGTGGGCGGAACTTCACCACACAGACTGCAGCGGTTCAAGGCAGCGGCTCGCCACCACCTTCTCGAGGGCAATTAGGGATGGGCAATACATGCGACGCCCACATCCCATGAATGAAATAAATAAAAGAAAAGGTACAGTCAAAACCACATTGCTGGCCATGCAGTCACCAGATGAGAGGTAGGAGGCACCAGCCGAGGCAGCGTTTAGGCTGGTTTGCTGGAGGCGAGTCCAGGAAGAGGACCACTACACAGGATGGTTCAGTAGCCCGTCAGAAGCAGTCACAGCACCTCATTTACATTCCCACACCGCCCCTGAGGTCAGGGCTGGCGGCAGTATCGTAATATATAGGGGCCATAATTCCCTGTCTGAATCTGTGTCGGTATCATTTCCTTTGGGTTTGTCTCAGCATTGCTAAACTCAGATAAATTATATTCATTAATACACAAAGAGACTGTGGCAATACAAGCAACAACAAAAAATGAATTACAAACAGCAAAGCTGTTGAAATTATAGGTTTTGAGTATGTCATAAACAGCAATTATGCTGACGTGATTTTTCCTGCCTGCGCTGATTGCTCTTCACACACCTGCTCTTCACACACCTGTCCTTATTGTGTGTTTTTAATCATGAGCAAAACTGTCAAATCCAATACAAGAAACTCTAGTTCATCTCCTCAGGCTTTTACCAAGTGGCCTTTGTGCCATCTCTCTTAATTGTGAGCCTGCTGAACTAACTTCAAGAGAAACAGTGCTGAAAGGGTTACAAAATAATTGACGTGCATGTCTTGCTGGAGTATGAGACCACACAGTGGAACCATTCAAATCACAGCCATGCTCACTTTGATGTCAAGATACATATACGGGAACATTAAACACATGTCACGGGCAGCAGATTGCAACAGCTTTCGACTCCATTTCAGGACTGTGATAAACAAAAGCAACTGTTGCTTGCAACAAAAAAAAACAACACGTTCCTTTGACCTTGTGTGCACCCTGGACCTCTCAGGTGATGAAGCCCAGAGATCGTTGCTTACAAGGAGTTACATGAACAGTGAAAACTACCGTGCAGTTTTCCGGGAGCTGTTGGCTTTGCGTGTTGCATCTTTTAAGATAAAACACTACCCAAAGGATCAGAAATCTCACTGTATAAATCTCCACCGCCAACACCATTTGCATTAACATAATGTAAGATATAGCACAGTGTCGTCAGAGTATGGCTGAACTATAGATATATGCCAGCATTACATCACACCAGTATTTCAAGCATCTGAAGGAAGTAAAAAAAAGAGAATACTTATTATTTCAGAATAAGTATTGGTTGCCTTAAGCCTTCTGTCCTCTCGAGTGTGGAAAGCTCATTCCCTTCAGAGGGCTACGATTCCAAACTCTTCGGCACAGCAACAGTTATACCTGGAACGCTGCAATACCTTAACCTGGCAGTAAATGTTCCACCCACCTTGTATGAATCCTTACGCTATTTGCATGTCTCCATGGATGGAGTTGCTAGGAGACACCGAGCACTAATTGAATATGCAGAAGGGAAAGTTAAGCACTCGCCAATATATGTCTTATTAGCTTTTATCTTCCTGTTGCAACCAAAGGCACAGATGCAGTGGCATTCCCTTCTCAGATCAGTGTGGAGGTCTTGAAAAACTATTTTCACAGTTTCTTTTCCAGGGTTGGAAATAAGAATCTGACCATCCTGTACACATTTTTTTTTTTTTAAACAGGGTTTTACTCTGTAATACCGTCCCACTGCTAAATTAGCGTGCTTTGCGGCCGTTTTATGCCCTAAAGAAACGGACGCATCACATACCAACTTCTCCCCCGAATTAGGGGCCGCCAATCCCCCAGGATTGGCCTGCAGTCTCCAGGAATTGAAGATTAATCTCTCGGACACCGCTGCAAGCAAACCCCGGGAGAAAAATCATGGGGCCATTAAAAAACAAAAAGTGTTTTTTTTTTCCATTTTGCCCATGTAGTCAAAAAATATCTAATATAAAGTCATATTAACCAGCTTTCTGCCTTTTCAAATCACTTAATTCACGACAGGAACCAATAATGTCGCGGCACGTGGAAGCAATACAGGAACCGAGCACTGGAAGATAATGGGGTAGAAAGCGGCCTCGGCTCTCATCTTCGGACCCAGACTCTGCTCACGTGCCCGAAGCAAGTGGACTGAGGATCGATAGATATCGGTTCCCCGGGCCTCACCGGCGGGGGGTGGGGGCGTGACGCCTCGGCCGGCTGCGCTCCCCCACAGGCGGCTCGCCCAACAGGAGAAAACAAATTCTGCGTCGCCCGCCTCTCCGTCATCAGCCCACAGGTAATTCCCGGGAAGGGGGCTTGGAGTGGGCGAAGGATTGGGGCGGGGTGTGGGGTGTCGCTTCACCTGGCTCCTGAGGAAGGTGTTCTTTAGGAGAAAAAAAATTCAAAACTTACCTTCGGTTGGCAGCCGCTGGAGAACCCCAAGGAGGCCAACTTGTGAAAGAGGTCCTTCAACAGGCGTTAACCCCCGAATTTGCACATTGAAGGTTCTAACAGAGGACTTAACGTGGTCACATCACATCAACGTCGTAACGAAGAAGGCATGCCAACGCCTGTTCTTCCTCAGGAGACTGAAGAAATTTGGAATGGCCCCCCAGATTCTCACCAACTTCTACTGGTGCACCATCGAGAGTATCCTGTCCGGCTGCATCACTACCTCGTATGGCAACTGTACCGCCACAGACCGCAAGGCTCTACAGATGGTGGTGAAAGCTGCACAACATACTATAGGAATTAAACTACCTGCTGTGCAGGATATCTACCCCGAGAGGTGCCGGGGGAAGGCCCTGAGAATCATTAAAGACGCGAGCCACCCCAGCCACAACCTCTTCGCCCTGCTCCCGTCCGGTAAAAGATACCGAAGCATACGGTCTCGTACCAGCAGGTTTCGAAACAGCTTCTACCCCCAGGCCATAAGACTCATGAACGTATAATTTATTATTATTTATTACTGTTGTTTTATTTATTATTACTGTATTTCTATTCGTATTTTATCATTGTTATGCCATATTTATTCCAATTTTGGGAGGACTCGTAAAAATCAACATTTCATTGTGCAGTACACACGTCTGCTGCATATATGACAAATAAAATTGAATTGTAAATTGTAATGCCCGTTTGGGACGCCTAAAAATAAAATGGACCCCGCGAATTTGGCAGCGAGGCCAACAACCCGCACGGATTAGACGCAGGCCGTCCCACTGCTAAATTAGTATGCTTTGCGCCCATTTTACGTCCGAGAAAAATGGGCACATGGCATACCAGCTTCTACCCCGATTAGGGGTTGCCAACCCTCCGGGATTAGCCTGGAGTCTCCAGGAATTGAAGATTAATCTTCAGGACACTGCTGTGAGCAACACCCGGGAGAAAAATCATAGGGACAATTTTAAAAAAGTATGTTTTTGATCCATTTTCTTTTAACGCTTCTGTTGCTTAGTTACAAAAATATCGGAAATGGGGGGGAAAAAAAAGGCTGTTCGACCGAGTGTCAAGAATCATCCGATTTGGGTAATGAAGAGTCTTTTCGCTTTCCAATTGGCACGGTGCCGCGAGAATGGACGAGTCAGGCGACCAATGGCGGGAGTGTGGGGGGGGGGGCCGCGGGGCACCGTGAGGGGGGCGGGGCAGTGGGAGGGTGGACGTGTCGGGCAACCAATGGCGGGAGTGTGGGGGGGGGCACCGTGAGGGGGGCGGGGCAGTGGGAGGGTGGACATGTCGGGCGACCAATGGCGGGAGTATGGGGGGGGCGGGGCACCGCGAGAATGGACGAGTCGGGCGACCAATGGCGGGAGTGTGGGGGGGGGGCACCGTGAGGGTGGACGAGTCGGGCGACCAATGGCAGGAGTGTGGGGGAGCGGGGCAGTGGGAGGCAGGAGGTCAGGTGATGAAACCTCTGGCAACACATCCAACCAGAGTTGGCAGCCCGAACCTCGATCGATATCTGCGCACTGATCCAAAAAAAAGCCACGGAGGCAGAAGCAACGCATTTCTCAAACTGTGACGACTAGATTTAAATTGTATCTTTCAGATTGTCCCCCCCAAAAAAACTCATTTTTTTAAACCACAGAGTAATTAATCTCAATGAATTTCACCCTCTTACTGAGAGCTTGTTGCAATTTTTCTACATGAGAGAGTGCAAACATGCCATCCGCGCCCACCCCCCCCAGCCCAGTGACAGTGTGAACATATCTCCAATGAAAATTCGCAGTGGCCTCATTTAGACGAGGACACCAGTGGACAACTAATCCATTCATGAGTGGCCCGCTACATCATTTTACACAACTGGAGACTAATTGGCGACATTTTCAGAGGCACAGGTTTACTGATAAGGGGGCAGTGCCAGAAAATTAGAGGATGATGATTGATATTAAATCTGGAGATTAAACTAACAAATGGAACTTGTCCTTAAAACTCCAATAACCCTGATAGCATGTAGAATCCAGGCATTAAACTATCCAATGAGATTTGTCCTTACAACATAGCCCTGATCATAGAACATGTTTCTGTGCCTGAATCATCCAAGCACAGAACTTCAATTAGCAACCATTTAATCGCAGCATTTCTGTTTTACCTATGTGTGTGTTCTTTAGCATTCTTAACACTTGTGAGCAATGGGAACATAAGAACAGGAGGAGGCCCCTTCAGCCTGTTCTGCCATTCAATTAGATCGTGGCTGATCTGTATCTTAACTCGATAGCAAAATACTGCAGATGTTGGAAATCCGAAATAACAACAGAAAATGCTGGAAAAACTCAGCAGGTCAGGCAACATCCGTGGAGAGAAATTTGAGTTGACGTTTCGGGTCGAACCCTTCTTCAAAACTGGAAAGAAAAGAAACTAGATCGAAGGCAGGGCTGCGATCGGACAAAAGAATAAAAGAAACGAAAGAAGTAAAAGAGATTAGAAGCTAGACGAGACGGTAATAGGCTGAGATTAGGTGTAAAGTGTACTGGCAGGGCAAGAGATATCTTAACTCCATTTACTCGCCCTGGTTCCGTAACCTTTAATACCCTTGCCTAACAAAAATCTAGCAATCTCAGTTTTGAAATTCTCAATTGACCCCCCAAGCCTCAACAGTTTTCTGGGGGGGGGGAAAGTTTTGCAGATTTCCACTACCCTTTGTGCGAAGAAATGCTTCCTGACATCACCCGAATGGCCGAGCTCCAATTTCCGCTTTGCGGAACACCTCCGTTCAGTCCGTAAGGGGGACCCCGAGCTCCCGGTGGCCTGTCACTTTAATTCACCGCCCCATTCCCACTCAGACCTCACCATCCTCGGCCTCTTGCATTGTTCCACGGAAGCTCAGCGTAAGCTCGAGGAACAGCACCTCATCTTTCGATTAGGCACTCTACAGCCCTCTGGACTCAACATCGAGTTCAACAATTTCAGACCATAACCTCAGCCCCTATCACATATATATATTTTCTTTTTTTAATCCACACTTTTTGTTTGGCCTTTTTTTCTTCCCTCCCACATGGCAGCTGTCCTTCATTCTGCCAGCGCAATTCACACTTCATCTAGAGCCATCCTTTGTTTCTTAACCTGTCCCATTACCACCTCCTCTTGCCTTGAATATCTCTCAATGTCTCTCAATCTCTCCTGCTTTCTATCCTATCACTCACCTTCCCTTTTGTTCTTTCATCCCCGCCCCCTTTTCCCAGCCCCTAAACTTGCTTTCCATTTCCTGCTTTTTTCCAGTTCTGACGAAAGGTCTTCGACTTGAAACGTTAACTCTGTTTCTCTCTCCACGGATGTTGCCCTGGCCTGCGGAGTTTTTCCAGCATTTTCGGTTGTTATTTCCAATTTTATGTTCTGGACTCTCCCACCAGAGGAATGGTTTCTCTCCAACTAACCTATCAAATCCTTTAGGTCCAAAAGTAATCGTTCTGTATTCACAGGTGCTAGTTACAAAATCTCATGATGATATAAAGACCTGTGAAATAGCTGGAAAAATGGCAAATCACATGGTGACAGATTGTGATATGCTCTTGTACACTTGGAACCTGGTTTGGGGATGAATAATGGGCTAAAACTCTTGGCTTCGTGAATATACAGCATGTGCTATTGTCTTACTTCAGAAAAATCAGTAAGCAAAAAAATTGGATGGCCAAAAAGGAAGTCAGTTTAGTGAAAACTTTGAATTAGTTGGCAATAATTACGCCTTCATTTGCAAAATGCGGGAGACAACCTGCAAACAGTGACCCTATGGAGGAAATTCCGTCAAACTCACTCCGGGTGCAGAGTCTCGCTGGACATGAATAAGGATCGGTGAAGTTGGTGCGGAGGTCAGAGCGCTCAATTTGTGGAACTCCTGATTTTCCGGTGTTTAACACTAATCACTAAAAAAAAAATCAGGAACATCTTGAACTGGGCCTGCTGACCTCCGCTCCTAAATCTTCAAGCCTCTCCTTTCAGATCAGATTTTAAACCGAGGCCCCCGCCTGCCCTCTCAGGTGGACGTAAAAGATCCCATGGCCACTATTCCGAAGAAGAGCAGGAGAGTCCAGGCCAATAATTACCCCTCAATCAACATCACTAAAAAAAAGACGATCTTGTGGCGGTACCACCGGTTGTCCCTTACATTGAGATACATAATTCCCTTTAACTTACCTTACTGTATGTATAACTTACCTGTTTGGGCCGTTGCCCCTTTAACCTACCTGTTTGGGCCGTTGCCCCTTTAAGACGCGCCCTAGCGCGCTGACGTCATGTCACGTACCACGTGATGTACGTGTGGCGGCCGCCAGCCCGACTGGGCCTTCCAGGACGGCCGCCGGCACAGCCCGGCCTCGCAAATTCGGCCGCATCGGCCAGCCGACGGGAGCGACGTGATCTTCTGCTCCCGCGGCAAGCACCGGCTCAGCCTGGCCTCCAGATCCCGCTCCCGCGACTTCGGCCTCAGCGGCCAGCGACGCAACGACGCGCATCACGTGACACCCTAAGCGCGGGAAACGCAAACAACATGATGACGTCACAACATAAACGCGATGACGTCATCACGCTCTCCACAGGACTGCGAACTCAGTCCTCGTGGCGTCCCCGCTGGGGAAAGACCTACACCACGGTGCTCCTACAGTCAGCCATCTTACCTGCTACCTTACCTGTTGTATTTAACCTGTTCCTGTAAATAAACAACTTATTTATAGTTCATCGAAGTCGAACTCGATTATTTAGTGGCGATGCACACGAATCGCTACAATCTGGTCATTGTCACAATGCTGTGTGCGGGAACTTGCTGTGCGCAAATTGGATGCCACATTTCCTACATTACAGCAGTGACCACACTTCAAAAATACTTCATTGGCTGTAAAGCGCTTAAAATGCTCTAAGCAAATTAAAAAGGTCATTTAAATTGAGATTTGATGAGTTTCCACGTCATATCCAGCGGGCAAATTAGACATTAAAAGTAAGCCGCGTAAAATTATGATGATAAAGATGAATATTTATTTTCATGAAAAATGTAATTTCTATATTCCTGCTATTCGAGGTCCCATCGTACACACGTTGTGCAGCAATCCTGACCCAACACAACGCTAGGTGGAGGAGCAAGCAGATAATCCATTTCTTGATTTCTGCCAATGCAGTTCTGTAACCGTTCATGACGAGGTGCATCAGAGTGAATTTTACCTGTTACCTACGATTGATGCTGATCGGCACATCTTGTTTAAAATCAGGAACTCACTGGGGCAATTTTGAACTTGCGCCCAAAACAGGCACGGAGTGGGTGTGACATCTGGTGCACCCGGCTGAAGACTGCAGAGAGAGAGGTCTAACCAATTGTTACGGTTGTGCCTCATCTCCATACCATCGGCGAGAGGCCTGACCAAATTTCACAGTTAGGCCTCATCTCTACACCACCTGCGAGAGGCCTGAGCAATTTTCACAGTTAGGCCTCATCTCTACACCACCCGCGAGAGGCCTGAGCAATTTTCACAGTTAGGCCTCATCTCTACACCATCAGTGAGAAGCCTGACCAATGTTCATGGTTTGGCCACATCTCCGTACCACCAGCCAACTGCTCACGCATTTCGAGAAGCTCGCCCAGAGGAGAGCGATGAAAATCTGGTGGCTCCAGCAAGGAGGTGAAGGAGGGGAGGGGAGGGGCGAGGCGAGGCAATCCCGGTGGAGGGTCGGACATCACAGGAGTCGATTTTTCGACAGGCCTCCTGAGCCCTCTGCTCATTGGTACACGAGAATTACTTCAGGGTCCTAAAAGCAGCAGAGAAGCCGTATTTAAATATTTTAACATGGTTCCCGCCCGTTTCGAGGTCGACCTGAAAATCGAGGCGGGTGAGCTTCGCCCGGCTGATGGGTGGGTGATTTTATTTTTCCAATTTTCAACTGTCGGCCGCCCCATTTACACTAGAGAACGGGGAGAGCAGCAGTTTAAAAAAAATAAAAAATAAAAATTCGCTCCTACTGCGTATTTTTATAACATATTTTTGTATTTGCACTTTTTTTTCCATGTATTTTTTTGCATTCTCCATTGTACCTCCTGCAGTCTCCCTTTACTTCACACCTTCTCCACCCAAGTTGCTTGGAATTGTTCCCTTTGACCCAAAGGCATTGACTATTTCCGTAGCTCGTCAATAATTGGGGGGGGGGGGGGGGTTGCAAAAAAGAGATTCAGCAAACATGTAACATGATCCTGGTTTTATTTGCTTATTTTGAAAGCCATTCACGTGTGGGAAGGGTGCAGTTATTCCGAGGCTGCCTGTTAGCACCAAGCCCCTTTTCTGCCACTCATGCAATTATGATCTCAATAGCCAAGGCTAGCAGTCGCTTAAATCTACCTAGGCTGGCCGAACAAGGGTTTTTTCCCGGATCTTGGCTGGGCTGCGAGAGGAAGTTCCAGATGTAGAAACTAAGCCTGTCACCTCAGGGGGGTAACGTACTGAGATTGTGTTTCCCAGCATGCTTGCATCACACCAACTGCTGGTAAAGTATATACACACAAACACACGTGCTTAAAAAGAAAATAGTTACTGTTATGTTCATTAATAACTAGACATTCTTATTATGAACACAGCTAGCTTTTGCTCGTTACTTTATTGAGCACATGTGGACTAGGTACAGTATGTGTAGAGGCTTCCATCTTGACTGTTGCCTTGTGGGTAGCCTAGTGCCTCATGGGTAATGTAGTCTTAATATATATATATACAGCTGGGTAGTGTAGTCTTATACATACAGCTATATACAGCTCTACGCTCCACCTAGTGTCCACTATAGAATGGCATGTTATTGATCGTTACAGTTACTGAAAGCCAAAAGCATCAAATCATGAGTACAGTTCTTACTTAAAAGAAAGAAGAATTTGCATTTATATAGCACCTTTAACGACCACGGGACGTCCCAAAGCACTTTACAGCCAATGAAGTACTAGAATAGAATCATAGAATGGTTACAGCACAGTAGGAGGCCATTCGGCCAGTCGAGCCCATGCCAGCCCTCTGCAAGAGCACTGCAGCTAGTCCCACACCCCCGCCCTTTCTCCGTAACCCTGTACATTTTTTTTCCTTCAGGTACTTATCCAACTCTCTTTTGAAAGCCACTCTACCTCCACCACCCTCTCAGGCAGTGCATTTCAGATCATAACCACTCGCTGCGTAAAAAAAGTTTTTCCTCGTGTCGCCTTTGGATCTTCTGCCAATCACCTTAAATCTCTGTCCTCTGGTTCTCGACCCTTCCGCCAATGGGAACAGTTTCTCTCTATCTAATCTGTCTAGACCCCTCATGATTTTGAACACCTCTATCAAATCTCCTCTCAATCTTCCCTGCTCCAAGGGGAACAACCTCAGCCTCTCCACGTAACTGAAGTCCCTCATCCCTGGAACCATTCTTGTAAATCTTTTCTGCACCCTCTCTGAAGCCTTCATATCCTTCCTCAATTGGTGGCCAGAATTGGACACAATACTCCAGTTGTGGCCGAACCAATGTCTTATAAAGGTTCACCATAACTTCCTTGCTTTTGTACTCTATACCTCTATTTCTAAAGCCCAAGATCCCACATACATTTTTAACCACTTTCTCAACCTGCCCTGCCACCTTCAACGATTTGTGCACATATACACTCCCAGGTCTCTCTGTTCCTACACACCCTTTAGAATTGTACTTTTTTGAAGTGTTGTCACTGTTGAAATGTAGGAAACGCGGCAGCCAATTTGCGCACAGCAAGCTCCCATAAACAGCAAAGTGATAATGACCAGATAATCTGTTTTAGTGATGATGACTGAGAGATACATTTTTGGCCAGGACATAACTTTCCTGCTCTTCTTCGAAACAATGCCATAGGATCTTTTACGTCCACCCGAGAGCGCAAACGGGGCCTCGGTTTAACGTCTCATCTGAAAAACTGCACCTCCAACAGTGCAGCACTCCCTCAGCACTGCACTGGAGTGTCAGCCTAGATTTTTGTGCTGAAGTTTTTGGAGTGGGACTTGAACCCACAACCTTCTGACTCAGATGTAGGAGTGCTACCAACTGAGCCATGGCTGACACACACTTAGCACTAGACACAGCACGTCGAGTAAGTTTAACAACGTTTCTGATCTACATTCGCTGTCACAAACTCACTGTCTGAAGTGACGGTGCACGAGGCAAAGTCTGCTGCTCTGAACATCCTGGGTTTGGGGATCGGCTGGTCGGAATACTGACTGGAATGAGAGAAATTATTGTGCCCGTTTCTTTTCTGTGTGCGTTTACTAAACTCAAGGCAGGGCGGGGGAATCTTGACTTTGGATTGTAGTGTAAAACGGGCAATATACGATTCAGCCGTCCTTCTGAGGGGGGTTGACAGGATAGATGCCAAGAGGTTGTTTCCCCTCTGGCTGAAGAGTTTAGAACTAAAAGGACATATTCTCAGGATAAGGGGTCGGTCGGCATTTTAAGACTGAGATGAGGAGGAATTTCTTCACTCAAGAGGGTTGTGAATCTTTGGAAATCTCTGTCCCAAAAGGGCTGTGGGAGCTCAGTCGTTGAATATATTCAAGACTGAGATCGATAGATTTTTGGACTCTAGAGGAATCAAGGGGTATGGGGATCGGACGGGAAAGTGGAGTTGAGGTCGATAATCAGCCATGATCTTATTGAATGGCGGAGCAGGCTCGAGGGGCCGTATGACCTACTCCTGCTCCTATTTCTTCTGTTCTCTCCTGATTGAAATCAATAGAAATGACAATGGGAAGAGATGTATAATGAGCGGCTGAATCGATACCGCCTATTTTACACAATGACCCAAAGGCAAAATTACCCCACAAGATTCTTTATGGTCCAGCACTGTGTTACTGATTTTTTTTTTTTTGGTTGGGGGGGGGGGGGGGGGGCAATTTTAAACTGTAATCAAATTGATGTTGTCATTTCAAGAATAAAAAAACTGCCTTATCTTAATTCTGAGCATTGCTGGCAGGCGACAGACAAATCTGTACGCACTAAAGGTCACAGAAGAATAAGCATCAACTTTTGTTAATACATTTGTTTGGCTTGAGGGCCTCTCAAAGTAGCACCTGTCCTGCTGTGATCTATTAAAGTTGGAATCAGGTCAATGTCATCATGATTTATTATACCAGCATGAGCACCTCAACTTGTACAAGAAAGCCACGTGCTCCTTTAATGAGGCCATTCTTTGGAATTATGTCTGCTTTGATTCCCTTCTAGCTGAACAACCCTGAACACTTCCTTAAATAGAACAGGAGTAGTGCAAAACGTTGTCCCTTATTTAAAGGTCAATGGCCGTTCTAATTTCAGCAATTGGCGCGCTTCTGGTGATAATTTATTTACCAATAAATCCAGTAGAGAATTCAAGAGAAATTTCCTTACCCAGAGTGTGGTTACAATGTGGAACAGGCCACCACAAGGATGCAGGGAGGATGTTTCCCCTCATGGGGGAATCTAGAACTCGGGGGCATAGTTTCAGAATAAGGGGTCACCCATTTAAAACGGAGATGAGGAGGAATTTCTTCTCTCAGAGGGTCGTGAATCTTTGGAATTCTCTACCCCAGAGAGCTGTGGAGGCTGGGTCATTGAATATATTCAAGGTGGAGATAGACAGATTTTTGAAAAACAGGAGAGTCAAGGTTTTTTTTAAAATTTGTTTTTTTTATGGGATGTGGGTGTCATTGGCAAGGCCAGCATTTATTGCCCATCCCTAATTGCCTTTGAGAAGGTGGTGGTGGTGAGCCGCCTTCTTGAACCACTGCAGTCCGTGTGGTAAAGATACTCCCACAGTGCTGTGAGGGAGGGAGTTCCAGGATTTTGACCCAGCGACGATGAAGGATCGGCGATATACTTCTAAGCCAGGATGGTGTGTGACTTGGAGAGGAACTTGGAGGTGGTGGTGTTCCCATGCGTCTGCTGCCCTTGTCCTTCTAGGTGGAAGAGGTCGCGGGTTTGGGAGGTGCTGCCAAAGGGGGCTTGGCAAGTTACTGCAGTGCATCTTGTAGATGGTAAACACTGCAGCCACGGTACACCGGTGGTGAAGGGAGTGGATGGGGAGCGGGCAGGAAAGTGGAGTTGAGGCCAAGGTCAGATCAGCCATGATCTTATTGAATGGCGGAGCAGGCTCGAGGGGCCGAATGGCCCACTCCTGCTCCTATTTCTTATGTTCTTATGTATTTGAGCCGCAAAGCCGAGATGCATTTCAGGGGATGCTAGATAAACACACGAAGGAGAAAGGAATAAAAGAAAAAAAAAGACTTACAGGAAACTTTGGTTTATCCGGAGGTTGTATGTCCGGAAACCTCGATCTACCGGCAGAAATCAGGAGCCATTTTGTTAGGTTATTTTTCTTCTCGTGGCTTTGTTTTCAACAGTCGGGCTCTGGAAAGTCTCTCTGAAGCTGTTGCTAAGCTACAGAGACGCTTCCAAGGTACGGGCTGACTGTTTATAAGCTGTTGCTAAGCAACAGTGTTTGTTGTCAGATACGGAGATGAAAACCTCCGTATGCTTCAACATTAACTTTGTATGTCCGGCAGTTTTGATAGATCGGCAACAGCTCGGTCCCGTCGGTGCCGGATATAACAAAGTTTCCTGTACATTTATACAGCGCCTTTCATGTCCACCCGACATCCCAATGCGCTTTAAAGCCAATGAAGTCGTTTTTGAAGTGCAGTCACTGTTGTGATGTAGGAAACGCGGCAAACAAGTTGTGCACAGCAAGCTCCCACAAACAGCAATGTGATAATGACCAGATCATCTGGGGTTTTTTTAAGTGATGTTGATTGAGGGGTAAGTATTGGCCAGAACTCTTCTGCTCTTCTTCGAACGTTATGCGGATAGGGTTAAATGAAGTCGGGTGGGAGGAGGCTCATGTGGAGCACAGGCCAGTTCGGCCGAATGGCCTGTTTCTGTGCTGTACATTCTGTGTAATATATGTCATTGGACATGCGTCATTAATAAAATCATTAATACAAAGGCAAATAACTGCGGATGCTGGAAATCTGAAAAATAAACAGAAAATGCTGGAAATGCTCAACAAGTCTGGCAGCATCTGTGGAGAGAGAAACAGAGTTAATGCATCAGGTTGGTGATGATGAAAGGTCTGTCTCTCTCTCCACTGATGCTGCCTGACCCGTTGAGCATTTCCAACATTTTCTGTTTATAATTAATCATCTTCTTCTTAGGCAGTCCCTCGGAACCGAGGATGACTTGCTTCCACATTAAAAATGAGTTCGCAGGTGACTGATGAGTCCAATGTGGGACCTACAGTCTCTGTCACAGGTGGGGCAGACGGTGGTTGAAGGGGCAGGTGGGGTGGGTGCTTGGGTTGACGTGCGCTCCTTGCGCTTGGCTTCCGCTTGCTCCTGGCGAAGAGAATCGAGGTGTTTGGCGCCTTCCCGGATGCTTCTCCTCCACTCCATAATTAATAAAATCATGTTCATCTCATACTCTTGAGAGATAATCAGAATTACTCCAACGTTTGCACAGAAGTAGACCCAGGCACTGAAATAATTAGATTTAACTTTATTTCCATGATGTAGTTCCCCCCCAGGATTTGTCATGTACACTTTTCCTTGCTGTAGCTCTGGTGTGTCAATGAAGGAATCAGGTCACACTGCTGAGTGAGAAATGTCTAGAGCAAAAGCGGCTTGCATATGACAGAAACCAAGGATTGATGCTGCTTGTTACTTTTATATTAGGAGATATGTGCCACATTTATCCCTATAGCTGTGTAACTGCCCTGCACCAGGCTCAATGTGGAATCATTCTGAATCCAAAGTGGTACTTCTTTCTGACTAGATTTGTGCTCCTCTGATTCTGGCCTTTTCAGCGTCCCTGACTTTAATCGTTCAACCATTGGTGGTCGTGCCTTCAGCTGCCCAGGCCCTTAGCTCAGGAATTCCCTCCCTAAATCTCTCTGCCTCTCCACCTCTCTCTCCTCTGCTAAGACAGTCTTTAAAACCTATCTTTTTGACCAAGATTTTGGTCATCTGTCCTAATATGTCCTTATGTGACTCTGTGTCAAAATTTGTTTGATAATTGCTCCTGTGAAGCATCTTGGGACATTTTAATACGCTAAAGGTGCTATATAAATACAAGTTGTTGTTGTTGTTTGGAATTTCCCCAATTTTCTCCTCCTTTGTTAAGGGTGGTGACTCATGGCGGTGGTGGTATGGTTCCACTAGTGTTGGCAGCCCGGTGGAGTACCTCACCCATGTGGTCGCTCTTGGTGCATCAGCGGGTGTTGGCAAATTATCCACATATGTAGCGCATCACATAGAAATCTGATCCTGTTCCCACCTGATGTCTACACACTCACCTTCTCCAGCAGGAAGCACTGGATAAGGGATCAGGAAAGGGATCTCTTACTGAGTTTTTTCCCTTGTCTAACCCAAGGTGCCTGAAGTTGGAGCTAAAACACTCCCAATTACAGTCCTGGCTGTGATTAACTAACTCAACAGAGACTAGGGGCTGGACTTTCAGTGTGCCGTGAGGCGGGCTTTTAGGTGTGCGGGGGGCAAAAATCCCGAATTCGGGGGTCCCGACACCATCCCGCCCAAAACCCACCTCCACGTAAGTTTCAAAGGAGGCGGGCACCCGCCTCGCACTGGGACCCTCCGACCCGAGGCGGGAAGGGATTAGTGCCAATTAACTGCCTGTTAACAGGTAGTTAACAGGCAGTTTTTAGCCTAATCCCTATTTTGAAGGGTGTCGTGAGGGATTCCCAACGTCTCCAAACCATGCCAGGTTAGAGCAGGCGGGCCGTCGGGTTGAAGGACTTGGAGGGGTCGAGATGTCAGTGTTCAGGTGAGTGATGGGTGCATGAGTGCAAAGGTAAGTGTCTTTGGGTGTGTCTGAAGTGTGTAAAGAAGTTTAAATTACCTGTACTTACCTCTACAGCCTTCCTTCCTCTTGGCTTCGGGAGTCCATCATTCAGCCGGCACTAAAAGCAGAATGGCCGCGATCTGTCAAAAGTGACAGCCTTCAGCTTTCAGTGCCGGCGTGATTTCTAACTGAGTCTGCGTAGAAGGACTCAGGTTAGAAGTAAGACTCAGTGTTTGACAGCTTCAAACAGCTGTGAAACACCGATATTTCATCTGTCAGCACGGCTTGACAGATGAAATTTCAGTCTGTGACGTCACCTGTTGCCGGATGGCCCTTAATTGGCCTGCTGAGCCCGCTGGGCGGGCTCAACAAGGTCAATCAAGGGAAAATCACGTGGCTTGGCCGCATCTCGATGGAGGCGGGACTAAAACCTGAAAGTTGTAGTCCCGTTTCCTTCCCGACTGCTGAATGAAAATCCAGCCCCATATGGAATCTGATTTGTATGGTTTAGTGCTGCACTGTACGGGGCATATTAGGGAAGCTCTGTTCAAAGTAGCTGCTTCTATATGAACCCCACCAAGACAGCGATCTGGCATAAAGTAACACCCCCGCTCCCTCCTCCTCACCCCCACCCCCCATGTCATGTAACATTCAATACACAAGGTACCTCATAGCAAGTCTGAGCACCAGCTCTAGCCAAAGCAATTGGTATGCTTAGTGATCGCCGTTGGAGGGTCAGTAATAAAAACAATTCACCTGATCATATTAAACGGGATAATCAGAGGCATTGTCTACATGCACAGCAAGCTGATGAGGAGTAACGGTGCTGTAGGAGAAGTTCAAACTATAGGTTGAATTACAGCGTTAGCTACAAAAGTACGAAAAGCATGGGCAAAGACCATCTGAGCGATCATGCTCACTCTCATCTGGACATGATGCAGCCACACACAAAAGCGACCCACCCTGAAACCATGCCATCTCCGGGGGTGGGGGACGGTTGTAAAAAAGAGGCCAATTTAGGACAAACTCTGGGAAGCAGCTCATCAACTTCCTAAGGCAATCACAGAAAGGTCCAGCCGTCCATGGTAACCCATTAATCCTTCTAATCCCAGCTAATTTACCACCTCTAACTAGAAATTTACCCCCTCTCTGGAACATGCCCAGCTTCCTTTTGAAGACTGCAGGAAATCAGTGATCACCGCGTAACCTGTCTGAGGCAATTGCTCTCTGTGAAGAGAAATACTTTTTTTTAATGCGTTCATGGGATGTGGGGCGTCGCTGGCAAGGCCAGCATTTATTGCCCATCCCTAATTGCCCTTGAGAAGGTGGCGGTGAGCCGCCTTATTGAACCGCTGCAGTCCATGTGGTGAAGGTACTCCCACAGTGCTGTTAGGGAGGGAGTTACAGGATTTTGACCCAACGATGATGAAGGATCGGCGATATATTTTCAAGTCAGGATGGTGTGTGACTTGGAGGGGAACTGGGAAGTGGTGGTGTTCCCATGCGCCTGCTGCCCTTGTCCTTCTAACTGGAAGAGGTCGTGGGTTTGGGAGGTGCTGCCAAAGAAGCCTTGGCGAGTTGCTGCAGTGCATCTTGTAGATGGTACACACTGCAGCCACGGTACGCTGCTGGTGGAGGGAGTGGATGTTTAAGGTGTTGGATGGGTTGCTAATCAAGTGGGCTGCTTTGTCCTGGATGGTGTTGAGCTTCTTGAATGTTGCTGGAGCTGCCCTCATCCAGGCAAGTGGAGAGTATTCCATCACACTCCTTACTTTTGCCTTGTAGATGGTGGAAAGGCTTTGGGGAGTCAGGAGGTGAGACACTCGCTGCAGAATACCCAGCCTCTGACCTGCTCTTGTTGTCACAGTAGTTATGTGGCTGGTGTTATGAATCTTATGATCCATGAAGAAAAACTCATGAAATAACACTGGACGGCCAGCTGGTGGCGCCGTCCAAGGAGTATAAATACTCGGGCGTGGGCCCAGCTTGCCCGGGACATTTTGGAAACAGGAACTAGTGAAAGATAACTAGCCCTCCATGTTTTGAAACAAGTTGATTAAAGCCTTGCTTTATACTCGAACCAAGTGCGTAGTGAGTTTTATTACGTCAATTTAATCAATTTGATATCGACTCCACGCTCTGAGTGATTTCAGGAACAGCCAGCTACAACTTCAACTACAGAAGGGAACTCTGGCGTAGAAACCAATCCATCATGGAAAAACTACTCAGACTCGCCCGTCTTGACCTGGACCCAAATTCACCTACAACTGCTAAGGTATGGATACACTGGTATCGTACCTTCAGCAACTTCCTCAGGGTGTGTGGTGAGAATGTTCCTGATAAATTAGAGATACTTGCCAATTATGTATCTCCTCATGTGTTTGACTATATCGAAGACTGTGTAGGCTATGACTCCACTATCCTAATATTACAGCGACTATATGTTAAGGCCCCAAACGAAATTTTTGCTTGGCATCTATTGGCCACAACTCGACAACAACCTGGGGAATCACTTGACGAATTCCTTCAAAAGCTTTGCGGGCTCAGCAAGGATTATAACCTTAAAGCTGTCACAGCTCAGCAGTACCAGAAGGAGCTAACTCGCGATTCCTTTATTAATGGAATTACGTCTCCCTTCATACACCAGCATCTGTTGGAGAATAAAACCCTCGAGTTACAGGCTGCCTATGACCAGGCATGTTCCTGGACTTAGCAAAGAGGAATGCAGATACCTATCTTTTACCTCGTGCACGGGCTGCTGCTATCACTTTTCATGACTCCTTCGATAGGTCTCGGGCGGAAGCCCTCACTGATGATGACTCTAACCTAGCAGATGACAACCCTACCCTAGAAGCCTTCACTGATGACGACCCCGCCCAAGCGGCAACTTGGCAATCTGGAAGGAAGTGTTTCTTCTGTGGAGGTGCGTTCCATTATAGGAGATTTTGTCCTGCTCATAACGCAACCTGCAATCACTGCAGCAAGAAAGGTCACTTTTCTAAGGTATGCCAGTCAAGAGCCTCTGTTAGTAAGAAAGGCCCCATTTCTAAGGTATACCGGTCGAGAGCTCCTGTTAGTTTTGCAGCTACTATCTATAAAACTGCTCCACCCCCAAGAACCACTACTAAGGTTACAGCTGCAATGTATAAAACTGCTCCTCCCCCAAGAACCACTACTAAGGTTACAGCTGTCAAGGGTAAAATTGCCTCTCCTCCTATCACAGCTGTTTTTCCCCAAAGTCTGTCCCATGCAGCCACAAAGGTTTCGGTAAATGGACACATTCTGAGTGCACTAATCCACTCATGTAGCTCTGACAGCTTCATTAGTAAGCGGGCTGTCAGTAAGTTAAAACTGCGTATTTACCCCTCGGACAGGGAAATTGCAATGGCTCTGACGACACTGACCACCAATTCTTCCGGATTTTGTCTTGTCGACCTTATTCTCAATGGCCGCACTTATTTCTCCACCCGGCTCGGGGTGCTCAAGAACCTATGCAGTGATGTGCTCCTGGGACAGGATTTCCAGAAACAACAAAAAAGACTCACTTTTGAGTTTGGAGGGTCAAAGCCGGAGCTTACTATTTTGTACCGTTTTGTGCGTTTTCGGCGGCTTCGCTCGATGAGCCCTCCTTGTTTGCCACTCTTTCCCCCCCGATGTAAGCCCAAAGTCACTAAATCACGACGTTTCAGCCAAGGTGATCGATCCTTTATCGAGGCGGAAATCTCTCGCCTTCGAGCTGACTGTATCATTGAGCCATGTTCATCTGCCTGGCGGGTTCAAGTCGTTGTTGTTAAAAATCCTCTGAAGCAACACAAGGAATGTCTTTGCATTGATTACTCGCAAACTATTAACCAGTATACTGACCTGGATGCCTACCCACTACCACACATCGATGACATGATCAATAACCTTGCCAACTACAAGGTATTTTCAACTTTTGATTTAAAGAGCGCATACCATCAAGTACCGTTAAAGGACTCTGACAAGAAGTATACGGCCTTTGAGGCCAATGGTTGGCTTTACCAGTTTTGTCGCCTTCCATTTGGGGTCACCAATGGGGTGGCCATCTTTCAACGGGCAATGGATAGCCTAGTCAAACAGGAGAACTTAACAGACACTTTTCCATATCTAGATAATATGACCATTGCTGGTCATGACCAAAAGGAGCATGATGCCAACCTTTTTGACGTTCTCCGTCATCGCAACTTAAACTTAAATGAGTCCAAATCTGTGAAATTAGTACCATCAGTCACCATCCTTGGCTACTGGGTGGGCAACGGTGTCATCAAACCGGACCCGGAGCGACTTCGTCCGCTTCAGGAGCTCCCTCCCCCTACGAATCTCGGCTCTCTTCGTCGGGCACTCGGCATGTTCGCCTATTATGCGAAGTGGATACCCCACTTCTCCGACAAGATCCAGCCCCTGCTTCAGGCGAAGTCATTTCCATTGGAGGCAATGGCTATTTCAGCTTTCAACCTCCTCAAGCGACAACTGGAAAAAGCCATGCTTCGCTCCATTGATGAAAATCTCCCTTTTGTGGTCGAGTGCGATGCATCGGATGTGGCGATCTCGGCTACCTTGAATCAAGGTGGTCGACCCGTTGCATTTCTGCCCAGAACTTTGCAGGGTAGTGAGCTCCATTATCCTCCTGTCGAGAAGGAGGCTACGGCCATCATCGAAGCTGTACGTCAATGGAGTCATTTTTGCGTTCGTCACCATTTCACACTTATAACCGATCAGCGCTCCGTGGTCTTTACGCTGGATAACCGGAAACGCACTAAGATCAAGAATAACAAAATACAACTCTGGAGGATGGAATTGGCTGCCTTTGGATACACCATACATTATCGACCTGGCAAAGAGATTGTGGCCCCGGATACCCTCACGCAGGCATTCTGCTCTTCTATGTCAACTTCGACTCTTGCGGATCTCCACACTGATTTACGCCATCCTGGCGTTACCCGTATGTTGCACTATGTACGATCTAAAAATCTCCCGTTTTCTACGGAAGATGTGAAAAGAACATGCTCCTCCTGTAGAATTTGTGCGGAATTAAAATCGCAATTTTTCCGTCCATCGGATGGCTCGCTCATACATGCTATGCAGTGACTCAGCATTGACTTTAAAGGGCCAGTGCCTTCCTCAACGCGAAACACCTACTTATTTACTATGGTGGATGAATATTCATGCTTTCCCTTTGCTTTCCCCTGTCCCAATATGCTTACTTCCACAGTGATCAAATGCCTCGATCAAGTCTTTTCCCTTTGCGGTACGGCCAATTTCATCCACTCTGATCGGGGTCCCTCCTTCATGTCAAGCGAACTCAAAAGTTATCTTTCCCAACAGGGAATCACAAGTAAAACGACACCGTATCGCCCCATCGGTAACGGGCAGGTTGAGAGATGCAACGCTATCATTTGGAACGCTGTTCATCTTGCACTGAGGTCACGCAACTTACCAGACCAGCAGTGGGAAACTGTGCTCCCTGACGTGTTGCATTCCATCAGGTCTCTTCTTTCCACGTCCACCAATGTCACGCCTCACGAGCGATTCTTCAGGTTCCAGCATCGCTCCACACATGGGACGTCCCTACCGTCATGGTTGGCAGCTCCCAGCCCCATGCTGCTCCGAAGATTCGTCCGATCTGCCAAAAACGATCCCCTCGTCGACGAGGTGGAGTTAACGGACGTTAATCCCACTTATGCGCATGTGCGGTACCTTGATGGCCGGGAGTCCACCGTTTCACCGAGAGATCTGGCTCCCTGTCCAACCGGTCCCACGGACCAAAATGATAGAGGGTCCCATGGTAATGATGCCGACACTCTGCGCTCCTTTGAAGATGACGCCCTACCAGGGACAACAAGAGATCTGCCGGCTGCTCCACCGGATCAACTCAGGGAGCCGAGCGCTCCCCATGGGATGGCCACCTGAAGCCAGGACGCCAGCCAATCCCCGGATACCAAACAAAATGAAGCCAGCTCTGCGCCTGTGGGGACCCGCACCCGGAGTCACGATCTCCCCAGTCTCCCTCAGGTCGATCAAGGCGACACGGGCCCTGTCGACCTACCAGTACAGATCAAGCGACCCAGGGACCCAGACACGGTCCGGGGAGACGTGCCCTCCAGCCACAAGCGAAGAGCTAAAAGACTGCAGCTATTCGTGGTCCGGCTAATCCATTAAAAGGAAGTCATCGGACTTCCAAATCTTTGGGGAGGAAGAAAGTTATGAATCTTATGATCCATGAAGAAAGACTCATGAAATAACACTGGACGGCCAGCTGGTGACGCCGTCGAAGGAGTATAAATACTCGGGCGTGGGCCCAGCCTGCCCGGGACATTTTGTAAACAGGAACTAGTGAAAGATAACTAGACCTCCATGTTTTGAAACAAGTTGATTAAAGCCTTGCTTTATACTTGAACCAAGTGCGTAGTGAGTTTTATCACGTCAGCTGGTCCAGTTAAGTTTCTGATCAATGGTGACCCCCAGGATGTTGATGGTGGGGGATTCCTAATATCTACCCTATCTCCTTGCTTAAGGATGCTACATGCATATACCCCCCTCCCTCCCCTCCCCCCTCTCTCCCTCCCCACTTCTCCTCTCCCCCCCACCTCTCCCTCTCCCATCCTCCATCTCCCTCCCTCTCCCTACCCCCTCCCCTCCCTCTCTCCCTCCCCCTCCCTCCCTCTCCCTCCCTCTCCCTCTCCCCTCCCTCCTCCCTCCTCCCTCTCCCTCCCACCCCCTCCTCGCTCCACTCTCCATCCCCCTCTCTCCCATTCAACCACTCCCTCCCTCTCCCTCCCCCTCCACCCCCTCCCTCGCATCCCTCCCCCTCTCCTCTCCCCTCCCCCCTCCTGCCGCCCTCTTCCTCTCTCCCCCTGCCCACCTCTTCCTCTCTCCCCTCCCTCCCCCTGCCCCCTCCTCTCCCTCCCTCCCTCTAACTGCATCCCCCTCCCCCCTCCCCGCTCCCTCTCCACCACCCTCCCTCTCTCTCCTCCTCCCTCTCCCCCCTAACCCCCCCACCCTCTTCCCTCCTCCTCCCCTCACCCTCCTCACCCCCCCCACCCTCTTCCCCTCCTCCTCCCCCTCCTTCCTACCATCTCTGGCCACCTGAAATAACCTATTCACCCAGGCAAAATCTAATCCTTTCATCATATTAATAACCTCAATCATATCCCTGCTAAGCCCTTGTTTCTCTAAAAAAAAAATTGCTCGAACTCCTTGATCCAATCCTTATAAACGAAGCAATCTGACTAAGACAGAGACTTAACCAACAACAACAAACATTTATATAGCACCTTTAATGTAGTAAAACACCCTAAGGCACTTCAAAGAAGCAATTAATTAACAACATTTGACATCGAGTCACACGAGGAGATAGTAGGACAGGTGGTCAAAGAGTCGGTTTTAAGGAGCGTCTTAAAGGAGTAAAAAGGGGTAGAGAGGTGGAGAGGTTTAGGGAGGGAATTCCAGAGCTTAGGCTCTTGGCAGCTGAAGGCACGGCCGCCAATGGTGGAGCAATGAAAATCGGGGATGTGCAAGAGGAACGGAATTGGAAGAGTGCGAAGATCTCGGAGGGTTGTCTGGCTGGAACAAGTTACAGAGATAGGGAGGGGCAAGGCCATGGAGGGGATTTGAAAACAAGAATGAGAATTTTCAAATCGAGGCTTTGCCAAAACAATTTTGGTTGTTTTTGTTACGTGCAATAAAGTTGGTCAAAAAGGATACTAACATTTTTACATCATTGTGCATTTCTGTAAAGAATCGAACTTGCTACTGAATTAAATTTGGTTCTTTACTAATCTATGGTCATCCTTGACAAGAGTAACTAATTCAGGAAACCAGGCCTGAACAGTAGCTACAACTGGATCACATGGTTTCGTGCAACTACCTGTACAATTGTATTGCTGAAGTTTTTATTTATTTATTTGGATTATATAATTGCAGAATCTATCCCAGCCAATGCACCAGCCACTACTTCAGCACATCACATGACAACGACAAAGTAAGCGATTTTAAGAACTCACCAGTTGTGCTTTACTTATTTTACTGAAGGTTATCAGATAAAACTTCACAACCACAGTCCTGCAGAAACTGCACATGTGCGTTAGCACGGTTCTATGGAAAAGGCCCGAATCTTGCCGTTCATATATTCGGGTCAAACGTTCGTTGAAGGAAGTTGATGGCGCACTTGTAGGGTTCTCAAAATTCCCACATTCCCCAAAAGTTATGGATAAAGGGACCCTGTATGGACAAGTTGTTAAAAAGGGTACCCAAAATGGCTTCTAAAACCTCGTGACCAAAACCGACAGGATTTTAAAAGCAAGGCCCTGCAAAAAGGCAGGCCCTGAAACGAAACCTAACATGCATGAATCTGTGAAAAGATTTTGTAAAGCCAGACAGCTAGGTAAACACAGAATATGCATTCTTCACCTTGGAACAGATCAAGTCAGGATGGGCCTAATCTGAAGGCCATCAAATTCTCGCATAAATAATCGGTAACAGCTCACAGGTAGCTGCCAAGCCAGCAAACCTGATTAAGTTTCATAAATAACAAACAGCCAGGACATCGAAGCCATTATACCAGGAGACAACCGCCCCAGAAGTCGTTAAAGTAAATGGCTGCAATCATTTTAAATGAGCCCGTCAAAAGTTAGGCAAAGGACTGACCTGATTTGGCGCACAGATAAGGGGTGAAGAACTGGGTATAATTGCAGGCCCATCGGTAGTGATTGGTCTCTTGTCTCTTTTTGCTCTCGCTCCCTTGGCCTTGGCCTCCTGCCTCTCGCTCTCGCTTCATGCCTTGCCCTCTTCTCCCTCCCCGCACCACTCGACACCAAGGACGTCCATTACCACACCGGGGGCCAAACACGGGAGGAGAACGAGACCCGAATTCGAAGACGCACAGGACACACGGGGCCACAAACAGACAAGACGAGACGAGAAAATTGGTAAAACCGGTAAAGGCAGAGAAGGGTAGCGGAAAGACGCGTTGGGGGACAAACGGCCTAGTTATAAGCTGGCGTTTGATGAATAAGTTGGCGTTCAAAGCATGGATAGTGAAATCAAGACAAACGGCCTAGTTATAAGCTGGCGTTTGATGCATGGACAGTAAAGCCCAATTAAGAATAAACTGGTGTTCGAAGCTTAGGTAGGAAAATCTTAATGGTAAAGGCCGCCAACCGAACCCCAACGCAGTAATACCGTCGGCGACCGCCCGAAGAAGACCCATCGCAACAAAGTACCCAACGAAGACGTTAACGGAGGAAAAGGAGGGCGCTTCGCACAAACAACTCCATCGCCACGCCCTGTGACCACATGACGACGACGAACCCCAAAGGACAACAAGAGTGAACCCCAAAACCCACAACCAGTTAAATCAACAGGTTTCAAATTGGTGAGCATGAATTCCTGGCCCCTCGTAGCTTAATCTAGTTAGGTATTTGGGGTGGGATAAGGATAAGGGGATGTTTAATGTATGTGTTTCCCTCGATGTGCCGTGTGATCCCCATTCCCATATAAGTGCAATTGTTTATGCCTGTAATTATTTCAGTAATTCTCAGTAAGATTGTGTTTTATTGTGCCTTAATAAAAATTGCGGTTTTCTTGCACCAAACCACTTGTCTACTCGATTTTCTGTATCGCTGCCTGTACCTAAGTCCAGTGTCTAGAACCCAGGGGTGTGGGAGCGATTCGAACTGCTCAGAGACAGTCAGAGGTGAAGCTGACTGGGCACATGCCACCCCCTACACACTCGAGGGGAACTTTGAAAAGTATTTGAATCTCGAAGGCAGACACTATTTGTCAGTTAAAATGATTGATATAGAAGGAAATAAAAAAGCTATTTTTGATCAAGGAAGCATCGATAGTGATAAAACCTAAAAAAAAATTAAAGTTTCAGACCTGAGAAACGCACTCTTCCCAGTGACTCCGATATCAGGGGACTTCAGGTACTGCTGCACCTATATTTGGAGGGAGCAGGGTAAATCCACACCAGCGCATTACTGGAGTAAATGCAGGAAACCTGGATGAGCTGGTCATTTGCATGGGGTGGGGCTATGTAAATGAGCGGCAGAGGGTGGCAGCAGACGTATCTTGGAAGGTCCGCGAGCAAGCGAGGAAATCTGCGTAAAACGGCGTAAATCAGTTACGCCCGAATTTCCTCAAGAAAATAATGGCGCAACTCCGTTGCAATACATAAGAACATAAGAAATAGGAGCAGGAACAGGCCACTTGGCCCCTCGAGCCTGCTCCGCCATTCAATAAGATCATGGCTGATCTTGGGCTCAAAGCCACTTCCCCGCCCACTCCCCATAACCCTTCACTCCCTTATCTTGCAAAAACCTGTCTATCTCCACCTTAAATGTATTTAATGACCCAGCCTCCACGGCTCTCTGGGGCAGAGAATTCCACAGATTTACGACCCTCTGAGAGAAGAAATTCCTCCTCATCTCAGTTCTAAAAGGGCGACCCTTTATTCTGAAACTGTGCCCCCGAGTTCTAGATTTCCCCATGAGGGGAAACATCCTCTCTGCATCTACTTTGTTGAGCCCCCTCAGTATCTTATATGGTTCAATAATATCACCTCTCATTCTTCTGAATTCCAATGTGTATGCCTTTCCTCATAAGTCAACCCCCTCATCTCTGGAATTAACCTAGTGAATCATCTCTGAACTGCCTCCAATGCAAGTACTTAAATAAGGAGACCAAAACTGTACGCAGTACTCAAGGTGTGGTCTCACCAATACCCTGTACAGTTAGAGTCATAGAGTCATAGAGTTTTACAGCACAGAAAGAGGCCCTTCGGCCCATCGTGTCTGCGCCGCCCATCCATCCCTGTCCAGTCTAATCCCATTTTCCAGCATTTGGTCCATAGCCTTGTATGCAATGGCATTTCAAGTGCTCATCCAAATGCTTCTTGAATGTTGTGAGGGTTCCTGCCTCCACCACCCTTTCAGGCATTGAGTTCCACATTCCAACCACCCTCTGGGTGAAAAAGTTCCTCCTCAAATCCCCTCTAAATCTCCTGCCCCTTACCCTGAATCTATGCCCCCTTGTTATTGACCCCCCCACTAAGGGGAAAAGTTCCTCTTTATCTACCCTATCTATGCCCCTCATTATTTTGTACACCTCAATCAGGTCCCCCCTCAGCCTTCTCTGCTCCAAGGAAAACAACTCCAGCCTGTCCAGCCTCTCTTCATAGCTGAGGCGCTCCATCCCAGGTAACATCCTGGTGAATCTTCTCTGCACCCTCTCCAAAGCAATCACATCCTTCCTATAGTGAGGCGACCAGAACTGCACACAGTACTCCAGCTGTGGCCTCACCAGCGTTTTGTACAGCTCCATCATAACCTCCCTGCTCTTATATTCTATGCCTCGGCTAATGAAGGCAAGTATCCCATATGCCTTTTTAACCACCTTATCTACCTGCTCCGCTGCCTTCAGGGATCTATGTACATGTACACCAAGGTCCCTCTGACCCTCTGTACTTCCTAGGGTCCTACCACTCATTGTGTATTCCCTTGCCTTATTTGTCCGTCCAAAATGCATCACCTCGCACTTTTCAGGGTTAAATTCCATTTGCCACTTTTCCGCCCATCTGACCGTTGTAGTAGGATTTCCCTGCTTTTATACTCCAACCCCTTTGAAATAAAGGCCAACATTCCATTTGCCTTTTTGATTACTTGCTGTACCTGCATGCTAACTTTTTGTGTTTCCTGCACAAGGACCCCCAGGCCCCTCTGAACTGCAGCATTTTGTAATCTCTCTCCATTTAAATAATAGTTTGCTTTTTTACTTTTCCTGCCAAAGTGGATAACCTCGCACTTTCCCACATTATACTCCATCTGCCAAATGTTTGCCCACGAACCTAGCCTGTCTATATCCCTTTGCAGGTTCTTTGAGTCCTCTGCACAACTTGCTTTCCCTCCCATCTTTGTATCATCTGCAAACTTGGCTACATTACACTCGACCCCTTCATCCAAGTCATTAATTTAGATTGTAAATAGTTGGGGTCCCAGCACCGATCCTTGTGTCACCCCACCAGTTACCGTTTGCCAACCGGAAAATGACCCATTTATCCCGACTCTCTGCTTTCTGTTAGTTAGCCAATTCTCTATCCATGCTAATATATTACCCCCAACTGCATGAGCTCTTACCTTATGCAGTAACCTTTTATGTGGCACCTTATCGAATGCCTTCTGGAAATCCAAATACACCACATCCACTGGCTCACCCTTGTCCACCCTGCTTGTTACATCCTCAAAGAATACTGAAATGTTCCAGGAAATTCATGGCCAATTCATTTCTGGGCCATATTGCAGGCAATGCTGAATTGTACCATGACAAATGATGAACCAGCTAAATAGCTAAAACAAAAGCATTTTATTTCCTCTACTCTTTTGAGGATTTGAGTACAGGAGTAAAGAAGTCTTACTCCAATTATACAGGGCCTTGGTGAGACCACACCTGGAGTACGGTGTACAATTTTGGTCTCCTTACCTAAGAAAGGATATACTTGCCATAGAGAGAGTGCAACGAAGGTTCATGAGATTGATTCCTGGGATGGCAGGACTGTCGTATGATATGAGAAGAGATTGAGTAAACTAGGCCTGTATTCTGTTGCATTCAGAAGAATTCAGAGGGGATCTCATTGAAGCATACAAAATTATTACAGGGCTTGACAGTGTGGATGCTGGGAGAATGTTTTCCTTGGCTGGGGAGTCTAGAACCAGGGGCCACAGCCTCAGGATAAAGGGTAGGCCATTCAGGACTGAGATGAGAAGAAATTTCTTCACACAGAGGGTGGTGAATCTTTGGAATTCTTTATCCCAGAGGGCTGTGGAGGCTCAGTCATTGGGTATATTCAAAACAGAAGTCGATAGATTTCTGACTAGTAAGGGCATCAAGGGATAAGACGAAAGGGCCGGTGAATGGAATTGAGGCAGAATATCAGTCATGATCTCACTGAATGGCGGAGCAGGCTCGAAGGGCCGAATGGCCTACTCCAGCTCCTATTTCTTATGTTCTTGTACTTGATTGTTTCAAATTGGATGAATGAAGATGTAGATAAAGTGCTGTCCAGCTCAATCAATCAAAGACAAAGGAATTATTCCCGTCGATACTAAAGCTCAACGGGAGATAAAACTAATATAACACAATTTCTGATTTAAACTGTTCTCGCTTAATAAAGGACAAAGAAAAGGGGATTTAATTTCTCTACTCTTCTGGTCAACAACATTCAATTTTCGATAAAGATTAACGTGATGGTAATTTCTGGAGTGAGAGTAATTCTCCCTGGTTCTGTGACCAATAACATGGTGTAGTAAAATCTCCGGGCGGGGGGGGGGGGGGGGGGAGGATATAATCACTACAACTCTGCTATTATATGAATATCTTGGAATTGGATGTACACTTGGAAAGGGAAAATTTGCAGGGCTATAGAAAAGAGCAGAACTAATTGGATCGCTCTTTCAAAGAGCTGGCACAGGCAAGATGGGCTGAATGGCCTCCTTCTGTGCTGTGTGATTCGAGGGACTGGAGGAAATCAGACGCAATGTCCTAATGGAGCTGTTAGCACACACCTCCTGGTGACCAGGAGAGGTGGTGTTGGTGGAGGTCTGGAAGCCAAACCCCAGCAGCAGATTCTATCGTTCAGTGATCTTCATACCTGTGGTTCCTCAGGTGTGTCCGTCAGGTGAATCATCTCCTTCAAAGCGATTGAGGGCAATGGATTTATTTGCAATGGTGGGGTTCAGTTGCCGAAAGTGGTTAACATTTTAATAGCTTAAGGTATTTAAGGTCAAACATCATCCTCTTATTTTAGAAGCATTTTTTGGGAAGGCTTTAAGGCAGCAGGAGGTTTTGAGACAAAGATGAAGAAATAGAACAAGATTAACAAGCAGGGAGTCCATGAGAAAATAGTTACCCAAACATGAATCAGCATCTCATTAAAACTGATTGAACTCCGACTGATCTGCGATTGTATGAAAGAAGTTAAATCTTTTGTAGTAAGTTAGTGACTTCGCCAGAATGCATTCTAGGACTACTTTGAACTCTGTCGAGTACATGCTGCAGCCTTGCAAACTGAATATTAATATTAACGTTGCGTTAAACCCAGATATTGCTGTGATATTGTATGAAATTCACTCAATTATATTAAGTATCAGTCGCTCATACTGTGATCATTAACAGTGAAGCTTAAAATCATGCTGAAAGTAATATATAGGTGTCACTGAATAAATTAATTGTTGGTGCTCCATTGAGATTTGTGTCAAGTCCTTTGTGTCTTCCAAGTGTATTCAGGATTAATAGTAAATTTTTGCAGCGCTGTGTTACACTTATGTTAACCACTGATTGTAACAGTTTCTTTAAATGGGTTAGTTTATGTAGGACAACTCCTTACCCAAATGGTAACACATGAAAAATCTTAAACAGTAAATCCCAATACAATTCTTCCGAGGGATTTTCAATTGAATTCTTCCAACTATTCTGAGAGTTTCAGAGGAAAATGGAGTATGCCATTGTGCAGGAAGAATAAAAAAGCAAATTATTATTTAAATGGAGAGAGATTACAAAATGCTACAGTTCAGAGGGACCTGGGGGTCCTTGTGCATGAAACACAAAAAAGTTAGCATGCAGGTACACAGCAAGTAATCAAAAAGGCAAATGGAATGTTGTCCTTTATTTCAAGGTGGATGGAGTATAAAAGCAGAGAAGTCCTGTTACAACAGTGCAGGGTATTGGTGAGACCACACCTTGAGTACTGCGTACAGTTTTGGTCTCCTTATTTAAGGAAGGATATACTTGCATTGGAGGCAGTTCAGAAACGATTCACTAGGTTAATTCCAGAGATGAGGGGTTGACTTAAGAGGAAAGGTTGAGCAGGTTGGGCCTATACACATTGGATTTAGAAGAATGAGAGGTGATCTTATTGAAACATATAAGATACTGAGGGGGCTCGACAAGGTAGATGCAGAGAGGATGTTTCACCTCGTGGGGAAATCTAGAACTCGGGGGCACAGTCTCAGAATAAAGGGTCGCTCTTTTAGAACTGAGATGAGGAGGAATTTCTTCTCTCAGAGGGTCGTAAATCTGTGGAATTCTCTGCCCCAGAGAGCCGTGAGGCTGGGTCATTAATACATTTAAAGTGGAGATAGACAGATTTTTACAAGATAAGGGAGTGAAGGGTTATGGGGAGCGGGCGGGGAAGTGCCTTTGAGCCCAAGATCAGCCATGATCTTATAGAATGGTGGAGCAGGCTCGAGGGGCCAAGTGGCCTATTCCTGCTCCTATTTCTTATGTTCTTATGTGTGTGACCTGCACAACTTGGCTTTAAAAAGCAGCGTCATTCAATGTGCCTCACATATGCTGCCACGTTGGATGTAACCGGGGCATGTTGGAGACAGAATTGTTTCAACAGGAACATTACTTTGGACACTCACAATGGCTCTTCAGATAGCTTTTCATTTTATTTAAAATTTTTCATTTTATTTAAAATTTTACAGTGTTAGCCCCTGTTACATCGTTATGTTATCACATTGTTAAATGGAACTACTTGTTACATTGTTAAATGGAACTACTTGTTACATTGTTAGATGGAACTACTTTGGTTAGTGCATTTATACTGCTATGTGGCACACTGTGTCAGGCTAGTGCACAGTGCAAGGTCGGACATCTTGTATCACTCCGCACCATGCGGCAGCAACATCATGAAAGCACTGAGTAAAAGCTGTAAACTAAAATGAGTTAAAAGTGTCTGTATTATATATAGCAATAAGAACACAAGGAGACAACATGGTGGCAGCGTATAAGTGAGTACAACTTGTACGATACGAACTACGAATAAGACGAAAAGTGGATATATGAGCTGATCGTGAGTGCCAGTGCCTGCGGTGATTGAGTGTGAATCGTACGGGCAACTAAGATGGCGGCTGCTGCTGCACTGACTGTGCAAAATGCAACCCCTCATTGAACTGGGACACCGATGATTTAGTAGAGGCATTCCGCAAGTTCAAACAGAAATGTGACCTTACATTCAAAAGCTTCCTGAAGGATACTGCCAACGAGGAAAAGGTAAGTACATTCTGCTGTGGACAGGAAAAAAAGGACTAGATTTGTATAATAGCTGGAGTTTGACTGAAGAGGAAAAGGAAAACCCTGCGCAATCTTTGGGAAATTCAGCAACCATCTAGAGCCTAAATCCAATCACCGTACACACAGATACAAATTCCAGAGTCTAAGACAGGAACTCGGTGAAACAGTTGACAATTTCATAACAAGGCTGAGAAATGAAGCCAGCAAATGTGCATTTAAGGAAATGGAGGAAAGGCTTGTGGACCAGCTGATATGGGGGTCAGCGCATGCAGAGGTACAAAAAGCCCTGATAGGAAATGAAAATCTCGAATTAACAGAGGCTGTAGATACTGCGAGAGCTCATGAAGCCATGAAACAGCAAATGAGAACGTTGATTTCTCAAACGGCTGACACGCGGACGGTTTCTGAGATGGACAACAGAGTGGATACAGTGAGAGAAAAGTACAACACACAAAGGTATGCACATGACAACGGGAGAAACATATGCAGAAACTGTGGAAGACCGCACGATTATACAGACAGGAGGAAATGTCCAGCATATGGAACAAGCTGCAATGCATGTGGCAAACTAAACCACTGGGAAAAGAGGTGTAGAATGAAGAAAGAAGGAACATACATCAAAAACAAAGGCAGACAGCAGAACCAGAGAAAGGAACACAATATCCATGCCACGGATGAGCAGGATGATGATGATTATGGTCATGACAATACACTAAACATCAGAACCATAAAGGTACAGCTTCACGAGATGTCCAGAGCAGAAAATACTCCGAGGAGAGAATTGCACACCATCATCCAAGTCGAAAAGAGGATCAAAGGTCAGCCCACAACCATCAACTTAAAGTTGAAGCTGGACACAGGGGCTCAGAGCAACATTCTCCCATTGAGACTGTACCAGCAGATCTTTCCCGAAAACTTGAGAGAAGATGGCTACCCGAAAAGTGGTTGTTTAAAGGCAAGTAATGTCATGCTGACAGCATACGAGGGGAGTGAGATTAAACAACTCAGAATAACCTTTGTCAAAGGGACACATAAAAGAAAGAACATCAACTGCATGTTCTATGTCACCGACACGGAGGGGCCAGCGATCCTGGGATTAAACAGCTGTGAGAAGTTGAGATTGATCTCAGTGAATCACGAGCTGACGGAAACATCACTGAGGATAGACAGCAACACCCCGCTGGAGAACTGCCCACAGATCAAGAGTAAAAAAGACTTGATAGACATGTATCCGGAATGTTTTGATGATACAGTGGGATGTTTCGGAGATTTCCAATACCACATCACCATCGATCCAGAGGTAAAGCCCGTTATCCATGCTCCACGAAAAGTACCCATCGAGCTGAAGACAAAGCTTGAAAGAGAGCTAAAGGAGATGGAAGAAAAGGGAGTGATCGTAAAGGTCACTGAACCAACAGACTGGGTAAACTCAACTGTGGTACGAGAAAAGCCAAACGGGCATCTCAGAATATGTTTGGACCCCAAAGGTCTAAACCAGGTGATAAAGAGGGACCACTATCCCACCCCAACGCTAGAGGAAATTACGCCATCACTGGCAGGAGCCAAGGATTTCTCAAAACTAGATGCCAGAAATGGATATTGGAATGTGAAGCTGGATGAGGAATCAACAACACTGACAACATTCAACACACCATTTGGGCATTACAAATTCCTGCGGCTACCATTCGGGCTAAAGGTCAGTCAAGATATCTTTCAACAGAAAGTAGACGAGACATATAGAGGCTGTGGAGGAGCTATAGGAATAGCTGATGATATTCAGATCGATGGAGCAGGTGAAAGAGACCATATTATGCACCTACATGAGGCCATGGAGAGTACCAGGAAGGCTGGCATCAAGTTAAATGCCGATAAATGCATAGTTAAAGTCAAGGAATGCCAATTCTTCGGTATGATTTACACACCAGAGGGAGTCAAGCCAAATCCTGAAAAGATTGCGGCGATTGCTCAAATAAAACCACCCAAAGATAAGAAAGAGCTGAGGAGTTACCTCGGCTTGGTCCAATACATGAGTTCTTTCATCCCAAACATGTCGGAACATACAACAAATCTCAGAGAGCTAATGAAAGAAGACGCCGAATACCAGTGGTCTGAATCACACAAAAGGAATTTCAAACAGCTTAAAGAACTGTTGTGCAAAGAAACAAGTCTGTCATATTATGACAGAAGAAAACCAGTCACCCTGCAAGTAGACACTTCTACCAGAGGACTAGGGGCAGCTCTTGTGCAGGAAGGAAAGCCGATAGCTTTCGCATCAAAGGCCTTGACGTCAGCCGAGACGAGATACGCCAACATAGAAAGAGAACTATTAGCAGTAGTGTATGGATGCGAGAAATTCCATACATACCTGTATGGAAGGCAGTTTATAATAGAGAGTGACCATCGTCCACTAGAACAGATCTATAAGAAGAATCTGTGCAAAGCACCTGCAAGACTGCAAAGACTACTTCTAAGGCTCCAAAGCTATGACTTCACGCTTAAATATAAGCCAGGAAAGGAAATGGTGCTAGCAGATGCGTTGTCTCGATTGTCACCATATGAGAAACACGAGGTGGAGGGTCTAACAGTAAAAATCCACCACCTAGGTGAGTGTTACCCCTACAAAGCTCAGTCAAATCAGAGATGAGACTAGCAAAGATGAGGAATTGCAACTACTCACACAACAAGTGATACAGGGGTGGCCGGAGAGAATCCAGCAGGTACAGGCGACAATTCGTCAATACTGGACGATTAGAGACGATATATTGCAGTAGAAGACGGTATTCTCCTTGCTGGATCGAGGATCATCGTGCCAAAAACGATGCAGACAGAACTTCTCCATCTAATACATGAAGGCCACATGGGAATGGAGAAATGCAAGCTGAGAGCCAGATCAGCTGTATACTGGATAGGCATGTACAAAAATGTCAAACAGATGGTTTCTGCATGTGGTGTATGCCAGAAATACAGAAATGCACAACAGAAAGAGGAGATGATACCTAGTGAAATACCGTCAAGACCATGGCACACTGTTGGGGCAGATCTCTTCATGTGCAATCAAGAATGGTATCTCATAGTGGCAGATTACTATTCCAAGTTTCCTTTTGTGAGAAGGATGAAATATCTGAGAGCCACAACTGCCACCAGAGTTGCAAAGAGCTTGTTTGCTGAACAAGGAATCCCGGAAAAGGTAATCTGTGACAATGGAACCCAGTTCACATTGAGTGAATTCAGAGCTCTGGCAGAAAAGTATGGGTTCAAAATAGTAACCTCATCCCCACATTTCCCAAGGGGACACGGATTCATCGAAAGACAGATCCAGACTGTCAAGAGAACTCTCACCAAAAGTAGTGAGATGGGGGAAGACCAAGACCTTGCCCTCCTATCACTCAGATCAACACCACTGAAAGCAGACATGAAATCACCTGCGGAATTGCTGAATGGGAGGAAGTTTAAGACTACACTACCAGCAAAAAATACATCCTCCCCAGGACCAGGAGGACTTCAGACAGAAGCTGTCAGAAGCACAAGTCGTAGGGAGCAAATGTTACGACAAACATGCAAAGATGCTACCAGAATTGCTGAATGGGCAATCAGTGCATGTGCAAGACCCAGTGTTGAAAACCTGGAATCCAGCCAAGGTCATTGGAAAAGCTGCTACTCCAAGATCCTACTTCGTAGAGACCGAACCTGGTAACCAATACAGACGGAACAGACTCCACATCAGACCTTCACCTGAACTGGTTAGGCAGCAGACAACATCAGCAACATTGACAACACCAGCTACTACAAGCAGTACAATGCCAGAAACAAGCGCCACAAATCAAACAACCACGAGCATGCACACTCCAACTCCAAGTGCGACAGCAACAACAAGAAGAGCGGAACACACCAAAACACCGCAGAGAGGAGTGGTCACCACCAAATCCACAAGATGGAGGGACAACATCCAACCACCTGAGCGATATCGCGAATAAGAAAAGAAAACTCACGATTCTTTGCATTTGATAATATAGTTTAGATATAATTTTTAAATTAAATTAAATTTCATGTTTTAGTGTTTTGAGAAAGAGGGATGTTACATCGTTATGTTGTCACATCGTTAAATGGAACTACTTGTTACATTGTTATATGGAACTACTTTGGTTAGTGCATTTATACTGCTACTATGTGGCACACTGTGTCAGGCAGTGCACAGTGCAAGGTCGGACATCTTGTATCACTCCGCACC
The DNA here is from genome assembly GCF_052327205.1 of Somniosus microcephalus. Lineage (NCBI taxonomy): Eukaryota > Metazoa > Chordata > Chondrichthyes > Squaliformes > Somniosidae > Somniosus > Somniosus microcephalus. The sequence goes on from NC_141001.1 coordinate 105,413,720, forward strand.
ATGCGGCAGCAACATCATGAAAGCACTGAGTAAAAGCTGTAAAGTCTGTAGGTATTATGACGAATTAATACACAGACTACAAGAGTAACTTTAACAGGACTTTACTATTCGAAGGTCAGGGCGAATCTGCCCAATAAATCCTGACACAGCACTTATATACCGGTGTGGTCACTGTCGGTATTACAGTATACAGCAGCCAAGATCAAATAGTGCCACACCTAAAATAGTTCTCTTAAAGGGGGACGGTTACATACAATAGTTCTCTTAAAGGTAGAACAGTTACATACACTACAATCCTCCCTTTTTAGCTTACAACATACTTATTCCCCATTAAACATAACATATATTCACTTCATGCAAAAACAGTTCACAGATATAGTCTCTGCGGAAAACAATTCACAGATTTAGTCTCTGCGGAAAACAGTTCACAGATTCAGTCTCTGCGGGAAACAGTTCACAGATTCAGTCTCTGTGGAGGCGTCTCCTGTGCTTCTTGACTCGGTCCGGACAACGCCTCCGTGGTGTAACAGTTCCTTGTGGTGTAGTCGGTTCACGTTGCTGGAGTGACTCATCCAATAGTCCTTCCCTAACTTAATAGCTTGAACTTCCGTCACTTCTGAACCAGCATTGTTGACTTTTACAAACAGCTAGATTGCCTTGGGAAGTTTCTCTACTTCCCAACTGATTTGGCTCCGTTCGGAGGGACCACATGCGTGATCTGGTAGAGGTGATAATGGTTCAGATGGTCATTGTCTTCTGCTTCGTCTTTTCCTTTTCTGCTTCCTGGAGACTCTCTGGGCTCCACTGTCAGCTGCCAGCTGCATGCACAGTTCCTCCCTCTCATCCTCCTTTTCCCGTAGTAGCGCCACCATCTCCCGATGTTCCTTAGACTTTAGGTGATTCATCATGGTTTCGGCACTTTGGGAGTTTTCAGCACAAGCTGGGCAGACCAGGTCATCGTAATATTCAGTGTCGCTCAACAGGTCATGGTAATATTCGGTGTCGTCCTGAGCTAGACCAGCGAGAGGGTCTTCTATTTCCTCCTTACCCAGCTGGACGTTAGCCAACTTTTGTTCCAAATCCAGACATCTTTCCTGAAGAGACTTCTTCATGCGTTCAGCTTCATCCCGCTTTTCCTGGGCTTCCTGCAAGTCTTTTACTAATGACCTCATTTGTGATTTCAATACTTTAACTTCATTCGGAGATTGATTGATCGGACTATTCAATCCTTCTACTGAAGTAGCTGTTTCAGCATTCCGTTGTTCTACATTGACGCGAGTCAGTGTACTTTTGGCATCCAAGGGCTGCTCTGCTGCAGTCTTCTCAGTCTGTGTTGCCACCTCAGCTATTTCAATAACTTTTGAGAGCTCTGAACCCCTTTTCTTTGAAGATTGAGGCTCGTGTTCCAGTTTTTTCCATTTTAGAGTCTTGTCCCTCAGCATATGAAGGAGTTGGCTGACTGTTAATTCTTCTGCCATCATCCGTTTCCCATTAGCTGCAGGGCTGTTTATAACCTTGCCCTGGGGCTCCTTTGCTGTTTCTACTTCGCCATCATCCGCAGCCTCCACCATTCGAATTTCCACAATTGAATCGTCCGGTGATGCTGCACCCAACTTCAATAGGAGCTCGGAAGTCATGTCGACCAACTCAGCCTTTTCTGCCTGCAACCTGCTAACAAGCGCCTTCAGTTGCTGAACATCATGTTCCACCAGATTAGAGCACGCACCTTCAGAACCCGAATCAGCTTTGATTCGTTTGGCCTCCTCGCGCAGACGGTTTGTGTGCTCCTGCTCCCTTTTCTCCCTCAGCTGCTTCTGTTGTCTTTCCAGATTCTCCCATTCGGTGTCCAAGAACTTTTGCATTGCTTTCATCTCTTGCTCGAGACGGCAACTCAATTGTTCTAATTGCTGTCGTAATTTGCAATGGAGTTGAGTTCGAGCTCGGTGTTCCTCAGTAATGTATATGTCTGTAACCTGGACAGACTCAGAATTCGCTGTCAAACTATGTTGTTGTTGTTCAGTGGAATTCTGTTCTGCAACTTTGTTCTCCTCTGGAGCATAAGCATTTATGCACGCCTTCGTTTTTCCAACCTTAGTCAGTAAGTCCATTTTAGACTTGTCTTTCGTACTTGGGCTGGTCTTATCGTCATCCGTTTCAGAGTCTGAGCTGATTGGCTGCACCGAGTCCTCACTCGTTATTGCTTTTAGGTAGTGCCATTCCATGTTTATTTTCTTGATCCACTCCCGTCCTAGAAGTGGTGGTCCTCCCTCAGGTAGTACATATAAATCCATTCCTGGGTGTTCTTTGCCCCTGTCTCTCACCTTGACTCTCATCTTTCCCATGGGGTATACTTTATGCCCCGTGTATGTCTGCAATACAAACTTAGTATCTCTCAAGGGTATATGTGAGAATAGCCGGTTGTAATCCTTTCGATTTATGACTGATAGGGCTGATCCTGTGTCCAATTCCATTTTCACTCAGACTCCGGCTATTTTTAGCATGACCCATATAGTTTGTAGGTCAGTTTCTTTACTCACATGGTGAATTCTCAGACTACCCAGTTCCTGGCCATTTGGGTCTGAATCCGAATTCTGTTCATCTGAACTCTTCTCAGCCACCTTGTGTACCTTGTTGTACTTTTCCTGCGGTGACTTTTTTTTGTTGTTGTTGGTCTTCTTCCCCGCCTACTGGCAAAATGGCGGTTTCCCGCGCTTGTCTTCTCCTGGCGGGAGGGTAAGCTTTTTCCCTCGGGCGACGACCGCTGGCTTTCGGGGTTCGCAGCCTGCGCGTCGGCTTCAGTGAGTTCTTTGTTCCCTTTTCTCGGCAGGGCAACTGGCGCTGGGGACAACCCGTTGACGGCGAACAGTTCCAGCCGTGGGCTGGATCTCGCTCAGTCTCCCTCGCTCGGGCTCTGTCTCTCCTGCTCGCTCGGGCTCTGTCTCTCCCTCAGCGGCTTCCAATCGCGCCTCCCAGCCCTCTCGCAGTCCGGTGCTTTCCTCCCCGGCTGCGGCTGAGTTCTCCGTGATTTATTCTCGGGCTCTGTCTCTCCCTCAGCGGCTTCCAATCGCGCCTCCCAGCCCTCTCGCAGTCCGGTGCTTTCCTCCCCGGCTGCGGCTGAGTTCTCCGCGATTTATTTATTTTTATATCTTCCCATGCCTTACGATCCCGGTCGCAGCGCTTCGTGGCCTCGGTCGCTGCCCGGCCTTTTTCACTCCAATCGCGCCTCCCAGCCCTCTCGCAGTCCGGTGCTTTCCTCCCCGGCTGCGGCTGAGTTCACCGCGGTTTATTTATTTTTATATCTTCCCGCGCCTTACGATCCCGGTCGCAGCGCCTCGTGGCCTCGGTAGCTGCCCGGCCTATTTCGCCGGTCACGGTCTAGCTGTCTCACGACGCCGTTGCGTCTCCCAGCCCGCTTGTACCGCGGCTTCCGTGCTCCACGCTGCCCCAGTCTCAGCGCCTCTGGGCCCGACTTCTGTCCGGCTCCTTTCCCCCGACCGTGGTCGAGTTCACCGCCCTTATCCTCCGTTTATTTTTTTATTTTCCCTTTACTCACAGTCACCGTGGCCGACTTGCTTCTCGTGCTGATCGGCTCACTCCCACCGTGGCAGAAGGGACAATCAGTGCCTGTTGCTGATGGAAGGCTTCGTGTCTGAATTCTTCCTTCTTCCTTGCTCTGCAGACTCGAGTTTTCTCTCAGCAGAACGACGAGGGCGGGTGCCTCTTCTCGACGCTCGTTAACTGCTTCGGAAGTATTGTTGCCGCAGGGTAAGATCGAACTCGTCGCCACTGTAAAGTCTGTAGGTATTATGACGAATTAATACACAGACTACAAGAGTAACTTTAACAGGACTTTACTATTCGAAGGTCAGGGCGAATCTGCCCAATAAATCCTGACACAGCACTTATATACCGGTGTGGTCACCGTCGGTATTACAGTATACAGCAGCCAAGATCAAATAGTGCCACACCTAAAATAGTTCTCTTAAAGGGGGACGGTTACATACAATAGTTCTCTTAAAGGTAGAACAGTTACATACACTACAAAAGCTGTAAACTAAAAATGAGTTAAAAGTATCTGTATTATATATAGCAATAAGAACACAAGGAGACACAACAGCCCCGGCTCAGTGGGCAGCACTGTCGCCCTCTGAGTCAGAAGGTTGTGGGTTCAAGTCCTCACTCCAGAGACTTGAGCACATAAATCTAGGCTGACACGCCAGTGCAGTACTGAGGGAGTGCTGCACTGTTGCAGGTTCCATCTTTCAGATGAGATGTTAAACCGAGGCCCTGTCTGCTCTCTCAGGTGGATGTAAAAGATCCCATGGAACTATTCGAAGAAGAGCAGGGGAGTTATCCTCAGTGTCCTGGCTAATATTTATCCCTCAACCAACATCACTAAAACAGATTATCTGGTCATTATCACATTGCTGTTTGTGGGAGCTTGCTGTGTGCAAATTGGCTGCCGCGTTTCCTACATTACATCAGTGATTACACTTCAAAGGTACTTCACTGATGGCAAAGTGTTTGGGATGTCCCGAGATCATGAAAGGTGTTATTTAAATGCAAGTCTTTCTTTATTTTTCTACCAGTCCTGTCACTTAATAACGAAGGCATAACACTGTTTGAGAATCATTCTCATCCACCTGTGTCAACTCCTATTGTGGTAGCAAGCCTTTTAAAACAGTTGGGATGTAGCTCAATGCAACAGTTGTATCCCAATGCAGCCTGAATTCTATCCTAATTAATTCCCAACCATGGCATGGTGGGTGATAATTGAATGCACTTCAAAGTAATCCACTGTGCGTGAAGCACTTTGAGACATTTCTAACTGATCTAATAAGATGCTGTCTTTCTTTTGATGACTAAATCAACAGAAAATAACATTCCAATTCGTGCTATTACGTTTTCAACACACTGGGAACTGATTGACACCATTCAATCTCAATTTTGTTCCCCTTGTGCAGATACAATAGGGTAAATACATGGAGTGTATGCTCTATGATTCTCAATAACAAGGCTCAAGTACTGTGCTCGCTGACCTACATTGGCTCCCGGTGCAGCAATGCCTCGATTTAAAAATGTTCATGCTTGTTTTCAAATCCCTCCATGACCTCATCCGTCCCTATCTCTGTAACCTCCTCCAGCCCGACAACCCACTGAGATCTCTGCGCTCCTCCAATTCTGACCTCTTACGTATCCCCGATTTTCATCGCTCCATGATGCAACGAAGATTCACTAGACCGATTCCTGGGATTGGGGGGAGGGGGGTGGGGGGATTGTCCTATGAGGGATTGAGTAGACTAGACCTAAATGCCTTAGAGTTTAGAAGAGTGAGAGGTGATCTCACTAAAACGTATAAAATTCTTACAGGGGCTTGACAGGCTAGATGCTGGGAGGATGTTTCCCCTGGCTGGGGGATCTAGAAATAGGGGTCACAGTCTCAGACTAAGGGGTTGGCCATTTATAACTGAGATGAGGAGACACTTCGTCACTCAAGTGTTGTGAATCTTTGGAATTCTCTACTCCAGAGAGCTGTGGATGCGCAGTCGTTGAGTATATTCAAGACAGAGATCGATAGATTTTTGGATACCACGGGATATGGGCATAGTGTGGGAAGGTGGAGATGAGGTAGAAGATCAGCCATGATCTTACTGAATGGCAGAGCAGGCTCGAAGGGCCAAATGGCCAAATCCTGCTCCTATTTCTTATGTTCTTATGTTCCACCATTGGCAGCAGTGCCTTCAGCTGCCTGGACCCTAAGCTCTGTAATTCCTTCCCTAAATCTCTCCGCCTCTCTGCCTCTCTTAAGACGCTCCTTAACACGTACCTCTTTGACCTGTCCTAATATCTCCTATGTGGCTCGGTGACAAATTCTGTTTGATGTGAAGCACCTAGGGATGTTCTACAACGTTAAAAGCGCTATATAAATGCAAGTTGTTGTTGCTGAGTTGAACCAGCCTGAATCTGTAACAACAGGAGCCACAGGATCAGTCTACCACATTTAAAATGTTGGCAGTTTGATTGGCTACTTACTTCCACTAAGTGCTGAACATTAATATTAAAGCAAATGTTTGCTCAGATTTTCATCTGCGAATGATGTGTATCGTTGCACTGAATATCCTGTTTCACCATTATAAAAGCTTTTCCACATTAAAAAGAAAGACTTGCATTTCTATAGCGCCTTTCACGACCTCAGGGCATCCCAAAGCACTTTACAGCCAATGAAACCCTTTTGAAGTGTAGTCACTGTTGGAATGTGGGAATAACAGCCAAAAAAGCAAGAAGATTGAGTTCACCCTCAGAATATTCTTTGAGCTACAGATTTTTCCAGTCTAGTTCAACAGGCTACCAATAATTAATTTCTAACATCTCGTGAAAACTTGGGTGAAGGACTGCCATTTCTCAGTTTAGCTTCCAGGTTCCCAATTGGAGTAAAAAGTCTGCCAACGGCACCTTATGACTTTATTCTGCTCTTAGTTTTCATGTTATGCTCACCAAGTAGAACTACATCAAAATGCACAGATACGACCAGCGGTCTCGGAATGAGCTTACTTATCTTCAACAATGACTCAAAGAGTAGATGCAGCGCATGGGTGGTACTGAGCAACACGGATCAGAAAGGTCCCCCCGCTTTGATTCCCAGTCTCTGCTGTGACCTAGGTTTATGCCAGATGGTGGTGGGGCTGCAATTGGTCTCAATTGGCCTCTGGTGCAAATAAGGAGGAACTGTTTCCACTGGTGGGTGGGTCAGTAATCAGAGGGCACAGGTTTAAGATAATTAAAAGAAAAGAGAGACTTGCATTTCTACAGCGCCTTTCATGACCACCGGACGTCACAAGGCGCTTTACAACCAATGAAGTCCTTTTTGAAGTGTAGCCACTGTTGTAATGTGGGAAAAATTGGCAAAAGAACCAGAGGGCAGATAAGGAGAATTTGTTTCATGCTGCGAGTTGTTGTGATCTGGAATGTGCTACCTGAAAGGGCGGTGGAAGCAGATTCAATAGTAACTGTCATGAATCTTGCCATTCATGTAGAAATGACTCATGAGATAACACTGGGCGGCCAGCTGGTGGCGCCGTCCAAGGAAAGTATAAATACTCGGTCGTGGGCCCAGCTTGCTCAGGACGTTTTTGTAACTAGAACTCATGGTTGTGAAACAGTTGATTAAAGCCTTGTTTTATATTCAGACCAAGTGCTTAGTAGTTTACTTATGTCAGTAACTTTCAAAAGAGAATTGGATAAATACTCGAAAAGGAAACATCTGCAGGGCTATAGGGTAAGAGCAGGGGGAGTGGGACTAATTGGAGAGTGTCATAAATCTCATCATCGAGAAACTACCTATGAAATAACACTGGACGGCCAGCTGGTGGCGCCGTCCAAGGAGTATAAATACTCAGGCGTTGGCCCCAGCTTGCCAGGGACATTTTGTAAAGACAAGGAACTAGTGAAGTACAACTAGACTTCCATGTTCTGAAACAAGTTGATTAAAGCCTTGCTTTATGCTCAAACCGAGTGCGTAGTGAGTTTTATTACGTCAATTTAATCAACTTAATATCGACTCCATGCTTTGGGTGATTTCGACTCCACGCTTTGGGTGATTTCGGGAACAGCCAGCTGCGACTCGAACCGTAGAAGGGAACTCAGACAAGTAATCGATCCATCATGGAGAAACTACTCAGACCCGCCCGTCTCGACCTGGACCCGAATTCACTTACAGCTGCTAAGGTATGGAAACACTGGTATCGTACTTTCAGCAACTTCCTTCAGGAGTGTGGTGAAAATGTTCCTGATAAATTAGAAATACTTGCTAATTACGTATCCCCTCATGTGTTTGATTATATCGAAGACTGTGTAGACTATGACGCCGCTATCCAAATACAACAGCAGCTATATGTCAAGTCCCCAAATGAAATTTTTTCTCAGCATCTACTGGCCACAACTCGACAACAACCCGGGGAATCACTTGACGAATTCCTTCAGAAACTTCGCAGGCTCAGCAAGGATTGTAATCTTAAAGCTGTTACAGCTGAGCAGTACCAGGAGGAGTTAATTTGTGATTCCTTTATTAATGGGATTGCGTCTCCCTTCATACGTCAGTGTCTGTTGGAGAATAAAACCCTCAAGTTACAGGCTGCCTATGACCAGGCATGTTCTCTGGACTTTAGCAAAGAGGAATGCAGACACCTATCTTTCACCACGTGCACGGGCTGCTGCTATCTCTTTTAGTGACTCTTTCAATAGGCCTCGGGCGGGAGCCCTCACAGATGACGACTCCAACCCGGCTGATGACAACCCTAGCCTAGAAACCTACACTGATGACGACCCCGCCCTAGCGGCATCTTGGCAATCTGGAAGGAAGTGTTTCTTCTGTGGAGGAGCATTCCATTGAAGGAAATTTTGTCCTGCTCGTAACACAACCTGCAATCATTGCAGCAAGAAAGGTCACTTTTCTAAGGTATGCCAGTCAAGTGCCGCTGTTAGTAAGAAAGGCCACTTTTCTAAGGTATACCGGTCGCGAGCTCCTGTTAGTTTTGCAGCTACTATCTATAAAACTGCTCCTCCCCCAAGAGCCACTACTAAGGTTACAGCTGCAATCTATAAAACTGCTCTTCCCCCAAGAACCACTACTAAGGTTACAGCTGTCAAGGGTAAAATTGCCCCTCCTCCCATCACAGCTGTTTTTCCCCAAAGTTTGTCCCATGCAGCTACGAAGGTTTCGATAAATGGACACATTTTGAGTGCACTAATCAACTCATGCAGCTCTGACAGCTTCATTAGTGAGCGGGCTGTCAGTAAGTTAAAACTGCGTATTTACCCCTCGGACAGGGAAATTGCAATGGCTCTGACGACACTGACCACCAACTCTTCCGGATTTTGTCTTGTCGACCTTATTCTCAATGGCCGCACTTATTTCTCCACCCGGCTCGGGGTGCTCAAGAACCTATGCAGTGATGTGCTCCTGGGACAGGATTTCCAGAAACAACACAAAAGACTCACTTTCGAGTTTGGAGGGTCAAAGCCGGAGCTTACTATTTCCAAAGTACCATTTTGTGCGCTTTCGGCGGCTTCGCTCGACGAGCCATCCTTGTTTGCCAATCTTTCCCCCCGATGTAAGCCCATAGTCACTAAATCACGACGTTTCAGCTGAGATGATCGAGCCTTTATCGAGGCAGAAATCTCTCGCCTTCTAGCTGACGGTATCATTGAGCCATGTTCATCTTCCTGGTGGGCTCACGTCATCATTGTCAAAAATCCTCTGAAGCAACACAAGAAACATCTTTGCATCGATTACTCACAAACTATTAACCAGTATACCGACCTGGATGCCTACCCACTATCACGCATCGATGACATGGTCAATAACCTTGCCAACTACAAGGTATTTTCAACTTTTGATTTAAAGAGCGCATATCATCAAGTACCGTTAAAGGACCCTGACAAAAAGTGTATGGCCTTTGGGGCCAATGGTCGGCTTTACCAGTTTTGTCGCCTTCCATTTGGGGTCACCAATGGGGTGGCCGTCTTTCAACGGGCAATGGATAGCCTAGTCAAACAGGAGAACTTAACGGACACTTTTCCATATCTAGATAATATCACCATTGCTGGTCATAACCAGAAGGAGCATGATGCCAATCTCCAGAAATGTTTTGACGTTCTCCGTCGTCGCAACTTAACCTTAAATGAGTCCAAATCTGTGAAATCAGTACCATCAGTCAACATCCTTGGCTACTGGGTGGGCAACGGTGTCATCAAACCGGATCTGGAGTGACTTAGTCCGCTTCAGGAGCTCTCTCCCCCTACGAATCTTGGCTCTCTTCGTCGGGCACTTGGCATGTTCGCCTATTATGCGAAGTGGATACCCCACTTCTCCGACAAGATCCAGCCCCTGCTTCACGCAAAGTCATTTCCATTGGAGGCAATGGCTATTTCAGCTTTCAACTTCCTCAAGCGACAACTGGAAAAAGCCACGCTTCGTTCCATTGATGAAAATCTTCCTTTCGTGGTCGAGTGCGATGCATCGGATGTGGCGATCACTGCTATCTTGAATCAAGGTGGTCGACCCGTTGCATTTCTGTCCAGAACTTTGCAGGGTAGCGAGCTCCATTATCCTCCTGCCGAGAAGGAGGCTACGGCCATCATCGAAGCGGTACGTAAATGGAGTCATTTTCTCGCTCGTCGCCATTTCACACTTATAACCGATCAGTGCTCCGTGGCCTTTATGCTGGATAACCGGAAACGCACTAAGATCAAGAACAACAAAATACAACTTTGGAGGATGGAATTGGCCGCCTTTGACTACACCATACATTATCGACCCGGCAAAGAGAATGTGGCCCCGGATACCCTCACGCGGGCATTCTGCTCTTCTACGTCAACTTCGACTCTTGCGGACCTTCATACTGACTTATGCCATCCTGGCATTACCCATATGTTGCACTTTGTGCGATCTAAAAATCTCCCATTTTCTACGGAAGATGTGAAAAGAACGTGCTCCTCTTGTAAAATTTGTGCAGAGTTAAAACCGTAATTCTTCCATCCATCGGATGGCTCGCTCATACACGCTATGCAGCGACTCAGCATTGGACTTTAAAGGGCCATTGCCTTCCTCAACGCGGAACACCTACTTACTGACTATGGTGGATGAATATTCACGCTTTCCCTTTGCTTTCCCCTGTCCCAATATGCTTGCTTCCACAATGATCAAATGCCTTGATCAAGTCTTTTCCCTTTGCGGTACGGCCAATTTCATCCACTCTGATCGGGGTCCCTCCTTCATGTCAAGCGAACTCAAAAGTCATCTCTCCCGACGGGGAATCGCCACAAGTAAAATGACACCATGCCATCCCATCGGTAACGTACAGGTTGAGAGATACAACGCTAGCATTTGGAATGCTGTTCGTCTTGCACGAAGGTCACGCAACCTACCAGACCAGCAGTGGGAAACTATGCTCCCTGACACGTTGCAATCCATCAGGTCTCTCCTTTCTACTTCTACCAGTGTCACACCTCATGAGTGATTCTTCAGCTTCCAGCGTCGCTCCACCCATGGGACGTCTCTACCATCATGGTTGGCAGCTCCTGGCCCCGTGCTGCTCCGAAGATTCGTCCGATCATCAAAAACCAATCCTCTAGTCGACGAGGTAGAACTTCCAAACGTCAACCCCACGTACGGTACCCGGATGGCCGGGAGACAACCGTCTCACTCCGGGACCTGGCTCCCTGTCTGGCCGGTTCCACGGACCCGACTGATGGAGGGACCCGTGGGGATGAGGCCGATTCTCTGCGCCCCCCACCCCCCGAGGATGATGCCCTACCCAAGACATTGAGGGATCTGCCGGCTGCCCCGCCAGATCCGCTCAGGGAGCCGAGCGCTCACCGTGGGATGGCCACCCCGGGCCAGGACGCCAGTCAATCTCCGGCTAACCAATGGGACGAAGCCAGTTCTGCGCCTGTGGGGACCCGCACCCGGAGTCACGATCTCCCCAGCCTCCCTCGGGTTGATCAGAGCAACACTGGCCCTGTCGATCCACCGGTACGGATCAAGCGGCCCAGGGACCAAGACATGGTCCGGGGAGACATGCCTTCTGGCCATAAACAAAAATCTAAAAGACTGCAGCTATTCGTGGTCCACCTAATCCGTTAAGAGGAAGTCGTCGGATTTCCAAATCTTTTAGGCAGGAAGAATGTCATAAACCTCATCATTGAGAAACTACCTATGAAATAACACTGGACAGCCAGCTGGTGGCGCCTTCCAAGGAGTATAAACACTCGGGCGTTGGCCCCAGCTTGCCAGGGACATTTTGTAAAGACAAGGAGCTAGTGGATACAACTAGACCTCCATGTTCTGAAACAAGTTGATTAAAGCCTTGCTTTATGCTCAAACCGAGTGCATAGAGAGTTTTCACAGAATCACAACAGTGCAGATAGAGGCCATTTCGGCCCATCGAGCCTGCACCGACACATATCCCACCCGATCCCCGTAACCCCTACACCAACACATATCCCACCCTATCCCTGTAACCCCACATATTTAATCCCCCTAACACTAAGGGTCAATTTATCATAGCCAATCAACCTAACCCGCACATCTTTGGACTGTGGGAGGAAACCGGAGCACCCGGAGAAAACCCACGCAAACATGGGGAGAATGTGCAAACTCCACACAGACAGTCACCCGAGGCCAGATTCGAACCCGGGTCCCTGGCGCTGTGAGGCAACAGTGCTAACCACTCTTTGAAAGAGCCGGCACAGGCACAGGCACGATGGGCCGAATGGCCTCTTTCTGCGCTGCGTCTGGGTTAACAAATCCCTGGCAGTGCAATGATGTATTGGTGTTCCCGCCACTAAATCATCTTCACATTTTTAAAGAGTGTAAACTGCAAAAAAAAAAGCGCTAAAACAGCAACAAATTGAAAACTGTGTTGCAGTGCTCCGCGCCGCTGTGGCTGAAGCGGGCCTGCATTCCTCAGCTGTCAGAATAACGTTCCAGCATTTTTTGGAATTGCGCCATTCCTGGCTTAGTCAGTAATGAGACCGTCCCGAAAACTCGGAGACGAGGTGATAATGTGCATTTAAATTTCAAGCCAGGCAATCTCTCTTCTGGTGGTTTCGGAATGCAGAGCGATCACACTTTGGAACAAGAAAGACCTTGCATTTATATAGCGCCTGTCACGACCTCAGGATGCCCCAAAGCACGTTACAGCCAATGAAGTACTTTTTTTGAAGTGCAGTCACTGTTGTAATGTAGGGAAATGCTGCAGCCAATTTGCGCACAGCAAGCTCCCACAAACAGCAATGTGATGATGACCAGAGAATCTGATTTTTTTTTTTTTACTGATGTTGGTTGAGGGATAACTGTTGGCCAGGACAACAACAACAACAACTTGTATTTATATAGCGCCTTTACCATAGTAAAACGTCCCAAGGTGTTGCACAGGAGTATTTTAAGACAAACAATTTGACACCGATCCACACAAGGATAAATTAGGGCAGGTGACCAAAAGCTTCGTCAAGAAGGTAGGTGTTAAGGAGCGTCTTAAAGGAGGAAAGAGAGGTAGTGAGGTGGACAGGTTTAGGCAGGGAATTCCAGAGCTTAGGGCCCAGGCAACAGAAGGCACAGCCACCAAAGGGTGAGCGATTATAATCAGGGATGCTCAAGAGGGCAGAATTAGAGGAGTGCAGATATCTTGGTTGGTGGGGGGGGGGGGGCGGGGGGTTTGTGGGGCTGAAGGAGATTACAGAGATAGGAAGGGGCGAGGCCATGGGGGGATTTGATAACAAGGATGAGAATTTTGAAATCAAGACGCTGCTTAACCGGGAGTCAATGTAGGTCAGTGAGTACAGGGGTAATGGGTGAACGGGACTTGGTGCGAGTTAGGACATGGGCAGCCGAGTTTTGGATGACCTCAAGTTTACGTAGGGTAGAATGTGGGAGGCCAGCCAGGAGTGCGTTGGAATAGTCAAGTCTAGAGGTAACAAAGGCATGGATGAGGGTTTCAGCAGCGGATGAGCTGAGGCAAGGACACCGAAATAGGACCGTGGAATATTTTACATCCACCTGAGAGGGCAGACGGGGTCTTGGTTTGTCATCTCATCCCAAGGGCAGCACCTCTGACAGTGCAGCAGTCCCTCAGGACTGAACTGGGAGTGGTCAGCATGACTTCTGTGCTCAGATCTTTGGAGTGGGACCAGATCGAGAGTGCTGCCAACTGAGCTACGGTTATCACCTAGCCGTTTAGCAGATCAGCCATGATGTCACTGAACGGCGGAACAGGCTTGAAGAGCAGTTCCTATAAGTGTGCCGTACTGCCTGATATCTAACTGTACAATAGCATAACCCATGTACATGTGTAACACTAGTAACTCCCTTCTGATCTGGATTTTCGTGTCTTTCATGGCAGATTGACTTGGAATGTGCATCATCAATATAAGGTTTTAAACTTGCTGGATTCCACTTCTTGCATCTTTTCGGACAGGAGCTGGAATCTCTCAGTCGTCTAGTCAAGGGGGGATAAACATTGGGGACAGGTCAAGGTACAAAGTAGTGGAAACTTCACAACCCTCACTGAACTGCTGATAATTTCATTACTAGGCCCAAAGAGCCAGATAAAGTAAGCACGTTAGAGACATTCAGAGGGCAATTATCCTATAAGAACATAAGAAACAGGAGCAGGAGCAGGCCAATCGGCCCCTCGAGCCTGCCCCGCCATTCAATAAGATCATGGCTGATCTGATCATGGCCTCAACTCCACTTTCCTGCCTTTTTCCCATAGCCCTTGACTCTCCTGTTGTTCACAAATCTGACTATCTCCACCTTGAATATATTCACTGACTCCGCCTCCGCAGCTCTCTGGGGTAAAGAATTCCAAAGATTCACAACCCTCAGAGAAGAAATTCCTCCTCATCTCCGTCTTAAATGGGCGACCCCTTATCCTGAAAATATGCCCCCTAGTTCTAGATTCCCCCATGAGGGGAAACATCTTCTCAGCATCTACTCTGTCAAACCCCCTCAGAATCTTATATGTTTCAATAAGATCACCTCTCATTCTTCTAAACTCCAATGAGTATAGGCCCAACCTGCTCAACCTTCCTGTTGATCATATTGCTCTATTGCTTCAAGCATTGGATGTCAACTTGAGCTTTTCCTTTGGATTTCTGCAGATTTCTTAATTGTAAAATGGTTTGAAACCACCTGTCCTTTAGAGAATAGGAAGTAATTGGGAGAGAGCCCTTTCATTTTTTACTTCTAACGGTAAAAGACTGATCGCTTAGAAATACGAGGCGGCGTTAACATGAAGTTGTGGCGGTTCCACCGGGTGTCCCTTACATATATAACTAGCTGGGGTGAGCCCGGCGTTGCCGAGGCTTTTTCAAGGGCATGGTGTTGCTGGAAGAGAGAGAGAGAGAGAGCGACTGGGGGGGTGGGGGGGGGGGGGGGGGGGCGGCAGAGAGAGACTGGGGGGGGGGAACAGAGACTGGGGGGGGGGGAACAGAGAGAGACTGGGGGGGGGGAACAGAGAGAGACTGGGGGGGGGAACAGAGAGAGACTGGGGGGGGGGAACAGAGAGAGACTGGGGGGGGGAACAGAGAGAGACTGGGGGGAGGGGGGAACAGAGAGAGACGGGGGGGAACAGAGAGAGACTGGGGGGGGGGAAACAGAGAAGCTCTCCCCCCCCCGCGATTTCCCGAGGCTCTCCGCCCCCCCCGCGATTTCCCGAGGCTCTCCCCCCCGCGATTTCCCGAGGCTCTCCCCCCCCCCCCGCGATTTCCCGAGGCTCTCCACCCCCCCGCGATTTCCCGAGGCTCTCCAGCCCCCCCCCGCGATTTCCCGAGGCTCTCCCCCCCCCCCCGTGATTTCCCGAGGCTCTCCCTCCACCCCCCCCGCGATTTCCCGAGGCTCTCCCCCCCCCGCGATTTCCCGAGGCTCTCCCCCCCCCCCCGCGATTTCCCGAGGCTCTCCCCCCCCGCAATTTCCCGAGGCTCTCCCCCCCCCCCACGATTTCCCGAGGCTCGCCCCCCCCGCGATCTCCCGAGGCTGTGTGCTGGCGTCACGGGGGCCGTGCGCACGCGTGCCAGCGTGAAGGCGGCTGCGCAACTGGCGGCCTCTTCATTTTTTTTTAAACTCATGCGTGCTGGCGTCACGGGGTGGCGGGCCGTGCGCATGCGTGGTTTCAAGACCGCCGGCGTGCCCTGTTGCCGGGGTAACGGGGGCCGTGCGAATGCGTGCCATCGTCAAGGCAGCCGCGCAACTGGCGGCCTCTTCTTTTTTTTTTAAACTCATCTTTCGCCGAGTAAGAGGAGATTAAATAAATAGAGAGCAGCAAAAGAGGAGGAGGGAGTAGGAGTCGCTCGGTAGGCCCATGCAAGAAGGATGGTAGATGTGAATAGAGTCAGGGCTCGGCTGCCGGTTAACTAAGTGGCCCCTCGGGTCGGACGCAGGCCTGGTCTCGAACGAGGAGCCAACTGCCCCGCCCACCGCGTGCGCATTTGCTAAACACAATTTAAAACACAAATAAATTGTTATTTAATTCCCTAACACATCATTAAAATATTTACCTTAGTTCCCTAACACACAGAAAGTGTGGGGGAAAAAATCGTGAAAAATCAAGATGGCGGCCACTCACCTCGGTTCAGAAGGATAAGGCCCGCCCACACACGCACCGATTGGTCGACCGGTCAGGTCACCGAAGCGTAGGATTGGTCAATCATCGAGTCACTCGACACTCAACTGTAGGACGGCACGCGCCAGGAACCCGCCGTACGATTGGTCGACCTCGACGTCACACGGTCGCTAATGAGATGCTAATGAGCGGAACGCTGAACGTTTCTCGGATACCGCGGGCGCGGTTTTTGTCCGGCCGAAACGTAAATATGCCTATGACCGGTCCGGAATCGCAAGCTTTCTTTTGAGGCGACGTGCGCATCGGTACGCTCTGTAACTTTCAAACGTATAGAACAGACAGACAGGCAGACAGACATCGGGACAGACAGAAGAGCCGCTTTATATATATAGATGTACATAATTCACTTTAACCTAACTGTATGTATATTACTTACCTGTTTGGGCCGTTGCCCCTTTAACTTACCTGTTTGGGCCGTTGCCCCTTTAAGACGCGCCCTAGCGCGCTGACGTCACGTCACGTATCACATGACACACCTAAACGTGTCGGCCGCCGGCCTAGTTCGGCCGTCTGCTCCCTCGACGGTCGCAACGGCCAGCCACAGTGCCGGGTGCCTCTCGCGCTCGCGACTTCGGCCGCAACAGCCAGCCTATGTGCAGGGTGCCTCTCGCGCTCGTGACTTCGGCCACAATGGCCAGCCTCAGTACCGGGTAGACGCGTCGACGTATCAGCGCGGGTCACGTGACCGTCCCAAGCGCGGGCGAACGCGCTGACGTCACGACGCGGTCACGTGACGCCCAAAGCGCGGGAAAACACAGCTGAGCATGATGACGTCATCACGCTATCCAGAGGACTGCGGACTCAGTCCTTGTGGCGTCCCCGCTGGGTTAAGACGTACCTTCTGGCTCTCCTGCATCCAACTCCATTGTCTGCTGTATAACATCTGTTTCCTGCATTAAATAACTTATTGATTGTTCTCCTGAAGTCGAACTCGATTATTTAGTAGTCATTCGTCCGATACCTACCCAGGTGAACACGAACTGCTACAAGGTAAAAATATCCTCCTAGGACTGTACTCTTCAACTGATCTAAGGGTGTATCATTCTGTATCTGCGGAAAGCTCTTTGAAATAAGAGAGGTTCACCTTTTCAGATCAGCTTCCTGACTCAATCCTCGGGCACGATGCGATGCCTCGAGTCTGCAAATTGCTGCAGTAGTTCTTCCCAGACCAGCGTTGGTGAGGTAAGGAGCTTGGCATCACAGACAGAAGCTAAGCAGCTTCCTTCTACTTCATTCACTGTTCCCCAGTTTTGGCTCCTTGCATCTCAGTCACTACAAGTTGGACCATAGAGGGAGTGCAGCGAAGGTTCACCAGACTGATTCCTGGGATGGCAGGACTGTCGTATGAGGAGCGACTGGGTCAACTAGGCCTGTATTCACTAGAGTTTAGAAGAATGAGAGGGGGGCTCACTGAAACATATAAAGTTCTGACAGGGCGAGACAGACTGGATGCAGGGAGGATGTTTCCCCTGGCTGGGGGGGGTCTAGAACGAGGGGTCACAGTCTCAGGATATGGGGTAGGACATTTAGGACTGAGATGAGGAGAAATTTCTTCACTCAGAGGGTGGTGAACCTGTGGAATTCTCTACCACAGAAAGCTGCGGAGGCCAAGTCACTGAATATATTTAAGGAGAGATAGATAGATTTCTAGACACAAAAGGCATCAAGGGGTATGGGGAGAGAGCAGGAATATGGTATTGAGATAGAGGATCAGCCATGATCATATTGAAATGGCGGAGCAGGCTCGAAGGGCCAAATGGCCTACTCCTGCTCCTATTTTTCCATGTTTCTATGTTTCATTCATGCAGTCCTATAATACAGTCACCTCATTATTCCTGCAGTTCCCTCACATTGCCTCGGACAATGATAACAACAACCTGCATTTATATAGCGCATTACCATCGTAAAAAAAGTCCCAAGTCGCTTCACAGGAACGTAATCAGACAAAAATTGACACCGAGCCCAAAAAAGAGAGATATTAGGACAGGCAACCAAACACTTGGTCAAAGAGGCCAGTTTTAAGCTGCACCTGAAAGGAGGGGAGACAGGTGGTGAGGCAAAAGATCTTAGTCCACACCAACTGCTCCCTGCTCGCTATCCCATTAAACTAGGATCCTTCTCACACCTTCCTTCACATGAAGGACCATGGCAGGAACCTCAACAAGGAGTTAATATGTAATGACATGACGAGAGTGCTGCACTGTCGGAGGTGCCGTCTTTCGGATGAGACGTTAAACCGAGGCCCCGTCTGCTCGCTCAGGTGGATGTAAAAGATCCCACGGCACTATTTCGAAGAAGAGCAGGGGAGTTATCCTCGGTGTCCCGGCCAATACTTATCTCTCAATCAACATCACTAAAACAGATTATCTGGTCATTATCACATTGCTGTTTGTGGGAGCTTGCTGTGCGCAAATTGGCTGCCGCATTTCCCACATTACAACATTGACTACACTTCAAAAGTACTTCATTGGCTGTAAAGCACTTCGAGACGTCTGGTGGTCGTGACAGATGCTATATAAATGCAACTCTGTCTTTTCTTTTTAGTCACATCGGAGGTTTGGAGCAAGGACAGGTATATTTGGCGTTAAGGCTTTCGAGAAGGTCCCGCATAAGAGATTAGCATGCAAATTTAAAGCACATGGGATTGGGGATAAGGTACTGACTTGGATAGAGAACTGGTTGGCAGACAGGAAGCAAAGAGTTGGAATAAACGGGTCTTTTTCCGAGTGGCAGGCAGTGACTAGTGGGGTACCGCAGGGATCAGTCCAAGGACCCCAGCTATTCACAATATATATTAATGATCTAGACGAGGGAACTAGGTTTAATATCTCCAAATTTGCAGACGAGACAAAGCTGGGTGGGTGTGTGTGCTGTGAGGAGGATGCAGAGAAACTTCAGTATGATTTGGACAGGTTGGGTGATTGGGCAGATGCATGGCAGATGCAATATAATGTGGATAAATGCGAGGTTATCCACTTTGGTGGCAAAAACAGGAAGGCAGATTATTATCTGAACGGCAATAGATTGGGAGAAGGGGAAGTGCAACGAGACCTGGGTGTCCTGTGCACCATTCGCTGAAGGTAAGCATGCAGGTGCAGCAGGCGGTTAAGAAGGCAAATGGCATGTTGGCCTTCGTAGCGAGAGGATTCGAGTACAGGAGCAAGGATGTCTTGCTGCAGTTGTACAGGGCCTTGGTGAGACCACACCTTGAGGCAGTTTTGGTCGCCGTATCTGAGGAAGGATATTCTTGCCATGGAGGGAGTGCAGCGAAGATTCACCAGGCTGATACCTGGGATGGTAGGAATGACGTATGAGTAGAGATTGGGTCGATTGGGCTTATACTCGCTGGAGTTTAGAAGAATGAGAGGGGGTCTCATTGAAACTTATAAAACTCTAACAGGACTAGACAGACTAGATGCAAGAAGGATGTTCCCGATGGCAGGGGAGTCCAGAACCAGGATTCACAGTCTAAGGATAAGGGGTAAGCCATTTAGGACAGAGATGAGGAGGAATTTCTTCACCCAGAGAGTGGTGAACCTATGGAATTCTCTGCCACACAGGGCAGTTGAGGCCAATTCATTAAATATATTCAAGAAGGAGTTAGATATATTTCTTAAGGCTAAAGGGATCAAGGGATATGGGGAGAAAGCAGGGATAGGGTAATGAATTTGGATGATCAGCAATGATCTCATTAAATGGTGGAACAGGCTCGAGGGGCCGAATGGCCTACTCCTGCTCCTATCTTCTATGTTTCTATAACCTTTGCCCCTACCTTTTTTCTTCTCTCTCACATGGTAGCTGTCGATCATTCTGCCATCGCCATTTACACCTCATCTAGAGTCATCTTTTGTTTCTTAACATGTCCCATTACCATCTCCTTTTGCCTTGCACCATCATCCCTTTTGTCTCTTAATCTCTCCTGCCTTCCATCCTATCACAGACCTTCCCTTTTGTTCTTTCCTCCCCTCCCCCCTCTCCCTGCCCCTACACTTGCTTAAAAACCTGTTCCATCTCCAACTTTTTCCAGTTCTGACGAAGCGTCATCGACCTGAAACGTGAACTCCTGGTTCTCTCTCCACAGATGCTGCCTGACCCGCTGAGTGTCTCCAGCGTTTTCTGTTTTTATTTCTGTTGAGCCCTGCTCGAGTATAAGGCCCCCTCTCACCTCGTCCGGTATAAACAGGGCGAACATGGGATGAAAATTGGCCCCACGATACATTATGTTAAAAACCTTCAGCACTGATTTTCAAGGTACTCATAATTACCTGTAATTTTTATTTTAAGAAAGGTAGCTCATGCAGGGATTGCAATATGCGGATGATCGAGGAACTAATAAGTTTTCACTAATAATTAACTTGATGGCCAAGGAATAGATGAAAATAATGCAGCTATTTCTTGCGCTATGGAAAATAGGTTAATGTAACAGACTGGCAGTCAGGTTCACTTAAAAAAATACACCACGTTAAAATAATCATACTTTGCATTATATAATCAAACCTTTCAACGTGATAAACTGCAGCACATTTCAAAAGATTTCACGTTAAAATGTTTTACTTTCTCAGCTGATTAATCACATTTTTCTTCAGTTCTTCCTGTTTTGTTCTGTTCATCAGCTTTTAAATCGCGTTCCAGCCCCTTTTGTCCTCTGTTCCCTACTTTTTATCTCTGATTTAGGGTTTTGTGCTATTTTTACACCTTTTCTCTGCCTCTCTATGTCAGCTATAGCTCAGTGCAATGTTCCCTCTTATTTTTTTGGGGGGGTGCACGGCCCCTTTAAGCGGCTCCGCGGCCCATTCAAAATACCGCGGATGCGTGGATCTTCACACTGCAAAGCCGGCAAGCCAGCTGCACGGGAGATCCATTGGCTGAGTGGCTCGCACTCTCTCCTCTCAGAAGGTTGTGGGTTCGAGACCCGCTCCAGAGACATGAGCACAAAAATCCAGGCCGACACTCCCAGTCAGTGCTGAGGGAGCGCTGACTGCACTGTCGGAGGTGCCGTCGTTCGGATGAAACGTTAAACCGAGGTGGATGTCAAAGATCCTGTGGCAGTATTTCGAAGAAGAGCAGGGGAGTTCTCCCCAACATCCTGGCAAACACCTATCCCTCAATCAACGTTACTAAAAAAACAGATTATCTGGTCATTATCACATTGTAGAGAATTTGAATTTGAACATCAATGTGATAATTGATCCAGTGACTGTCAGGCAGGCTACAGATTTGACAAGGTACAGCACAAACACGAACGAGTGCAGAGAATGCAGAGAACCAACACACCTGAGAGCAGAGAACACACAGCGCTAACACTCCCGACTCCCGAGTGTAGAGAGCATACAGCGCTAATACTCCCATGTGCAGAGAACACAGCGCTAACATTCCCGAGTGTAGAGCATGCACAGCGCTCACACTTCCGAGTGTAGAGAACACATAGCGCTCACACTCCCGAGTGAAGAGAACGCACAGCGCTCACACTCCCGAGTGTAGAGAATGCACAGCGCTCACACTCCCGAGTGTAGAGAACGCACAGTGCTCACACTCCCGAGTTCAGAGAACGCACAGCGCTCACACTCCCGAGTTCAGAGAACGCACAGCACTCACACTCCCGAGTGTAGAGAACGCACAGCGCTCACACTCCCGAGCGTAGAGAACACACAGCGCTCACACTCCCGAGTTCAGGGAACGCACAGCGCTCACACTCCCGAGTTCAGAGAACACACAGCGCTCACACTCCCGAGTGTAGAGAACGAACAGCGCTCACACTCCCGAGTGTAGAGTACGCACAGTGCTCACACTCCCGAGTTCAGAGAACGCACAGCGCTCACACTCCCGAGTTCAGAGAACGCACAGCGCTCACACTCCCGAGTGTAGAGAACACACAGCGCTCACACTCCCGAGTTCAGGGAACGCACAGCACTCACACTCCCGAGTTCAGGGAACGCACAGTGCTCACACTCCCGCGTGTAGAGAACACACAGCGCTCACACTCCCGAGAGTAGAGAACGCACATACTCCCGAGTTCAGATAACACACAGCGCTCACACTCCCGAGTGTAGAGAATGCACAGCGCTCACACTCCCGAGTGTAGAGTACGCACAGTGCTCACACTCCCGAGTTCAGAGAACGCACAGCGCTCACACTCCCGAGTGTAAAGAACGCACAGCATTCAGACTCCCGAGTGCAGAGAACACACAGCGCTCACACTCCCGAGTGTACAGAACACACAGCGCTCACACTCCCGAGTGTAGAGAACACACAGCACTCACACTCCAGAGTGTAGAGAACACACAGTGCTCACACTCGAGTGTAGAGAACACACAGCACTCACACGCCCGAGTGTAGAGAATGCACAGCGCGCTCACACTCCAGTGTAGAGAACGCACAGCGCTCACACTCCCGAGTGTAGAGAACACACAGCGCTCACACTCCAGTGTAGAGAACACACAGCACTCACACCCCAGAGTGTAGAGAACGCACAGCGCTCACACTCCCCAGTGCAGAGAACACACAGCGCTCACACTCGATTGTGAGAGAACACACAGTGCTCACACTCCCCAGTGTAGAGAACACACAGTGCTCACACTCGAGTGTAGAGAACACACAGCACTCACACGCCCGAGTGTAGAGAATGCACAGCGCTCACACTCCAGTGTAGAGAACGCACAGCGCTCACACTCCCGAGTGTAGAGAACACACAGCGCTCACACTCGGGTGTAGAGAACACACAGCACTCACACCCCAGAGTGCAGAGAACACACAGCGCTCACACTCGATTGTGAGAGAACACACAGTGCTCACACTCCCCAGTGTAGAGAACACACAGCGCTCACACTCGAGTGTGAGAGAACACACAGTGCTCACACTCGAGTGCAGAGGACACACAGCGGGAGGTTAGCAGTGGCGAAAACAGTTAGCGCCCTGCGGCGTTGCGCCCGATGACATCATCGCCATGCGCAGCGCCCTGCTTTCACCCCGGCCGCGATCTTTGGTAGCGGCCCCTGACTTACCACCAGACGCTATGTCCGACAGGGTCAGAGGGGCGCTCGTGCGGCCGGGGTGGCGCAAATTAAAGGGGAGCTGCTGGGCGGCCATTTTTGTTGCTGGCTGCCTGCCAGCACCTGCCCCCGTTGCCGTCCCCGGCCTCCTCTGAAGCCCCCCCGCAGGGTGCCGGTTGCGCTCCGTGAGCCTGGCACTCCTTGAGTGCCAGGCTCTTTTGCCGGCACTCCCGATCCCTGGTGGCCCAGCTGGGCCCCGGGTCGTGCTGCACTGGACCCTTCCCCTTTATTAAGGGGATGCAGGCCTGCAGTACCGCGGCACGTAGCACCGCGAGATTCACTCGCAGCGCCCCGAGAGAGAGGCGGGGCACTTCCAGTAGCACCCCCACCTCCCTCTTGGGGCGCAACCAGTGAATTTTGGGCATGGGGGGGGGGGCGCTAATTTTTTCGGGGCGCTAAAAGTAGCGAAATTAGCACCCCAAAGGGGGCGTGACCCAATTTTGCCCCCCAAGGTCTGTGCGTGTGTAGACGATGCTCTACTACTTCAAGCAGATCTTGATGTGTTGGGGGATTGAGCTCATGACTGGCAAATGATGTTTCATTTGGAAAAGTGCAGTGTTAAGCACGTGGGCAGGGCGAATGCTCAACATAAATACACCCTTCAGGGAAAAGTATTAAAGAAGGTGGAGAAAGAAAGAGATCTGGGCTTTCTAGTGCATAGATCTCTACAGGCTCATGAGCAATCACGTGAAGCGATATCTAGAGCGAATAGGATATTGGGATGCATTTATAGGACAATTGACCATAGGACTATTTTGTCCTTGTTCAAGACCTTGGTCAGACTTCAGTTGGGATACTGTTTCGGTCTCCTCCCATGGTGGGTGATATTGAGGCTT
Organism: Somniosus microcephalus; assembly: GCF_052327205.1. NCBI lineage: Eukaryota > Metazoa > Chordata > Chondrichthyes > Squaliformes > Somniosidae > Somniosus > Somniosus microcephalus. The sequence goes on from NC_141001.1 coordinate 105,437,786, forward strand.
TGGAGAGGGTGCAGAGGAGGGCCACGAGACTAATTCCCAGTCTAAAGCATCTTAGTTATCTGATGCGCCATCAATTACTCAAAAGACTGAGGTTAAGCGAGTAACAACCAGGCTTTTATTAACTAAAGAATGAAGGTCTAGTCTCGAGTGGTCGACCCGTCCAGAATACTAAGGGACTGGGAGGTAGTCACTTATATACCTAGAATAGTGGGAGGAGTCAGCCGAGGCATGTCCAGACCTGTACCTAGTGGAATACACATACACTTACAGACAGGTATAACAGTGGTTTACCACATTCACCCCTTGTTTAAAAATGAGTCCGGCGGGGTGAAGTGTATTTAAAAGTTCGTGTATTGGAGTCTCTCCGGAGGTCTTATCTGCCGCTGTGATCGACGTGGCGACAGCAGGGGTGGTGGAGCTTCCGGCGTCGCGTCCCGTGTAGGCTGGTGCACTGGAGTGTAGTCCTCGTGGGTGATGGGCTCAGGCGTGCTGGCTGCTGGGGTTGGATATCGGGTCGTGGGGGGGGGGGGGTGGTAATGGGTAGTGGGTTACAGCGGTCCCCGAGGGTGCGAGGTCTCGTATGGAGACAGTGTCCTCCCGCCCGTCCGGGTATGCAATGTAAGCGTACTGGGGGTTGGCGTGGAGGAGGTCGACCCTCTCGACCAGGGGGTCCATTTTATTGGTCCTCACGTGTCTTCTCAGTAGTACCGGCCCTGGGGACGTCAGCCATGGCGGTAACGATGTCCCCGATGTGGACTTCCTTGGGAAGACAAACATTTTCTCGTGAGGGGTGGCATTGGTGGCAGTGCAGAGCAGTGACCGAATCGAGTGGAGCGCATCGGGTAGCACCTCCTGCCAGCGGGAGGTCGGAAGGCCCCTAGACTTTAAGGCTAGTAGGGCGGCCTTCCAAACTGTTGCATTCTCTCTTTCCACCTGTCCGTTCCCCCGGGGGTTGTAACTGGTGGTCCTGCTTGTGGCTATACCCCTAGCAAGCAGGTACTGGCGGAGTTCGTTGCTCATAAACGATGAGCCCCGGTCGTTATGGATATAGCTGGGGAAACCGAACAGGGTGAAGAGGCTGTTCAGACATTTAATGACCGTGGCACTGGTCATGTCCGGGCAGGGGATAGCGAACAGGAAACGGGAGTACTCGTCAATGATGTTGAGGAAGTACACATTGCGGTCGGAGGAGGGGAGAGGCCCTTTAAAATCGACGCTCAGGCGTTCGAAAGGGCGAGTGGCTTTTATCAGGTGGGCTCTGTCTGGTCTATAAAAGTGCAGTTTGCACTCAGCGCAGACTTGGCAGTTCTTGGTCATGGTCCTGACCTCCTCGATGGAGTAAGGCAGGTTGCGGGCCTTGATGAAGTGGAAGAACCTGGTGACCCCCGGGTGGCAGAGGTCATTGTGGAGGGCCCTCAGCCTATCGATCTGCGCGCTGGCGCAGGTGCCACGCGATAGGGCATCTGGGGGTTCATTGAGCTTCCCAGGCCGGTACAAGATCTCGTAATTGTAGGTGGAAAGTTCGATTCTCCACCTCAAGATCTTGTCATTTTTGATTTTGCCCCTCTGCTTGTTGTTGAACATAAAAGCAACTGAACGCTGGTCAGTGAGCAGGGTAAATCGTTTTCCGGCCAGGTAGTGCCTCCAATGGCGCACAGCCTCCACAATGGCCTGGGCCTCCTTCTCGACCGCGGAGTGTCTGGTCTCCGGGCCCTAGAGGGTTCGTGAGAAGAAGGCCACAGGTCTCCCCGCCTGATTAAGGGTGGCAGCCAGGGCAAAGTCGGACGCGTCGCTTTCCACCTGGAAGGGGATGGATTCGTCCACTGCGTGCATGGTGGCTTTGGCAATGTCCTCCTTGATACGGTGGAAGGCCAAGCGGGCCTCTGCCGTCAGGGGAAAAGAGGTGGACTTGATCAGAGGACGGGCTTTGTCTGCATAGTAGGGGACCCACTGAGCGTAGTAGGAAAAAACCCTAGGCACCTCTTCAGAGCTTTTAGGCAGTGGGGCAGTGGGAGTTCCATAAGGGGACGCATCCGGTCCGGGTCGGGAACGATGACCCCGTGTTCCACAACACAGCCAAGGATGGCGAGGCGGTCTGTGCGGAATATGCACTTCTCCTTGTTATATGTCAGGTTCAGGAGTTGGGCGGTGTGGAGGAATTTCTCAAGGTTTGCGTCATGGTCCTGCAAGTCATGGCCGCAGATGGTCACATTGTCTAGGTAAGGGAAAGTGGCCTGCAGCGCGTTTTGATCGACCATCCGGTCCATCTCCCTTTGGAAGATGGAGACCCCGTTGGTAACGCCAAAGGGAACCCTAAGGAAGTGATAGAGGCGGCCGTTTGCCTCAAAAGCAGTATACTGGCGGTCTTCAGGGCGGATGGGGAGCTGGTGGTACGCTGATTTCAGGTCAATGGTCGAAAAGACGCGATACTGCGCGATCAGGTTGACCATGTCAGCTATGCGGGGGAGTGGGTAGACGTCCAGCAGGGTGTAGCGGTTTATTGTTTGGCTGTAGTCGATGACTAGGCGTTGTTTTTCGCTGGTCTTAACGACCACAACCTGGGCCCGCCAGGGGCTGGAGCTGCCCTCAATAATCCCCTCCTTCAGGAGCCGCTCCACTTCGGTTTTGATGAAAACCCTGTCCCCGGCACTGTATCGCCTGCTCTTTGTGGCGATGGGCTTACAGTCGGGGGTGAGGTTAGCAAACAGTGGGGGGGGGTGGGACTCTGAGTGTGGAGAGGTTGCATCTGGTGCGCGGCGGGCAATTTGGAGGCTGCTGGCTGCGGACTGTGAGTGGGGGGAGGGGGCCACCGTACGCCATCGTAACGCTTTTGAGGTGGCACTGGAAATCCAACCCCAGTAGAACGGCAGCGCAGAGGTCGGGCAGGACCAGGAGTTTAAAATTATTGAACACAGTCCCGTCTACTACCAGTGTCACCACGCAATAGCCGCCAATGTCCGCTGACTGGGACTCGGAGGCCATAGAAATCCGCTGGTGCGCAGGCAGGACTGGGAGAGCGCAACGCCGCACCGTGTCGGGGTGGATGAAGCTCTCTGTGCTCCCGGAGTCAAAAAGGCAGTTTATTGCATGGCCGTTTACCTTAACGTCCATTTTGGACCGAGCTAGTTGGTGCGGTCTCGTTTGGTCCAGCGTAACAGAGGCCAGCGTAGGGGTCGGTGTGTCGCTGCGGGTATCAGATGGGGGGGGGTTGGCGGCCTGCTGCGTCCCGGCTGGTGTCCAAGATTCCCATGTGGCTGGAGTCGTCCAAGATGGCTGCTGCTGCGGTGGTTCGCACATGGCTGGGGAGGCCCAAGATGGCGGCCTGCACGCGGCGCTGTTGGGGGCCCAAGATGGCGGCTCGCACGGCCCACACGCGGCGCTGCTGGCGTTCGGGGTGGCTTTGGCCTTGCAGACGCTGGCGTAGTGTCCCTTTTTCCCGCAGCCCGAGCAGGTCGCATTCTTCGCCGGGCAGCGCGCTCTGGGGTGTTTGGCCTGGCCACAGAAGTAGCATTTCTGGCCTTGGGATACTGCTGTCTGGCTTTGGGACACTGCTGCGGTAGTTGGGCCGTCGTTGGGCTGTGGCTGGGGTGGCACGGTGCTATGGGGCTGTCCTACCGTGTCCCAGGTTGTCGTTCCCCGCGGCATCCACGGTGCAGAGGAGTAGGCATCCATGCCCCGGTAGGCTGCGTCCAGCGTTAGTGCAATTTCGGAGGCTTTGTCGAGGGTGAGGTCACTCTGCTCCAGCAGTCGCTGTCGGGTGTAGTTGGACCTGTGGCCCGCTACGAAGGCATCCCGGATCAGTTCCTCCGTGTACGTAGTGGGCGTTACCGCCTTACACCCACAGGCCCGGCCAAGCACGGACAGAGCTTGGAGGTATTCCTCAGTCGATTCCCCAGGTTGTTGCTTGCGACTCCCCAGTAGGTGCCTGGCGTATACTTCGTTCACAGGGCGCGTGTACTTGGTCTTGAGGAGCTGGAGGGCAGCTGTGTACGAGGTCGCGTCCCGGATGACTGAGTACACTTGGTGGTTCACCTTGGAGATCAGGACAGACAGTTTGTTCGCATCCGCAGTGGAGGCAGTCAGGAATGTCTCGAAGCACATGAGCCAGTGAGCAAACTTGGTGGAAGCGTCCGCTTCCCGACTGTCCAGGTCCAGGCATGCTGGTGTGAGGATCTTCTCCATTATAAAAAATTTAGTTAATAAAATTGATGCGCCATCAATTACTCAAAAGACTGAGGTTAAGCGAGTAACAACCAGGCTTTTATTAACTAAAGAATGAAGGTCTTGTCTCGAGTGGTCGACCCGTCCAGAATACTAAGGGATTGGGAGGTAGTCACTTATATACCTGGAATAGTGGGAGGAGTCAGCCGAGGCATGTCCAGACCTGTACCTAGTGGAATACACATACACATACAGACAGGTATAACAGTGGTTTACCACATTATCAAGATAGGCTAAAAGAGTTGGGACTCTATAACTTAGAGAAGTGTTAGACTTAGGGGGGATCTGATTGAGGTTCATAAGATAATGAAGGGAATAGATTGTGTTCCAGTTGACAGTTTGTTTCAATTAAACAGGTTAGGCAGGACCAGGCGTCACAAATTTAAGTTGTATAAGGCCAGATCTAGGTTAGATGTCAGGAGGTGGTTCTTTTCCCAGAGAATAGTGGTCCTCAGGAACAGGCTGACGTCTCGTGTGGTGGACGCGGACTCGCTGAATTCCTTCAAGTGAGAGCTGGACCTGTTTCTGGCTGGGGCGGAGATCACCTCTTACAGAAGGGTAGGCACTGCAGGGAATTCGGGACCAGAGTGATCTCCTGGACTAGTTTCGATCGTTGGAGAGGAATTTCCCAGATTTTTTTCTCTAAATCGGCCTGGGGTTTTTAGTATTTTGTTTTTGCCTCTCCCAGCAGACTGCATGGTTTTGGATAGGGTGGAGAGTGTGGCATGCCAGGTATCACAATTGTGTGGGACACGTTGGACGGACCAGAGGGTCTTTTCTTGTCCATCATTGTTTACAGGCGTCAATATAAACTTGCTGTCGCCACCACCACCACCCACCCCCACGTCAGTCGACAGCCAGCGAGTGGAGTTACCACGCGTGTGTCTCACTTTCTCCTGAAACTTGAAACAACTTTTATTATTTCCTTTCACGCTGTTGAACGCGTTAATTGAAACAGGCTCCGGCGGATGACACACGTTTGGGCCTGCACAGCGGGAGCTCGAAGCTTCGACGCCAACCAGTGTGCCACAGCGGGCAGGGGCATGGGAAGCAAAGCATGTTCATTGAACCTGCTCCAGGTCAGGGAGGTGTAACATTAATGGCATAAAGCGAATCCCCAAAAGAGGTGCAATAAGCACAGCCCGTCTTCCTTCCAGTCTCGCCGTGGTTGCAGTGAAACGTTTCATCAATCATCGGGGGGGCAAACAAGAAGGAACTGTGCAAAACCCTTCAGTTATTCAGGCTGCAGGCTGGTAATGCCATCTGCCTTATTCTGAACATGGCTGGAGTTCACACAGCATCGATTTGTTAGTTTGGATTAAGACACCCAACGTATAAGTGCTTTTATTTTGTGAAATTTCAATTTGTCTTACATCCCTAGGTCTCTTGTTGCTCTGACTACTATTTCCATGGGTGAAAAGCTCATCATCTGTATAATTACATTGCATGACAGCTCTCAGTCTGACAGCTCTCACCACTGCGGTGCTTTGTACTCTTGTCTACTTTTAGAGCAGAGAGTTGCTGGGTAATATCAGCACTGCAGGTTGGATCAGGCAAAAGCGCCACTGCGCTCCTAACCTTAGCGCCCCAACCTTAAAGTTATTTGTCCTCGTCCTATTCTCTGTGCCATCCTAACACCTCTTCGCCCACTAGAGCCCCAAGTTTAACCTGATTGTGATTGGGAGGGTAGCAGGGTGGCATTCAAAATTCACCCCATTGCCCCGGAAAACAGTCCCATGGGTATTTTTAACTCCCAGACTTTATTACAACCTGCATTTATATCGCACCTTTAATGTAGTAAAACGTCCCAAGGTGCTTCACAGGAGCGTTATCCGACACCGAGCCACATAGGAGAAATTAGAACATGGGAAAGAGGTAGGCTTTAAGGAGCATCTTAAAGGAGGAGAGGTGGAGAGGCAGGGAGGCTTAGGGAGGGAATTCCAGAGCTTAGGGCCCAGGCAGCTGAAGGCACAGCCGCCAATGGTGGAGCGATTAAAATAGCTCACTCACCGGGGAACCCGCCCACTTGTGGAGCGTAATGTCCGGTGGGTCAGCCAGAGGCTCTCTGACTCCTGGATCAATTTTGCAGCACAGAGAAGGGGAACGTCAAGAGATGTCAAGGAAACAAGTCCTCAGGTTTTATGAAGCCTTTCTGGGAGGTCCTGCTGGAAGAGGTCAAGGCATGGAAGCAAGTTCTCTTTCCAGACAGTGGCAGGAGGATCCCAAAACACCCAGTCCATCAGACATGGAGGAACATAGCGCAGATTGTCAGGTCCAGGAACATCAACCCCAGGACCTGAATCCGGTGCAAGAAGCATTTCAATGACATCTCAAGAGTAGCAAGGGTGAGTACAGCTCTTCACTTCATCATCTCTCTCAACAGATGGCAACTGTCCTTTCTCCTCTCCCTCATCACTCTCAACAATTCCCTCCCCTCACCACCATCCTTCGCCACCCAGTACATAGCTAAACTATACCACTCCTAATCCGCATTACAAACACACACTCACTTCTTCCTTGTCCTCTTCACAGCACAAGCACCATTCTCTCCTCACTTGCTAGCCGTTGCACCATCACCACCTTCTCCCATGGCTCCTTCCTTCACTTCACACTCGACACATCCGCTTTCAATTCAACACTGATTGCCTCTTGCTTCTTCTCCCTCTCAGCATCTGTCCTTTCTTGGAGGCACTTGCTAACTCTCTCTCTCTCTCTCTCTCTGTGTGTGTAGGACAAGACAATGCACAACACCAGGGAGAAGAGTAAGATAGTAGGAGGACCGCCCAGCCTCATGGCGTTATCAGAGCAACAAGCTGCACCGTGATGCCCGTCATCTGCTACTGCTGCAGTCTCTCGGTACCATCCGAACTCTTCTCCCTTTTCTCTTTCCTCAAGGTCCTTCTCAACAACCAAGAGAGACCTCAGAGGAGGAGAATCCTTGTGAGGAGGCACCATCACGAGTTCCATCACTTCCAGGCACCAGCACAGAGACCGACACCTTGGCTGGGTCAGGGAGCGAGGTAGTGGGGTCTGCATGTGGTGAAACACCCAGCATTTGTGAGCGGCGGCAGCAGGTACAGGTGACAATGCCGGCCCAGGAGAGAGGTCGCCAGAGGGCGAGGTCATCTCCCAGCTCTGCTGAGGGAGGATAGGGATGTGGACTTCCGGGACCCAGCTATGAGAAGGAAACCGCTTATATCAGGTGTTGGAAGGCTGGCTGAGGGGTTTCACCACCATGGCTGAAAGCGTGGAGAAGGTTACATCCAGCCTGAGCCATGTCCTCTACTCACAATGACACAGAGATTTGAATAACCCAATTGCCTGCAGGTGAGTGCCCCTTTACATTCAGCTTCCAGTCATGTCAGTACGTTTGTGAAGCCAACGCCACCACATTCTACACAGCCGATTTGCTGCTGGACGGAACTTCTGACCCTCCCAATTAAAATCGCGCTGGGGGGTCCAAATTAGGCCATCGGATACCAATTTGAATTCATTCACAAGACACCCACCCGTTTCGGGCGAGGATGTTTCTGATCCATGTCCGCTCTGGAGTTAAAATGGTGGTCAGCGGGTTTTTTGGTGGGAACGGGGTGGTAAGTCCATTTTCACGATTTTAACTGCTCACCCGCCCCATTCCCACTGGGCGGGTTAGGTTAACATCTACTGTGTCAGCCGTGGCTCAGTGTGTAGCACATTCGCCTCTTGGTCAGAAGGTTGTGGGATCAAGTACCCACTCCGGAGACTGGAGCAGAAAAATCTAGGCTGGTGCAGTGCTGAGGGAGTGCTGCACTGTCGGAAGTGCTGTCTTTCGGATGAGACGTTAAACCGAGGCCCCGCCTGCTCTCTCAGGTGGACGTAAAAGATCCCATGACACTATTTTGAAGAAGAGCAGGGGAGATCTCCCCAGTGTCCTGGCCAATACCTACCCCTCAATCAACATCACAAAAACAGATTATCTGGTCAGTATCACATTGCTGTTTTTGGGAGCTTGCTGTGCGCAAATTGGCTGCTGCGTTTCCCACATTACAACAGTGACTACACTTCAAAAAGTACTTCATTGGCTGTAAAGTGCTTTGGGACGTCCGGTGGTCGTGAAAGGCGCTATATAAATGCAAGTCTTTCTTTTTAAAATTGGGGTCTATATTTTTAGCCTCTCAGTTTCTTTTCGTGCCAGATCAAGTTTGCCCTGGTCCGATTTTTATTTTCTTCATCCAACTGACAGTATCCAGCCCACCCACACCCCGCCATTCTGCACCCAAAACAAAAAAAGGTTGCTGGGTATTATAAATGACTGTTCTGAAGAAGGACATTTAAACAACACTTTTTCAGTTAAAGGATTGTGAGGAAGTGATAGTTCCACAACAGTATAACTCTAAATCACATCATCTGGCCTGCAGGCATATGTTTACAATGATTACATTTTATCAGCAACAGGAATGATTCATGACAAGCTTGCAAGGTGATAGATGCTCGCGGGCGCAGCTGGGATATTTTGTTTTCCTCTTCTGGGATCCTCTCTCTGCATTAGGCAATTTGTGCTGCCAATTATCAATTATATCCAAAAGGAATCTGCAAGTTTTCCTACCTCTGGATAACTCACCAGGCTGCTGGATTAATGATTCAACCGATTCTCTTTTTTTTTTTTACACACAACATCAGTGTTCACTCATCCGGCCTGAGCAAAATCCACTGATACTCAGCCCTTTTTAAATTTTACTTTGGCTCCTCCTAACATTACTCAGCTCTTGTTACTAAATATGTTGCTGAGCAACAAATCTGCTTGGTTCCAGGAATCACCAATTAATAACCATCTCCTATTTCTTTTTGTACAACTGGCTTTAAATCTGCATTTTAAATCTTCCTCCCCCCCCCCCACCCTCCGCCACTGATAGAATCACGCAGCACAGAAGGAGGCCATTGGGCCCATCGTGCCTGTGCCGGCTCTTTGAATCACAGAAACCCCACAGTGCAGATAGAGGCCATTTCGGCCCATCGAGCCTGCACCGACACATATCCCACCCGATCCCCGTAACCCCTACACCAACACATATCCCACCCTATCCCCGTAACCCCATGTATTTAATCCCCCTAACACGAAGGGTCAATTTATCATAGCCAATCAACCTAACCCGCACATCTTTGGACTGTGGGAGGAAACCGGAGCACCCGGAGGAAACCCACGCAAACACGGGGAGAATGTGCAAACTCCACACAGACCGTCACCGAGGCCGGATTCGAACCCGGGTCCCTGGCGCTGTGAGGCAACAGTGCTAACCACTATGCCACCGTGCTGCCCAAGAGCCGTCCAATTAGTCCCACAGCACCCCCCCCCGCCCTGTTCTTTCCCTGTAGCCCTGCAATTTTTTTTCCCATCTCAAGTATTTATTCAATTCTCTTTTGGAAAATGACGATTGAATCTGCTTCCACCACCCTTTTCAGACAGTGTGTTTCAGATCCTTACTCCCACTGTCTTCTCCTGTTGAATGAAAGTTAGCGAGTCAGCCACTCACCTGACAAGAGGGCACAGGCTTCCCTAGTCAGCTTACCTTTCTTTCTTTTTGTTAGGAAAGGGCACACAGAAGTGATCTACACACAAAAAAAAAACCACATACAGCGACGGGTTCATCACCAGGACTAGGATGCCATCAGCTCACCATCACTACAACTCCCACATCAAATGATGAATCATGACTGCTGTAAGTTATCAAGCACGTTGTAAGATGTTGTAGGTTGAGTTCTCGATTGGAGGAAAATTTCCTCCTTTCGGGGCCATTTTATCAACTAATCAGAGGTCAGTTCTGCATTGCTGCTCTCAACTCTCATCAACTGGTTAGCGAAAGCGCTCAATTTATTTTCGAAGCATAAAAGGCTACGAAAGATGAATTATTCGACAGAAGCCAACACATGAAGTAAAGTCGAGATAACAGAAGAGAAAGAGAGTGGGTAAGAACGAGTGGTGAAGTGTTAATATCACAATAAGCTTGCGCAAATGTCTGGAGTAGCTTTGTCACTTAAAATCAACCTCACTCTTAATAAAAATGTTAACATTTTAGTCTTTGTCTAATTTCTCCCCATTATTTTCCTTATTCTCTTCATGTCTTACTCTATTTTAATTGTTTTCTATCTTACTCTGTCTCATCTCAGATTTTTTTCTATACTAACTGGAAAATACTTTGACGTTATTTTTTTTTGTTCCTTTTTGCAAGGGGTGTCCATCATGGAGACGCGAGCTACTTCCAAAAAGAGTCCTCTTTCATTGGCCGAAAACTGTCTCAAAAGACCAACGAGGGTAAAGGTCAACCTGAGCAGCGGGCACAAGAAGTGGTGGCGGAGCAGCTGCCTGTTGGACACCCCGTCCGCTTTTCCTTTAATGGAATGGTAAATCAGGTGGGGTGTAGAACAGGAAATTGCTGCTTCAATCCGGTAGGTTCAATTTACGCCATCTTATAATCTTTGGCCCAGTTTTTAACTCTTCAAGGATGAGCACGTTGACTACAAAGAAGTAATGCATTCAGTACAATAGCAAAATACAGCGGATGCTGGAAATCCGAAATAACAACAGAAAATGCTGGCAAAACTCAGCAGGCCAGGCAACATCCGTGGAGAGAGAAACAGAGTCAATGTTTCAGGTCGAAACCCTTCGTCAGGACTGAAAAAACACAGGAAATGAAACCGATTAAAAGGCCAGTTTGGGGGCTGGGAAATGGGGATGAATGAACAAAATAGAATTTAGGGAGTTAGGAGCCAAGCTAAAAAGTAGGACCTCGAAGGTAGTAATCTCTGGATTACTACCAGTGCCACGTGCTAGTAAGAGTACAGAGAACAGGATAGTTAGGCTAAATACGTGGCTTGAGCAGTGGTGTAAGAGGGAGGGTTTTAAATTTTTGAGGCATTGGAACCAGTTTTGTGGTAGGTGTGACCTATACAAAAGGGACGGTCTACACCTGTGCAGAGATGGAACTGATGTTCTCGGGGTAATTTTTGATAAAGCAGTTCGGGAGCATTTAAACTAGTATGGCAGGGGGCTAGAAACCTATGTAGTGAAATAGAGGAAAGTGAAAGGCAGACAGAAATAAATGGTAAAAGGGTGAGGAACAAAAAACGAAGGGCCAAACTAATTCATAAAAATTGTGAGCATAAAAAAAGCCTGAGGGTTTTATACCTTAATGCGAGAAGCATCAGGAACAAGGTAGATGAATTAGCTGTGGAAATAGAGGTTAATAATTATGATCTAATTGGGATTACGGAAACATGGTTGCAGGGTGAGCAGGGCTGGGAGCTTAACATACAGGGGTATTCAGTATTTAGGAAGGATCGACAAAAAAGAAAGGGAGGAGGGGTAGCATTGCTAGTAAAAGAGGGGATAAATGCAATTGAAAGGAAGGATATTAACTCAGTTAATACAGAATCTATATGGGTGGAGCTAAGAAATAGCGAGGGGCGAAAAACATTAATAGGAGTGGTATATAGGCCTCCAAATAGTAAAATAGAGGTTAGGGAGGGCATCACGAGGGAAATTAGAGAAGCGTGCAATAAGAGCACAGCTGTCATCATAGGTGACTTTAACTTACATATAGATTGGACTAGCCTAATCAGTAAAAATAATGAGGAGGAGGAATTCCTTGAGTGTTTGAGGGATGGTTATCTGGATCAATATGTCGAGGAACCAACTCGGGAACAGGCTATATTGGACTGGGTACTGTGCAATGAGAAGGGACTAATCAGTAATCTTGTTGTACGGGGACCCTTGGGTCAGAGCGATCATAACATGATCGATTTCTCACTCGAAATGGAGAGCGAAGAAATTGACTCAGAGACTAAGGTCCTGAATTTAAACAAGGGGAATTATGATGCCATGAGACGGGAACTGAGTAGGTCTGATTGGACAACGTTCCTGGGAGGACTGGAGGTAGATAAACAATGGCAAACATTTAAAGATAGAATGACAAAATTGCAAAAATTGTTTATACCAATCTGGCATAAAAGGAAATCTAAAAAGGTGACTCAACCGTGGATAACAGGGGAAATTAGAGACAGCATAAAATCCAAAGATAGGGCGTATAAAATAGCCAAAAAAAGCGCCAGAGCGGAAGATTGGGAACAGTTTAAGATAGAGCAAAGGAGGGCAAAGGGCATAATCAAGAGGGGCAAAATAGCTTACGAAAACAAGCTGGCGGAAAATATAAAAACTAACTCCAAAAGCTTTTATAAGTATATCAAAAGGAAAAGACTGGTGAAAACCAAAGTTGGTCCATTGCAGTCAGATACGGGGGAATATATAATGGGAAATAAGGAAATGGCAGATCAACTAAATGCATACTTTGGGTCAGTCTTTACGAAGGAAGACACAAAAAACCTCCCTGGGATATCGGGAAAAATAGGGACATTGGCAAAGGAGGAACTGACGCAAATCAATATCTCTAAGGATATGGTGTTAAGGAAGCTAAAGGGATTGAAGGTGGACAAATCCCCAGGGCCTGATAACATGCATCCTAGGGTACTGAAGGAGGTGGCCCTAGAGATAGCGGATGCACTAAGGATGATTTTTCAGAATTCATTAGACTCGGGAACAGTGCCGATGGATTGGAGGGTAGCTAACGTTACCCCACTATTCAAAAAGGGGGGTAGGGAAAAAGCAGGTAATTACAGACCTGTAAGCCTTACATCAGTTGTGGGCAAAATGCTGGAGTCCATCATTAAGGATGAAATAGCGGAGCACTTAGCAAATGGGGACAGGATAGGACAGAGTCAACATGGATTTACAAAGGGTAAATCGTGCTTGACTAATCTATTGGAATTTTTTGAGGGAGTAACTGGTAGAATAGATGGGGGAGAGCCAGTAGATGTGGTGTACCTGGACTTCCAAAAGGCCTTCGATAAGGTCCCACATAAAAGATTAGCATGGAAAATTGAGGCTCATGGGATAAAGGGGAAAGTTTTGGCGTGGATAGGGAACTGGCTGTCAGATAGAAAACAGAGAGTTGGAATAAACGGCTCATTTTCTGAATGGCAGGCAGTAACAAGTGGGGTACCACAGGGATCTGTCCTGGGCCCCCAGCTGTTCACAATTTACATTAATGACCTGGATCAGGGAGTCGGATGCAGCATTTCCAAATTTGCAGACGACACTAAACTAGGAGGGGGGGTGGGCTCAGAGGAAGAGACCAGGAAGCTCCAGAGCGATTTGGACAGACTGGGCGATTGGGCGGATAAATGGCAGATGCACTATAATGTGGACAAGTGCGAAGTTATCCACCTTGGGTGCAGGAACGGGAGGGCAAATTATTATTTAAATGGCAATAGATTGGGAGAGGGGGAAGTACAGAGAGACCTGGGTGTTCTTGTACACCAGTCACTGAAGGCGAGCATGCAGGTGCAACAGGCGGTCAAGAAGGCAAACGGTATGCTGGCCTTCATAGCAAAAGGGTTAGAATACAGGAACAGGGATACCTTGCTGCAGCTGTACAGGGCACTGGTGAGACCACACCTCGAGTACTGTGTACAGTTTTGGTCGCCTCATCTGAGGAAGGATGTTCTTGCCATGGAGGGGGTGCAGCGGCGATTCACCAGGCTGATACCAGGAATGGCGGGAATGACCTATGAGGAGAGACTATGTAGTTTAGGGATGTACACACTGGAGTTTAGAAGATTGAGAGGGGACCTCATAGAAGTGTATAAAATTCTGACAGGTCTAGACAGACTGGATGCAGAAGGAATGTTTCCCTTGGCGGGTGAGAACAGAACTAGAGGACATAATTTAAGGATAAGGGCTAAACCATTTAGGACAGAGATGAGGGGGAATTTCTTCACTCAGAGAGTGGTGAACCTGTGGAACTCATTGCCACAGAGGGCAGTGTATGCCAGCTCATTAAATATATTTAAGAGGGAATTAGATATATTTCTACGGGCAAAAGGGGTTAAGGGTTACGGAGAGAAGGCGGGGACGGGATACTGAATTAAAGGATCAGCCATGATCTCATTAAATGGCGGAGCAGGCACGAAGGGCCGAATGGCCTACTCCTGCTCCTATCTTCTATGTATCTATGTATCTATGTAAGTGAAGAGACATTAAGAGGTATTCAAAACCAGACGAGATGGTGATAGGACTAGGAAAGAGACAAAAGACGGCTCTAGATTAGGTGTGAAATGCGCTGGCAGAATGAGAGACAGTTGCCATGTGGGAGAGAAAAAAGGGGGAAGGGCACAAAACAAATGTGTGGATAAAAAATAAGTAAAAATGTAATAGGGGCCAAAGTTATGATCTGAAAGGCTGTAAAGTGCCTAATTGGAAGATGCATTCAGTTCTGGGCACCGGGCCTCAGGAAGGATATACTGGCCTTGGAGTGAGGTTCAGCGCAGATTCACCAAGGGCTAGAAGGGATAAATTATGAGGTCAGGTTGCATATGCTAGGCTTGTATTCCCTTGAGTATAGAAGATTAAGGAGTGATCTAATCGAGGTGTTTAAGATGATTAAAGGATTTGAGAGGGTAAATAGAGAGAAACTATTTCCTCTGGTGGGGGGAGTCCAGAACAAGATGGCATAACCTTACAATTAGAGCCAGGCCGTTCAGGGGTGATGTCAGGAAGCACTTCTTCACACAAAGGGTGTGGAAATCTGGAACTCTCTCCCCTCAAAGCTGTTGAGGCTGGGGCGGGGGTCAGCTGAAAATGTCAAAACTAAGATTAATAGATTTTTGTTCGCAAGAGTTTTAAAGGTTATGGAAGCAGGGCGGATAGTTTGGAATGAAGGTGCAGATCAGCCATGTTCTAACTGAATGGCACAACAACAACAACTTGCATTTATATAACACCTTTAAAGTAGTAAAACATCCCAAGGTGCTGCACAGGAGTAGTTTAAGGCAAAAAATTTGACACCAAGCCACATAAGGATAAATTAGGGCAGGTGACCAAATGCTTGGTCAAACAGGTAGGTTTTAAGGAGCGTCTTAAAGGAGGAAAGAGAGGTAACAAGGCGGAGAGGTTTAGGCAGGGAATTCCAGAGCTTAGGGCCCAGGCAACAGAAGGCCCGACCACCAATGGTTGAGCGATTATAATCAGGGATGCTCAAGAGGGCAGAATTAGAGGAGCGCAGATATCTCGGGGGGGGGGGGGGTCAGGATCAAGGGGCTCAATGGCCTGCTCCTGTTGCTGCATTTTAGATTACTGAGTTACTCAGGGAATATTGTAACATTCAAATATTCCTCTGCCCTCTCATCTTTGGCTTCCGATATACAGCAATCTAAATGTAGACAATTTCAGCTCTCCCGAGGTTACACAAAGACACTAACTGGAATCCACAGCCTGAACCATTACTTCACTTATTGCTGCTGTTAAAAAAAAACTCCACCTAATAGCTCCTTGAAAGGACATTCGACCATTTTCCATCATGTCGTGCGGAATCTGAGACGAAATGTTGCTGCTCCATTGTTCATCACTGCCTGCTTGTGTCAAAGACAAAAAACCAAGATCAGGAGCAGCAGCAAGGACTATTCTAGAAATTCAGAAATCATTGGGACGTCTGTATATCGTTAAAAAATTGTATATTTTGAAAATTACCTGAAGATTTTTTTTTTTTGGTTAGCCAGGTTTCATCACCGTGCTCAAGAGTCTCTAAGCTTAATCTCTAGGACTCGATGGGCTGAATGGCCTCCTTCTGTGCTGTCATGACTCTATGGGGTCAGGGGAGCCTACCTGCGGCCAGGGCGGCGCTAATCAAAGGCGAGGTGCTGGGTGGCCATGTTTGTTGCTGGCCGCCTGCCAGCACCTGCCTCCGTTGCCGTCCCCGGCCTCCTGAGCAACCGCGCCCCCCCCCCCCTTCCCCACAGGGTGCCGGCTGCACTCCATGAACCCGACACTTCTCTTGAGGGCCGGGCCCTTTTGTCAGCACTCCGATCCCGGCGGCCCAGCTGGGCCCCGGGTCGTGCTGCGCAAGGCCCCTCCCCTTTAAGAAGGGGAGGAAGGCCTGCAATACTGCGGCACCCTCACAGCACCCCAAGAGTGAGGCAGGGCGCTTCCAGTAGTGCCCCGCTTTCCTCTTGGGGTGCTACCGATGAATTTCGGCTGCAGGGGCGCTAGTAGTGCCCTGGCGAAGTTAGTGCGACTCAATTATTCCCCCTATGACTCTAAGCCAAGCTACTGAAAAATCCACCAGGTAAAGTTTAATTAAAGTATAATTGAGGTGTGAAGTGATGTACTTTGGGAAGACTAATATGGAAAGACAGTGTACATTATAAATGGCACAATTTTGAAAATTGTAGATGAGCAGAGAGACCTTGGCCTAGAAATTCAGTATAGCCACTTTTGGGGCGGTAAATGCGGGCGGGCGCTAAAGTTAGCGCCCGCCGGAAAGTGGAGGCCACTTCGCCGATATTCAGTAGCTTTGGCCAAGGAGTTTGGGCGAGCGCTGAAACTGGCGTTGCACCCCTATCTTTAGGCGCTAAGCCGGCGGTGCAGAGTGAGAACGCCGAGGCCGGGCGCAGCGCAGGTGCGGTCATGTTTTGATTGACAGCAGACACCCTGACGCCGGCCAGCTCTTAAAGGGGGAAGGGTCGACTTGGTCTGCTGCCGCGCCCTGGATACTGCAGCCCTCCAGCTAGGCCTGAACACTGCTGCTGGACCCAAATAGCGCCTGAAGCCATGCAGAAGGCCCGTGAACGAGCGCAGCACTTCTCAGAGCATGCTTTGAGGGTGCTGCTTAGGGGTTTGGAGAAGAGAAGAGATATCTTGTGCCCGGAGAGTGGCAAGAAGGCTCCAAAGAGGCTGTACAGGAGAGCCTGGAGGGAAATCGCCCAGAGGGTCACAGCCAACAGCGATGTCCCCAGGACTGGTGACCAATGCCGCAAGAAGTTCAATGACCTCACTCGGTTGGTCAGGGTGAGTACCCTTTCCAGTGTCCTCCTCATCCTTGCATGTGCACCTCGCATTATGGGCAAAGGGACCTCAAAGGCCTAATGGCCAGCCCTCCTCCAGCAGCTATGGCACTGGCATGATCATCAGTAGCACTTTCTGCACTTGACACACTGGCCAAGCTATTCGACCATGGGAGGCAGTGCACACAACAACAGGGCACCACACTGTACTTAGAGGCCGTCCTTTCTCTTGCAGGCCAAGCTGGCGCAGAATCTGAAGAGCCGGACTGTCACCGGGGGAGGCCGTGTCCAGTTCCAGGAGCTTAGTGACCTGGAGGAGCGCGTGGCTCGACTCATGCGTGCCCGGGTGATTGGCCCCGTTGCTATTGGAGATGCCGACCCTGTGCTGGGCCCCAATGGTAAGGACATGACCGTTTGGACCTCTCTCGTTCCCCTTGCGCTTCAGATCTACATCCTTTGCCACTGTCCCACCAATGCGCATAATGCCACCACTCATGCCTCCCTCGCTGACGCCCTGTCCTCACTCTAAAGCTACTCTTGCGCCTTCCTGCTTTCAGTTGGTGAGGAGGAGGTCCCTGAAGCCGCGAGTGTCAGTCCCTCGGAAGAGGAGGACGACGAGGACCAAGAGGAAGGCGGCACATCGGGGGAACCCTCATCCACGCCAGGGGATGGCAATGGAGGGGACACGTCTTGCCTGGAGGAGAGCCAGGGGGAAGTGTTGCAGGGGGGTGTAGCTCCTGTGCCCAGTGGCGTGCAGCCACGCGGGAAGGATCGGCCAGCTCGGCGGCCTTCTCCCCAGAGGGAGAGTCCGGCCTCCAGTCCGGAGGCGGTCCTCGGCCAGGAGGTGCGCCTCCTTGATCAAATGTCCGCGGATTCGGAGCGGCGCCACACCGAGTTCATGGGGGTTGTGGGACAGTTGCCTCAGGCCATTGAGTCCCTGGCTCATAGTGTGGCCGATTTCGGGGACTCACAGGCCAGGGGTGTCGAACAACTCGCGGCAGCACACGACGCGAGTCGAGAGTTCATGAGTGGTGCCGTGCAGACACTGGCTGGTCTGATGCGGGCACAGACCAGGACAGTACGGGCACTCACTTCTGCCACACTCGCTGTGTCATGGACGCATCGCCAGGGCACCCACCGCGCTGCTGCAGCACAGTGGTCTGGCCTTCACCAGATTGCTGCGCTTGCTGCAGTGCCAGCCCGGCCGAGTGCCAGTGTCTCTGGCGACCAGCGAGCGCCTGGCATCAGCCAGCTTGCCCCCATTGCTGCAGCCGCCACTGCCACTCCCCCAGCAAAGCTGCGACGAGCTGCTGGAGAGACTGATGCTGCCCAGCCACAGCTGCAGCAGTCAGCAGCCGGCCCCTCCAGGGCCGGACCTCGTCTAGGCCGACCCCCAAGGGCATCTGCCGTCACGCTTTGTGCCCCTCAGGAGCCTTCCCCCAGCCTTGCAACACCCACAGGGCCCAGGTTGAGGCGGAGCAGCAGGTTGGGCAGGGGCCGGAGAAGCCTGCACAAGGACTCGCCCTCTCGGCACACCAAGTAGAGTGTGTTGCCAAATGTTTTTTTAGATGGGGGTGTTTGTGTTCTGTATGGGGGGGGTTTATTTTGGTAAGGCCGAAGATGATGGCAAATGTTTTTTTTAGATGGGGGTGTTTGTGTTCTGTATGGGGGGGTTTGTCTTGGTAAGGCCGAGGATGAAGGCCAATTGGATGGACAAGTTTTGTTATTCCTCCCCAGGTTGTGGGAGTGAGATATGTTTTTGACTGTTTTTTGGGGGTGTTGTCTGTTTTTGTGTTTCATGTGGGAAGGGCCCTGAGTTTGTTAAATAAAGCTTTTTATTTATTCAGCTTGTCCATGTGTCATGTTTCAAGTGGTTGTTGCGTTAACCGGCTGAGGGCTTGCGGAGCGGCTGCATTCAGGTGCGTTCATTGCCACAAGCCATTCCCTGAGAGGGGGCCTAGAAGTGTCGTTCAATAAGCCGCCGGCGGACGGCCCTTGGACCTTGTGGCTCCCTCCTGGGCTGGTACTCCTCCTCCTCCTCCTCCTCATGGTCCTCCTGCTCGTCCTCCTGAGGTGGTGGTCCAACGTGAGGTGGCAGTGCCTGAGTCCTGCGGATAGCCAGGTTGTGCAGCATGCAGCAAACGACGACGAACTGGGAGACTCTATCCGGCGAATACTGTAGAGATCCGCCGGAACGATCCAGGCAGCGGAACCGTTGCTTGAGGACGCCAATCGTTTGCTCTATGATGTTCCTTGTGGCTTGATGGCTTTCGTTGTATGCCTCCTCAGCAGGGGTCCTGGGCGCGCGGAGCGGGGTCATGAGCCATGTACACAAAGGGTAGCCCTTGTCCCCGATAAGCCATCCCCTTGGGGGAGGCTGTGCCTGGAACATGTCAGCCACAGTAGTCTGGCGCAGGATAAATGCATCGTGGCTGCTTCCTGGAAAGCGGGCATTGACAGCTAGGATGCGCTGCCTGTGGTCACACACCAGCTGTACATTGAGGGAATGGTAGCCCTTCCGGTTGCGGTAATCCTCGGCATTGTCGATAGGTGCCCGCATAGCCACATGCGTGCAGTCAATGGCGCCCTGCACCATGGGGAAGTCGGCGATCCTGGCAAATCCGACTGCACGCTGCTCCTGCCTCTCTAGGGTCATGGGGAAGGAGATGAATTGGTGTCTCCTTGCGAAAAGGGCATCGGTGACCTGCCGGATGCAGCGATGCACGGCGAACTGGGAGATGTTCGCTATGTCCCCAGCAGCGGCTTGGAAGGAGCCGCTTGCATAAAAGTTCAGAGCCACCGTGACCTTCACTTCCACCGACAGAGAAGTCCTGCACATCAGCTGTGGACGCAGATCTCTGTGAAGCAGCTGGCAGATCCCTGCAACCACCTCCCTTCTGAAGCGCAGCCTCTTCACACAATGCGCGGCAGTCATGGTGAGATAGGACACCTGCTGCCGGTATTCCGAGTGGGTAAGGCCTACGTTGCCGACGCCTGATGGCCCCTCTGCGTCTAGGCATGGCTGCCCGTCTCACACAGCGTCTGCGAGCCCTTCGCACATAATGCTGGAACTGAGGGTTGGAACCCCATGCAGCCCCCATAATATACTTGCAAACAGTGAAATCACAATGAGTCAAATTTCCAAGCTCTGGCCAGAAGCCAAAAATACCTCTCCTATGTTGTCCCAAATCAGTAAGGTCTGTTCCTTGGTCTCTGTCCAGAAATCCAAAGCACTAAAGTCATTGCAGCAAAATGGCTGGCCTTTATAGTCCAGTCTGAGTGCCCTTTAATTAGCGCTCCCCGAGGCCCGCAGGGCCTCTGCTGCGTTCCACTTCACAGTTCTTAACAGCGCCACGCCCACATTGGGCGGGCGCCACTGAAGTTCCGGTTTGGGGCGCACAAACAGCGTTGCACGACGAAATGACGTCATAAGCTGCGCGCGCAGCTGAGCGGGCGCCGGCGCTAAATGTCAACTGAAGTTGGGCGTAGGCGCAGGTCGGCCTGCGCCCGGGCGCTAAGTGCCTAGCGCTCGAAATCATCTACTCTTATGGCGCTAACGGCTGGCGAACGCAACTGAATTTCTAGGCCCCTGTCCATATATACAAATCCTTAAAGGTGGCAGGGCAAGTTAATAAGGTGGTTAAAAAAGCATACGGGTTACTTGAGTTTATAAATAGAGGAATAGAATAGAAAAGCAAAGAGCTGACACTAGAACTTTATAAATCACTGGTTTGGCCTCCGCTGGAGTATTGTGGGCTATTGTGGTCAAAAGTTGCACCCTTACCACTGCCCTGACTGAGATCAGCTAACTCAGCACAGACCAATGATCATAAGAACATAAGAACATAAGAAATAGGAGCAGGAATAGGCCACTTGGCCCCTCGAGCCTGCTCCGCCATTCAATAAGATCAGGGCTGAACTTGGGCTCAAAGCCACTTCCCTGCCCGCTCCCCATAACCCTTCACTCCATTATCTTGCAAAAATCTGTCCATCAAATCTGGGGTCTTCCTGTTCTGTATGGTTCAACTACATGGGAACACAGAAACAGGAGGAGGCCATTCAGCCCCTTGAACCTCTTCCTCCATTCAATTAGATCATGGCTGATCTGTATCGTAACTCCATCTACCTGCCTTGGTTCCATAACCCTTAATACCCTTGTCTAACAAAAATCTATCAATCTCAGTTTTGAAATTTTCAATTGACCCCCCCCCCGCCCCCCCAGCCTCAACAACTTTTTGGGGAAGAGAGTTCCAGATTTCCACTAGCCTTTGTGTGAAGAAGTGCCTCCTGACATCCCCCCTGAACGGCCTGGCTCTAATTCTAAGGTTATGCCCCCTTGTTCTGGACTCCCCCCCCCACCAGAGGAAGTCGTTTCTCTCTATCTACTCTATCAAATCCTTTAATCATCTTAAAAACTTCAATTAAATCACTCCTTAATCTTCGATACTCAGTGGAGAAAGATTGCTGTTGCTGTTGTTGAGCCACTGAAGCAGTTACATTAATAGTTGTCACTTTTTTCTATTTTCTGATTACAAAGTACGCACTTGGAGTCAAATACTAGGACTATCAAAGTTGCATTCATGTAGATGTTGCTGGGGTGAAAAAAACGCCTTGGTGACAATGAGACAACCTTATGTTTACCTTAACTGGTAGAGGCACCAAAACGTCAAAAACATTTTACAACATCCTTCATCACTAATTTCTCAACTAAGTTCCTCCAGAATGTAAGTTTTTTATGTCCTTTGTATCAAAGATTTATTAACTACTTTAATTTCATTGAACATATTTCTGTTGCTTATTGCTATTGGAAATGCCTTTCCGAAAAAGAAACGATTGAGCATAAGAGATCATGAAATGACAAAAGGCATTTTTGACCCAACAAACTTAATTCTTCCACAGGTTCGGTACCATCCCCTCCATCATACACTCCAGCAAACCAGTTAAATCTCCTGACAAAATGCTTCTGCAAAGTGTCTTGTCCCCATCCCACCAAAAGTCAGGAGAAACTCCAAAGCTTCTCTCTAACCGTAAAGCCTCCATTATTCATCCTGGACAGAAAGGCAACTGGTTGAGAACAATTAACGCGGGGAAAAATCATTACAACAGTATCGTTGCATTGCTTATTTACTCTAAACTACATCACACTTGGGTACAGGACTGTACGGAGACAGGCATAGAGCTAAATCCACTCTAGTTTCTTTGACTTTCTCAACATAATTCATTCAGCGTAGCTTTGTGTTCATCGTCATCCGCTTCCTTTCCCTCTGCTGTCTAGCAGTTTGCTGGATTGCAAACTCAGAAGGCTGGCTTTCCATTATATCAGGCTTCAAATTGCACCACATCAGATTAGGCCACTCCCATCGATAATGGAACATTTGTGGCAAAACAACTAGCAACCCGATTACAAGTAGACTCTCCATTATAAAGGGACGTGAACCTCAAATCACTTGATTTTAATCTTTGGCAAAATATAATGAATTGCAAATAATCCATTTTGGGCTAGATTTCCCACTTACTGATTATAAATGGGTGGCAGATCCAGTCCCAAATTCCTTACCAGATCCTGGAATGAGACTTGACCTCACAACCTTCTGACTCAGAGACTAGCAAATGAGCAGTGCGGACACGTGGGCCAGAATTTTGCCGGCACTCAGAGGGCGGGTTTGGAGGCGGGTCCGCTGTCAAAATAGCAAAGATTGACAGTGGGTAGGAAACCCGCCGTCAACCCGCCTCCACGCGAGTCTCCCAGGTGTCGGGTCTGTCAGCGCAGAACTGACCCGACGCCAAGTGGCGGGGGATACAATTGAGTTCATTAAATGACTTAAGAGCCAATTTAATGCTATTTTGAGGCTTCCTTCCAATTTTACGTTATCCCCCACGGTTTACCCACTGCTCGGGGCACACGCCAGCTCACCCTGGCGTGAGTTGAGTCTGCTCTGATGTATCTGATAAGATGATAGCTGCAGAAGTGGTGTAAAGGATGCCATGTTGCAGATGGTCAGTTTCAGAGCACGGAAACTGTTGGTTACTTCATTTGTAAAACATATAGGGCTCGATTTTGCCACTGGTGGCGGGTCAGATGGTCAGCAGTTCTCAATCCCGCCTCCACTGTCGGGTGGGAAAAAATTGCGATTTTGCCCTAATTGGGCAATTGATTCCCTGTGTGTGCGCTCCCCTGACCTAATTAGACTTTTGGGACTGAAACTCACCTCTGCTGACGTCATTTCTCCAGCTGCATTTAAGGCCTGCAAGCAGCTTTGGTTCATTTTGTTCCTATGTTCTTCCACAGTGACGCATGCTTGAAGTCTTTGCTGCTGCTGAAATGTCGAGCTCAAGGGCCTAGGCCTTACCACGATTCAATGATGACTCCCTCCATGCTCTGGTGGAGGAAGCCAGAGTTCAAAAGGAGGTGCTCTTTCCTTCCTCTGGGAGGAAGAAACCTCCCCAGCAAACCAAAGCTCTGTGGCTGCAACTGGCTCAGGTGAGCTCTAGATCAATGTGCAGCAGAACCGGGCTGCAGTGCCGAAAGAGGTCCAATGACCTTGTCCCCACAGGAAAAGTGAGTATAGCATCACCTTTACCCTCATCCTGCTCCCCATCTCCTCTCAGCACCAGCACTCCGCATTGCCAACCTACTCCTCCACATCCCACTTTATCCTTACATCCCTTGCAGCCTTAACCATCCCTCTCTCTCTGTGTACACAATCACTTCACTATTCGACTATGCGCCCCCCACACTCACTATCACTGTTATGCAATGACAACAACTAACAACACACAGGAAGGGGCCCTTGGTTTTGGTACCTCACTCCTTCTAAGCATCCAAGCTATGGATTCTCTAAACTCACTCCATCATGATCACTGAAACTCCACTTTTGTCCCTCATTGCAGGAAAAGAGAGCCCACAATAAGAGGGAAAGGGCGAAGGCAGGAAGAGGGCCACCCTCAATAGCCCATCTCACCAGAGCTGAGGAGGCGGCCCGAGAGATTGTTGGAGCCGAGGAGGATCTGGAAGTGGGGGACGGACAGACGGGCGCCTCAGGGCAAGCTGGTGACAGAATAGTTTTGTATCTCTCAATGAGATTGCATGAGTGACCGATATGGCTTCTGATGCTCATAAAGATTGACTTATGATCATTTGCACAAGTCCATGTGCATGCTCAGTTAATATCATATGTCTAACTCATGTCTTTACTCCCCCACAGGACCATTGACAGCCCTCCGCCCCACTGTCCAGGAGGAAGAGCCTGAGTATGAAAACTCCTCAGAGGAACCTGAAACCTCTGATGGCATAGCGTCAGCAGAATTAAGCGCTCCCAGCACCAGCGCAGATACACACACATCAGTGCGACCCTCGGGAGATAGAGTAGTGTTGTCACCTGGTGTATCACAGCTCACAAGTGAGCATCAGCAGATGGTGAAGACAGGGACAGCAGTGGAGAGTCCTCGTCAGAGGCCGCAGGGCGCTCCCAGCTCTGCTCAGCTGCATGCGGACCCGGTGCCTCCGGATCCATCCAGAAAGAGAGCGGTGCTGGAACTCCAGGAACTGGTGCAGGAGTCTCTGGCAGGTTTTGTCTCCAGGGTTACTGCGAGTGTGGAGAGGATGGAGGAGTCCAACTCTAACATGAGCAATGCCTTTGTGGAGGCAATGGCGCATGAATGCACCACCACGGAAATGATGGCAACCTCCGAGCTAAGGATGGCTACCTCTCTGGAAAGGGTGGCTACGGTAGAGGAGAGGATGGCTATGGCTGAGGAGAGGATGGCTACGGCCATGGAGGAAATAAGTCGCCAGAGTCAGGAAAACATGGTGAATGTGCAGAATAGACTGACATTTCTGGAGGAGCAATGGGCAGCTATTGAGCAGAGAAATCAGAGCTTCATGGAAGTCCTTTTGAGTAGGACTTCAAGTGCAGATACGGGTCCTCATGGCCCCCCTGATGTGCAGCAAGGTGCTGTCAAGCCACTTGCTAACACTGAAGTGGGGCTGACCCATGAGAGGGATGTTGGTAGCAGGCAACAAGGAAGTGGGGGCTCCTCTCCAAGCGCTCACACTCCCATGCTACTGAGGAGCCCTCGGTCAGAGCCCCACCAGAGTCCTCACCCAACTGAGATGGGCGTCTCAGCCCCTGCACAGCCGCAGGAGCAGCAGACTGTTGCCGAGCCCTCAGAGGCTCGCAAACCCAGAGGATGCCCGCCAAAGTTGTCGAAGCAAGAGCAGCATGAATGTGAGCAAGGTGCCTCCACATCTGCTGAAACCACAGGGGAAGCACCACGTAGAAGCACGCATAAGAGGAAGATGAAGCACAATTTGTCACAAGGGTAGTCACTTGGTTGTTAATTTCTGTTGTATTTATTTTTTTGTCATAGCCATCCATTTGTGCATTGAATAAACAGAGGTGATGGCAAACAGTTGAAGTTCTGTTCTATGTGATGTGGGAAATGAAACTTGCACATTGAGGGCTTAGGGCGACTTGCATTTGTAATGATAGTGGTGAGATTGATAGGAACCCACAGGTTCTTGTCCATTGTCTATGGTTTGATAAGGTGGTGCCAGTCACGTGTTTGATTCGTCTACCTAAGAGAATCTGGCAAATATTAGTGCATCCCTTGCAGCAATGTGCTCGTGTGCTGCTGCAGTTGGCTCACCCACCTCTGCAAAGTCTTCCTCCTCCTCCTCATCTGATGAGGCTATGCGCTGAGCCACTTGTTCCTCAGGCAGCTGGAAGCCACGATGCTGTGCGAGGTTGTGAAGTGCACAGGAGACCACGACAATTCTGGAGACCCTGGCTGCTGAATACTGTAAGGCTCCACCTGATCTGTTAAGGCATCTGAATCGCATCTTCAGCAAGCCGATGGTTTGCTCAATGATGGATCTGGTCGAAATGTGGCTGGAGTTGTAGCGCTCCTCAGCTTCATTCGCTGGCCTCCTCAATGGCGTCATCAGCCACATTTTCAGGTGATAGCCCTTGTCTCCAAGTAGCCATCCAGAAAGTTGGTTTGGCGGATTGAACAGCGAAGGCACACTAGACTGCCGAAGGATGAACGAGTCATGGCAACTGCCAGGGTACTTCGCGCAAACATGCAAAATTTCCTTTCTGTGGTTACACACGTTGAGGGAGTGGAAGTCCTTGCGGTTCACAAGTACAGTTGGGTTGTGATGGGGTGCCCTAAGGGCCACATGTGTGCAGTCTACGACACCCTGCACCCTTGACAAGCCTGCCATATTTGCAAATCCAACTGCACACGTGGTTACACTTGCTTGATCCGTCGAGAAGTGTATGTAATTGTGCGTCTTGGCAAAGAGAGCATCGGTTACCTGCGTGATGCAAGCATGTGCAGCCGGCTGGGAGATGTCGCTGATGTCTGCTGATGAGCCCTGGAAGGACCCTAAAGCAAAAAAATTGAATGCGGTGGTGACTTTGACAGCCACTGGTAAGGGGTAGCCACCCGCTCCTCTGGGCTCCAGGTGTTGGTGCAGCATTGTGCAGATGTCACCGACTACCTCTCGCGAAAGTCTCAGCCTCCTTTGGCACTGCTGCTCACTCATGTTTAGGAAGCTGCTCCTCGGCCTGTAAACACGATTTTGGGGGTATCTCCTGCGGCGATGTCCTTCCCTGCGCTGACGTCTTCTGCGCTGTGCAGCTTCAGCTGAGTGAGCAGCAGGTTGGCGCTCCTGTTGTTGCTGCTGCTGCTGTTGTGCCTGGTTCTGCTGCTGCCGCGGCTGCTCGTCCTCCGAATCTGAGGACCAGGATGAGAGGAAATAAATGGTTCCCATGTTGCTGGTAGATATCTCTGTTGAGGAAGCACTCAGTCAAAGTGGGGAGAGGGTTTTCCCAGGAGGCCACAATGGAGATGGAGCTCAGCCTCGCCACTTCCAAAATGAGTAGACCTGCAAAAAGTTTGCCAAGACCTGAAAAAACAAAGTTCTGCCACTTACAACTGATCCTTGTTGAAAGCTCAGTTTTTATGCTGGAGCTGCAGCTGTCAGGAAGCCAGCCCTTGTCAACTCGCCACACTTAGCTGGCATGGTTTGGTAACGACGTGGAACACGCTGAAAATGTGGTAACATTTAAAAGGCCAGGCAAAATAGGATTACACAGGCAGTTAACAACCAGTGAACTGCCTTAGGGCCTGTCCCGCCGCTTGGTGGCGGGACCGACCGGGAGTCTGCGAGCCCGCTTTTGGAAAAGTTGGACGGAGGCGGGTTGGCGGCGGGATCGGAACCCGCTGGCATTTTTTTCAAATTTACCGCCTGACACGCCTCCAAACCCACCCGCTGAGCACCGGCAAAATCGAGCCTATAGAGATTTCTTTAGCTTGCAAGTGTTTAGAGACAACTCTATGTCCAGTGCCACATCGCTGGAACAACCTCTCTCACCATTGACAGATCGCTTCTGCCTTCTCACTTGCAGTTGCCATCTATTGCAGAAACATCGGTGCCCTTGAAAACATCATACCTTGGTCCTCTGAATCCCTCCACGATAAGCCCCAACATCACCAGGAACACCAACATCACCAACCTTCTCTGCCATCATCTGATGCTGCATAGGACACAAGGCATCAGGCCTGTAGTGTCCGTGTGTAGATAAAGACACTGAAGACAGGAGTTGGTTCCTCGGTATTTACTAAGCAAGTCTGGGGGGGGGTTCTAAAGGATATACACAATACACAGGCTTATATAGCCCAAGTGGCAATTACCGGCATTACGCACACCTGGGGCTCTTAAAGGCACATACACCACAATTCCTCCCCTTCTAGCTAACTAGTACATCATATTTTAAGTAATTATTAATTTACATGTTATATGCAAAATAATATACATTGCTGTATTAATTAATTATAAGTTAGTCTCTCAGGAGGCTTCCTGACTCGGTCCAGATAACGCCTCGGGGGTGTAGTAGTTTCTGGTGGTGTAGTAGGTTCTTCTGGCAAAGCTGATTCGGCTTGAAGGCCAGTGTCGGGTTCATCGGGTTCCAGTATCACCGGATCGGAGGTAGATATGGGTATCTCTACTTCATCGTTAGATGTATAGCGTGGTGGTGTAGGTTGTCCCTTTTCGGATGGCTTGATGATTTGGTCAGCATGGCGCCTTATTATGCTTTCGCCGATGTCCACGGTATACACCAGTGGTCCTAGTCGTGTGCAGATAGTTCCAGGCTGCCATTTCTCGGTACGGTAGTCCCGGGCCAAAACCGGTTGGCCTATCTGGAAGGCCCTAGTTGGCCTTTCATTCATGCCCTGAAACTGCCGGTTCTCCACGTCCCTTCGGATGTCGGGCTTGACCAAATCCAGCCGGCATCTTAGGTTTCTATTGTAGAACATCATGGCGGGAGTTTGGTTTGTAACCATATGTGTTGCATTCCTATATGCAAATAAGAAGTTATCCACCTTGTGCTGAAGTTTTATGTCTTCATTACCCATGGCCTTTATGGCCTTCTTAAAGGTCTGGACAAACCTTTCAGCCAATCCATTGGTGGCGGGATGGTATGGGGCGGACGTGTAGTGCTTTACCCCATTGTTCTTTAAGAACTTTCTGAATTCTTCGGACACAAATTGCGGTCCATTATCAGAGCATATCTGTTCCGGCAGCCCATTCCTGGCAAATATGGTCCTTAATACTGTGATGGTTTTTTCCGTGGTGGTGGAGGACATCTTTATTACCTCCGGCCACTTGGAGTGTGCATCAACTGCGATTAAGAACATTGAGTCCATAAATGGACCAGCAAAGTCGATGTGCGCCCTTTGCCAGGGAGATGAGGGCCACTCCCATTGATGTAGAGGGGTCTGTGGCAGAGCATTTTGGACCTTCTGGCATCCTAGGCAGCTCTTGGTCATGTCTTCGATGTCTCCATCGATACCTGGCCACCATACAAACGCCCTAGCTAGGTTCTTCATTTTCACTCCACCCAGATGCCCCTCGTGAAGCTCCTCTAGCACTTTATCCTGGAGTTTGGGTGGAATCACCACTCTGGATCCACACATCAAGGTTCCTCGGCACACTGACAGCTGTTCTCTTCTTTGCGAGAATGCTGGCAACAGTGGTTCGCCATGTGCTGGCCATCCCTTCATTGTTAAATCGTAGACCCGTGAGAGAGTAGGGTCATTTCTTGTCTCCCTTTCAATGGCAGAATTTGTCACCGGTAGACATTCCACTATGGTAGAGTGGAATATCTCTACTGGGTCTACTGTAGGTGCCTCTTCTATCATTGGCAACGGCAGGCGCGATAAACCGTCAGCATTGCCATGCTGTTTTGACCCTTTGTATTCAATGTTGTATTGGTGTGCCCCTAGAAAAAGGGACCACCTCTGTAGTCTTTGTGCCATCATAATGGGGACACCTTTCTTAGGGTTGAATATGGAGATGAGGGGTTGATGGTCAGTCAGTAAGGTAAATTTTTGTCCGTGTAGGTAATGGTTGAATTTCTTCACTCCCCATACCAGGCTGAGTGCTTCCCTGTCTATCTGAGAATAGTTACGCTCAGCTGAGTTCAATGAGCGTGACGCAAAAGCTATCGGCCGTTCCGAGCCATCAGGGAATCTATGGGACAATACCGCTCCTATGCCGTAAGGGGATGCATCGCACGCCAGTCTGATTGGTAGTGATGGGTTGTAATGAGCCAAAACTTTCTCGGATGTGATTAAGTCTTTACATTTATGGAAGGCACGTTTACAGTCTTCGTTCCATTTCCAAATCACTCCTGTGTGTAGAAGATCATTAAGAGGGTGTAGAATAGTTGATAAGTTCGGTAAAAATTTATGATAGTAATTTATTAATCCCAGGAATGACCTCAATTGTGAAATATTTTCAGGTGCTGGGGCTTTTATAACTGCTTCAATTTTTTCAGGTGACTTATGTGTGGTAAACCACTTTTGTCGTTCACTATCGTTACACTATAGTTATCACTGTTATATCGTTACTCTATGGTTATCACTGTTCACACTGTTGTATCACTATACGAGGTCGCCGCTTGTCACGCTGTTATACCTGGGCTGACCACTGCTGACTCCGCCCATGGCTCCACCTACCTGCCCAGGTATAAAGGTGGTCGACTGGCTGGTATTCCTCCTTGTTGGATCTGATCACCCACGAGGGTGGGCTCTGTTATTTAGCCAATAAAAACCTATAGTTACTTTCTTAACTCGTCGCTTTTCATTGGATGAATTGATAGGTATATCAATTTTATTGGCTAAATTTTAAAATGTCGACACTTGAGCAGTCAAACGACCAGTCAAACGACCAGCCAAGCGACCAGCCAGACGCCCAGCTACAACAGCCACAGCAGCCAGCCTGGCTGCGAGCCCTCCGACCACCGTACCTGGATCTAAACCCACAGGCAGCAAACTCAGCCCTCGACTTCGAACACTGGCTGAGCTGTTTCGAATCCTGCCTGGGAGAATCCGGCGTGCCTCAGAAATCCATGCTAAGAGTTCTGACCGCCCAAGTGAGCCCTAAAGTATTCGCACTCATCCGGGACCTTAAAACATACGAAGCCGCCATCAACCTGCTGAAACAACAGTACCGGAGCCCGGTAAACTCCATGTATGCCAGACACCTCCTAAGATCCCGCCTGCAACAGCCAGGAGAGTCGGTAGATGAATTTTTACGGGCGCTACAAGCCCTCGGCAGGGACTGTGACTTTAAAGCGGTATCAGCGGCAGAAAATACTGAAGATAATGTCCGCGATGCCTTCGTGAAAGGCCTGCGGTCCGACTACGCACGGCAAAGACTTCTTGAAGCAAAGGACCTTGACCTGAACACAGCTGCAGCCCTCGCTCGCTCCCTAGAAGTGGCCCATCGGGACCTCGAGGCGTACTCCAGGTACAGTAATTTGCGACCCTGGGACTCGGGACCGACCCCGACCCCGACCGCGATACCCCTCGCAGCGCCGCCCCTGGGACCTACCTCTGCGTCGGCGTCCCGGACCCGATCGGGAGCGCCACCCCCGGTACCAGCTGCGACTTCGGACCCCCGCGATCGGGCCGCCGGCTGCTTCTTCTGCGGCCAGGCGAAACATCCTAGGGCGCGCTGCCCAGCGAGAAACGCGACGTGCTCAAGCTGCCTGAAGAAAGGCCACTTTGCTAAGGCCTGCAGAGGCCAACAGAGGCCAGCAGTGCCTCATGCGAGTTGTGGGGGCGGCCATCTTCCATCAAGGCCACAGATGCCAGCATCCCCACGTGTGAGTCATGGGGGCGGCCATCTTTGATCCAGGCAACCGACACCAGCAGTGCCTCATGTGAGTTGTGGGGGCAGCCATCTTCTCCGCCATTTTGTCCAACCTCGTGGGCGCCGCCATTTTACCCTCCACGCTCGACCGCCACCTCGCCTCCGGACTCGACCACCGCCTCACCCGCAGACTACGGCAGCTCGCTGAGCCACACACTAGCCTCCGTCACACTGGACCAAGCCCGCCCGCACCACCTGTCCAAGTCCATGATGGACATCAAAGTAAACGGCCGCGCCACGACCTGCCTGTTCGACAGCGGAAGCACGGAGAGTTTCATCCACCCAGACACGGTGAGCCACTACTCCCTCACTGTCCGGCCAACGCGCAGCCGGATCTCGATGGCATCGAGGTCCCACGCCACAGACATCAGCGGCTATTGTGTCGTGACCCTGTCAGTTAAGGGCACGGAGTATAAAAATTTTAAACTCCTCGTCCTCCCCCAGCCCTGCGCTGTCGTCCTACTAGGGCTGGACTTCCAATCCCACCTCCAAAGCATCACTCTAGCATACGGCGGACCCCTCCCCCCACTCACAGTCGACAACCAGCAGCCTTTAAACTGCCCACCGCGTAACACCTGCGGCCTATCCACCCTCAAGGTCCCGCCACCTTCCCTGTTCGCTAACCTCACCCCCGACTGCAAACCCGTCGCTACCAAGAGCAGGCGGTACAGCGCTGGGGACAGAGCCTTCATTAGCTCTGAGGTGCAGCGTCTCCTGAAGGAGGGCATCATCGAGGGGAGCAGCAGCCCAGGTCGTGGTCGTTAAGACCGGCAATAAAAACCGCCTGGTCATCGACTACAGCCAGACCATAAACCGGTACACCCAGCTGGACGCATATCCCCTTCCCCGCATATCTGATATGGTCAATCAGATTGCACAATACCGAGTATTCTCTACCATCGACCTTAAGTCGGCCTACCACCAACTCCCTATCCGCCCTGAGGACCGCCAGTATACCGCCTTCGAGGCGAATGGCCGCCTCTACCACTTCCTTAGGGTTCCCTTCGGCGTCACCAACGGGGTTTCGGTCTTCCAAAGGGAGATGGACCGGATGGTTGACCAGAACGGGCTGCACGCCACGTTCCCCTATCTAGATAACGTCACCATCTGCGGCCGCGACCGGCAGGACCACGATGTTAATCTGGAAAGATTCCTCCGTACGGCCCAACGGCTGAACCTCACCTACAATAAGGAGAAATGTCTGTTTAACACCTCGCGCCTTGCCATCCTCGGCTGCGTAGTAGAGAACGGAGTCATCGGCCCCGATCCCGAAAGAATGCGCCCCCTCATGGAGTTACCCCTCCCACACTGTCCAAAGGCACTGAAGAGAACCCTAGGGCTCTTCGCCTGCTATGCCCAATGGGTGCCCAATTATGCGGACAAAGCCAGACCCCTCATGAAGTCCACATCCTTCCCCCTTACGGAGGAAGCGTGCGCTGCCTTCTCCCTCGTTAAGGGAGACATTGCTAAGGCCACAATGCACGCGGTGGATGAGTCCATCCCCTTCCAAGTGGAGAGCGATGCATCCGACTTCGCCCTAGCCGCTACCCTTAACCAGGAGGGGAGACCGGTGGCCTTCTTCTCAAGGACCCTACAGGACCCTGAGATCCGACACTCGTCGGTCGAGAAGGAGGCCCAGGCGATTGTGGAGGCTGTACGACGCTGGAGGCACTACCTGGCAGGCAAACGATTTACCCTCCTCACCGACCAGCGTTCGGTCGCTTTTATGTTTAATAACAAGCTGAGGGGTAAAATCAAGAACGACAAGATCTTGAGGTGGAGAATCGAACTCTCCACCTATGATTATGATATCCTGTACCGGCCAGGTAAGCTGAACGAACCCCCTGATGCTCTATCACGAATTACATGCGCCAACGCGCAAATTGATAGACTTCAGACCCTCCACAACGACCTCTGCCACCCCGGAGTCACCAGACTTTACCACTTCATTAAGGCCCGCAACCTGCCCTACTCCATCGAGGAGGTCAGGACCATGACCAGGAACTGCCAGACCTGTGCCGAGTGCAAACCGCATTTCTTTAGGCCGGACAGAGCAAGCCTGATCAAGGCCACCCGCCCCTTCGAGCGCTTGAGCATCGATTTTAAGGGGCCCCTCCCGTCCTCTGACCGTAATGTGTACTTCCTCAACATTGTTGATGAGTACTCCCGTTTCCCCTTCGCCTTCCCCAGCCCAGACATGACCAGTACCACGGTCATTAAATGCCTGAACGACCTCTTCGCCTTGTTCGGGTTCCCAAACTATACACATAGTGACCGGGGCTCCTCCTTCATGAGCGAGGAACTCCGCCAGTTCCTACTAGCAAGAGGTATTGCTGCAAGCAGGACCACCAGCTACAACCCTCGAGGGAACGGCCAGGTGGAAAGAGAGAACGCGACTGTATGGAAGGCCGTCCTCTTAGCCTTAAAGTCTAAGGGCCTCCCAACCTCCCGCTGGCAGGAAGTCCTCCCGGCAGCACTGCATGCCATCCGGTCACTACTTTGCACTGCCATTAACGCCACCCCCCATGAACGAATGTTTGTTTTCCCCAGGAAGTCGACTACGGGAACCACACTACCAACCTGGCTGACCTCTCCGGGGCCCGTCCTGCTGCGAAAGCACGTGAGGGCCCATAAAACGGACCCCCTGGTCGAGAGGGTGAACCTCCTGCACGCCAACCCTCAGTACGCCTATGTGGCATACCCAGACGGGCGGGAGGACACAGTCTCCTTGCGAGACCTCGCACCCTCGGGCATTCCGGAGACACCACCTTCACACCACACCCCCCACCCCCCCCACTCTCTCCTCTCCCCCCCCCCACTCTCTCCCCCCCCCCACTCTCTCCCCCCCCCCACTCTCCTCTCCCCCCCCCACTCTCCTCTCTCCCCCCCCCACTCTCCTCTCCCCCCCCCCCACTCTCTCCCCCCCCCCCACTCTCCCCCCCCCCCCCACTCTCCCCCCCCCACTCTCCCCCCCCCACTCTCCCCCCCCCCACTCTCCCCCCCCCACTCTCCCCCCCCCACTCTCCCCCCCCCACTCTCCCCCCCCCACTCTCCCCCCCCCCACTCTCCCCCCCCCCACTCTCCCCCCCCCACTCTCCCCCCCCCACTCTCCCCCCCCCCCCACTCTCCCCCCCCCACTCTCCTCTCCCCCCCCCCCACTCTCCCCCCCCCCCACTCTCCCCTCCCCCCCCCCACTCTCCCCCCCCCACTCTCCCCCCCCCACTCTCCTCTCCCCCCCCCCCCACTCTCCCCCCCCCCCACTCTCCCCCCCCCCCCACTCTCTCCCCTCCCCCCCACTCTCTTCCCCCCCCCCCCCACTCTCCCCCACCCCCCGATTCCAGCTCAGGTAGACGGCATGCCGGAACCCCACGAGCCCTCGCCGACCACGCAGACACCAGCATCACCACCGGAGAATGCAACACCGCCGCTGCGACGATCGGAAAGGCTTACGAGGCCTCCGGACAGACTGACATACCAGAACTGGTAGTACACATCACCCCGCCAGACTCAAATCTAAACAAGGGGTGAATGTGGTAAACCACTTTTGTCGTTCACTATCGTTACTCTATGGTTATCACTGTTCACACTGTTGTATCACTATACGAGGTCGCCTCTTGTCACGCTGTTATACCTGGGCTGACAACTGCTGACTCCGCCCATGGCTCCACCTACCTGCCCAGGTATAAAGGTGGTCGACTGGCTGGTGTTCCTCCTTGTTGGATCCGATCACCCACGAGGGTGGGCTCTGTTATTTAGCCAATAAAAACCTATAGTTACTTTCTTAACTCGTCGCTTTTCATTGGATGAATTGATAGGTATATCATTATGCAACCCTTCCTTATTAATTATGTGGCCACAATATGATATCAGATTTTGGAAAAATTCGCACTTGGGGCGATTTGCTCGTAGGCCCCGTTCTTTCAGCCTAGTGAGCACCTGCTCCAAATTGGCAAGGTGCTCGTTGTCGTTTTCTCCTGTTATAAGGATGTCGTCTAGGTAGCACTGAGTCCCCGGAATCCCTTGCAGGACTTGCTCCATAGCTCTTTGCCAGATAGCTGGAGCTGATGCTACTCCAAAAACCAGTCGATTGTACTGGTACAGGCCTTTGTGTGTGTTTATTGTGAGATACTTTTTAGAGGTCTCCTCAACCTCCATCTGTAGATATGCCTGTGCCAAGTCAATTTTTCTGAAACGTTTTCCTCCGGATAGTGAGGCGAAAATATCTTCTATCCTCGGAAGAGGATATTGTACCGTGTGAAGGACCGGGTTTACAGTCACCTTATAGTCCCCACAGATGCGAATTTTTCTCTGTTCCTCAGTTATTTTTCAATGCTTTTTTCATGACTGGAACGATGGGTGTTGCCCATTCGCTCCAATCTATTTTGGATAATATGCCTGCCTTTTCCAAATTCTCCAGCTCTGCCTCGACTGCCAGACGTATTGCGTATGGCACCGGTTTTGCCTTAAAATTTTTTGGAATTGCTGCGTCTTTCACTTTTATTGAGGCGGTGATGCCTTTCAAGGTTCCTAGTTTCTCTTGAAACACTTCTTTGGCGTTGGCCAAGATGTCTTTTAATCGTTCAGGTATGATGTCATCATTGTTTTTTTCCTTACTGGTCACCGTCAGTGCCTGAATGGAGTGCCAGTCTAAACGTATCTTCCTTATCCATTCACGTCCCAACAACGGTGGACCACCATCTTGTAGAATGTATAAATACAACTTTTGTATTTCTTTGCCGTTGTATACCACAGGCACCTTTATTTTTCCTTTGGGGTATACTTTCTGCCCCGTATATGTTTTTAAGATAATGGATGTGTCTTTTAGAGGTATATGCGAAAATAGCCTCTTGTAATCTCGTCGATTTATTACGGTTAGAGCTGATCCTGTATCTAGCTCCATTTTAACTGGGGACCCTGCTATTATGAGGGTAACCCAAATGGTCTGGTAATCTTCATTGGCCATTACATTATGTAATTTGAGAGAGCTTAGTCTCTTGTTCCCGGAGTTGCTATCGCTCTTCTGGTCTTTGGAGCTACTGTCCGTCATCATTTGTACCTTTCTGTGCTTTTCCTTATTGATTCTTTTCCCGTTAGTGGATTTTTTATTTTCAGATCGGCATACACGTGGAATGTGTCCCATCTTTCCGCATCGCCTGCATGCTTTTTCTTTGAACCAGCAATCCCTCTGGTCATGGTTGGATCTGCCGCAGCGATAACATCTCTCGAAACCCCGTGTCATTTCATGGGTGCCGAAGTCCTGTGGCCTTTGCTGTATCTTTGCCGCTCCTATTGCACTGAAAGCCTTGTCCAGTGTTAAATCTTTTCCAGAAGATACCTTTTTTTGTGTTTCTACACTTAGGGGATCGCAGATGAATTTGTCTTGCAGAGAATCTGCCAGTCCTGCCTCGAATTGGCAGTGTAGGGTATCAACAATCTCCTCAAAATTCTTGTCCATCGGTTCGGCTGGAGTGATTAAGTTGCGTAACAGCTTGTATGTTTCTGCGCCCATTAGATCCAGAAGCACTGAAGCTTTTTTTTCATCTTCTATTCCATTTGCGGTGCAAAACACCTCCACTCTTTCTACATATGTGGTCCAATCCTCTATCTTGTTATCAAAAACATCAATATTGCCAAAGTTAGGCTCTGTTTCATTATCAAAAGCATCAATATTGCCAGACTTAGGCATTTCAAAAAAAAGATATGGCGCTTCCCGCGCTTTTTTTCTGTAGCAACGATATGGCGCTTCCCGCGCTTTCCCGCCGCTGCTACCGATAACAACGCTGTTTTACTGTGGTTTCCGTTTATTCACTGTTGGAGATTCGTTCCCGACAGAGGTCTAAACGCTGACCTGTTTGCCGCGCCGGCCGTCTCCCGAGTGCACCCTCCCAGTCCGTTATTGCTTGCCTCCGATTTCGCTGCCTGTCTCAGCTGTGGAGCCCGCCGTTGGAGCCCCAGCCTGATGCCCAGGAAGGATTAGCGCAGTACCTGCCACCAGCTTGGCAAGCTGGTGAAACCACAGTTTCTATTACTTCCTTGAGTCTTCTGGACGCTGGAGGAATCGATGTCCTTGAGGTGCTGCCGAATTGCAGGTAAGTCCGTTTCCACTTCATCGCCACTGTAGTGTCCGTGTGTAGATAAAGACACTGAAGACAGGAGTTGGTTCATAGGTATTTACTAAGCAAGTCTGGTGGGGGGGGTTCTAAAGGATATACACAATACACAGGCTTATATAGCCCAAGTGGCAATTACTGGCATTACGCACACCTGGGGCTCTTAAAGGCACATACACCACAATTGCTCTTAAAGGCACATACACAAGGCCCTGACAACATTGTTGCCTGGGAGGCCAGCAATGGCATCACCATGGCCAGATTTACTTCACTTGACCCTGTTAACCCTGGTTGCCACATGATGCACCAGGTTGACACAATCCCACACCAGCATTGTGAAGCATCCCTTTAATGTCCAAACCATTCCATGCACACTCATCACTATAGCCAGTGGTGGGGTGGGAGTGGGGGGTGGAAGTTATGTCTCAACGTTCACTGGAACTCAGTAAGACACTTCTCAAGGTGCGCACAGATCTGCCCAATAATGTGAAGTGTTGAAAATATAAATTTCACTTTGTGACAACACATTACCAGAAACTTCACATGGACATTGGCTAAACCTCTCAAGTGCCTACCCTTGTGTGTTGTTAGTTTGTATGAGGGTGAGTGTGAGGGGTGACTAGTGAGATGGGGAAGTGACAAAGTAGATAGAGGGGGTTGGGTGGAGGTGCAAGGTAAGTTGGTGTGAGTAAGGATGTGTAGGAGAAGGGTGTGGAAGGCAGAGTGATGGGGATGTGTTGAGTGACACAGTAGGGTGAGTTTGAGTGTGGCTTTGCAGTAACGTTTCATGATCTACTGAGATCACTGAAAGGTTGGCGCGCCACTGCAGCCAAGGACCCCTGACAACGTCCCTGCTTTTGCCCTCCTGTGCAATGTGCAACCAGGCTGTGTTGGTGTCCTGGGGAGCTCTCTTCCACCCTTGAAAGGGAAGAGAACCTCCCTGCGGCTGTGACTCCCTCCGTAAGCATATGGAGGGAGTCATTTGAGAGCCTGGGTACAAGCGTCCACCTTTGTACAGTGCTTGTCAGTGTTTGCAGCACCTCAATGCTGTCAAACACTGACAGAACAACTGTCAAACTCAATGTGGCAGCGGTCCCTTTAAGGAAACCGGCTGATGATGCACCAGATGCATCAGACCCACTTCCTGTTAATTGGCCGGGAAGCCCGCAGGGCGGGCTTAACAAGCCCAGTCAAGGGAAAATCCCTTTGACAGAGCGGCTGCAGCCAGGATCATGACTGGAACCTGGAAACCAGCTCTCCCGCCACCATCCAGACACCGCTGATAAAATCGCGGCCTTGAAGTCAGCAGAATTAAGGCTATCATTTTTATTATTACTAGCTAAAATTATGTTAATTATATACTTTAGTTGTATAGGGTTAATACTATGGTAATTAATTAACGCCTGATGTTTGAATAACTTCATTAAGGCAGAGACCATCACCCACCAGAAAGTATCATTCAGGCTAAGAATGCTGTCAAATTTATTGCAAAAAGTATAATTACGCAGTTGCAAGAGAATACAGCAAAAAATGAGCAGCATGATACTTAAAAAGCCATAGAGTTTGAATTAAAATACAAAATGGACGGTCAAAGTTAAAATTACCTCCTCACCCCCGAGTATGCAATTACAGTGAAGTGAACATCTCGTGAATCACAGAATCACAGAAACCCCACAGTGCAGATAGAGGCCATTTCGGCCCATCGAGCCTGCACCGACACATATCCCACCCAATCCCCGTAACCCCTACACCTAACACATATCCCCATTTAATCCCCCTAACACTAAGGGTCAATTTATCATAGCCCATCAACCTAACCCGCACATCTTTGGACTGAATGCCTCGCCAGTGATGTGCGATGGCCAAACCCTATTCTATTTTTATTATATGGGATTCCTGGGCTTTAATTGGAATTTTTGAGATCACAATTCCATTAGTTTGCAATTATGGCTATGGGTTTATCATTTTCATTGTATGGGATTACAGGATTTTGGTGGATTTTTTAAATGGTATTTTAGGGATTTTTTCTGCCACGTCATCCATTTTTCCGTGAAACGGTAAATCAGTGGCCTTGATGATAAGCACCATTATAAAACCTTCTGAATAATTTAATATTTCCTAGAACTCCAAAGCTCACATTTTGTGAGCAGTTATGCTTTCAAAAATGACTGAGCATAGCTGCTTAAGTTGCAGCATCTTAAAGTATAAAGTTTAAGGTTCGGCTCGTGCTACATTATCGAGCGAGTCAATTCTCTTTTACCTTTAAATGGGTTAACAACGACCTTAAAATAGTACAGACAGGAACTTGATGTGAGCACAGGGACCTAAAAACAACACAGAAAGGCAATTAAACCTGCTGTGGGGCGCGGGCAATTCTGGAGCAAATGCGGGTAAGGTGAATATATCAGCATTAGCACCGAAATAAATAACTTCCCTTTCAAAAACAGAAAAAGGTACTCTCAGACCTCAGTACAAATAACACAAGCTGTGAGCTGTTGTTAGCACAGCTCACACCATCAAACTAGAATCATAGAAAGGTTACAGCACGGAAGGAGGCCATTCGCCTGTCGAGCCCGTCCCAGCTCTCCGCAAGAGCACTTCAGCTAGTCCCACTCCCCTGCGCCCTTTCTCCGTAGCCCTGCAAATTTTTTTCCTTCAGGTACTTATCCAACTCCCTTTTGAAAATCATGACTGAATCTGCCTCCACCGCCCTCTCAGGCAGTGCATTCCAGATCCTAACCACTCCCTGCGTAAAAAGGTTTTTCCTCATGTCGCCTTTGGTTCTTCTGCCAATCACCTTAAATCTGTGCCCTCTGGTTCTCGACCCTTCCACCAATGGGAACAGTTTCTCTCTAACTACTCTGTCCAGACCCCTCATGATTTTGAACACCTCTATCAAATCTCCTCTCAATCTTCTCTGCTCTAAGGAGAACAACCCCCAGCTTCTCCAGTGTATTCACGTAACTGAAGCTCCACATCCCTGGAATCAATCTCGTAAATCTTTTCTGTGCCCTCTCTAAGGCCTTCACATCCTTCCTAAAGTGTGGTGCCCAGAATTGGACAATACCCCAGTTGAGGCCGAACCAGTGTTTTATACAGGGTTCATCATAATTTCCACACTCTTGTACACTATGGGGGCGATTTTTCCAGCCCCGAGGAGGCGAAACAGTTGGGAAAATCACAAAATGAGGGCGGGTTTGGAACCCACCTCCAAGCAATTTTGCCAGAGGTGGGTTTCATTGGTGCGATTCGGTCCCGCCTCCATCAGTCGGGAGAGGTAACAACCCTTAAATAGTGGTTACGGGCCTCTATAATCCTATTTTGAGAGGCCTTTGTTATTTTACCACCTTTTCAGCGAGCTGCACGGCCCTCCTAAACCATGCCAGCTGATCCTGGCGGGTTGACAAGTGAGTGACCTCCTCACAGCTGCAGTCTCACCATTAAAACGGAGCTTTCAACAGGGGTCAGTTGCAGATGGCAGAACTTTTGTTGCACAGGTCTTTCAGCACTTTTAGCAGGCCTACTGAAGTCAGAGGTGCTGCAGCTTCTATCTCTCAACTGTGGGACCTCCTTTGGAAGACCCTCTCCCTGCTTGGACTTAGCGCTTCCCCAATGGAGGTATCTGCCAGCAGCATGGGAACCATTTATTTCCCTTCATCATGGACCTCAGATTCGGATGAGGAGCAGCCACGGCAGCAGCAGAACCAGGCAGCTCAACAGCAGGAGCGCCAACCTCCTGCTCACCCACCTGATGCTGCACAGGGCAGAAGGTGCCAGCGCATGGAAGCACCTCGCCGCAGGAGATACTCCCCTCTCAGGGTTTACAGACAGAGGATGAGCGACCTCAACATGAGTGAGCAGCAGTGCCAAAGGAGGCTGAGAGTTTCACGACAGGTTGTCGGAGACATCTGCGCAATGCTGCACCAACACCTGGAGCCCAGAGGAACGGGTGGACACCCCTTACCAGTGGCTGTCAAAGTCATCACCGTACTTAACTTTTTTGCCTCAGGCTCCTTCCAGGGATCATTAGCAGACATCAGCGGCATCTCCCAGTCGGCCGCCCACAAATGCATCACGCAGGTTACCGATGCCCTTTTCACAAAGGGGCACAATTACATCCACTTCTCAAGGGATCAAGCAAGTGTAACCGCGCATTCGGTTGGCTTTGCAAATATGGCAGGCTTGCCAATGGTTCAGGGCATCATAGACTGCACACATGTGGCCCTTAGGGCACCCCATCACAACCCAGCTATCTTTCTCAACCGCAAGGGCTTCCACTCCCTTAATGTACAGCTGTTGTGTAACCACAAGGAGGAGATTTTGCATGTTTGCGCCAATTTCTGTGGTAGTTGCCATGACTCGTTCATCCTGCGGAACTCTAGTGTTCCTCAGCTCTTCAATCCGCCAAACCAACTTAACGGTGACAAGGGCTACCCCCTGAAGAAGTGGCTAATGACGCCGATCAGGAGGCCAGCTAACGAGGCTGAGGAGCACTACAATGCAAGCCACATTTCGACAAGGTCCATCATCGAACAAACCATTGGCTTGCTGAAGATGCGATATCAATGCCTTGACAGGTCAGGTGGAGCCCTGCAGTACTAAGCAGCCAGGGTCTCCAGAATGGTTGTGGTCTGCTGTGCACTGCACAACATCGCACAGCATTGTGGCTTGCAGCCCTCCTGATGAGCAAGTGGTTCAGTACATAGCCTCCTCCAATGAGGATGAGGAGGAGGAGGAGGAGGACGACCCAGCAACAGCGGCAGCACGCGAGTACATGGCTGCCCTTGATGCAAGGGATGCATTCCTCCTGGCCAGATTTGCATAGGTTGCCCATTGTGGCACATGCGCTTGGCTCCTTCTCAACACATGATAGACAATGGACATGACTCTCTGGCCTCCTTTCACTCTGACCACCAACCTGACCACACAAGTGTCGCGGAGCCCGCAATGTGGTGCTGCCGAATCCAAAATAACAGATGCCATCACGCTAACAGTTTGCCATCACCTAATTTTAATACATTCACACAGGGATGGCATTTCATCAACAAACAGAAACAATCACCCAATCTGCATACAGATCTGGAGGTTATATCCCTTGCCAGCTGGACCCACACAGCCTTGGTTTCTTTGCGAGGTCTCTTCCTCCCAGATGAGGGGAAGAGCACCTCCCTGCGAGCTCTAAGCACCCTCAACCAGGATACCCAGCGCCTCATCCGAGAACCTCAGGGAGGCCCTTGTCTTGGAGCTAGTCATTCTTCAATGAGATAAAAGTTTGGAGGTGGTGCAGCATCGACCAAAAACCAGTGGAATGAGCCAAGGCAGCAAGCAGCCCTTAAATGAAGCTGGATAAGTGATGTCAGCAGAGGCGAGTTTCAGTCCCAAAAGACTAATTGGCCCAGGGGAACCCACATCTCTGAAATTAACTGGCCAATTAGGGGGAAATCGCAAAGTTTTCCCACCCGATAGTGGAGGCGGGTTTGGAACACACCCAAACCAAAACCTGCCTCCAACCCGCCGCCAATGAGAAAATCGCCCCCATACCTCTATTCATGAAGCCCAGGATCCCGTTTGATTTTTTAACCGCTTTCTCAACCTGCCATGCCACCTTCAACGATTTGTGCACATATACCCCTAGGTCTCTCTGTTCATGCACCATCAACCCTCTCTGTTACCTCATCAAGAAACTCGATCAAGTTGGTTAAACACGATTTGCCATTAACAAACCTGTGCTGGCTTTCCTTAATTGATCCACACTTGTCCAAGTGACTGTTAATTTTGTCCCTGATTATTGCTTCTAAAAGCTTCCCCACTACTGAGGTTAAACTGACTGGTTTGTAGTTGCTGGGTTTATCTTTACATACTTTTTGAACAAGGGTGTAACATTTGTAATTCTCCAGTCCTCTGGCACCACCCCCGTATCTAAGGAGGATTGGAAGATTATGGTCAGTACCTCCGTGATTTCTTCCTTTACTTCCCTCAGCGTACCAGGATGCATCCCATCTGGTCCTGGTGACTTATCTACTTTAAGTACAGCCAGTCTTTCTAGTACCTCCTCTTTATCAATTTTTATCCCATCCAGTATCTCCTCTACCTCCTCCTTCACTATGCCGATGGCAGCATCTTCTTCCTTTGTGAAGACAGATGCAAAGTACTCATTTAGCACCTCAGCCATGCCCTCTGCCTCCATGCGTAGGTTTCCTTTTTGGTCCCTAATCGGCCCTACCCCTTCTCTTACTACCCGTTTACGATTTATATGCCTACAGAAGACTTTTGGATTACCTTTTAAGTTAGCTGCCATTCTATTCTCATACCCTCTCTTTGCACTCTACTCTCTATCTCTTCTGTCATCCAGGG
The DNA here is from genome assembly GCF_052327205.1 of Somniosus microcephalus. Taxonomy (NCBI): domain Eukaryota; kingdom Metazoa; phylum Chordata; class Chondrichthyes; order Squaliformes; family Somniosidae; genus Somniosus; species Somniosus microcephalus. The sequence goes on from NC_141001.1 coordinate 105,481,568, forward strand.
AGTTCTGACTTTAGTTGCCCGACCTTTCCCCCTAGTGGGAATGTACCTCGACTGTACCCGAACTATTTCCTCTTTAAAGGCAGCCCATTGTTCCTTAACTGTATTGCCTGCCAATCTTTAATTCCAATTCACCCGGGCCAGATCCGTTCTCGTCCCACTGAAATTGGCCTTCCTAAAATGAGTATTTTTACTCTAGATTGCTCCCTGTCCTTTTCCATAGCTAATCTAAATGATACTATGATCACTGTTCCCTAAATGTTCACCTCCTGACACTTGCTCCACTTGACCTACCTCATTCCTCAGAACCAGATTCAGCAATGCCTCCTTCCTGGTTGGGACGGAAACATACTAATCAAAAAGTTCTCCTGAACACACTTCAGAAATGTTTCCCCATCTCTGCCCTTTACACTATTGCTATCCCAGTCTATATTAGAATAGTTGAAGTCCCCCATTATCACTACTCTATAGTTCTTGCATCTCTCTCTAATTTCTCTGCAAATTTGCTCCTCTATATCTTTCCCACTATAGGTGGCCTATAGAATGCACCTAGTAGTTTAATTGCACCTCTATTATTTCTTAACTCTAACCAAATAGATTCTGTTCCTGACTCCTCCAGGACATCTTCTCTCTAGCATTGTAACATTCTCCTTATCCTGCCACACCGCCTCCTATCTTTCCTTCCCTATCTTTCCTGAACACTTTACATCCAGGGATATTTAATGCCCGATCCTGCCCTTTTTTGAGCCAGGTCTCCGTTATTGTCACAACATCATATTCCCATGCGGCTACTTGTGCCTGCGGCTCATCACCCTTGTATACTATACTTCGTGTGTTCACATACATACACTGTAAACCTATCTTAGACCATTCTGTGTTCTCTTTTAGTCTGACCCCACCTAATAACTTACTATTTCTTATTTAAGTGCTATCCGTCTCTCCCAATCCTTTGTGCACTTTGTTTCTCCTTTCTAATGCTACATCCTGGTGCCCATCCCCGCCAACTTAGTTTAAACCCTCCCCAACAGCACTAGCAAACCTTCCCGTGAGGATATTGATACCAGCTCTGTTGAGGTGCAATCCATCCAGCCTGTACAAGTCCCACCTCCCCCAGAACCGGCCCCAATGCCCCAGGAATATGAAGCTCTCCCTCCTGCACCATCTCTCCAGCCAAGCATTCATCTGCTCTATCCTCCTATTTCTATATATACTCACTCGCGTATGGCACCAGGAGTAAACTACAGGTTACTACCTTTGAGGTCCCACTTTTTAATCTCTTTCCTAGCTCCCTGAAATCTGCCTGCAGGACCACATCCCTCTTTCTACCTATGTCGTTGGTACCGATATGGACCACGACCTCTGGCTGTTCACCCTCCCCCGTCAGAATGTTCTGCAGCCGCTCATCCTTGACCCTGGCACCAGGGAGGCAACATACCATCCTGGAGTCAGGTCTGCGGCCGCAGAAACGCCTGGCTGTTCCCTGAACTATTGAATCCCCTACCACTATTGCCTTCCCGATCTTCCTCCTAACCTTCTATACACAGCTGAGCCACCCGTGGCGCCGTGGACTTGGTTGTACTCCCCAGAGGAACTATCGCCCTCATCAGTACTCAGTGCAGAACTATAATGCTACTCAATTGATAATTTGCAATTCTTCATCATATTCTTTGTTATGTTCCTTCTTAGTATTCGCTATTTCTACCTACTTAATTGATGAATACCAAAACCTATGCTGAGTCACATTGGTCAATATTGCAGATAGCATGCTGCCCGCTAACTGAAAGATGCACAAGAATAACAACAACAACTTGCATGTATATAGTGCCCTTAACATAGGAAAATGTCCCAAGGAATGTTATCAAACACAATTTGACACCGAGCCACATGTGGAGCTATCAGGGCACACGAAAGAGGTAGGTTTGAAGGAGCGCCTTCAAGGAGGAGCGAGAGGTAGCGAGGCGGAGAGATTTAGGGAGGGAATTCCAGAGATTAAGGCCTCGGCAGCTGAAGGCAGGGCCACCAATAGTGGAGTGATTAAAATCAGGGATGCGCAAAAGGCCAGAATTGGAGGAGCGCCGAGATCTCAGAGGGTTGGAAGGCCGGAGGAGGTTACAGAGATAGGGAGGGGCGAGGCCATGGAGGAATTTGACAACAAGGATGAGAATTTTAAAATTAAGGCATTGTCGGACCGTGAGCCAATGTAGATCAACGAGCGCAGGGGTGATGGGTGAACGGGACTAGGTGCGAGTTACGACCGGTAGCATATACAATGTTGATTTATGCAATGGTTATCATGTTGTACACATTCATTGAGAAAATTCCTCCAATGTCCTTTCCTGGACTTGCAAAAAACAAGTTGAAGTATTAACAAACATTAGAGGTTTGAAAACGACCTACTTATAGAAGCATACGAGTGAAAATACTGTTGTGATATTTTATGCTTTCATCAGTCTAGTCATCCAAAAATGAAGGCCCGTATTTTCCGATCGGAGGCTTCCCGCGTGCGGAGGTCTCCGATCTGGAAAAAAATCTACGAACTTACCTGAGGGCTCCCGAGGTGCATATACTTCCGATCCTGGGCCTCTCCAAACTCCAAGTGCGCAAGGCCCACGTATCCCAGAGGCACAGGCGGTTCGCAAGCGTCCCTGGGATCACGTGGGTCACGGGGAGCCAATAGGAGAAGGGAATCTCCCTTCATACACTTGACAGATAGACCTGTCAAATATATGAATGGAGATCACCCCAAAAATAGAGTAAAACATTAAATACATTTTTTTTTTAAATCATGTTTTTAAAAATGAGTTAAAATTACAAAAAATTAAATATTTTAAACAAAAATTTAATTTTTTGAAAAAATAATTAAAGTTTTTTTTAACGGGGCTAAAAATAAACTTATCATTTTAAAAAGTACTTTTAATTTAGAAATGAGTGAAAATTTTATTTTTAAAAACTTTTTTCAACTCTTATGTAAGATTTCTAAGGGTTTTCTGCGGGTAGAGGTTCTCCAGAAAGCGGAACTCTCCGCCCGCAGAGGCCCTTCTCCAGGGCAGGCGTCCGATCTGTCGAGAGCATTCTTGACAGATCGGAAACACCGGTTTTCAGCGCATGAGCTGTGCATGCCTGAAACCGGCATTTCCGATGTCCCTACAGGTGTGTACACAGCGCGTACACACCCGTAGGGATCGGAATATACGGGCTGAAGTGTTTAGCATACTAGAAAGTAGCGTGTATAGTATGAATTCAGCTATGTTCCAACTCATTATAAATCACATCTGATTCTTTGCTGCCACAAAGCATGCCACATTTATCTGTACAATATATGCCACTGCACCCTTACTTTAAATGCAAATATTCTAGAGGTGACTTAAAGTTCCAAATTGAATAGACTCAGTCTCTGGTTTCTTATTTGCTAGCGGAAATCACACCAACAAAAAGTTCCAACTCTCAAGTGACTGATTGTAACAGTACCTTTTAGTTGCACATATTTGGTTATTAACAATTTTATCTGTTGCCACTTTCGCCTGATAAAGGCAACTGTGATCCCAAAGGCTTTTGTTTCTTTTTAACTCAAATGCTCGACCAAATAAAAGCATCAACGTATTTTATTATCCTGATTCTCCGCCTTCAACATAGCCCGGGGGAAATCTCTTTGCTTTTCACGTGTGGAGTTTTAAAAGTGCTGATACCCTGTGGCACCACAACATCAAACACTTTTCACGAAACACAGCATTTTAATTTGTCAAACAAGGTGGAATCGCTGACTTGCTTGCTGAGGAAACTGTCGGCAGTATCAACAGATTTTCACCTTAATGTTACATTACTGGGAGAGCTGTGGAAATTGGTCTCGCAACCAGAACCGCCGCGACACAACTAAAACACAGCGAGATCCGGCCCCCCCACAGAACCCAAGTGGAAACCGAGCAAACAACACAATGCAGCTTATCTCCCACAGCGACTGGGAGGGCAAGAAGAGGGCAACAAACCTGGTTCATAGGAAGAGGAGGCACAACCCATGACAGCTAAATCCCTTTGAAAATGTATCCCATCAAATGCACGACATCATATCAAAGCCAGAAGAAAAGGCCCGGGTTAGCCTCGCAACAATTACAAGGCTATCGTCTTTCTATATATTTAACGTTTTCATCAGCATAATTAGTAGTGCCACTAAAGCCCCTAAATACCACTGCAGCTACCTCCATGTTACAGAAGGCACACTCGCTGCTTTGCGGCAGATGTTTTCTAATCCTCCAATGTCCCTCATCTACTCGCACACAGCTGCAGGCTGGTCGGAAAACAAACAAGGATTAACTTTATATCTTCTTCACCGCATTTAATCCTCTGCTTACTCGGGCTGCATCTCGCTGTTGAAATCAGCGCAATAAGCCCAAACACTACGTGCAAAAGTCCGAGATGCACATACCAATTCAGGATTCAGCGCAAGATTTCACGAAAAGCGCATCAATGTAAACATAACGCAGAAATCAAATCGCGGGGCACCTCCCCCACCCCCCACCACCTGATTCCCTCGCCAAGTGTATCCAGCGAATAGCCAAGCCATACAGACCAGGCAGATCCCATGTTCGAATACCCATCTGCACAGAGTCAGCTGACTGCTGCCATGGTCACTGTCCGGGGTTAAGACTGGCCAGATAAGGGTTGTCTTATATGAGGAAAGGTTGAGCAGGTTGGGCCTATATTCATTGGAGTTTAGAAGAATGAGAGGTGATCTTATTGAAACATATAAGATTCTGAGGGGGTTTGACAGGGTAGATGCTGAGAGGATGTTTCCCCTCGTGGGAGAATCTAGAATGAGGGGGCATAGTTTCAGAATAAGGGGTCGCCCATTTAAGACGGAGATGAGGAGGAATTTCTTCTCTCAGAGGATCATGAATCTTTGGAATTCTCTCCCCCAGAGAGCTGTGGAGGCTGAATCAGTGAATATATTCAAGGCTGAGATAGACAAGATATATAATTGAGCAACAGGGGAGTCAAGGGTTATGGGGAACAGGCAGGAAAGTGGAGTTGAGGCCAAAATCGGATCAGTCATGATCTCATTGAATGGTGGAGCAGGATCGAGGGGCCGAATGGCCTGCTCCTGCTCCTATTTCTTTTGTTCTTATTTCCTGCCCCCATCTACTGACTCCTGGTGATGGCGCCTTTCTTTGCCTGCACATCTGGATGAGGACAGGATTGGACCAGGCTTTGATTTCCCCCATGGTCGCAAAGCTTCCTGTAGACTTTCCGTAAAGACCCAGACGGGAACAATGCGCCTTTGGTGAGGACCAGAAGGTGAGCAAAGCCGTGAAACAATACCCCAGAAAGGAGGTGAAACCTTCAGGAGAGGAAGGGAGGAGCGAAAATAAAAAAGTCAAATCACAAATTAGAAGAGAGTTTGCGTATAACATGAATTTTGTTGGACTAAATGGATTACTTTGAGATCAGCTGAGCAACTGGAACAGGATTTTAGCATTGCACACTCAGTTCAATTGTCTTTTTCATTTCTCATCTGATGAATAGATTTCTATTTTCATCACGGTAATGGTGGAACATCCGTCATCCAGTACTTTAGCAAAATGCGCCTTGCTATTGGACAAAAACCTCATGTCGCTCCTGCACTTCCATAAAAGAGAACTGACTATCATCTCAAGAAGGTCCACCCAGCAACGTCGACAAAGCTGGTCGTTCAGGGGCAGGATTAGCAAGGGTCAAGCTGGGTCCCATCATGGGCAAGGTGTACCATTATATGCCTCTAATAACAACTTGTAGTAAACTGGAAGGCCTGCTCGAGAGCTGAGGGATCTCAAGGTTTCCATATTGATCCTCCAGGTCTTTCAGCAAGCCTGCTCACCACACAATAATAGACCAGCGATTGAAATAAAAAAAAGAAATTAAAAAGTGTGCAGTCTGCAAATTAATTTCAGTTGCACAACTAAAATGTTGGGTAAGAAATGTACTACAATTGGTAAAAGTATACTGGCAATTTATGGCAGCCAGATGCCTGTCCACACACTGTGGCCGCGATTTTTCCCATCGATGCGGCTTGGGGGGCGCGGCACAGCTGCCTTCCGGGTTCTAGTCCCGCACCCAAAGACATTAGACGCACAGACGCGATTTTGCGTCAATTGGCCTTGTTAAGCCTGCCCTGTGGGCTTGACGGCCAATTAAGAGGAAGCTGGTGTCAGATGATGTCAGTTGATGACGCGTCATCTGCTGGTTTTCTTAAAGGGGCCACGCACAATTTTTTTTGACAGCTGATTTTTCAGTGTTTGACAGCATTGAGGCGCTGCAATCACTGTACAAAGGTGAGCCCTTGTACCCAGGCTCTCCAGTGACTCCCTCCTTAGGTTAGAACAGATGGCAGCTGCAGGTGAGGTTACAGAAGCGATCTGTCACTGGTGAGAGGGGTTCTCCCAATGAGGTGGGACTACACCCACAATCCAAAACTTGTCTCCTACAGAAAAGTGTAATTGCATTTAAAATGAATTTCCCAACATTTTCTTACCTCTGAAACTCACCAATGCACCATTGGATAATTCACACCACTTCTGCAGCTGTCATCAATGCAGAAACATTACAGTAGACCCACAGCACGCCACACTTACCTGGCATGGTGTCCGGACATCAGGAAGCCTGCAGCAGACCTGTCAAAATTGCAAAAAGCCTCCTAACTGCCTATTAACAACCAGTTAACAAGCAGTTAAGTGCCTATAACCCTCTTCCCGCCGCTAGGTGTCGGGTCCATGTGCAAATCGGGAAGATTGCTTGGAGGCGACTTGACAGCAGGTTTCCGACCCGTTGTCAATCTTTGCGATTTTGCCGGATGTCCCACCTCCAAAACCACCCCGAGCGCTGGCAAAATTCCGGCCCAAGAGTCCACAGAAATTAAAACAGAAAATGCCGTTCTGATGAAAGGTCGTTGACCTGAAACGTTAACTCTGTTTCTCTCTCCACAGATGCTGCCTGCCCTGCTGAGCATTTCCAGCATTTTCTGTTTTTATTCCAGATTTCCAGCATCCGCAGTATTTTGCTTGTGTAAGAGTCCACAGAAGTTCATTTTAAAATTGATAAGCCTACCTGGAATTTAGATTGTATCATTAAAGGTTTGAACCTGATAACGTAATTTTAAATACAAGAAACAATACAACATTCAAATCATGCCTAAACATATTTACAACTGAGCACACAATGGGAACTGACAACGATGAATCTTTATGAAACACTGGTTCGGCCTCAACTGGAGTATTGTGTCCAATTCTGAGCACCACACTTTAGGAAGGATGTGAAGGCCTTAGAGAGGATGCAGAAAAGATTTACAAGAACGGTTCCAGGGATGAGGAACTTTAGTTACGTGGGTAGACTGGAGAAGCTGGGTTTGTTCTCCTTAGAGAAGGTTGAGAGGAGATCTGATTAGAGGTGTTCAAAATCATGATGAGTCTAGACAGAGTAGATGGAGAGAGAGAAACTGTTCCCATTGACGGAAGGGTCGAGAACCAGAGGACACAGATTTAAGGTGATTGGCAGAAGAACCGAAGGCGACATAAGGAAAAACTTTTTTATGCAGCGAGTGGCTAGGATCTGGAATGCACTGCCTGAAAGGGTGGTGGAGGAAGATCGTGGCTTTCAAAAGGGAATTAGGTAAGTAACTGAAGGAAAAAAAATTGCAGGGCTACGGGGAAAGGGCGGGGGAGTGGGACTAGCTGAAGTGCTCTTGCGGAGAGCCGGCACGGGCTCGACGGGCTGCATGGCCTCCACCTGTGCTGTAACCATTCTATGATTCTAAGCGATAGCTGATGCCTTCTCTTTTTCAGTGGGATCACTTCCAACAACTGGTGCCAGAAGGTGACTCTGTGATGACTTTTAATCTGCAGGGTACACAATGAACAATCCCACTGACACACAGACTTGGACAGCATCTGAAGATTGTGTCAACACAGTTAATGGTTTTCATAAGACAATGGGGGCAAAATGCAACTTGGCCAGTAATGTTAAAAGTGCAGTATCGCATGGGCTTCCCGGTATACACCCTGCTCAATATTCATTTCTATTTAAGTCGAATGGAACTGAATAGGACTAGGTGTGGGAGAGCGAGGTGGGGGAGGGGTAGGTGGGGGAGGGTGAGCTGGGGGAGGGCGTTAACAAACGGTGCATCGAATGCCACACAACACCTGATAAAGTTAAGAGGCTTGTAGAAAGTTTCACAAGCACAGTGCGCAACAGACTAGAAACACGGGGTTGGATTCTCCTCTAGAGATCCTGCCCAAAGTTGGATGGAGCAATGGCAGAAAACGAGGGACAATTCAGGCGGCGAGACCCACACCACCGCTACATCGCCCAAGAAGGCAGCCGATCACATCTTACGAGAAAGACCTTAGACTGAGAATGTGACCATTGCAACTGGTGAGCTTCCTAGAATGCAATTGTTAACTGGCACAACTAAAACAAGATGAACATGCACCGAGCTACATAATTTTCTACCTTAGAAACAAGGAGGTTCATCTACTGACTCCCTGCGCATGGCCTTATAAACTAAACGGTTTACTAGAGTCATACTGAAATGGCATCAGAAATTCTCTTCGGTACACAATGGCCTAATTGACATATAATCAGAAAACCAAAGCACGGAGAGTCGGTAATTAGTGCCAATTCAACTTCTTGACATTCGGTTCAGTGTTTCTTCCCAACAGTTCATCCAATATCATCAATCCCTTTTTAACACAAAATAACCCACACAAGATAAGAGCAGAAAAAATACAGAACACAAATACAACTAGTCACTGTTACTTTCAGCAGCTTGGTTTCTGGAACAGAATCAGAGGATGGAACGAGCTCGAAAATAAGTGACTTTCAATGGTTTACACTCAAACCTGAATTGGTCCTACGTAACGCAATAATTACAATGCTCCAAATGGCCTGGAGTTTCCGCCCAGATATTTGCACCACCTGAGCGGTATCAACTGAAGTAGCGCAAAAGATCGCTGAATTTATAACGGTAAGCGAGCTGTGCCCACAACTACGAGTTTCCGCGATCCGTTACGCTGGTTCAAAAGTCAATTCGCCCGAAGGAGTCCCCGCCCACAAAACTGCCCATGCCCCCAGGGTTGGCATGGCACGTTTCCGCTGATTGCGCTCATTAGGGGGGGGTGTCCATTATATTGTGCCCAAAACCTTGGCCGCACAGGCACCCCGAGGTCACATTAATCCGTCGTTAATGACCTGCGGCTGCAGTGACGAGCAATTAACGGAAGCCTCACCCAGGTCCGTTTCTCCTACTCGATGCTGCAATTAATTTAAGTTGCTTGAAATTCAGTTTAAATGAGTTCAAATTCAGTCAATTGGTCTGCCCTTGGTACACAAGGCCTCTTTGTTCAGCTGCATCAATTACTTGAACACGTTTTCAGTTTAAATTCGTTTAACTCAGACATCTTGAGGCCCCACAGGCCATGTTCCAGTCAATAATCGATTACGCTGCTCGATTGCGCTGATTCACGGGAGATTTTAACATTCGGGTTTATCCAGCAAGGTGTCCAGCACATTCCAGGCGCATTTTCCAGATTGTGCCCCTAGTGGAATCTCCAGGCCGATAAAAAAAAATCCTTTTCCAGTTTTGTTCTTGAACTATGTCATCCTGGTGGAGGCGGATTCAATCGTGGCTTTCAAAAGGGACTTGGATAAGTACCTGAAAGAAAAAAAATTTGCAGGGCTACGGGGAAAGGGCGGGGGAGTGGGACTAGCTGAAGTGCTCTTGCAGAGAGCCGGCACGGGCTCGACGGGCCGAATGGCCTCCTCCTGTGCTGTAACCATCCTATGATTTTATGATTCTATAATCCTAAAACTCTGAGCTTTGACACTTTCCAGCAAGTGATCAACAAGCACAATGTGTAACCTGTTGTGCGACTAAAGATTATCCGTCTTTCGGATGAGACGTTAAACCGAGGCCCCGTCTGCTCTCTCAGGTGGACGTAAAAGATCCCATGGCACTATTTTGAAGAAGAGCAGGGGAGTTCTCCTCGGTGTCCTGGACAATATTTATCCCTCAATCAACATCACTAAAAACAGATTATCTGGTCATTATCACACTGCTGTTTGTGGGAGCTTGCTGTGCGCAAATTGGCTGCCGCGTTGCCCACATTACAACAGTGACTACACTTCAAAAGTCCTTCACTGGCTGTAAAGAGCTTTGAGACGTCTGGTGGTCGTGAAAGGCGCTATATTAATGCAAGTCTTTCTTTCTTAAAGAAATCAATCACTCTAAAGAGCAAACAAAAGGCACAAGTTTAATTGTGACAACATCACGTTTGTCCTGCGACCTTAATTTGACACTTGACTCACCTATATCTGTTTCTTTGTGGTTCTTGATAAATTCAGCCAGTTCAAAGTTGCCCGCTATTATAGCCACCTGCAAAACAGATTGTACAATCATCCCAACTGACAGATTGACAAGAAGCCTTAAGGTTGCTGAGCACTGAATTTCCTTCACAGTCTCAGCACAGTAATCATTAGCATGGAAGCTTTTGAAAAATCTATTTTGTAACATAGCAATACATCATACAGGGGAAACTAAAACGTTATTAGAACGACTTCAAAACAATGTTTTATTTAAATCCTGAATTGAAATACTGTAACATGAAATATAATCACGATCAATAGAATGGCTGCAAAATTTCAACTTAATTCACATTTTTGCTAAATCACCATTAATAAAGTCCTGACACCATTTATTTCATAACAAAAAAATGAGGAGTTATTAATACTGACATGGCATTTTTATTAAGCCTTGTTGCAACCCAGTAAACAAATGTTGTTACACTGTAGAGGACTCCCCCATTACAGTTTGTAATAAATATGGTTTAGCAACTCTCCCAGTGAGTCGGAGAAACCACAAGGTTCATCATTCACTGACTGGCACTAATTCCTTTTGCACATTTGGGATAAGCTGGAACAGATGCTGGGCGTGAATCACTCCTTGATGGGTTTGCAACATTCATCAGCCAAGTAGCTGATGAATGGTGGGTCCGCTTTAGGCAGCAACAGGCTATGGTGTGCCTGCAACAAGTGGTAAAAGCTGTAAATGCATTACTTTCAGTGTTAAGTGTCACCCATGGCTCAGTGGTAGCACTCTCGCCTCGGAGTCAGAAGGTTGTGTGTGGGTGCAAAGCACCCACTCCAGAGACTTGAGCACCTAATCTACGTTGGCACTGCTGCACAATACCGAGGCAGTGCTGCACTGTCAGAGGTGCCGTCTTTCGGACGAGACGTTAAACCGAGACCCCCGTCTGCTCTCTCAGGTGGATGTAAAAGATCCCACAGCCACTATTTCGGAGAAGAGCAGGGGGGGCGATCTCCCTGGTGTCCTGGCCAATATTCATCCTCCAACATCACAAAAAAAACAAATTATCTGGTCATTATTGCCTGGCTGTTGGTGGGATCTTGCTGTGCGCAAATTGGCTGCCGCGTTTCCTGGAGGATTAGAGGGGAGTTGAGGACAACTCTTTTCACCCAGAGGGTGATGGGGGTCTGGAACTCACTGCCTGCAAAATTGAGGGAGGCAGAAACTCTCATCGCATTTAAAAAGTACTTGGATAGGCACTTGAAGTGCCGTAACCTACAGGGCTACAGGCCAAGAGCTGGAAAGTGGGATTAGGCTGGATAGCTGTTTTTCGGCTGGCACAGACATGGTCGGCTGAATGGTCTCCTTCTGTGCTGTAAATTTCTATGATTCTATTACAACAGTGACTACACTTCAAAAGTACGTCATTGGCGGCAAAGCATTTTGGGACATCCTAAGGCTGTGAAAGGCGCTATATAAATGCAAGACTTTGTGGGGAATACCAATTCAGTAACTCTCGTCAGTAAAGTTTTCCACACTATCTATCTGCAGTCTATGAATATGTCATGTTACCTTCAGTTAAAATATAAAGCTTGCCAAAGAAATATCAGCTGCACGCTTGGGGGAGAGTGCTGGATAAAAACACCAGAGATGGGGTAACCGTGAAGAAACACGGGGGGGGGGGTTGAATTTCCAAGCGGGGCTATAATTTCCGGGGAGAGGGGGATGAATTTCCAGGGAGAGGGGTGAATTTCTGGGGAGGGGGGTGAATTTCCGCAGAAGGGGGTGAATTTCCGCAGAAGGGGGTGAATTTCCGCAGAAGGGGGTGAATTTCCGCAGAAGGGGATGAATTTCCGCAGAAGGGGGTGAATTTCCGCAGAAGGGGGTGAATTTCCGTGGGGGGAACCTAGAAAGCTCCATTTGCCATTCCATGTTAGAACCAGTACCGCTGCTGATCTAACATGTTTCCACGTGTTTACATTCAGAATGACTGAATTCTTTAAATCACGTAATTTGACATCATATTGAAGCCCCCACAAAATCCTTAGAATTTCATTTTGATCGCTCTCCAGGATCAGTGCTTTCATCCTTGTTCTGTCATGCTTCCCAATATAATATCTATCTGAGCAGAGGTACGATCAGAGGCTTTGACAACAGACTGTGCCACCAGTGGTGCAATGTTGCTGACAGCTTGAATATTGCAATATACCAGCTACTGCTCCTCCAGAAATGGCTGCACCCATTAGTTGCTGAACTACACTGGAGATTAAAGGAATCTTTGTACTTTGATTACAGTGGGCCCCCATCCCCTGCAAATTCTGCTGTAACCATGGGGATCGCCTGCAAATATTGACAAACTCCAGGGACTGTGTCTAAATGCTGCCACACTCCCAGGGACTGCGTCTAAACACTGCCACACTGCCAGGGATCCCGTGCAGATAGCGACACTCTCTTGCAGGGACGTCCTGCAAGTAGACCTATACTGCTGGGGAATCCTTGCAAATATTGTCACACTCCCAGGGGCCCTGTGCAAATATTTACACACTTCTAGGAATCCCTGCAGATGTTCCATCTGAGGGACCAGCTTAGGGTTGGCAACCCTCCAGGAATGAAAGATTAATCTCCAGGCCACCACTGCGAGCAACCCAGGAGAAGCATCATAGGGGCACTAAAAAAACGTACATTTCTTCCATTTTCTTTGAACACTTTTGTTCATTGGTTCTAAAAATTATTGCTGGTGGGGGATGTTATAAATCTCATCATCAAGAAACTACTTATGAAATAATGCTGGACGGCCAGCTGGTGCTGCCGTCCAAGGAGTAAAAATACTCGGGTGTCGGCCCCAGCTTGCCAGGGACATTTTGTAAGACAAGGAACTAGTGAAGTACAGCTAGACCTCCATGTTTTGAAACAAGTTGATTAAAGACTTGCTTTATGCTCAAACCAAGTGTGTAGTGAGTTTTATTAAGTCAGGGGAGAAATGGATGTTTGACTGACTGACCGTCACGAATCAGCCAATCGGGTAGTGAAGTCTGTTCGCTTTCCAATTGGCAGGGGAAGGTGGTGCACCTCAAGGATGGATGTGTCGAGTGTCCAATGGCGGGAGGTTGGGGGCAGGGCGAGACGAGGTCATGAGATGAAACCACCAGGAATACGTCCAGCCAGAGTTGGCAACACTAGACCGGCCCTGAAACTGTTGACTCTCGGGGATCACCTGCAAATAATGGTCCAGTCCTGGAGATCCCCTGCAAATACTGACACACTCCCATGGATTCTTCCTGCAAGTAACATTCGCACCACACAAGTGCCAGGCAACGACCATCTCTAACAAGAGAGAGTCTAACCACCTCCCCATGACATTCAATAGCATTTCCACTGTCGAATCCCTCACCATTAACATCCTGGGGGTCACCACTGACCAGAAACTTAACTGGACCAGCCACATAAATACTGTGGCTACAAGTGCAGGTCAGAGGCTAGGTATTCTGCAGCGAGTGTCTCACCTCCTGACTCCCAAAAGCCTTTCTACCATCTACAAGGCACAAGTCAGGAGTGTGATGGAATACTCTCCACTTGCCTGGGTGAGGGCAGCTCCAACAACACACAAGAAGCTCGACACCATCCAGGACAAAGCAGTCCACTTGATTGGCACCCCATCTACCACATTAAACATTCACTCCCTCCACCACTGGCGCACCGTGGCTGCAGTGTGTACCATCTACAAGATGCACTGCAGCAACTCGCCAAGTCTTCTTCGGCAGCACCTCCCAACCCCGAGACCTCTTCCACCTAGAAGGACAAGAGCAGCAGGCACATGGGAACATCACCAAGTTCCCCTCCAAGTCACACACCATCCTGACTTGGAAGTACATCGCCGTTTCTTCATTGTCGCTGGGTCAAAATCCTGGAACTCCCTCCCTAACAGCACTGTGGGAGTACCTTCACCACACGGACTGCAGCGGTTCAAGGCAGCGGCTCACCACCACCTTCTCAAGGGCAATTAGGGATGGGCAATAAATGCTGGCCTTGCCAGTGATGCCCACATAACCATGAATGAATAAATAATTTTTTTTCTTAAATACTGACACACTGGAAATTTTATGATGCGACCTCCTGCCTTTAACCGCCCCACCCCCCATGCTCCGCCATTGGTCACTGGCCATGTCCATCCTCACAGCGCCCCGCCTTCCCGCACCAATTGCAAAGCAGGCAGGCTCTTCATTACCTGATTGGATAATGCTCGACTGTCACTCAAATAGCCTTTTCATCCCAGCGCCAATATTTTTACAACTAACAAAAGTTCAAAGAAAATGAAAGAAAAATCACATGGAGTTTTTGGTAACGTCCCTATGATTTTTCTCCTGGGCTGTTCCTGGAGACTAAAGGCCAATCCTGGAGAGTTGGCAACCCTTCACCAGACTGCCAAGTGAGTTTGTGTAACTAATTCAGCCTCACTATCCATGGGCACAAACATCTTACAACTTCTCTCCGCAGGGATGGTGGATAGAGAATGCCAAGCCACAAAGCACCTCTATGACAGGTTGGGAAATGATGTCAGTCTCCAATAGGATTCAAAGTCACAGGTTCAGACATGGGTGAAATCAACACTGGGCAACGTAACAAAAAACAGTAGGATACAAACATCCGAGTCAATTTGGATTTCCAAGTGCTGTCACTTGTTGATTTAGTATCAAGAAAGTCCATTTATCAGAAGTGGAATCGCTATTTTGAAGTTAGTGCAGTGCATAAAATCCATTGTTTTGCACATCCAGCAGATGAACTGGACCTTATTACAACATTAGCTCTGATATTGTGCAGGTTGAGTTGCCGACGTCCAAACACGCTTGTCACTTAAAGTAAATGATTATTTCAACTAAATGGGTTCGCACATCTCCTTAAACATTAGTGAGAGGAGCTCTCTGTGTTCCTCCAATTCTGGACTCTTGCGCATCCCCAATTTCCATCGCCACACCATTGGCGGCCGTGCCTGCAGCTGCCTGGGCCCTAAGCTCTACAATTCCCTTCCTAAATCTCTCTGCCTCTCTCTCCTCCTTTAAGACACTCAAGGCCTCGCCCCCTCCCTACCTCTGTAATCTCCTTCAGCCCCACAACCACCCCCACCACCCCCCACAAGAGATATCTGCACTCCTCTAATTCTGCCCTCTTGAGCATCCCCGATTATAATTGCTCTACACCATTGGCAGCCGCACCTCTAGCTGCCTAGGCCCTAAGCTCTGGAATCTCCTCCCTAAACCTCTCCACCTCTCTCTCCTCCTTTAAGACGCTCCTTAAAGCAGGCTCGAGGGGCCAAGTGGCCTATTCCTGCTCCTATTTCTTATGTTCTTAAAGCCTACCTCTCTAACCAAGCTTTTGGTCACCTGTCCTAATATCTCCTTATGTGGATTCGGTGTCAAATTTTGTCTGATAATTCTCCTGTGAAGCACCTTGGGACTTTTTACTACATTAAAGGTGCTATATAAATGAAAGCTGTTGTTCTTGAGCTGGAGATGGATGTGTTGAGCATTCGTGTGGTGGTATCCCAGGGTGTCATTTTAGGGCTCGTTATCTCTGAATTTTCAATTGCTTTTTGATGACAACACACACAGATTCTTCCATTGTACATTTTGTGCAAACAGTCTATAATCAATCAACAGCAAAAGGCAGTAAACAGTTGGTATTTGCCACACGAGTTGAACTATAAATCAAATTCTGAGTTCAATTGCTTGCCACAGTCACTGTTCAATTGAAATGGATTGGGTATCCACCTTGGGCAATTCATTTACCACTGAACCAACACCACGAAACAGATTATCTGGTCATTTATCTCATTGCTGTTTGTGGGACATTGCGGTGCGCAAATTATCTGCTGCATTTGCCTGCATTACAACAGTGACTACACTTCAAAAAGAATTAACCCGCTATGAAGTGCTTTGGTACGTCCTGAGGATATGAAAGATATTATGTAAATGTAAATGATTTCTTTTTCTCAATATTGTGTTTGTTTAGGATTCATGGGTTTCATCTGTGACCCACTACAGCTGCAGCTGATACTAGCATTCCAGTGTAAAATTAAACTGCCTCACTTTTTTTTTACAGGAGGGAAGTTATACCTTGCTTTTCACAGTGATATACAGCTGGTGTACACTCTCACACTGATACAGTACTGGTGTACACTCGCACACTGATACAGTATTGGTGTACACTCTCACACTGATACAGTACTGGTGTACATTCGCACGCTGATACAGTACTGGTGTACACTCGCACGCTGATACAGTACCGGTGTACACTCGCACACTGATACAGTACTGGTGTACACTCGCACGCTGATACAGTACTGGTGTACACTCGCACGCTGACACAGTACTGGTGCACACTCGCACGCTGATACAGTACTGGTGTACACTCGCACAGTACTGGTGTACACTCGCACACTGATTAGGAGGAAGGGAGTGGGACTAAGTGGATAGCTCTTTCAAAGAGCTGGCACAGGCATGATGGGCGGAATGGCCTCCTTCTGTGCTGTATCGTTCTAGGATTCTATGATTAAAAAGCAGCCAAAAAAACACTTGCTGCATCTTGATAGGTTCAAATTTTATGTCAACCACATTGATTGGCTCAAATTTCAGATTCACTCTAAAGCAACCAATTAGAAACTCAGACTTCACACTGCAAAAATGATTGACACTCATTGTTGTGTCTGTGCATAATAAGACACAGACTGCAGGAGAACAGTACAACAGGTGTTTACTAAACGTGGCTCACACTGGAACTGATCTGTACAGATTACTACTCAGTGCTATATACAGGTGTGGTCACTGCCGGTACTGCAGTATACATGAGCTGTAAAAGATAGTTCCCCCCTTAAAGGTATATACATTACAATTCCTCCCCTTTTAGATTAACAGTACCATAACACTCATTTAACAATTAAATATCAAACTAATTACAATTAACACTTTTAACATGCAACATTAGCTGAAAATTGTAATGTATGTACCTTTAAGGGGGGGAACTACTTTTTAAAGCTCATGTATACTGTAGTACCGGCAGTGACCACACCTGTATATAACGCTGAGTAGTAATCTGTACAGATCAGTTGCAGTCTGAGCCACGTTGAGTAAACACCTATTGTACCGTTCTCCATAGTCTGTGTCTTCTTATACACGGACGTAACATTGGCGACGAGGCAGGTTCGAACCTACCTGCAACTCTGCATCACCTCCCGGGGATTCGTTCCTGGAGATCAGTAGATTGGAGGTCAAGGCCAGAGACTCGGGCGTCGACCATGGGCAACTGCCCAGTCATCCAGCAGAGACTCGAGAATTGCGGGGGAGGCTGTCGAGAGCCAGGCTTGGCTTTCCAGTCGAGGTGGTCCAGCGAAACGGGCTGGCAACAGGTAGTGTGCAGACCCTTCCCGGAGAGCGGCGAGCTAGAGCCCGACCGAGCGGCACAGCAAAGGGCCGAGCAGCATTGACGGGGGAGAGAGAAAGGGTAGAGCGCACAGGGCGCAGCCGGTGTTCAGGGGCCGAGCAGCGTCGGAGAGGGAGAGAGAAGCGCGCAAAACCTACAGGGCGCCGCCATTGCCACGAGAACCGCCGGGAGCGGCGTCGGCAGCAGCGGGGGAGGAAGGAAAGCGCGGGAGACGCCATTTTAAGCCATTGGGAGACGCCATTTTAAACCACACCCAAAATGCCGAAGAGTGACAGTATCACCGCATTTGACAATGAAGTCGAAGATTGGACTACATGTCGAACGAATAGAGGTGTACTGCGAGGCAAATGAGGTGTCAGATGACAAGAAAGCGTCGGTATTGTTAAATTTAATGGGTGCAAAGACGTATGGTTTATTACGAAATCTAGTAACCCCAACGAAGCCAATGGAAAAGAGTTTTGAAGACATAGTAACGATACCAAAGGAACATTTAAACCCCACACCGCTGCTGATAGCAGAAAGATTCAAGTTTCACAAACGGAACCAGCATAAGGATGAAAGCAATGCTGATTATTTAACAGAACTGCGCAAACTATCGAATCACTGCCAGCTTGGAGCGGGACTGGCAGATACCTTAAGGGACAAGTTTGTGTGTGGGCTTCAAAGTGAAGGAACCCAGAAACGGCTTTCATCTGAAAAGGACCTTACGCTGGAAAAGGCTTTCAGCATTGCGGTATCATATGAAGCAGCAGCACGGGGCGCTGCAGAGATACAACAGAGACCGCAAGAATATGGCACAAACGAAATGTCATATGGAACAGAGAAGTGCAATCACTGCGGCAGAACAACACACGACCAGAATGATTGCTGGTTCAAAGACAAAGTGTGCAGCCAGTGTGGAAAAGTAGGACACATAGCACGAGTCTGCAGGTCGGGAAAGAAAACCAGCAATAAGAAACCGACCAAAGGAAAGTACAAGAAGGTACATAAGATGACGGAGAATAGTTCAGACAAACAAAAGAGTGAGAACGACTCCGAAAGCAGGGAACTGAGTTGTCTGAAACTACATAATGTGATCACAACGGAGGATCACCGAACCATTTGGGTCACTCGCAAGATAGCAGGAGTCCAGGTAAAGATGGAATTGGACACAGGATCGGCCCTAACAGTCATAAATCGACGGGACTACGAGCGGCTATTCTCACATATACCCTTGAGAGACACAAAGATTGTCTTGAAGACGTACACGGGGCAAAAAGTCTACCCCAAAGGAAAAATAAGGGTGACCGTTATATATAACGGTCAGGAAACACCAAAACTAGACCTGTATGTATTGCAAGATGGAGGACCACCATTACTGGGACGTGAATGGATCCGGAAAATACAACTGGATTGGCATTCCATACAGACACTGACTGTGGCTGACAAAAAGGATGACGACGTCACACCTGGGCGACTGTCAAAGATCCTAACTGACACGAAAGAAGTGTTCCATCAAGGACTCGGAACACTAAAAGGCATGACAGCTACGATTAAAATTGAAGAAAACGTAAGCCCAAAATTTTTTAAGGCCAGACCTGGACCTTATGTGATCCGCCCAGCCGTCGAAGCAGAGCTGGAGAGTCTGGAACATTCAGGTGTACTGTCCAAGGTAGACTGGAGCGAGTGGGCTACACCCATCGTCCCTGTGATGAAAAAGTCGTTGAGCAGCATGCCTGGGGAACCAAGGAAGATTCGCATCTGTGGGGACTTTAAGGTAACAGTGAACCCATCTACCCCAATGACTTAAAATGGTGTCTCCCGCGCTTTCCTTCCTCCCCCGCTGCTGCCAACGCCACTGCCGGCGGTTCTCGTGGCAATGGCGGCGCCCTGTAGGTTTCACGCGCTACTCCTGCGCTGCTGCCAACGCCGCTCTCGGCGGTCCTCGTGGCAATGGCGGCGCCTCGCGGGTTTCTGTGCGTCTCTCTCTCCCTCTCTGCTTGGCCCCTGAACACCGGCTGCGCCCTGTGCGCTCTGCCCTCTCTCTCTCTCTCCCCCGTCGACGCTGCTCGGCCCTTTGCTGTGCCGCTCGGTCGGGCTCTAGTCCGCCGCTGTCCGGGAAGGTTCTGCGCACTACCTGTTGCCAGCCTGTTTCGCTGGACCACCTCGACTGGAAAGCCAAGCCTGGCTCTCGACAGCCTCCCCCGCAATTCTCGAGTCTCTGCTGGATGACTGGGTGGTTGCCCATGGTCGACGCCCGAGTCTCTGGCCTTGACCTCCAATCCACTGATCTCCAGGAATGAATCCCCGGGAGGTGATGCAGAGTTGCAGATAGGTTCGAACTTGCCTTGTCGCCAATGTTGTGTCCGTGTATAATAAGACACAGACTGCGGAGAACGGTACAACAGGTGTTTACTCAACGTGGCTCAGACTGCAACTGATCTGTACAGATTACTACTCAGTGCTATATACAGGTGTGGTCACTGCCGGTACTGCAGTATACATGAGCTGTAAAAGATAGTTCCCCCCTTAAAGGTATATACATTACACTCATAAGTAAAGTAATCTATCAAATCATCTAAGGAAGCTTTTGGGCAGCGATATTTTTCCATTTTCCCTCACGTCTCCATCATTTAACTCTCATCCTTTTTGCCATTTTAGGGAGCACTGGTAAAGAAATGTTGATTTTCTGATCTACCCTAATCCTGTCCAGTTGCCGATTTTCATATTTCTTCAGAAATCTTAATTATTCCACTCAGTCTCTCCTCATGGGACAGCCCTCTCATCCCAGGAATCAATCTAGTGAACCTTCATTGCACTGCCTCCAAGGCAAGTATATCCTTCCTTAGATAAGGAGACCAAAACTGTGCACAGTACTCCAGGTGTGGTCTCACCAGAGCCCTGCACAATTGTAGTAAGACTTCCTTACTCTTGTATTCCAACCCTCTAGCAATAAAGGCCAACATGCCATTTGCCTTCCTAATTGCTTGCTGCATCTACAAGCTAACTCTCTGTGTTTCTTGTACAAGGACACCCAATTATCTTTTAACACCAACATTTAATAGTTTCTCACCATTTAAAAAATATTCTGTTTTTCTATTCTTCCTACCAAAGTGAAAAACCTCACATTTCCCCACATTATACTCCATCTGCCACTTTATTGTCCACTCACTTAATCTGTCTATATCCCTTTGCAGGATCTTTGCGTTGTCCTCACATCTTACTTTTCCACCTAGCTTTGTATCGTCGGCAAACTTGGATACATTGCACTCAGTCTCTTCATCTAAGTCATTAATAAATAGCTGAGGCCCAAACACTGATCCTTGCGGCACCCCACTCGTTACAGCCTGCCAATCTGAAAATGACCTGTTTATCCCTACTCTCTGTTTTCTGTCTGTTAACCAATCCTCTATCCATGCTAATACCTTACCCCCCCCCCCCAACCCCATGTGCCCTTATCTTGCTTAACAACCTTTTATATGGCACCTTATCGAATGCCTTTTGGAAATCCAAATATACTACATCCACTGGTTCCCCTTTATCGACCCTGCTAGTTACATCCTCAAAAAACTCTAATAAATCTGTCGAACATGATTTACCTTTCATAAAACCATGTTGACTCTGCCTAATCAGATGATGTCAGGCTAACTGGCCTGTGGTTCCCTGTTTTCTCTCTCCCTCCTTTCTTGAATAGCGGGGTTACATTTGCTACCTTCCAATCCACTGGGACCTTTCCTGAATCTAGGGTATTTTGGAAGATCGCAACCAATGCATCCACTATCTATGCAGAACCCTAGGATGTAGGCCATCAGGTCCAGGGGATTTGTCGGCTTTTAGTCCCATTAGCTTCTCAAATACTTTTTCTCTGCTGATTATTAATTACTTTAAGTTCCTTGCTCTCATTAGTCCCTTGGTTCCCCATTAGTTTTGGTACGCTTTTTGTGTCTTCTACTGCGAAGACAGATACAAAATATTTGTTTAAAGCCTCTGCCACTTCCTTGTTCCCCAATATAATTTCTCCTGTCTCCGCCCCCAAGAGACCAATGCTTACCTTTGCTACTCACTTCCTTTTTACATACTTGCAGAAGCTCTTACAATCTGTTTTTACATTTCTTGCTAATTTACTCTCATTCTATTTTCTCCCTTTTTTAATCAATTTTTTGGTCATCCTTTGCTGGTTTCTAAAGCTTTCCCAATCCTCAGGCTTACTACTATTCTTTGCCATATTATAAGCCTCTTCTTTTAATCTAATATTATCCTTAACTTCTTTCGTTAGCCACGGATGGATCGCTTTTCAAGTGGAATTTTTATTTCTCAATGGAATGTATATTTGTTGAGAATTTTGGAATATTTCTTTAAATGATTGCCACTGTTTATCTACTGTCATACCTTTTAATCTAATTTCCCAATCTACCTTAGCCAACTCGCCCCCATACCTATGTAATTAGCTTTGCTTAAGTTTAAGACTCTCGTGTCGGACTTAAGAATGTCACTTTCAAACTCAATGTGAAATTCTATCATATTATAAGAACATGAGAAATAGGAGCAGGAGTCGGCCAATCAGCCCCTCAAGCCTGCTCCGCCATTCAATAAGATCATGGCTGATCCAATCTTGGCCTCAACTACACTTTCCCACTCTCTCCCCATACCCCTCGACTCCCTTGTAGTTCAAATGTCCGTCAATCTCCGCCTTGAATATATTCCCTGACTCTGCCTCCACAACTCTCTGGGGTAAAGAATTCCAAAGATTCACGACCCTCAGAGTTGAAATTCCTCCTCATCTCCATCTTAAATGGGCGACCCCTTATTCTGAAACTGTGCCCCCTAGTTCTAGATACCCCCACTAGGGGAAACATCCTCTCAGCATCCACCCTGTCAACCCCCCTCAGAATCTTATATGTTTCATTAAGATCACCTCTCATTCTTCTAAACTCCAATGAGTATAGGCCCAGCCTGCTCAACCTTTCATCATACGTCAACCCCTTCATCCCAGGAAGCAACCTAGTGAACCTTCTCTGCACTGCCTCCAATGCAAGAATATCCTTCCTTAAATATGGAGACCAAAACTGTACGCAGTACTCCAGGTGCGGTCTCACCAGCGCCCTGTAAAGCCCTGTAGGAGATCCTTTACTATAAGTTTTCAAGGGGATCTCGACAGGCTCAGTGAGTGGGCGAGAACATTGCAGATGGAATATCACTTGGATAAATGTGATGTTATCCACTTTGGTAGAAAGAACAGAAAGGCAGAGTATTTCCTAAATGGTGAAAGATTGGGGAATGCAGATGCTCAAAGGGACCTGGGTGTCCTTGTACATGAGTCTCTCAAAGTGAATGTGCAGGTGCAGCAAGCCATTAGGAAGGCAAATGGTATGCTGGCCTTCATTACAAGAGGATTTGAGTACAGGAGTAAAGAAGTCTTACTCCAATTATATAGGGCCTTGGTGAGACCACACCTGGAGTACTGTGTGCAATTTTGGTCTCCTTACCTAAGGAAGGATATACTTGCCATAGAGGGAGTGCAACAAAGGTTCACGAGATTGATTCCTGGGACGGCGGGACTGTCGTATGAGAACAGATTGAGTAAACTAGGCCTGTATTCTCTTGAATTCAGAAGAATGAGAGGGGATCTCATTGAAGCATACAAAATTATTACAGGGCTTGATAGGATGGGGATGCTGGGAGAATGTTTCCCTTAGCTGGGGAGTCTAGAACTAGGAGCCACAGCCTCAAGATAAAGGGCAGGCCATTCAGTACTGAGATGAGAAGACATTTCTTCACACAGAGGGTGGTGAATCTTTGGAATTCTCTACCCCAGAGGGCTGTGGAGGCTCAGTCATTGGGTATATTCAAAACAGAAGTCGATAAGATTTCTGACTAGTAAGGGCATCAAGGGATATGGCGATAGGGCCAGTGAATGGAGTTGAGGCAGAAGATCAGCCATGATCTCATTGAATGGCGGAGCAGGCTCAAAGGGCCGAATGGCCTACTCCTGCTTCTATTTCTTATGTTATATTCTTATGTTTACCAATTAATCCTCTCTCCTTACACAAAACAAGATCTAAAATAGCCTGTTCCCTGGTTGGTTCCATGACGTATTGTTCGAGGAAACTTTCTCAAATACCTTTTTTTTTTTATTTGTTCCTGAGATGTGGGCTTTGCTGGCAAGGCCAGCATTTATTGCCCATCCTTAATTTGAGAAGGTGGTGGTGAGCCGCCTTCTTGAACCACTGCAGTCTGTGTGATGAAGGTACTCCCACAGTGCTGTTAGAGAGGGAGTTCCAGGATTTTGACCGAGCGACAATAAAGGAACGGCGATGGTTTGTAACTTGGAGGAGAACTTGCAGGTGATGGTGTTCCCTTGTGCCTGCTGAATTTCCTTGTTCTTTGAGGAACATTCAATGAACTCGTCCTTCAGACTACCCTTGCCAATTTGATTTGCCCAATCTATATGCAGATTAAAGACCCCCACAAATATTGTATTATTTTGTTATAAGCTCCTATTATTTCTTGATTAATACTCTGTCCAATGGTATAGCTACTGTTAGGGGGCCTATAAACTACGCCCACCATTGTTTGCTGCCCCTTGTTACTTCTTACTACTCGAGGAACCAACTAGAGATCAGGCCATCTCAGACTGGGTATTATGTAATGAGAAAGGATTAATTAGCAATCTTGTTGTGCGAGGCCCCTTGGGGCAGAGCGATCATAACATGATAGAATTCTTCATTAAGATGGAGAGTGAAGTATTTGACTCAGAGACTTGGGTCCTGAATTTAAATAAAGGAAACTACGATGGTATGAGGCACGAGTTGGGTAGGATGGATTGGGGAATGTTACTTAAAGGGTTGATGGTGGATAGGCAATGGCAAACATTTAAAGATCGCATGGATGAACTACAGAATTTGTTCATCCCTGTTTGGCATAAAAATAAAACAAAAAAGGTGACTCAACCGTGGCTAACAAGGAAAATTAGGGATAGCATAAGATCCAAGGAGAGGACATTTAAATTGGCCAGAAAAAGCAGCAAACCTGAGGATTGGGAGCAGTGTAGGATTCAGCAAAGGAGGACAAAGGGATTAATTAAGAGAGGGAAAATAGAGTATGAGAGTAAGCTTGCAGAGAACATAAAAACTGACTGTAAAAGCTTCTATAGATATGTGAAGAGAAAAAGATTGGTGAAGTCAAGTGTAGGTCCCTTGCAGTCAGAATCAGGGGAATTTATAATGGGGAACAAAGAAATGGCAGAACAATTAAATACATACTTTGGTTCTGTCTTCACAAAGGAGGACACAAATAACCTTGCAGAGATGTCGGGCAACATAGGGTCTAATGAGAGGGAGGAACTGAATGAAATCAGTATTTGTAGGGAAATGGTGTTAAGGAAATTGATGGGATTGAAGGCTGATAAATCCCCAGGGCCTGATAATCTACATCCTAGGGTACTTAAGGAAGTGGCCCTAGAAATAGTCGTTGCATTGCTGGTCATCTTCCAAAATTCTATAGATTCTGGAACAGTCCCCATAGATTGGAGGGTAGCTAATGTTACCCCACTATTCAAAAAAGGTGGTAGAGAGAAAACGGGAAATTATAGATCGGTAAGCCTGACATCCATAGTGGGGAAAATGCTGGAGTCCATTGTAAAAGATGTAATTGCAGAACACTTGGGAAACTGTGACAGGATCAGACAAAGTCAACATGGATTTACAAAAGGTAAATCGTGCTTGACTAATCTACTGGAATTTTTTGAGGATGTAACTGGTAGAATAGGTAAGGGAGAACAAGTGGATGTGGTGTAGTTGGACTTTCAGAAGGCTTTCGATAAGGTCCCACATGAGAGATTAGCGTGTAAAGTTAAGGCACATGGGATTGGGGGCAAGGTATTGATTTGGATAGAGAACTGGTTGGCAGATAGAAAGCAAAGAGTTGGAATAAACGGGACTTTTTCTGAGTGGCAGGCAATGACTAGTGGGGTAATGCAGGGATTGGTCCTTGGACCCCAGCTAGTCACAATGGCCCAGAAATTCGGGTCTCCACGGGTGAGTATGCACAGGGTACTCACCCGTAGGCCGAATGGAAGTGCCGGTTTTCTGCATGCACTGCGCATGCGTGGGAAACCGGCACTTCCGATCCTCTGAACGAAGGGGTTCAGAGGTCAAACGTGCGCGCAGGAGAGGCTGTGCATGCGCTTTGAACTTTGAACTTAGATTTTTTTTTTTTTTTTTTTTTTAAACAGGTTTTCCCAGGAGGGTAAGCCTGCAGGATTTACACATTTAAAAAGCAGGCGTAAGGCCTGCTTTTTGCAACGTAAGTGGTCAATTAATTAAATTTAAAACATTTTTTTCCACAGGTTTATTATTTTTAAATACTTTAAAGCAAGGTAAGTTTATTTTTAGCCCCGTTAGAAAATAAAATTATTTTTTTCAAAAATTTAAATTATTTTTTTAAATAGTTATTTAATGTAATTTATAGTTTATTTAAAAAGTGTGATTTAAAAAAAAAATTATTTGAAGGTTTACTGCTATTTTGGGGCCCGTAGTATTTATAAGTTTTGACAGGTCTTTCTGTCAATCTCATGAATGGGCTTTTCCCTCCTCCGATTGGCTGCCCGTGCCTCACGTGATCCCAGGGGACGCATCGCACTAACTACGCCCCTGGGACACGCAAGCACAGCGCGCTGGCAGCTGGGCCAGGCCCCAGAGCGGAATTCCACAGGGCCCTACAGCTCAACTGCCGGTGCGCAAGGTAAGTGCAGGTCGGGGGCTTACACCTGCGGGAAGCCCCCGACCCGAATTTCTGGGCCAATATATATTAATGATCTAGACAAGGGAACTAGATGTAATATCTCCAAATTTGCAGACGACACAAAGCTGGGTGGTCGAGTCGAGTGTGCTGTGAGGAGGCTGCCGAGAAACTACAGGATGATTTGGACAGGTTGGGTGATTGGGCAGAAGCATGGCAGATGCAATATAACGTGGATAAATGTGAGGTTATCCACTTTGGTGGCAAAAACAGGAAGGCAGATTATCTGAATGGCAATAGATTGGGAGAAGGGGAAGTGCAACGAGATCTGGGTGTCCTTGTGCACCAGTCGCTGAAGGTAACCATGCAGGTGCAGCAGGCGGTTAAGGCGGCAAATGGTATGTTGGCCTTTGTAGCGAGAGGGTTTGAGTACAGGAACAAGGATGTCTTGCTGCAGTTGTACAGGGCCTTGGTGAGACCACACCTTGAGTATTGTGCGCAGTTTTGGTCGCCTTATCTGAGGAAGGATATTCTTGCCATGGAAGGAGTTCAGCGAAGATTCACCAGGCTGTTGCCTGGGATGGCAGGAATGACGTATGAGGAGAGATTGGGACGATTGGGACGATTGGGCTTGTACTCGCTGGAGTTTAGAAGAATGAGAGGGGATCTCATTGAAACATAAAATTCTGGCAGGACTGGACAGACTAGATGCAGGTAGGATGTTCCCGATGGTCGGGGAGTCCAGAACCAGGGGTCGCAGTCTAAGGATAAGGGGTAAGCCTTTTAGGACAGAAATGAGGAAGAGTGGTGAACCTGTGAAATTCTCTACCACAGAAGGCAGTAGAGGCCAATACATTAAATATATTCAAGAAGGAGTTAGATATATTTATTAAGGCTAAAAGGATCAAGGGGTATGGGGATAAAGCAGGTACTGAACTTGGATGATCAGTCATGATCGCATTGAATGGCCTACTCCTGCTCCTATCTTCTATGTTCTATGTTTCTATGTTTCCAGTCTGCCTGTCTTTTCGATAAGTCAAGTACCCTGGAATATTTAGTTAACAACCCTGCTGCAACTGTACAGGGTATTGGTGAGACCACACCTTGAGTACTGCATACAGTTTTGGTCTCCTTATTTAAGGAAGGATACACTTGCATTGGAGGCAGTTCAGAGACGATTCACTCGGTTAATTCCAGAGATGAGGGGGTGGACTTATGAGGAAAGGTTGAGCTGGCTGGGCCTATACTCACTGGAATTTAGAAGAATGAGAGGTGATCTTATTGAAATGTGTAAGATACTGAGGGGGCTCGACAAGGTAGATGCAGAGAGGATGTTTCCCCTCGTGGGGAAATCTAGAACTCGGGGGCGTAGTTTCAGAATAAAGGGTCGCCCTTTTAGAACTGAGATGAGGAGGAATTTCTTCTCACAGAGGGTCATAAATCTGTGGAATTCTCTGCCCCAGAGAGCCGTGGAGGCTGGGTTATTAAATACATTTAAGGTGGAGATAGACAGATTTTTGCAAGATAAGGGAGTGAAGGGTTATGGGGAGCGGGCGGGGAAGTGACTTTGAGCCCAAGATCAGCCATGATCTTATTGAATGGCGGAGCAGGCTTGAGGGGCCAAGTGGCCTATTGCTGCTCCTATTTCTTATATTCACCTTGCAACTATGTCTCTGTAATGGCTATTAGATCATACCCATTTATCACTATTTGTGCCGCTAATTCGTCTACCTTGTTACGAATGCTTTGTGCATTCAGGTAAAGAGCCTTTCGTTTTAACCTTTTACCATTATTCCAAGCTTTAATCTTATTCGCTGATACACTATTACCGTTAAACTCTCTGTCCCTCTCACACTTTGCTTTATCTTGACCCAAATCGCTACACTGCTCCATTACCTTGACTTTTCTCTTTAGATTTCTAAGTTTCTCATTTGACCCTTCCCCTGCACTTTTTAGTTTAAAGCCCTACCTACAGCCCTAGTTATTCGATTCGCCAGGACACTGGTCCCAGCTCGGTTTAAGTGGAGACCGTCCCAACGGAACAGCTCCCTCTTTCCCCAGTACTGGTGCCAGTGCCTCATGAATCGAAACCCCTTCCTCCTACACCACTCTTTGAGCCACGCGCTTAACTCTCTGATCTGCTTGTCCCAATGCCAATGTGCACGCGGCTCAGGTAACATTCTAGAGATTATTACCTTTGAGGTTCTGCTTTTTAATTTACACACTCAAGCCCTGAAGTGGGACTTTAACTCTTCTGATTCAGATGTGACCGGAAGTAGATTACAGATCAAATGTCCGCAGAAACATTGTCACATGCACACAGCGCGAGGAGTAAATTCTAACCAGAATCTTGCGTTTCCAGTTACTCTCTTTAAAAAAGATGTCAAAATTTGCATTTTTGGAAAAAATAATCAGGCAGACATAGCGCACCAACTCCCGGGCTTTACGTTGATCTTCTCGACACTTTTAATCAGACATGATTAATTGATGGCACTGTAGACCCACAACAATGCAGTCGGCTGTCTGGACGTTGCACTTCTAATATTAGGAGTGTAGCCAACCGAAGGGGAACCCTTTCTCCTCCCCCAATCAGCCATCTGCTGCACTTCACTAGTGTATCAGCTCTTCACCACCCCCAACCCCCCCCACCCCCTAAAAAAACTTACATGGGGAGGAACATTTGGCCCTCAGCCTGGGACTGTGCACGTCACTTATTGAAGTTCCCCCACTGGCAGAATGTAAGGAGGAGGAACAAAAATGCTTACCTGAAATGGAGACTGGCTGTTGTAATTCTTCACTTCCTTATTGGCTCCACGAAACAGCAGAACGCGAGCACAGCTTTCCTGTAAATTGGTAGAAATGAAGCACGTTACTAGTAGGCCATGACTGGATAAAGCCTGTGGTTTCAGCGGCTGTCCTTTGTGGCCGAGCGTGTACTCTCCACAATTCCAGATAATTCACTTAGCATATCTTCTAAGCTCAGGCATCCTATAACGCAAGTCAGGGCCACTGTGATTTCCTGGACTCGTGTCGGTCGTCTAAAGTGGCTCGTAGAGGAATTTGCCACTTCCCCCCTCCCCCCCCTAATTGCCAGTTTTTTTTTTGTACCTGCCCCTTTTTGCATCTCCCAAGATGAGGTGGGGTGGGTGGGGAATGTATGTATTGTGATCTATAAGCCATCACCACTGTGTGGGACAATCTGGATGGACCAGAAGGTCTCTCCCTGTCCATGATTTCCATATGTTGCTACACAAACGACAACAGAAGGTTTTTTTCAAACTGGTTTAGTAACGAGCATTGTTATCAAACTAGTTTGGAAGAACTAGCTTCTGATAGTGGAATCAGGCCTACCGTGAAAATAATTAGTTAATCTCATGTGGTGTCGCTCACGGGTAGTCCGGAGTGCAGTTGAGACAGGGAGCGTGGCATAGCAGGGGACTGGGGAGTGCAAAACAGCGGGAATAGGGTGTCAGCACAGTGGCTGGGAGTTGTGGGGCAGGGATGAGAGACTTTGGGGGGTGGGGGGTTTAAAACTAATTTGGCAGGGGGATGGGCACCAGGATGTAACATTAGAAAGGGGAAATAAAGTGCTCAAAGGATTGGGAGAGGCAGAGAGTACTAAAGTAAGAAGTGGTAAGGTATTAGGTGGGGTCAATCTAAGAGAGAATATAGGATGGTCTAAGCTGGGTTTACAGTGTATGTATGCGAACGCACGAAGCGTAGCAAACAAGGTTGGTGAGCTGCCGGCACAAACAGCCACCTGGGAATATGATGTTGTGGCAATAAATGAGGCCTGGCTTAAAAAAGGGCAGGATTGGGTATTAGATATTCCTGGTTATAAGGTGTTCAGGAAAAATAGGTAAGGAAAGATAGGATATGGTGTGGCAGTATTCGTTAAGGAGAATGTTACAGTGCTGGAGAGAGGGTGTCCTGGAGGGGTCAAGGACAGAATCTATTTGGTTAGAGTTAAGAAACAATAGAGATGCCATTACACTACTAGGTGTATTCTATAGACCACCAACTAGTGGGAAAGATATGGAGGAGCAAATTGCGGAGAAATTACATAGAGGTGCAAGAACTATAGAGCAGTGATAATGGGGGACTTCAACTATCCTAATATAGGCTGGGATCGTAATAGTGTAAAGGGCAGAGAAGGGGAAGAATTTCTGAAGTGTGTTCAGGAGAACTTTCTTGATCAGTATGTTTCCGGCCTGACAAGGGAGGAGGCTTTGCTGGATCTGGTTCTGCGGAATGAGGTGGGTCAAGTGGAGCAGGTGTCAGGAGGTGAACATTTAAGGAACAGTGATCATAGTATCATAAGGTTTAGATTAACTATGGAAAAGGACAGGGAGCAATCTAGGGTAAGAATGTTTAACTGGGGAAAGGCCAATTTCAGTGGGATGAGAACAGATCTGGCCCGGGTAAACTGGAATCAAAGATTGACAGGCAAAACTGTAATGGAACAATGGGCTGCCTTTAAAGAGGACATAGTTCAGGTACAGTTGAGCTATATTTCCACTAGGGGGAAAGGCAGGGCAACTAAAGTCAGAGCTCCCTGGATGACAAAACAGATAGAGAATATCATGAAGCAGAAAAAGAGCGCATGTGACAGATACAGTTTGCAAATACATCTGAGAATCAGGCTATATATAGCAAGGTCAGAGGAGAAGTGAAAAAGAAAATAAGAGGGGCAAAGAGAGGGTATGAGAATAGAATGGCAGCCAACATAAAAGGTAATCCAAAAATCTTCTATTGGCATATAAATAGTAAAAAGGTACTAAGAGGAGGGGTGGGGCCAATTAGGGATATAAAAGGAGACCTACGCATGGAGGCAGAGGGTATGGCTGAGGTACTAAATGAGTACTTTGCATCTGTCTTCACCAAGGAAGAGGATGCTGCCATAGACATAGTGAAGGAGGAGGTAATGGAGACACTTGATAGGATAAAAATTGATAGAGGTATTAGAAAGGCTGGCTGTACTTAAAGTAGATAAATCACCAGGAGTGGATGGGATGCATCCTAGGATGCCGAGAGAATTGAGGACGGAAATTGCAGAGGTACTGGCCATAATCTTCCAATCCTCCTTATATACGGGGGTGGTGCCAGAGGACTGGAGAATTGCAAATGTTACACCCTTGTTCAAAAAAGGGTGTAAGGATAAACCCAGCAACTACAGGCCAGTCAGTTTAACCTCGGTAGTGTGGAAGCTTTAAGAAACAGTAATCAAGGACAAAATCAACAGTCACTTGGATAGGTGTGGATTAATTAAGGAAAGCCAGCATGGATTTGTTAAAGGCAAATCATGTTTAACCAACTTGATTGAGTTTTTTGATGAAGCAACAGAGAGGGTTGATGAGGGTAATGCGGTTTGACATTGTGTACATGGATTTCCAAAAGGTGTTCGACAAAGTGCCACATAATAGGCTTGCCAACAAAGTTGAAGCCTATGGAATAAAAGGGACAGTGGCAGCATGGATAGGAAACTGGCTAAGTGACAGGAAACAGAGAGTAGTGGTGAACGGTTCTTTTTTGGAATGGAGGAAGGTATACAGTGGTGTTCCCCAGGGGTTGGTTCCATTGCCCTTCTTGATATATATTAATGACTTGCATGTGGGTGTACAAGGCACAATTTCAAGATTTGCAGATGACACAAAACTTGGAAGTACACTGAACAGCGAGGAGGAGAGTGAGAGACTTCAGGAAGACATAGGCAGGCTGGTAAAATTGGCAGATACATGGCAGATGACATTTAACGCACAACAGTGTGAAGTGACACATGTTGGTAGAAAGAATGAGGAGAGGAAATATAAACTAATTGGTACAATCCTAAAGGGAGTGCATGCACAGAGACACCTGGGAGTATATGTGCACAAATCTTTGAAGGTGGCAGGGCAGGTTGAGAAAGCCGTTAAAAAGGCTTATGGGATCTTGAGCTTCACAAATCGCGGTATAAAGTACAAAAGTGTGGAAATTATGATGAACCTGTATAAAACACTGGTTTGGCCCCAACTGGAGTACTGTGTCCAATTCTGGGAACCACACTTTAGGAAGGATGTGAAGGCCTTAGAGAAGGTGCAGAAAAGATTTACAAGAATGGTTCCAGGAATGAAGGACTTCAGTTACGTGGATAGACTGGAGAAGCTGGGGTTGTTCTCCTTGGAGCAGAGAAGATTGAGAGGAGATTTGAAAGAGGTGTTCAAAATCATGAGGGGTCTGGACAGCGTAGAGAGAGAGAAACTGTTCCCATTGGCAGAAGGGTCGCGAACCAGAGGACACAGATTTAAGGTGATTGGCAAAAGAATCAAAGGCGACGTAAGAAAAAACTTTTTTACGCAGCGAATGCAATGCCTGAAAGGGCGGCGGAGGCAGACTCTATCTTATCTCAAAAGGGAGTTGGATAAGAATCTGAAGGAAAATAATTTACAGGTCTACGGGGAAAGGACGGGGGAGTGGGACTAGCGGAGTCGGCACGGGCTCGACAGGCCGAACAGCCTTCTTCCATACTGTAACCATTCTATTATTCTATAGGGTACAAAATCTTTAAATTAAAGCACTGGAGCACGAGGGAGTCAGAGATCACCTGATTAATTGCATGGGGATGTGGTGAATATAGAGGCAGTGGTTCCTAGAGATTTTTTTACTACTTAGGTTAAATAACCAAAGAATTGCTTCTGAGAGTTTTTTTTAATCCCCCAGTCAAAAAGTTGGGTTGTGTCTTTAAAGCATCATAACTTTTGTTTGTGATTGACAGCAAAATTGACCAATCACAGAGCAAACCACAACTTTCCAACTGTAAGCCCCAGCCTCCCCATCCAATAGTCGAAGGAACTGCCTTAATCTGCATTGTGGGGTTGTGGGTCGTCAGATCTCTGTTCCATTTCATTCCTTGAACTGTGGCTCAGTTGGTAGCACCCTCGCCACTGAATCAGAAGGTTGTGGGTTCAAGTCCCACTCCAGGAACTTGAATACAAAATCTAGGCTGACACTCCAGTGCAGTGCTGAGCGAGTGCTGCATTGTTGGAGGTGCCGTCTTTCGGATAAGACGTTAAACCATCTGTCCTTTCAGGTGGACGTAAAAGATCCCATGGCACTATTTCGAAGAGGAGCAGGGGAGTTATCCCCAGTGTCATGACCAATATTTTTCCCTCAATCAACATCACTAAAAAACAGATTACCCAGTCATTATCACATTGCTGTTTGTGGGAGCTTGCTGTGCGCAAATTGGCTGCTGCGTTTCCTACATTACAACAGTGACTACACTTCAAAAGTACTTCATTGGCTGTAAAGTGCTTTGGGATGTCCGGTGGTCGTGAAAGGCGCTATAGAAATGTAAGTCTTTCTTTTCCTTCTCATTGGGTTAGCCTACTGCTAATTGTAGCAAAATGCAATAAATTGGTGGATTGGAGCTTTCGCTAGTTCACTGTCCCTTTACTTGTGGAACTCGAGATCCGACCCAAGCCAGAGCAATGGGATGACAGTCAGCTCCGTCCGCATCCTCAGTCCACAACTGTAAAGGCTGTACGTGAGCTGAGTTGGACAGCCCAGCTTCCAGTGGGCATGGGCTTAAACCATAAAATCGCACATCGGAAAATCGCGAGCCCAGGGCAGTGGGTGAGTAACGTCCTCAGCAGCACACACTCGAAGAAATCACCGCACAATCTGTGTTTTGAATCCATTCACCGTACAACATGTTTTTATACGGGACAAGCAAAGAAATGTTACCTCATTTTTTTAAAAACACTATTGTTGTTGCAAGCAATCAGAATAAAATTCCCAACTGCATTTAGATTGAATACTAAGAGGCAGCAATGAAAGAGAAACAGACCGTAAGAGCGTACTACGCCTGTTCAAAACTCTGGCCCAGAATTTCCATTGGACTTTCGGACGTTGCGCTGTCATAGCTTTGCTGGAAGTGCCGCAGAATTCCCCGTTTACGTGCGTAAGTGGGGTTTTGCCCGCAGTTCCGGCGAAGTTACGATGGTGCAGCAGCAGAAAATCCAAGGAAGTTGAAGGCCAGGATCTCACTGAGAAATTTCATCGAGCTACAGCAGTTACAATATTCAAAAGATTTAAACATCGCTAATCCAGACCTACATACAACCGATCTGATAAACCCAAACAACTCCACCAAAAGCTTTGATACAGTGCAACTCGACAGAGTAAAACCTGGCACATCAATCCAAAGCTGCAAAGCACAAAATACTGAGAAACACGACTGTTTATGCAGCGATCCGCACTCCATGACTTTGTGGAAGGGAGGATTAGTGGTACAAGTGTCTATCTCTGACTGGTGTCCCTGCCGAGTCAGGCTCCTTGCTGGGAGCACTGAATCTAGTCTTCAGAGCGGTCATCGGCTCACAAAATGGTTTGAAGTGCATTTCAGGGGTCTATAACTCAACTTGCAATTAATAGTCATCTTGAAACTGAACTGGAAAATATGACATGCTACAAACAGATTCACAACTTGGAAAAATAATGCAGCAAGATTCATACATCATGAATCTCTTAATGTCGTTACTCCTTAAAGGAAAGCTTAAGGATAGATATTGATATAGCTACTCTGTAAGGCTAGAAATTTCTATTCAAAGAAATGTCTTGGTACTTTGTTAACATAGCAGAGAGAGGAACATCATACAAATGCATTAAAATGTCAGGTTACTAATGACAGTTTTCGACTCAGCAGCTAAGGCTCGCTGGGAGCGTGTATCGGAAATGTTGGTGCACATGCCTCATGATTTTCCAACAGTTGAAAGCAGGATGTAACCTTAATGATCGCCT
Source organism: Somniosus microcephalus (assembly GCF_052327205.1). Lineage (NCBI taxonomy): Eukaryota > Metazoa > Chordata > Chondrichthyes > Squaliformes > Somniosidae > Somniosus > Somniosus microcephalus. The sequence continues at coordinate 105,516,822 of NC_141001.1, forward strand.
GTCTATCACAATGCACAATATTATGTGAACAGACTTTTGGTCAAACTGGCTTGTCCAGTTTGAAACTGGAAGGTAGCAACCCTTTTCTATTAGTGGCGCTTCATTGACCTAGCAGTGGAGAGGCAGGACTGGCCCAATTCGTTTTTCTGCCTCTTATGAAATTGTGCTCTTGGCTTCATCAAAGTGTTCTACTGAGTTGCCTGGCAACGGCTACTTATAGATAAGCCTTCTGAGTTTAGGTTTTAACCAGATGACACCTGATAATTACCCTCTGAAAGTTAGAGTCAAACCAAAAAAATAGAGGCTCCCTCCCCCTGTCTACTTCTCTCTCTATGTCTTTAAAAGCCTTCTTAAAATCTAGCTCTTCGAACATGCTTTCGATCGCTTCTCCCAAAGTGCCTTAGTCTCTGTTTTTTAACCCCTCTGTAAAGCACCTTGGGCTTATACAGTGAGGAGGATAGTAACAAACTTCAGGAGGTCATAGAGGGGGGGTGCAGGAACAGAGAGACCTGGGGGTTAACATACACAAATCTTTGAAGGTGGCAGGACAAGTTGAGAAGGCTGTTAAAAATAGCATACGGGATCCATGGCTTGAGAAACAGAGGCATAGAGTACAAAAGCAAGGATGTTACGCTAAACCTTTATCAAACACTAGTTTGGCCCCAGCTGGAGTATTGTGTCCAATTCTGGGCACCACACTAGGAAGGATGTCAAGGCCTTACAGAGGGTGCAGAGGAGATTTACTAGAATGGGACCAGGCATGAGGGACTTCAGTGCTGTGGAGAGACTGGAGAAGCTGGGGTTGTTCTCCTTAGAGCAGACAAGGTTAACGGGAGATTGAATAGAGGTGTTCAAAATCACGAAGGGTTTTGATAGAGTAAATAAGGTGACACAGTTTCCAATGGCAGAAGGGTCGGTAACCAGGTGACACCAATTTAAGGTAACTGGCAGAAGAACCAGAGGGCAGATGAGGAGAATTTTCTTTATGCAGCGAATGTAAAGGATGGTGGAAGCAGATTCAATAAAAAGAAATTTCAAAAGGGAATTGGATAAATACTTGAAGGGGAAATGTTTGCAGGGCTAGGGGGAAAGAACAGGGGAGTGGGACTAATTGGATCGCTCTTTCAAAGAGCCGACACAGGCACGATGGGCCGAATGGCCTCGTTCTGTGTTGTATCATTCTATGAATCTCTGATTAAAGGCACTATATAAATGAAAGTCGTAGCGAGAGAATAAAAGACTTACCTAAGGAAGGATATAATTGCCTTAGAGGGAGTGCAACGAAGGTTCACCAGACTGATTCCTGGGATGAGGGGATTGCTACTATGAGGAGAGATTGAGGAGACTAGGCCTATATTCCCTAGTAAAAAGTCACACAACACCAGGTTATAGTCCAACAGCTTTATTTGAAATCACAAGCTTTCGGAGCGCTGCTCCTTCTTCAGGTGAAGTGGAGAAATGCATAAAGACGGACACCTCAGAAGAACCATCAAAGACGGACACCTCAACACTTCACTCTACCGCAAGCCCACGGACAACCTCACGATGCTTCACTTCTCCAGTTTCCACCCTAACCACGTTAAAGAAGCCATCCCCTATGGACAAGCCCTGCGAATACACAGGATCTGCTCAGACGAGAAGGAACGCGATGGACACCTACAGACACTGAAAGACGCCCTTGTAAGAACGGGATATGACGCTCGACTCGTCAATCGACAGTTCCGACGGGCCACAGCAAAAAATCGCATAGACCTCCTCAGAAGACAAACACGGGACACAACCAACAGAGTACCCTTCGTCGTCCAGTACTTCCCCGGAGCGGAGAAACTACGCCATGTTCTTCGCAGCCTTCAACATGTCATCGATGACGACGAACACCTCGCTAAGGCCATCCCCACGCCTCCACTACTCGCTTTCAAACAGCCGCCTAACCTCAAACAGACCATCGTTCGCAGCAAATTACCCAACTTTCAGGAGAACAGCGACCACGACACCACACAACCCTGCCACAGCAACCTCTGCAAGACATGCCAGATCATCAACACAGATACCATCATCACACGTGAGGACACCACCCACCAGGTACATGGTACATACTCATGTGACTCGGCCAACGTTGTCTACCTCATACGTTGCAGGAAAGGATGCCCCGGAGCATGGTACATCGGCGAGACCATGCAGACACTGCGACAACGGATGAACGGACACCGCGCAACAATCACCAGGCAGGAGTGTTCCCTCCCAGTCGGGGAACACTTCAGCAGTCAAGGACATTCAGCCTCTGATCTTCGGGTAAGCATTCTCCAAGGTGGCCTTCGAGACACACGACAACGCAAAATCATCGAGCAGAAACTGATAGCCAAGTTCCGCACTCATGAGGACGGCCTCAACCGAGATGTTGGGTTCATGTCACGCTACATGTAACCCCACCTGATGCAGGGTCATCCAGACTCGAGTCGACATTGGCTTGTTCTCTCTACACAGATGCGGCCGGACCTGCTGTGATTTCCAGCCAAAAAAAAAAAAAAAAAAATGTTTTTTGTCTGTTTTTTTGTTTTTCATACAGACCCCAGCATCTGCAATATTTGACCCCTTGTGACCCCACCTCATTGTTCTTTGATGTAATGTTTCCCTGACTGACCTGTTTGGACACCATTCACACCTTTGACTGCTGTGATTATCTCTCTGCCGAGGTGTGATAAATGGCAGTTGGAAAGGTTACCTGTAAACATCTGACATGATTCTCTGACTATATAAGCTGTGTCTTTATGCATTTCTCCACTTCACCTGAAGAAGGAGCAGCGCTCCGAAAGCTTGTGATTTCAAATAAAGCTGTTGGACTATAACCTGGTGTTGTGTGACTTTTTACATTTGTCCACCCCAGTCCAACTCCGGCATCTCCACACCATATATTCCCTAGAGTTCAGAAGAATGAGAGGCGATCCCATTGAAACATATACAATTCTTAAAGGGTTTGACAGGGTAGATGCTGGAAGGATGTTTCCCCTGGCTGGAGAGTCTAGAACTAGGGGGTCACAGTCTCAGGATAAGGGATCGGCCATTTAGGACTGAGATGAGGAGACATTTCTTCACACAGAGGGTTGTGAATCTTTGGAATGCTCTGCCCCAGAGCTGTGGAGACTCAGTCGTCGAGTATATTCAAGACAGAGATCGATAAAGTTTTGGATATTAAGGGAATCAAGGGATATTGGGGATAGTGCGGAAGGTGAAGTTGAGGTAGAAGATCAGCCATGACCTTATCGAATGGTGGAGCAGGCTCGAAGTGCCGAATGGCCGACTCCTGCTCCTATTTCTTATGTTTTTATGTTCTTATGACTGCAATCCCCACATGCCATACAGCAGGCATCAGTTCCCACCCCCTTTGGATTCCTACTCCTTGACTGGGTTCACCACCTTAGTGATTGAGCTTGCTGTTCTTTCGATGATTTCCCAATTAACTCCGAAGTCTATCGGCTTATTTTATGATGTGGAGATGCCGGTGTTGGACTGGGGTGGACAAATGTGAGAAGTCACACAACACCAGGTTATAGTCCAACAGCTTTATTTGAAATCACAAGCTTTTGGAGCGCTGCTCCTTCGTCAGGTGAAGTGAAGAGATGCATACAGACACAGATTATATAGTCAGAGAACACTGCCATATGATTACAGGTAATCTTCCTAACTGCCCTTTATCGCACCTCGGCAGAGAGATAATCACAGCAATCAAAGGTGTGAATGGTGTCCAAACAGGTCAGTCAGGAAAACATTACATCAAAGAACAATGAGGTGGTGTTACAAGGGGTCAAATGTTGCAGATGCTGGGTCTGTATGAAAAACACAAAACAAACGAAAAAAAAAGCAATTTTTTTTGCTGGAAATCACAGCAGGTCCGGCCGCATCTGTGTAGAGAGAACAAGCCAACGATGACTTGAGTCTGGATGACTCTACGTCAGGTGGGGTTACATGTAGCGTGACATGAACCCAAGATCCCGGTTGAGGCCGTCCTCATGAGTGCGGAACTTGGCTATCAGTTTCTGCTTGACGATTTTGCGTTGCCGTGTATCTCGAAGGCCGCCTTGGAGAATGCTTACCCGAAGATCGGAGGCTAAATGTCCTTGACTGCTGAAGTGTTCCCCGACTGGGAGGGAACACTCCTGCCTGGTGATTGTTGTGCGGTGTCCGTTCATCCGTTGTCACAGTGTCTGCATGGTCTCGCCGATGTACCATGCTCCGGGGCATCCTTTCCTGCAACGTATGAGGTAGACAACGTTGGCCGAGTCACATGAGTATGTACCATGTACCTGGTGGGTGGTGTCCTCACGTGTGATGATGGTATCTGTGTTGATGATCTGGCATGTCTTGCAGAGGTTGCCGTGGCAGGGTTGTGTGGTGTCGTGGTCGCTGTTCTCCTGAAAGCTGGGTAATTTGCTGCGAACGATGGTCTGTTTGAGGTTAGGCGGCTGTTTGAAGGTGAGTAGTGGAGGCGTGGGGATGGCCTTAGCGAGGTGTTCGTCGTAATCGATGACATGTTGAAGGCTGCGAAGAACAAGGCGTAGTTTCTCCGCTCCGGGGAAGTACTGGACGACGAAGGGTACTCTGTTGGTTGTGTGCCGTGTTCGTCTTAAGGTCTATGTGATTTTTCGCTGTGGCCCGTCATAACTGTCGATCGACGAGTCGAGCATCATATCCCATTCTTACGAGGGCATCTTTCAGCATCTGTAGGTGTCCATCGCATTCCTCCTTGTCTGAGCAGATCCTGTGTATTCGCAGGGCTTGTCCATAGGGGATGGCTTCTTTAACGTGGTTAGGGTGGAAGCTGGAGAAGTGGAGCATCGTGAGGTTGTCCGTGGGCTTGCGGTAGAGTGAAGTGCTGAGGTGTCCGTCTTTGATGGAGATTCGTGTGTCCAAGAATGACACCGATTCTGAGGAGTAGTCCATGGTGAGTTTGATGGTGGGATGGAACTTGTTGATGTTATCGTGCAGTCTTTTCAGTGATTCTTCGCCGTGGGTCCATAGGAAGAAAATGTCGTTGATGTATCTGGTGTATAGCGTTGGTTGGAGGTCCTGTGCAGTGAAGAAGTCTTGCTCGAACTTGTGCATGAAGATGTTGGCGTATTGGGGTGTGAATTTGGTCCCCATGGCTGTTCCGTGTGTTTGGGTAAAGAACTGGTTGTCGAAGGTGAAGACATTGTGGTCAGGGATGTGGTCATTTGACCCCTTGTGACCCCACCTCATTGTTCTTTGATGTAATGTTTTCCTGACTGATCTGTTTGGACACCATTCACATCTTTGATTGCTGTGATTATCTCTCTGCCGAGGTGTGATAAAGGGCAATTAGAAAGATTACCTGTAATCATCTGGCAGTGTTCTCTGACTATATATGCTATGTCTGTATGCATCTCTTCACTTCACCTAATGAAGGAGCAGCGCTCCGCAAGCTTGTGATTTCAAATAAAGCTGTTGGACTATAACCTGGTGTTGTGTGACTTCTCATTTATCTTATCTTATCTGTTATTTTATTTTTGGTCAAAATGGAATCTTGATTGATCGCAGCTAATTTCAAACCATTTTCTGACCTGGAATCAGGAAAAAAAAAGTAAAACCTGAAAAGTCCAGGGACTTTGTAAAAAAATAATAAGGAACCAATTCTGAGTGACAGTCAAGACTGATATTTAAACATCTGCCCTTTGAATGGGTGTCAGGAGCTCCATCACCAGAACCACTGCAACATAAACACTTGTGGATTGGTGGTTTATTTTGACTGGTGACATATTATCTCGGATGAAAATGTTAACATTTATAAAAGATGTAGAAAATGAACTGTGGTAATTGCCACAGGACGCACAGTGTGTGATACAGAAAAACACAGAGTGATACAGAAATGGGAGGGGGAAGAGAAACTTCCAAAGTTAACTTTGGTAGAAAACAGTCTGTTGCTTGTTGTGATATTTGATACATTCCCTCAGTACTGCACTGGAGTGTCAGCCTGGATTAAGTGCTCAAGTCTCTGGAATGGGATTTGTAAAATGCTTGCATTCCTTATGTGAGCAACTCAAGGCCTAGTCACAGGCCGCGATTTTGCCGGCGGTCAGAGGGCGGGTTTGGAGGCGGGTCATAGGTTAAATTCGTTTTGATTGACGGCGGGTTCCGATCCCACCGTCAACCCGCCTCCAAACTGCTTTTCCCAAGCGTCGGGTCCCCGATTTGCGAATGGACCCGACACCTAACGGCGGGAAGCGGATTAAAGGCAATTACCTGCCTCGTAACAGCTACTTGCCAGTAGTTGTCAGCCTATTTTTGGATTTTGCCGCTTCTGGCTCGGGTTTCCCGACGTCCGGACACCACGCCAGGTAAGTGTGGCATTTTGTGAGTCTGCTGTGATGTGTGTGGAATTATGACAGCTGCAGAAGTGGTGTGAAGGATCCAATGTTGCACATGGTGAGTCTCAGAGGAAAGAAAATGTTGGGAACTGCATTTTTAATACATTTACAAATTTCTTTAGCTTACAAGTTTTTAAAATCCAGGTCCAGTGTCACCTCATTGGGAGAACCTCTCTCACCAGTGACAGATCGCTTCTGTCACCTCACCTGCAGCTGCCATCTATTCCAGCCAATGGAGGGAGTCATTGGAGAGCCTGGGTGCAAGAGGTCACCTTTGTGCAGTGATTGTCAGTGTTTGCAGCACCTCAATGCTGTCAAACACTGAGAAATCAATTGTCAAAAACATAATCCAGGATGACACAACAACAACAACTTGTACTTATATAGCACCTTTAATGTAGTAAAATGTCCCAAGGCGCTGCACCGGAGTATTTTAAGACAAAATATCTGAGCCACATAAGGATAAATTAGGGCAGGTGACCAAAGGCTTGGTCAAAGAGATAGATTTTAAGGAGCGTCTTAAAGGAGGAAAGAGAGGTAGCGAGGCGGAGAGGTTTAGGCAGGGAATTCCAGAGCTTAGGGCCTAGGCAACAGAAGGCACGGCCACCAAAGATTGAGCGATTATAATCAGGGATGCTCAAGAGGGCAGAATTAGGGGAGCGCAGATATCTCAGGAGGTTGTGGGGCTGAAGGAAATTACAGAGGTAGGAAGGGGCAAGTCCATGGAGGGATTTGAAAACAAGGATGAAAATTTTGAAATCAAGGCGCTGCTTAACCAAGAGCCAATGTAGGTCAGCGAGCACAGGGGTGATGGGTGAACGGGACTTGGTGCGAGTTAGGACACAGGCAGCCGAGTTTTGGATGATCTCAAGTTTACGTAGGGTGGAATGTGGGAGGCCAGCCAGGGGTGCGTTGGGATAGTCAAGTCTAGAGGTAACAAAGGCATGGATGAGGATTTCAGCAGTGGATGAGCTGAGGCAAGGGCGGAGACGGGCAATGTTACAGAGGTGGAAGTAGGCGGTCATTGTTATGCTGCGGATATGTGGTCAGAAGCTCATTTCAGGGTCAAATATGACACCAAGGTTGCGAACAGTGTGGTTCAGCCTCAGACAGATGTTAGGGAGAGGGATGGAGTCAGTGGCTAGGGAACGGAGTTTGTGGCCGGGACCGAAAACAATGGCTTCGGTCTTCCCAATATTTAATATTCCTAGTGTAGTACTGAGGGAGCACTGCACTGTCGAAGGTGTCGCCTTTCGGGTGAGACGTTAAACCGAGGCCCCGTCTGCCCTTACTCCCCCACCAACAAAGTAAAATGCTAGGATCACTTTTGCGAGCAATTAGCATTCTATTTTTTGGGAGTTGACCGCATGCTGCCCCATATACACTTGTACGGTAGCGTAACTTAGGGGTGTAACAATAATATCCCCCTCCCCAATCCCGCCAATGACCTGAACAGGAAAGTTGTGTCTTTTACACTGTGCATTTCTTCAATCTCTCCAAAGCTGCACTAAGTCAGCAGCAGGTGAGGTGGTGCTTGATCTGATTTATATTACAGTAAGGTGAACGTACAAAGCAACAGTTATAATCAGGTTCAATCGGTACAACTTATCTTTGCGTTAAGGAGCAAACAGAGAACACAACGCACTGATGTAGGAAAGTGTGGTATTTTTTTATCCATTCTCAGGATATGGGCGTTGCTGGCAAGGCTGGCATTTATTGCCCATCCCTAGCTGTCCGAGGTGGTGAGCCTTCTTCTTGAACTGCTGCAGTCCATGTGGTAAAGGCCCTCGCACGAAGTCCAAGGGAGTTCCCAATCTAACTTGACTTAAGCAGGAGATCTTCTCACTTTCCTCCAGTATTTCTGACCTCTTCGTCTCCGTGAAGGCCCTCACAGCTTGCACTTAACCAAGCCGCCTGCCCGCGTCGCCATCCTATTTTAAAATTCTGTCTTTCTGTTTTTATCTCCTCCCTCAAACAGGGATCAAAGGATTTTAAAAAAAATATTCATTCATGGGATGTGGGCGTCGCTGGCAAGGCCAGCATTTATTGCCCATCCCATTTTCCAGCTTAATGGGCATGAGGTGCTCCTCAAATACAGAGGCAATTAACAAATTGCTTATTGTTTAGTTTCTGAGGAAAACAACTTCTATTTAGTACAGCAACTAATTTTTCCTAGAAGCATACAGCACAGGAGACCATTCAGCCCTTCGTACCTGTGCCAGCTCTTTGAAAGAGCTGGGCAATTAGTCCCACTCCCCACCTCTTTCCCTATAGCCCTGCAATTTTTTTTCATTTTCAAGTATTTATCCAATTCCCTTTTGAAAGTAACTGTTGAATCTGCCTCCACCACCCTTTCAGACAGTGCATTCTGGGTCATATCAACTTGCTGCGTAAAAAAGCTGGCATCTCTCCTTTGTTTTTTTTTTAACCAATTATCTTAAATCTGTGTCCTCTGGTCACCGGCCCTCCTGGCAGTGGAAACAGTTTCTCCGTATTTACTCTATCAAAACCCCTCATGGTTTTTGAACACCTCAATGAAATCTCCCCTTAACCTTTCTCTGCTCTCAGGAGAACAAACCCTTGCTTTCTGCCGAGGTGCCTTTCTTTTTTAAAAAAAGGCGAGATTATACTCTGCTTAAAAACACTGAAGGTAATCTTTATTATCGAAAACCTTTCTGAGAAAAAATGATGAAAAAATCCTGAAATCTTAAGTGTTAGATATGAGGCCCCTCAGTCGTAGAAGTAACCAAAATGACAAGAATACACTAGACGAGAGAGCCGACTCCCCCTTTACTGGGGAAAACCTGGCCACGTTCTCTGTCCTGGTGTGCACATCCATACCAGCTGAGAGATCTTCTGATCCTGCCAGACTCTGCGGGGTGGGTTATTTAAATACTTTGCACGTGGTTGCTGCACAGATGCAGCCTTGTGCAGAAGCATTGGGACGGTGAAGCCTGAGGAATCAGGAACACACAGCCCTTAAAGGGCTGCTGCTCAAAATTAAAAAGGGATGAGGCTGTGTAAAGGTGCTGTAGGGGTGAAAGCTGCTGTAGGGGTGAAATGCAGGAGCTTTTTTTTTATTTTTTAAAAAGGTGCTAAAATGGAGGTAGTAGGTTTCAGCCTTTACAAAGGCTGTAATTGGAAGGGGGAGAAAAATTGGTGAGCGAAATTGGAAGGACAGACAGCACAATGTGGAGGCTCAAAATGGAGTATGTGAGAAAATGGCAGAGCACGCTAAACCAAACCCTTGTTTTAAGGGATGGGGAAATGGACATTCTGCCATACGAGGTAGGTACAAAGAGGCTACTCTCCGTGAAGGACAACAGTGCGCATCGCCTGACAGGAGGTGGCAGATAAACTGAGCGCTATCTACAATACTACTGTGCTGCAGTACCTGGCCCCAGATGCATGAGAAGGCAGTGTGCTTTAAGGGATCTGGCAGGGTAAGGTTAACCAACGGTGCCCTGTACCACGTAGATGGTGCAGCCTGCCAACCCATGCCATGTTTACAGCTTGCCCGTGCCAAGTCTTCATACAACCCATCGCATCGCATGCATAGCCATACCGCAGCAGGACACACCATCAAGACGCAAAGTACAATAAATATCTTCGCAGCAAACACGTTATTTTTTTAAATTTTTTTTTAAAGGGCTTAATTTGAACACAAGACTCCCTGTACTTGAGGAAATGCAGTTTCGCAGCAGAGAAGATAGGAAAGAATAGAAGAAACACAATAGAAGCAGAGGAATTCTCTTCCCCAGAGGGCTGTGGATGCTCAGTCGTTGAGCAGATTTTTGGATTCTAGGGGAATCAAGGGATTTGGGTATCGGGCGGGAAAGTGGGGTTGAGGTCGAAGATCAGCCATGATCTTATTGAATGGCGGAGCAGGCTCGAGGGGCCGAATGGCCGACTCCTGCTCCTATTTCTTATGTTCTTATGTCAGGGGGATTAGTTTTGGGTTGCGCCTAGGAAAAACCTCTTTCAGTGCCTGGAAAGCCTCTTTCTGAGTTGCTAACTTCTATGGTTTCGACTGAATTGAGATATATTGGGCCGAATTTTGTGACCCCCCCTACAGGTGCGTACGAGGTGCGCACGCGCCCATAGGGGCCGCGCAAGTGCTGGGTTTAGGCGAGCGAAGCACATGTGCTGAAACCCGGCACTTGCGATCCGTCAAGAATCCTCTTGACAGATCCTCCGCATCCCCGGGAAACGGGCCTCTGCGGGTGGAGAGCTGCGCTATTTGCCCAACTTCCGCCCGCTCAAAGGCCATAGAAAGCCTACTCCTGGCAAAAGAATGCGTAAGGGCTGCTTTTACCAGCATAAGAATTTAAAATAACATAAAAATAATTTTTTTTCAATCATTTAAACATTAAAAAACCTGTGCAATAAGGTAAGGTTGTTTTTAGCCCCTTTAAAACATTAAAATTTATTTTTCAAAAAATTAAATTTTTGTTTAAAATATTTAAATAAATGGCATTTTAATTAATTTTATATGCGTAATGGTTTTTCTTCATTTATTACAGTGTGTTGGAGCAATTTTGCAATCGTCCCCATTCAGACTTTTGACAGATCTGTGCGTCGAGACCTGTCAAAAGTATAAAGGGGGATTCCCTTCTTCCATTGATTCCCCATGGCCCACGTGATCCCAGGGGTGCTTGCGAACTGCCTGCGCCCCTGGGATACATGGGCCTCTGCGCATTTTGAAGAGGAGAGGCCCAGGATTGCAAGCCTCGGGGATCTATGGAACCAGCAAGTAAGATCGTAGATTTTTTTCCGATCGGAGGCAGCAGGACACACCATCAAGACGCAAGGTACAATAAATATCTTTGCAGCCTCCGATCGGAAATTCAGGGCCGTTATGTAATAAACTCTGGGGCAACGTCTTTTCATTGGCATGGTCACTTTTCAGTTGCAAGTCACTATACTTTCTGCAAAAAGTGCGCTATATATATATTATATTGTTTTAATTGTTTTTCTTATTTTTGCGCACGTTAGATAAACATGGAAAGTTACAGCGATACTTTTCTTTATGCTTAAATAGGATTCAAATAAGAATGAGGCTAAAATTTCCACCTATTGGCTACGAATAAATGGTAGACGATGTAGCCTGTGTGTGTGAGTCTATAAAATCCTGCTACCAGAATTTGGTGCCAACAGATATAGCCACAAAGATTATAGGTTGTACTGTTAGTTCACAACCTTGCCTTCAGACCGTTTTAAATTCATTCATAAGTCGCACTGGAACCAAGTGATGGATCATTAGGAAAACATTAGGCATAGCAAGATGAGACAAACATGTGGCTTTGACATGCAGGTTTTCTGTTTAGCATATCTTCTCTAACAAGTGACATTGACATGTTTGGCATTGGCTGCCGTGCTTTAATAGAAACATTGAGCAGGTCCGCTTCAAGCTCCTCATCTTGTATTAGCAACAAAATTAGGGGAAATCTACGGAACACTGTCGTAACATTGACAAAGTGCTGCACGTCATGTTCTCCAAAGACTTAAATGTAAAAAAACAAACGCATGCTGTGTAGGGAACAAAAGCTACTTTAATTGCGACAAGGAGACCATTTTTTTCTTTTAATTTGGAAAAGTATTTAACCGCAGCAAGAACACTAAAGCGAGCAAAAGCATATGCGAGCAGGCAGGCTCTGCCTAATTAAATCCAGCCACCCACAGATATACCGAAATAGTACTTCTGCCCACACAAAAGCTGATGAAAGATGGTGAGAAAAAGCAAACAAAGTACAGCAGCCAATGTGCAGATCGAATGTTTCACTGTTACATATATACCTGGGCAGGGCAGTCTTCTTGTTAAAAGCTCTGAATTCAGAGTTTACAGCGCTTCACATCAACTCAAATCACACCCTTCGGAAATATACATGGTCAGCGACGTTAAGCTGCATTTACAAAGGCAAACTACTCTGCAGTTGAATTCCGAAACAATCCAGTAACCAGTCTATCAAGTTATTCATTATTTTTAAAGCTGCATCCCACAGAATCAATACTTCTACATGACAGCATAGGGGAAAAAATGATCAATTTTGAATATTGGTACCTGTGTCAATTTAATCATTCAATATGAACAAATTAAAAGAAATTGATTGATTAACAGAAAAAGAGTTTCAGAAAGTATTTAATGAAGTTCCACATGAAAGACTAAACTGAAAGTCAATGGAATCAATGGTAGAATATGGTAGTGGCTAAGATAGGAAACAGAATACTCATGAGAGGTGTAATGTCATATTGCGGAAGATCTCGAGACCTGCTGGGAGATCGCGAGACCTGCTGGGAGATCTCGAGACCTGCTGGGAGATCGCGAGACCGGCTGGGAGATCTCGAGTCCTGCTGGGAGATCTCGAGTCCTGCTGGGGTCACTGCTTGGATCCCTCTGTTTCTAAACTATATGAATGACCTGGATAATGAAACCAGCTGTAAACTGATCAAACTTGTTGATGACACTCAAATAGGCAGATGAAATGAGGACAGGAATTTTGTCAGTTATATTTAACTGAGCAGACAAATGTCCAATGAAATAAAACACTGATAAATGTAAAGTATTGCACATCGATAAAAGAATGAGTTATAAAACTACAACAAATGGAACTGAATTAGCAAAGGGAGATTTAGAAAGGGACCTGGGAATTACTGGTAGACAGAGTCACTCTCAAGGCCTTCATACAAAATCATGGCACTTCAGAAAGTAATTTATTCTATAAAGTGTTTGAGAGACATCAACGTGAAAGGCATTTAAAAAGTTAATGTAATTCTAAGACAGGCAATGCCGAGATATTCAGCGAGAACTGAACTGTTCCGCAGAAGTCGACAGAAGTTATGCTGAGGCTTTCCAATCAGACCGCAGGTAACTTTGGTCACCGTGCCACAAAAAAGGTTTACTTGTATCTGAAAATGTACAAAAAAACCACCAAGAAGACCGATCCTAACTGTAAAGAGGATGAATGAAAGGTGGAAAGAAGTGGCCTGAAATTCCGTTAGTTGGGTACCCTGACTTAAAATCTACCCTACTTTCTTTAAAAGGTTGAAAGAAAGAAGATTGAAAGGCATGAACTGTAAGAGGACTGGAGGTCATGAGCACTGATATCACATGGCGTAAAGGACATTGATGGAATGCAGAGCGGAGTAATCAGCCAAACAGTGGGTAGGGTTTGCTGATCAGTGGAGATCATAATTGATATGAAGAGAGAACAGAGTGAACATAAGAACATAAGAAATAGGAGCAGGAGTCGGCCATTCAGCCCTTCGAGCCTGCTCCGCCATTCAATAAGATCATGACTGATCTTCTACCTCAACTCCACCTTCCCACACCAACCCCATATCCCTTGAGTGAGAGAGAATCCCTGAGTTAATGGGAAAAGAGTCAAAGAATGAAACATCAAATGTAGCATGGAGTAATTTGAGAGGAAACTGGATTGCCATGTAAGACATATGATGGTAACTCATCTTGAAGTGCATGGCACCAAGGCAATGATAGACAAGTCACCAAATGTTGTTTTATTCGTTTATGGGATGAGGGCGTCGCTGCCCAAGTCAGCATTTATTGCCCCGCCCTAGTTGCCCTTGAGAAGGTGGTGGTGAGCCGCCTTCTTGAATCACTGCAGTCCGTGTGGTGAAGGTACTCCCACAGTGCTGTTAGGGAGGGAGTTCTAGGATTTTGACCCAGCGACGGTGAAGGACCGGCGATATACTTCCAAGTCAGGATGGTGTGTGACTTGGAGGGGAACTTGGAGGTGGTGGTGTTCCCATGCGCCTGCTGCCCTTGTCCTTCTAGGTGGAAGAGGCCGCGGGTTTGGGAGGTGCTGCTGAAGAAGCCTGGGCGAGTTGCTGCAGTGCATCTTGTAGAGGGTACACACTGCAGCTCCAGTGCGCTGGCGGTGGAGGGAGTTAATGTTTAAGGTGGTGGATGGGGTGCCAAACAAGCGGGCTGCTTTGTCCTGGATGGTGTCGAGCTTCTTGGGTGTTGTTGGAGCTGCACTCATCCAGGCAAGTGGTCAGTATTCCATCACACTCCTTACTTGTGCCTTGTAGATGGTGGAAAGGCTTTAGGGAGTCAGGAGGTGAGACACTCACTGCAGAATACCTAGCTTCTGACCTGCTCTTGTTGCCACAGTATTTATGTGGCTGGTCCAGTTAAGTTTCTGGTCAATGGTGACTCCAGGATGTTGATGGTAGGGGATTCGGCAATGGTAATGCCAGTGAATGTCAAGTGGAGGTGGTGAGACTCTTGCTTGTTGGAGATAATCATCGCCTGGCACTTCTATGGCACGAATGCTACCTGCCACTTATCAGCCCAAGCCTGAATGTCGTCCAGGTCTTGTTGCAAGCAGGCATGGACTGCTTCATTATCTGACGAGTTGTGAATGGCGCTGAGCACTGCAGTCATCAGCGAAACATCCCCATTTCTGACCTTATGTTGGAGGGAAGGTCATTGATGAAGCAGCTGAAGATGGTTGGGTCTTGGACACTGCCCTGAGGAACTCCTGCAGCGATGTCCTAGGACTGTGATGATTGACCTTCAACCACCACAACCATCTTTCCTTTGTGCTAATTATGACTCCAGCCAGTGGAGCGTTTTCCCTCTGATTCCCATTGACTTCAGTTTTACTAGGGCTCCTTGATGCCACACTCGGTCAAATGCTGCCTTCATGTCAAGGGCAGTCACTCTCACCTCACCTCTGGACTTCAGCTCCTTTGTCCATGTTTGGACCAAGGCTGTAATGAGGTCGGGAGCAGAGTGGTCTTGCTGGAACCCAAACTGGGCATCAGTGAGCAGGTTTTTGGTGAGTAAGTGCTGCTTGATAGCACTGTTGATGACACCTTCCATCACTTTGCTGATGATTGAGAGTAGACTGATGGGGCGGTAATTGGTCGGGTTATATTTGTCCTGCTTTTCGTGGACAGAACATACCTGGGCAGTTTTTCACATCGTCAGATAGATGCCAGTGTTGTATCTGTACTGGAACAGCTTGGCTAGAGGTGCGGCTAGTTCTGGAGCACAAGTCTTCAGCACGATAGCCGGGATGGTGTCGGGGCCCACAGCCTTTGCTGTATCCAGTGCGCTCAGCCGTTTCTTGATATCACGTGGAGTGAATCGAATTGGTTGAAGACTGGCTTCTGTGATGGTGGGGACCTTAGGAGGAGGCCGATTTTGATCATCCACTCGACACTTCTGACTGAAGATGGTTGCAAACGCTTCAGCTTTGTCTTTTACACTCACATGCTGGGCTCCACCATCATTGAGGATGGGGATATTCATGGAGCCTCCCCCTCCCGTTAGTTGTTTCATGGTCCACCACCATTCATGACTGGATGTAGCTGGACTGCAGAGCTTTGATCTGATTCGTTGATTGTGGAATCACTTAGTTCTGTCAGTAGCATGCTGCTTCTGCTTTTTAGCATGCATGTAAGTCCTGTGTTGCAGCTTCCCCAGGTTAGCACCTCATTTTTAGGTAAGCCTGGTGCTGCTCCTGGCATGCTCTTCTACACTCCTTATTGAACCAGGGTTGGTCCCCTGGCTTGATGGTAATGGTAGAGTGAGGGATATGCCGGGCCATGAGGTTACAGATTGTGGTCGATTACAATTCTGCTGTTGCTGATGGCCCACAGTGCCTCATGGATGCCCAGTTTTGAGCTGCTAGATCTGTTCTGAATCTATCCCATTTAGCATGGTGGTAGTGTCACAGAACACCCACAATGACTGTGCGGTGGTCACTGCTACCAATGCTGTTATGGACAGATGCATCTGCGACAGGTAGATTGGTGAGGACGAGGTCAAGTAGGTTTTTCCCTTGTGTTGGTTCTCTCACCACCTGTCACAGGCCCAGTCTGGCAGTTATGTCCTTCAGGGACTCGGTCAGCTCGATCAGTAGTGGTGCTACTGAGCCACTCTTGGTGATGGACATTGAAGTCCCCCACCCAGTGTCATTTTGCACCCTTGCTACCCTCAGTGCTTCTTCCAAGTGGTGTTCAACATGGAGGAGTACTAATTCATCAGCTGAGGGAGGGCGGTAGTTGGTAATCAGCAGGAGGTTTCCTTGCCCATGCTTGACCTGAAGCCATGAGACTTCATGGGGTCTGGAGTCAATGTTGAGGACTCCCAGAGTCACTTCATCCCGACTGTATACCACTGTGCCGCCACCCCTGGTGGGTCTGACCTGCCGGTGGGACAGGACATACCCAGGGATGGTGATGGAGGAGTTTGGGACATTGGCTGAAAGGTATGATTCTGTTGAGTATGATGATGTATAGTAGTTCCAGTTTTGTCTCCATTCAGTAAACACCTGTTGTAACCAACTCCTGCAGTCCGTGTCTCAATTACACACGGACGTTACATTGGCGACGAACAGATCCGAACTTACCTACAGTTCTGCACCACCTCACGGGGATCCATCCCTGAAGCGAAGTTGTTAGAGGTCGAGGCCAGAAGGAAGAAATCCAAAAAGAAAAAAAAAACAAACAGAAGAAACGGGCGTCCACCGTGGGCAACCGCCTCTGATTCATCGAATTCGAAGATTTGCAGGAGAGGCTGTCGAGAGCTGGGCTTGGTTATCCAGTATATGGTGTTCCAGCTAATCGGGCTGGTGGCAGGTAGTACACTGATACTTCCTGGGCTGCGGAGGGCTAGAGCTCGATCGGGTGGCTTTTCAACGGGGCCGAGCAGCGTTGTCGGGAAGAGGAGAGAGAGAGAGAGAGAGAGAGAGGGTGGAGCACACAGGGCGCGGCCGGTGCTACGAAGCCGGGCAGCGTACAGACCCGAGAAGAGGGAGGAAAGTGTCCCATAGGGTCTGCTCTGACGACGGGAACAGTAATTAAAATAAAAGAAATTAGAAGCGCGAAAGCCGCGAGGAACTGCAGTTTGCCACGGGGACCGCAGAGAGCGGCGTTTGCAGCAGCGCGGGGGGGAAGTGCGCGAAGACCATAGGGCGTCACCATCAAGGCATAAAAACGCCAGCAACAGCGCTAGCAGCAGCGGAAAAGACAGAAAGTGCGGGAGGCGCCATCTTAATCCAGCGGGGAAGAAGGCAAAGCGCGGGAGGCGCCATTTTGTTCAATCGGGGAAGAAGGCAAAGCGCGGGAGGCGCCATCTTAGATCTCCAAGATGCCGAAGACTGGCAATATCACTGCCTTCGATAATGCAATAGAAGACTGGACCACGTATGTGGAAAGAGTCGAAGTATATTGCAAGGCAAATGAAGTAGCCGATGAGAAAAAGGCATCGGTACGACTAAACTTAATGGACGCAGGAACGTACGGCCTATTGCGGAACCTGATCACTCCAGTCAAACCGATGGCGAAGAGTTTTAACGAAATTGTTGATATCCTACAGGAACACCTAAATCCTACACCGCTGCTGATAGCAGAAAGATTTAAATTCCACAAGAGAAATCAGCATAAAGATGAGAGCAATGCTGATTACCTTACGGAACTACGCAAGCTATCAAAGCACTGCCAGTTCGGAGCAGGACTGGCAGATACCCTACGGGACAAATTTGTCTGTGGACTCCTGAGTGAAGGAACCCAGAAGAGGTTACTCTCAGAGAAAGAGCTGACGCTAGATAAGGCTTTCAGCGTGGCAGTATCGTACGAAGCAGCAGCAAGGGGAGCTGCGGAAATACAGCAAAAGCCACAGGAATACAGCACCCATGAAATGACACGGGGATTTGAAAAATGTTATCGCTGCGGCAGAACTAACCATGACCAGAAGGACTGCTGGTCCAAGGACAAAACATGCAGGCAATGCGGAAAGATGGGACACATTGCACGAGTTTGCAGGTCCGGGAAGACGACTAACGACAACAAAAAGACTACTAAGGAAAAGTACAGGAAAGTACAAAAGATGACGGACAGTAGTTCCGAAGACCAGAAGAGCGATAGTGAATCCGGGAACAAGAGACTAAGCTGTCTCAAACTACACAGCGTAATCACAAAAGAGGATCACCGAACCATTTGGGTCACCCTTACGATAGCAGGGTCCCAAGTCAAAATGGAATTGGATACAAGATCAGCCCTGACCATCATGAATCGACAAGACTACGAGCGGCTATTCTCACACATACCCTTGAAAGACACATCCATTGTCTTGAAGACATATACGGGGCAGAAAGTATACCCCAGAGGGAAAATAACGGTGCCTGTCGAATACAACGGCAAGGAAATACAGAAATTGTATCTGTACATACTGCAAGATGGTGGAACACCATTATTGGGACGTGAATGGATCAGAAAGATAAGTTTAGACTGGCACTCCATTCAGGCGCTGACGGTGGCTGGTAAAAAGGATGACGACGTTACACCTGGACGATTGTCAAAAATCTTGGCTAACGCTAAAGAGGTATTTCAACAAGAACTGGGAACCCTTAAAGGCGTAACCGCCTCGATAAAAATAGAAGAGAATGCAATTCCCAAGTTTTTCAAAGCAAGAGCGGTACCGTATGCAATTCGCCCAGCCATCGAGGCAGAGCTGGAGAATGCAGGCATGCTAACTAAGGTAGACTGGAGCGAGTGGGCGACACCCATCGTTCCGGTCATGAAGAAAATGTTAAACAATAAGTCTGAGGAGCCAAGGAAGGTTTGCATCTGTGGGGGCTTCAAGGTGACTGTGAACCCAGTCCTTCACACAGTACAGTATCCTCTTCCGAGGATAGAAGATATTTTCGCCTCACTATCTGGAGGGAAACGTTTTACAAAAATTGACCTAGCGCAAGCATATTTGCAGATGGAGGTTGAAGAATCCTTTAGGAAATATCTCACAATAAACACTTCACAAAGGTCTTTACCAGTATCATCGACTGGTATTCGGAGTTGCATCAGCTCCGGCTATATGGCAAAGAGTGATGGAACAAGTCCTGCAAGGGATTCCGGGGACTCAGTGTTACTTGGATGACATCCTAGTGACAGGTGAAAATGACAGTGAACACCTTGCCAACCTAGAGCAGGTGCTCACTAGACTAAGAGAACATGGGCTACGAGCCAATCGCCCCAAGTGCGAGTTTTTTAAGAAACAAATATCGTATTGTGGCCACGCGATTGATGAAGAGGGGTTACATAAGTCCCCTGACAAAATTGAAGCAGTAGTTAAGGCTCCAGCGCCTGAAAATGTGTCGCAACTGAGGTCATTCCTCGGACTGGTGAATTACTACCATAAGTTTTTGCCGAATTTGTCCACAATTCTGCACCCACTGAACGCCCTGCTACAAACTGGAGTAGCATGGAAATGGAGCGATGAATGTAAGCGGGCCTTTCAGAAGTGTAAAGGCCTGATTACTTCAAGAGAAGTATTAGCTCACTACCGATAAGACTGGCGTGTGATGCGTCTCCCTATGGCGTTGGAGCGGAACTGTCGCATAAATCCCTTGATGGCTCAGAGAGGCCGATAGCTTTTGCGTCACGCTCGTTAA
Source organism: Somniosus microcephalus (assembly GCF_052327205.1). Classification (NCBI taxonomy): domain Eukaryota; kingdom Metazoa; phylum Chordata; class Chondrichthyes; order Squaliformes; family Somniosidae; genus Somniosus; species Somniosus microcephalus. The sequence continues at coordinate 105,536,620 of NC_141001.1, forward strand.
CTGCAGCCGAGCGTAACTACGCCCAGATTGACAGAGAGGCCCTCAGCCTGGTGTGGGGGGTGAAGAAGTTCAATCACTACCTGCACAGACAGAAATTTACTCTACTAACTGATCATCAACCTCTTGTCTCCATTTTCAACCCCAAGAAGGGCGTCCTGATAATGACAGCACAACAGCTACAGAGGTGGTCCCTTTTCCTAGGGGCACACCAATATGACATCGAGTACAAAGGAACTAAACAGCATGGGAATGCTGATGGATTGTCGCACCTACCGTTGCCGACGGTGGAAGAAGCACCTGCAGTGGATCCTGTGGAGATATTCCACTCGACCATAGTCGAATGTCTACCTGTGACGAATGCAAACATAGAAAAGGAAACACGAAATGACCCGACACTCTCCAGGGTCTATGATTTAACGGTGAAGGGATGGCCAGCACATGGCGAACCACTGTTGCCAGCATTCTCGCCGAGAAGAGAACAGCTGTCAGTGTGCCGAGGAACCTTGATGTGTGGATCCAGAGTAGTAATTCCACCCAAATTGAAGGATAGAGTGCTCAATGAGCTTCATGAGGGTCATCTGGGAGGGGTAAAAATGAAGAACTTAGCCAGAGCGTTTGTGTGGTGGCCGGGAATCAATAGAGAAATCGAAGAGATGACCAAGAGCTGTACAGGATGCCAGAAGGTCCAAAACGCCCCACCACAAGCCCCTCTACATCCATGGGAGTGGCCCTCATCTCCATGGCAAAGGGTACACATTGATTTTGCTGGTCCATTTATGGACTCGATGTTTTTAATTGCGGTGGATGCACATTCAAAGTGGCCAGAGGTAATAAAAATGTCCTCAACCACCACGGAAAAAACTATCACAGTCATGCGAACCATATTCGCCAGAAATGGGCTGCCTGAACAGATTTGCTCCGACAATGGACCACAGTTTGTGTCTGAAGAGTTCCGGAGGTTCTTAAAGAACAATGGTGTTAAGCATTACACATCCGCCCCATACATCCAGCCACCAATGGATTGGCTGAGAGGTTCGTTCAAACATTCAAGAAGGCTATCAAGGCAATGTGTAATGAAGACATACCCCTACAACACAAGGTGGATAACTTCTTGTTTGCCTACCGGAATGCGACACATGCGGTTACCAACCAAACTCCAGCCATGATGTTCTTCAATCGAAGACTGAGATGCCGCTTGGATTTGGTTAAGCCAAACATCAGAAGAGATGTGGAGAACAGGCAGTTTCAGAATATGAATGAAAGGCCAACCAGGAGTTTTAAAATAGGTCAACCAGTTTTGGCCCGGGACTTCCGCACAGAGAAATGGCAGCCAGGAACGATCTGCACACGGCAAGGACCTCTAATGTATACCGTGGACATTGGAGAGAGCATTGTAAGACGCCATGCTGACCAGATTCTAGAGTCACTGGAAAATGTCAAATCCACACCACGATCCTATACACCTGGTGATGAAACCAAAGTACCAATTGCATCTACCTCAGAATCGGTGATATTGGAAGCAGACGAACCAAACAACGACATTGATCCCGAATCAACTTTGCCAGAAGAACCTGATACCCCAAAGAGGCGTTATCCGGACAGAATCAGGAAGCTGCCTCAAAGACTGAATTTATAATTGCTTAACTTCAGCTAATGTATATAGCAACTGTAATTGTAAATATGTTATTTAATTATTAATCGAATGTTATGTACTGTTTAGCTAAAAGGGGAGGAATTGTAGTGTATGTACTTTGAAGAAGGAACTATATTCTGCAGCCCCTGTATACTGCAGTACCAGAAGTGACCACCCCGGTATATAAGCCTGTGAAGTAACTTTATATAGTAGTTCCAGTTTTGTCTTCATTCAGTCAACACCTGTTATAACCAACTCCTGCAGTCCATGTCTCAATTACACACGGACGTTACACTAACCACCGCCCCTTGACATTCAACGGATTACCATCACCGAATCTCCCACCATCAACATCCTGGGGGGTCACCATTGACCAGAAACTTAACTGGACCAGCCACATAAATACTGTGGGAACAAGAGCAGGTCAGAGGCCAGATATTCTGCGGCGAGTGTCTCACCTCCTGACTCCCCAAAGCCTTTCCACCATCTACAAGGCACAAGTCAGGAGTGTGATGGAATACTCTCCACTTGCCAGGATGAATGCAGCTCCAACAACACTCAAGAAGCTCGACATCATCCAGGACAAAGCAGCCCGCTTGATTGGCACCCTCCACCACCTTAAACATTCACTCCCTCCACCACCGGAGCACCGTGGCTGCCGTGTGTACCATCTACAAGATGCACTGCACCAACTCACCAAGGTTTTATAGAAACATAGAAGATAGGAGCAGGAGTAGGCCATTCGGCCCCTCGAGCCTGTTCCGCCATTTAATGAGATCATGGCTGATCATCCAAATTCAGTACCCTGTCCCTGCCTTCTCCCCATATCCCTTGATCCCTTTAGCCTTAAGAAATATATCTAACTCCTTCTTGAATATATTTAATAAGTTCGCCTCAACTGCCTTCTGTGGTAGAGAATTCCACAGGTTCACCACTCTCTGGGTGAAGAAATTCCTCCTCATCTCAGCCCTGAATGGCTTACCCCTTATCCTTAGACTGTGACCCCTGGTTCTGGACTCCCCCGCCATCGGGAACATCCTTCCTGCATCTAGTCTGTCTAGTCCTGTTAGAATTTTATAAGTTTCAATGAGATCCCCTCTCATTCTTCTAAACTCTAGCGAATATAAACCTAATCGACCCAATCTCTCTTCATAAGTCATTCCTGCCATCCCAGGTATCAGTCTGGTGACTCTTCGCTGCACACACTCCATGGCAAGAACATCCTTCCTCAGATAAGGCGACCAAAACTGCACACAATACTCAAGGTGTGGTCTCACCGAGGCTCTGTACAGCTGCAGCAAGACATCCTTGCTCCTGCACTCGAATCCTCTCGCTATGAAGGCCAACATACCATTTGATATCTTAACCGCTGTAGGGGGTGGCATGTGGTGGTGGTTTGGTGCGTACGCCCAGTCAGTTATGCCCCTGACTGTTTATGAGCGGTTCAAATCGCTCCCACACCCCTGGGTTCTAGACACCGGACTTAGGTACAGGCGGCGATACAGAAAAGACTCGAGTAGACAGGTGGTTTGAATGTAAGCAAAACTCAAGATTTTATTAAACAGAAAAATAACACAGTCGTATGAGAAGTTACCAGTGTATAAAATTAAAGGCAAATACAAATAACTATACTTATACGGGGAATGGGGAGCACACGGTACATCGAGGGAAAATGACTATCTTAACAACCCCTTATCCTTATCCCGCCCCCTATGCCTAACTAGATTAAGCTATGAGGGGCCAGAATTTATGCTCACCAATCAAAAGGGTCTGCTGGACTCAAAACAGCGGTGGGGTTCGGGGTTCGCTCTTGGTGCTCTCTGGAGCCTGCCGTCGTCACGTGGTCTCCGGGTGCTGCAAGGGCGTTGTCCAGGTTCGAGTACCCCAAAGTTAAAGTCTCTGCTTGGGTGCTTTTCCTTGCAGGGATGATGGTTCCTCTTCCTCGGCTGACAGTTTGAGTTTGCATAAAGATAGTCGCAGGTCAGCCGAGATTGAAGGCCCGATGATTTGAAGCCTGTCTTCAGTCATCTTCCTCGGTTCGTCTCCTCAGTTGTCTTCCTCAGTTCGTCTTGCCTCCGCGCCCCGTCGCGTCCCGCCTCGCCTGGCCTGAATTGTCCGTGTCCACCCGATGCAGTGCCTGGGCGATTCCAGATGGAGTGGGGAAAGGCCAGTGGGTAAGCGCAGGATGGGGAAAGAGCAACAGCCACCAGGGCGAGGAGCAGGGAAAGGCCAGAGAGAGGAGAAGAGAGCAATTGCTACCCGGGTCCTTCAATTATACTCCTTTCGAAAACCCTTATCTGCGCGCCAAATCAGGTTAGTTCTTTTGTCTTAATCTTGGCGGGCTATTTTAAATAATGGTAGCAACCTATACTAACTGTTTTTAGATGGCCGGTAATCGCATCTACCGGCCCGATAATTGACTTGTTTTGTTGTTATGAATGCACCTTGATGGGCCTGTCCAGCCTCGATGGCTTCCTTAATCTGTTGCCGATTATTTATGCAAACTGCTTGATGGCCTTAACTATAGGCCTAACTGGGTTTAGATTTGTCTCCAATTTGATCAAATACATAATTCAAAGTCCTGTCTGGTTTTCAAAGTGCAAAGTCTCTCTTCACAGAAACTGCAGCTTTGGTTTCGATTTCTCCACAAGCTGCCTGCGTCGCAGATTCCAGGTTTTAAAAATCTCACAGGCTTTCTGCCACGAGGCACGGACGCCATCTTGGGCACCCCTTTTTTGATTTCAAATGTCCATGCAGGGTCCCTTTTATTAATAACCTTCGGGGAAATGTAGAAATTTTGCTAATCTTACACCGCCTGCTGCACCTGCATACTTATCTTCAGCGACTGGTGCACAAGGACACCCAGGTCTCGTTGCACTTCCCCTTTTCCCAATCTATTGCCGTTCAGATAATAATCTGTCTTCCTGTTTTTGCCACCAAAAACCTTGCATTTATCCACATTATACTGCATCTGCCCAATCACCTCACCTGTCCAAATCATACTGGGGTTTCTCTGCACCCTCCTCACAGCACACATGCCCACCCAGCTTTGTGTCGGAGTAATACCGATCGCCGGAAATTCAGTTTCAGTGCCGCTCGAGGGACACGGGGCGAGGCTCGAGGCGCTCCGCGTCCCTCTTAGGGCGCTGAAACTGATTATCGCAGCGCAACGTGCCGCAGTGCCGCACGCTGCGGCACGGCACGCTGCGGTACTGCAGGCCTTCCTCCCACTGTTAAGGGGGAGGTGCCTGCAACAGCGCCATCCCCGATCGTGAGTGCCGGCAAATGAGCCAGGCACCAAGGAGAAGTGCCGGGCTCTTGGGAAACAGCCGGCAATGACGCGGGGGGGAGGTTAGGAGGCCGGGGACGGAGGTGCTGGCAGGCGGCCACCGAAAAAGCGGCCGCCCCGCACCTCCACCTTAACTTGCGCCGCTGCCGGCACAGTAAGGCCCCGTGAACCGGGCAGCAAGCGGCGCAACTGCGGCGTTCGCTACCAAATATCGCGAATAGAGCATGAATGGGGTGCTGCGCACACCGATGACGTCATCGGTGGCGGCGCAGCGCAAAAGCCTAATGCCACCATTAGCGCCCCTACTGAATATCGCGGGAGACGCAGCCAGTGGTGCTGCAGCCACTGACTGCCTCTTTAGGCGCTAACAGGTGGCGCTACTCACCCAATTTCTGCCCCATTACATCTAGTTCCCTCGTCCAGATCATTTATATTGTGAATAGCTGGGGTCCTAGCACCGATCCCTGCGGTACCCCTCTAGTCACTGCCTGCCACTCGGAAAAAGACCCGTTTATTCCAACTCTTTGCTTCCTGTCTGCCAACCAGTTCTCTATCCAAGTCAGTACCTTACCCCCAAAACCATGTGTATAAACCTTGCATGCCAATCTCTTATGCGGGACCTTATCGAAGGCCTTCTGAAAGTCCAAATACACCACATCCACTGGTTCTCCCTTATCGATTCTACCAGTTACATCCTCAAAAAGTTCCAGATTAGTCAAGCATGATTTACCTTTTGTAAATCCATGTTGACTTTGTCCGATCCTGTCACTCTTTTCCAAGTGCTCTGCTATTACATCTTTTATAACGGACTCTAGCATTTCCCCACTACCGATGTCAGGCTTACCGGTCTATAATGCCCCGTTTTCTCTCTACCACCTTTTTTAAATAGTGGGGTTACATTAGCCACCCTTCAATCCATGGGAACTATTCCAGAGTCTATAGAATTTTGGAAGATGACCAGCAATGCATCTACTATTTCCAGGGCCACTTCCTTAAGTACCCTAGGATGTAGATTATCAGGTCCTGGGGATTTATCGGCCTTCAACACCGTCAATTTCCCTAACACCATTTCCCTACAAATACTGATTTCATTCAATTCCTCCCTCTCATTAGACCCTATGTTCCCCAACATCTCTGGGAGGTTATTTGTGTCCTCCTTTGTGAAGACAGAACCAAAGTATGTATTTAATTGGTCTGCCATTTCTTTGTTACCCATTATAAATTCCCCTGATTCTGACTGCAAGGGACCTACGCTTGACTTCACCAATCTTTTTCTCTTCACATATCTATAGAAGCTTTTACAGTCAGTTTTTATGTTCCCTGCAAGCTTACTCTCATATTCTATTTCCCCCCTCTTAATTAATCCCTTTGTCCTCCTTTGCTGAATCCTAAACTGCTCCCAATCCTCAGGTTTGCTGCTTTTTCTGGCCAATTTATATGTCCTCGCCTTGGATCTTATGCTATCCCTAATTTCCCTGGTTAGCCACGGTTGAGTCACCTTTAAAAAAAAAAAAAAAAAAAATTTTTTATGCCAAATAGGGATGAACAAATTCTGTAGTTCATCCATGTGATCTTTAAATGTTTGCCATTGCCTATCCAGCGTCAACCCTTTAAGTAACGTTCCCCAATCCATCCTAGCCAACTCGCGCCTCATACCATCGTAGTTTCCTTTATTTAAATTCAGGGCACCCTAATCAGAGTCAACTACTTCACTCTCCATCTTAATGAAGAATTCTATCATATTATGATCGCTCCTCCCCAAGGGGCCTTGCACAACAAGATTGCTAATTAATCCTTTCTCATTACATAATACCCAGTCTAAGATGGCCTGATCTCTAGTTGGTTCCTCGACATATTGGTCCAGGAAACCATCCCGTATACACTCTAGGAATTCCTCTTCCACAGTATTGTTACTAATTTGGTTAGCCCAATCTATATGTAGATTAAAGTCACACATGATAACTGCTGTGCCCTTATTGCACGCATCTCTAATTTCCTGTTTAATGCCATCCCCAACCTCAGCATTACTGTTTGGAGGTCTGTATACAACTCCCACTAATGTTTTCTGCCCCTTGGTATTTCTCAGCTCTACCCATACAGATTCCACATCATCAGAGCTAATATTCTTCCTTACTGTTGTGTTAATCTTCTCTTTAACCAACAATGCTACCCCACCTCCTTTTCCTTTTTGCCTGTCCTTCCTGAATATTGAATACCCCTGGATATTAAATTTCCAGCCTTGGTCACCCCTGGAGCCATGTCTCCATAATTCCAATTACATCATATCCGTTTACATCTATTTGCGCAGCTAATTCATCCATGTTATTAGGAATACTCCTCGCATTAAGACACAAAGCCTTCAGGCTTGTTTTTTTAATACTCTTAGTCCTTTTAGAATTATTATTTACTGTAGCCCTGTTTGATTTAAACCCTTGATTTCTCTGCCTTCCACTTTTGCTTTTCTCCTTCCTGTCTTTTGTTTCTATCCTTGCTTCCCTTTCCTCTGTCTCCCTGCACTGGTTTCTTCGGCAGCACCTCCTAAATCCGCAACCTCTACCACCGAGAAGGACAAGGGCAGTAGGCGCATGGGAACACCACCACCTCCAAGTTCCCCTCCAAGTCACACACCATCCTGACTTCGAAGTATATCGCCGTTCCTTCATCGTCGCTGGGTCAAAAGCCTGGAACTCCCTCCCTAAGAGCACTGTGGGAGTACCTTCACCACAAGGACTGCAGCGGCTCAAGAAGGCAGCTCACCGCCACCTTCTCAAGGGCAATTAGGGATGGGCAATAAATGCTGGCCTTGCCAGCGACGCCCACACCCCATGAACGAATATAAAAGAAAACCTGAGGCATATTCCATAATTGAATCAGATGGTGAGCTTGAATTAGGAATCAATAAATGAATATCAACGACGCATGATTCTGTTCTCTAACCCTGCACAATGATCCGACATAAACTTTCAGTTATAGATGATTATTGTCAGTTTACTGTAGTTCCATCTTTATTGTTAATCATGACAAAGAAATCTATTGATATATTTTATTCTTGGAGGCTGTTACAAATTCGGGTGTGCAGTAGATGCCCTCTTGAGTTTCAGTCGTTCCTTTAAACAGTCTAAGCACTTTCCTCTTAAGGGAATTGACTAACGCCGTCCTATATCTACTTGTAAAATCACATAACTCAGTAATGTAACAATGGGCATCCCCTTGTGAAGTAGACTAGATACTCGTGTCTTTGTATCTCTCCAAAGACAGACTGAGTGAACATTTGGTGAGATACCGATAGAACAGTTGTGATCGTTCTTGACCACCTCAAGTGCTGGAAATAGTCGGCTTTTATCGACCCTGTGTCCCACACTTGCATCATTTTAAACATCTCTCGCACATCACTCTGTAATCTGCATTGTATTAACAATAAAAAAAGCCCCAATGTTTCAAGGCTTTCTTTGCAACAGTGTTTCCTCATACCAGGCAGCATCCCAATACATCTGCAATGTGCCTTCTCTAAAGCCTCAATATCCTTCCCATAATGTGGAGCCCAAAAACTGCACACAGTTATATAACTGAAAGCTTATTAACATTTTGTACAGTTTCATAATTAGCTCTTGCCTTTTATATTCTACAGCTCAAAATAAGTCCTCGAATTCCATTAGTTTAGAATTCTGTTGGAATTTTTTCAAAGCATTCAGAAACCTTTGGTGTTGCCTTTCATGTCTTGTGAACCTTGCACCTCCAAATTCCCTCTGCTCTTCCACAGTGCCAAGCCTTCTTCCATTCAGCGTACAATCACTGTTGTTATTTGTTTTGTCAAAATGCATCGCCTCACTTTTACTGACATTGAATTCCAGCTGCTGCTTTTTAGCCCATTCCCCAAACTTTCCGATATCCCTTTGCAGCATCTGCTGGTCTTCTAAAGAATTAGCTGTAAGAACATAAGAAATAGGAGCAGGAGTCGGCCATACGGCCCCTTGAACCTGCTCCGCCATTCAATAAGATCATGGCTGATCATCGACCACAACTCCACTTTCCCGCCCGATCCCCATATCCCTTGATTCCCCTCGAGTCCAAAAATCTATCTATCTCAGCCTTGAATATTCTCAAAGACTCAGCATCCACAGCCCTCTGGGATAGAGAATTTCAAAGATTCACCACCCTCCGAGTGAAGAAATTCCTCCTCATCTCAGTCTTAAATGGCCGAGCCCTTAGTCTGAGACTATGCCCCCTAGTTCTAGACTCTCCAGCCAGGGGAAACAACCTCTCAGCATCTACCCTGTCAATCCCCTTCAGAATCTTGTATGTTTCAATGAGATCACCTCTCATTCTTCTAAACTCCAGAGAGTATAGACCCAATCCACTCGATCTCTCCTCATAGGACAGCCCTATACTTCCTATTTCGGTATCATCCGCATCATGGTGGTTTTTTTTAACCAGTGCTCCAGTACTTCATACAAGGGCAACTTACTTTGATGAGAATCAAAAGTCTGCTGAAAAGAGAACGATGTACGAATGTTTGACCGAAGGAAACATTCAGAAATATCAAAAGGGAGCTAGATCAAAGCATTCATCCTTGTCGGAGAGAAGCCAAATCTTCGACTGACTTTGGACAATTAAAGTTCTGTGATGTCGGGTCTCCTCTGGGATGAGATCAGAGAGCTCACGGTGCAGCGCGGAGCTTGGAAATTACTGTTAGTTATATCAGCTGGCAAACAATTAACATTCCTCTGTGTTATTTTAGAGAAGACATGCAAAATAAATGAGTTAGCGCTCGATGGGAATCTCGTGAGAATGTGGTAACCATTTTGTCCTCTGAAATCACCAACAGTAACTTCACAGTTATATTATACTATAATTACATTCCTTTTTACAATTCTTCCTGACCCATATGAAATAAGATTACTTGCACGATTGAAATTAAAATATTGTACTGTGTGCCTGCTTCTCACCTGATTGTAGAGTGCACAGACATGGAGTGCTGCATTGCCCGAGGCGTTCTGTGCTCCCATATCAGCCCTGTAGAAAAGCAGATGTTCCAGATGTTGAACGTGACCATAACGACATGCCTAAGAAAAAGAAAAGCTAATTTGAAATCATCATTCAATATTCAAACAACGCACACCGCCACATCATTTATTTTCCATTAATAGTGGGAAGTAACCTTAATTTTCCAATTGTGAATAAAACTCACAATGTGAAACCCTAAGCACCGATTAAAAACCACATTTAGAACAATCAGAGAATTTTGTGTAAATTGTCGTAAAACTCATCTGGTTTACTGATGTCCTTTAGGGAAGGAAATCTGCCGCCCTTACCTGGGCTGGCCTAATTGTGACTCCAGACCCACAGCAACGTGGTTGACTCTTAACTGCCCTCTGAAATGGCCGAGCGAGCCACTCAAGGGCAATTAGGGATGGGCAATAAATGCTGGCCTTGCCAACGATGCCCACATCCCGTGAACGAATATAAAAAAACACGATGAGCAGTAAAAGGGAATTTTTGGAGCCTAAAAGGATATGCCCAGAGAAATTATGCTCGTTTCAATTTAATAAAGGCCTCGGTTTAATGTCTCGTCCGAAAGACGCTTCGGCTGGGTTCGGCTGTGATGCCCCATGGTCGAATAGCCTGGCCAGCACCTTGATAAAGAAACTTCAGGAATGGTTGAGAGGGGGGCGGGGTGGGAGAAGCAAGGAATGGAAAGAAAGAAAGCACTGGATGGGTTGTAGTGCTTAAGCAGTCTTTTAGTTTTAGGGTACAAAGTTAGGGTTTTTGGTATACAAGGACAGCAGTCATCACAGCATTAGAGTCATTGGCCTAGAAATTGGGTATAGCCCCGCTTAGGGCGTTAGAATTGGTGCAGCGCAAAGTTTATAGCCAGATGCAACTTATCACCACCTGGTGCGATATTGGGTTGCATCGCCCCTAAAGGTGATTGAGGCACGAATTCAGGCATTACACGGGACTCCTAAGGTGTTAAACTTCCGGCGCAACCCAATATCGGAGCGGACGGGCGCAGCGCAGGTGCTCTCAATTACCGATGACCACGAGACTTCCAGGTGCCGGCCAGCTCTTAAAGGGGTGGGTCAGTCAGCTTCAGCATGCACACTCTTCGCCTTGCAGGCCTCAGAATCGGCGCAGGCCCTTCTCTGGCGCTAAAAACCTGGACCAGATGGAGAAGGTGAGACAGAGAGCAGAGCGCTTCATCAATGAGGCTCTGGAGCAATTGGTGGCCGCAGTGGAGCGCCGGCGAGATGTTCTCTACCCAGACAATGGCAGGAGGCTGAATCATAAGGACTACCGATGAGCTTGGAGGGATGTATGCCAGAGGGTCAACTCCAGCAGCATGGTGACCAGGAGCCCTGTCCAATGCAGAAAGAAATTCAACGACCTCACTCAGGTCGTGAGGGTGGGTGTTGTTTCTGCAAACTTCTGCATCCCTTCATTTGCACCTGACTTTATGGCCACAGGATGGCCTGTGCCCCATTGGCCATCTGCCAGCAAGCACCCATGGCCCTTTCTGGGCCCACACATGCACATTTGACTCAAGGCATCATGTAAGGGCTCTTGCACCATGGGGGGCATGAGATGATCACTCAGGGCATCAGGTAACATAACTTCCCCTCCTTTCCCCTGCAGTCCAAGCTGGCGAGGATTGGCAAAGACCAGCTTCGCACCGGTGGAGGACCTCCACAAGTGGTCACTCTCACGGATCTCAAGGAGAGAGTCCACCAGATTCTTGGAGGACGTCTGAGTGGTCCTGTAACCACTGCAGCTGCCGACCCCATTGTCGACAGCGATGGTAAGGTTCTCACCATTTACAACTGTCTCCTTCCACTTGTTCCCCCCACCAGCATGCTCTCTCACTGTGGACCCATGTCATAGCCTTGCCGCAATCTGGCATCCCTTGCTGCCAAGCTGTCCTTTTGCTAAAGCCACTCTTCCACCTCCTTGCGTTCAGATGCTGCATCACCAGCTCGGGAGCCGGGCCCTCAAGCTGCCAGTGCCAGTGCCTCCAAAGGCTCAATGAGAAAAGTACTGCCCAACAGAAGGTCAGCAACTCTCTCCAGCAACGATCAGAATGCCAGGCCAAATGGCTGCAGCTTTTATACTAGTGCTGTCACCTTTAAATAGCGCCCCCCAAGTCCGAGAAGGGCCTGGGAATGCTCCATCCAACTGTCACTAATAGCGCCAGGCAGAAAGGTTGCGGGCGCCACCGAATATCTGGTCCGGGGCGCCAAAGAGGCGCTGCACACTGAAATGATGTCATGATCTGCCTGCGCCCGCGGGCGCGCGCTAAGAGTTAGCGCCGTCGCTAAAAGGATACTCAATATGGGAGGTGGCGCTATATTCACTGCGCCCGCCTGAAAATTGGGTAACGCCCCACTTCTCGGGCTCTTTAGGCGCTAATCGCTGGCGCTACCAACCGAATTTCTAGGCCATTGAGTCATAACGGCACAGAAGGAGGCCATTTGGCCCATCAAGTCCGTGATGGCTCTCTGCAGAGCATTAGTTAAAGAGTTATATTTTACTTATAATCGTGTGACTGCTCTGCCTACGCTGAAGCACCAATATACGAAACCAAGGCTTGGCCACTGACTCTAGAGTTGCCAATGGATCTTGTCAAGTTTGTTGCTCGTGGTTATCTATACCGACCGCGTGGACTCAATGTCAATGGCTTGCTTGTCCCTTGAGGAGGTGACCTATGTGAAGTGTACAATTCCCACAAGCAACAGCAACCTCACTCAAATGACCATTTTTTTTTCATGTGCTTGCCTGTTCAGTAATTGTTGCCACGTACTTCGACTTTGTGTGGGGGCGTCACAGTCTGACACTCTCCATACCTCACGGTCACAAATGTGCAATCTCCGGCAACAGGGATCGAGAGCAAGAATCCTGATCAATGTTTCACCTCTTGGGCCCAGGGATCCCGAGACCAATTGTAGCATCTTCACTGCCTCCCCGATCAGGTACTTAACACAGACTAGAGACCGAAGCAAGCCCTGCTTAGTATCACAGTGCGCAATGGGCTAGAAATTCATTATAGCCCAGGAATGGGCGGTATCTTTAGAAAAGTTGGAGAATTAGTGCCAGGCGCTAATGCTTTAGATTGCACGCAAAATTCATGCTCATTGCTCAAAGAAATTATTGGAGTGCTAATTCAAGTCTCTAAGCCCAAGTTCATTGGCGTTACACTCAAAGGGTGGACCGATATCAGATGCAGTCTAATTGCAAATCATGATTGCCACATGCTTTTTTCAGCACTTAAAGGGGAGGTTCATTGATGCTGCAGAACCTCATTCTCAGCATTGCTGGCTGTGCAGCTGCCTTACCAAACAGCAGCAGGTCAAGAGGGAGGAGCCGGAGGACTGAAGCAGCTGTACTCATGGCAGATCTACGCCCCAGGGAGAGAGCCCGCAGATTCTGCGATCAAGCATTGGAAGCATTGGTGTTTGCTGTGGAGAGACGGAGGGCGGTGCTCTACCCAGCAACTGGCAGGAGGCCCTTGCCGCAAGTCTTCCACACCATGTGGAGAGCGGTAGTGCCGCACATCTCCGGCAGCACTGTGGTCCCCAGGACCCACACACAGTGCAAGAATAAATTTAACGACCTCACTCAGATGGTCAGGGTGAGTGAATGCTTCAACAAATGCTACATACCACCATCTGAACCACAGTCTTCACACATTGCCCACAGCACCACACACCCAGCACTCACCCACCAACAATCTCTACCTACCAACACTCACATCTCAAACCTTGCACACAATGACAGGCACATCCCCCAAACACATTACTCCACACTCACTCACACACTTTCCTTTCTCTTGCAGGCCAAGGTGGCTCACAACAGGAGGGAGCAGGAGCACACAGGCGGGGGACAAGCCGACACCCAACCACTGTCTGCGCTGGAGAATCGAGTGCTGCAGATTATTGGGCACCAGTTGGTGGGCGCTGTGGCCACCGGTGACATTGACCCCCTTGGGGACAACAACGGTATGTTCATCCCTACTCCTTCTTCTCACATCCCACTTCCCCCTCACCCCACAAGCATTTCGCACTTTCCAGCTAATCATGCTGTATGCATGCATTTCTTCCTTCCTGCCCCCCTCACCTTAACCCAACTCTTGTGCCTTTATGCTTTCAAGTAATGAGCAAGCACCTGAGCAGCCTATCCCTGAGGGTACTGTAGAGAGCGAGGCAGGAGAGAGGAGGAGGAAGAACACACCGCATCACTGCATGTCTTACCCGCAGACACCAGCTCAGATACTGACACTACGTGTTCTTTAGAGGCTAGTATAGTAGCGGGATCTGCACAGGGTGAGGCACCGGGGATGAGCGGGCTGTAGCAAGGTCAGGGGGAAAGGGTAGCTTGGGGGCCAGCTCCCCGGAGGGAGAGTTCTGCTACACAGGACTCAGATGAGGATCTCGATGGGGAGGCCTTTAGAAGAAGGGTGATGGGCATGCACACGGAGATGATAGGTGCAATGGCAAGGGTGCCCGAGAGCCTCTCGGCAATGATAAGGAGCGTGAAGGAGTCCGCCTCCAACATTGCATACCATGGAGCCCATCATTTCTAGCCTGCAAAGGTTGGTTGACTCCCAGAGAGACCGTGGTGACCCAGACCTGATGCCACGTCTGGCAGCTTCCATTGCAGCACAGGCGGAAGTGATGCAATGTCTTAGTGCTGTCATGCAGTCTTTGTTGGTGGCATTCAATCTCAGACTGCTCTCATGCAGTCTCAGCTTGATGCCACGCAAGCTCTGACTGCTGCCATCGTGGCTGGGTCCACCACTGTCGACCGGGGCTTTCACGGTGTCACAGCAGGCCAGCGATTTGTGCTCCAACAGATTGCTAGGAATGCGGAGGTGCTGCCCCGGGGGAGTGGCAATGGATCAGGAACCTGCTGTCCTCTCTCAGGATGACAACATTCCTGCTCCCACCACTACCACTCCACCATTGCTCTTGTCGCTGCCCGTCATCCAGCCAGCCCAGACTGCTGCCGCCCATGCTGAGGTGGTACAGTCTACAGCCGGGCCATCAAGGCCCAGAGCTGGCCAAGGGCATCCTGCAAGGCCATCTGAAGTCTCCTGCATGGACACTCAGCAGCCTTCAACCAGCCCTGTTGCAGCCACTGGGCCAACACTTGTAGGAGCACTAGAGCAGGCAAAGGCACAGTAATGAGAGGCACTAAGGGACTGCACAAGGGTAAATAGTTAATACTTTTGTTGTAAATATGTGTTCACTGATTTTGGATAAACTTATTAATTCAGTTTGGATTCTTTTGCGGCGTACCTCATTTCAGCTTTGCGCTGTGATATGGCCTGCGACAGGGATGGACTGATGGGGATGTGGTGAGCAACGGGGATCTGGGGTTTATTTCATTGGAACCGCAATCTGATGAGCCTGTCATGGATGACCCTTCCGTGGAAGACCAATTGTGTGGGTTGCCTCCTCCCTCGCTCCTGTTCCTGCTCTCCCTCTTCCTCCTCCTGAGGTGGTCCCACAAGCCTTGGTGGCAAGGGCTGGGGCCTCATGATGGCCAAGTTGTGGAGCATGCGGCAGACCAGCACGAAATGGGGCACCCACTTAACCGAGTCCTGGAGGGCCCCTCCAGAGCGGTCAAGGCAGCGGAACCATTGCTTCAGCAGGCCGATGGTCTGCTCAAGGATGTTCCTGGTGGCAGCATGGCTCTCATTATATATGGGTGCTGGACAGGAGTGTTACGGTGGCGGAGGGGAGTCATAGCCAGGTGGAGAGCGTATAGCCCTCGTCTCCAACCAGCCAGCCGTGAGCTTGACGTGGTAGCTGGAAGAGTGCTGGAACACCGGCCTGGCACAGGATGAAGGCATCGTAGCTGCTGCCAGGATAGTGGGCATTGACATTGAGGATTCGCTGTCTGTGGTCGCACACCAACTGCACATATAAGTGAGTTGTAGCCTTTGCGGTTACGGAAGATCTCAGGACTCTGCACCATGGGGAATCCCGCTATCCTGGCAAAGCCAAATGCACGCTAGTTAAACCGAGACCCACCTGCCTGCCCAGATGGATGCAACAGATCCCAGACAGGCAGGGGCTTCTCTCAATGCCTTGGCCAACATTCATCCCTCAACCAAAAACAGATCATTTGGTCATTCGTGTCATTTGCTGTTTTTGCACAAGTTGGCTGCCATGTTTGCCGACATAACAATAGTGACTGTTCAAGAACTGATCGATTGGTAGTGAAATAGTTGGGATGTACTGAGGAAACGATATAAATGCAAGTTCTTTCTTTCTTTCCATCCTCTTTTTTCCTCCATTGGGTTGAAATTGCATTTTGCAACTATTTTAAACGGGGTAACAAATAACAGACAAAGGAATTTTATAGAAACACGTCATGGATGCGGTGCACCAAGATGTTAACCCATACATTTTTATCCCTATTTTCTTCCTTCAGTTGTCCCTTTCTCTCTGGGTGGGTCTTATTCATTACACAGCCTGATCTCATATTCACCCACCCTTGACGCTGGTCAAAGGAGTTTTTGTGTCTCTCTTGACCACCATCAATTTTCCTGCAGTCCTTCTCCTAGTTGACGTCCTCTCCTCCCTGCTCTCAGTAGCTGACTTTCTTTAACTACACTATACACCATGCGCTATCGCATACTTTCCAGCGCATACTCATCCAAATATTACTTACTTTAAACTTCTGAAATTCACCTCAACACTGGCGATCTAATCAAGATGTCGACAAGACTTGGTTATTGAATCACAATCTTTTCTCAAGTTGCACTTTCAACGTCAGTAATTATTTATCTTTTTAGAAACTGCAGAATCGCTCTATATATCCTACTTACCCTAGAGGGAAATATGATGGGACCTGGACCTAGTTGGTGACATTTATAATTGCAAGGGACAGTGGCAGGTTTAATAACCATCATGGCTATAATGGGATACATGTAAGTAACTGCAATATATGAACAGTTATGCTTATGCAGAATCTTTGAATGGGATGAGCAGAAATAAAATCCTCATAACTTCAGTTACGTGGCGAGACTAGAGGAGCTGGGATTGTTCTCCTTTGAGCAGAGAAGGTTAAGAAAGACTTGCATTTATATAGCACCTTTCACGACCACCGGACATCTCAAAGCGCTTTACAGCCAATGAAGTACTTTTTTGGCGTATAGTCACTGTTGTAATGTGGAAAATGCAGCAGCCAATTTGCGCACAGCAAGCTCCCAAAAACGGCAATGTGATAATGACCAGATATTCTGTTTTTATCATGTTGATTGAGGGATAACTATTGGCCAGCACACCGGGTAATTACTCCCCTGCTCTTCTTCGAAATAGTACCATGGGATCATTTACGTCCACCTGAGAGAGCAGACGAGGCCTTGGTTTAACGTCTCATCCGAAAGATGGCACCTCCGACAGTGCGGCACTCCCTCAGCACTGCACTGGAGTGTCAGCCTAGCTTTATGTGCACAAGTCCCTGGAGTGGGACTTGAACCCACAACCTTCTGACTCAGAGGCGAGTGTGCTACCCACTGAGCCACAGCTGACACTGGTAAGGGGTGACTTGATAGAGGTGTTCAAAATTATGATGGGTTTTAATAGAGTAAATAAAAGAGAAACTGTTTCCACTGGCTGAAGGGTCAGCAACCAGAGAACACAGATATAAGGTAATTGGCAAAAGATGGGCGCGATAAGGAGATTTTTTTTTTGTACGCAGCAAGTTATGATGATCTGGAATGCACTGCCTGAAAAGGCGGTGGAAGCAGATTCAATTGTAACTTTCAAAAGGGAATTGGATAAATATTTGAAGGGGAGAAATTTGCATGACTCTGGGGAGTGGGATTAATTGGATAGTTCAGTCAAAGAGCCGGCACCGGCACGATGGGCCGAATGGCCTCCTTCTGTACTGTAAGATCCTCTACAATTCAGTTAACTGGTCACATAGAGGGGACCCGAGAAAGAGATGCCCAATCTAGCAGTCTACGAGGAAAGAACAGAACTAGAGGAATCTACAAAAGCACACTCACTCATCAACATAAGTTGCACTGCTCTAGGGAATAGAAACATAGAAGATAGGAGCAGGAGTAGGCCATTCGGCCCCTCGAGCCTGCTCCGCCATTCAATGAGATCATGGCTGATCATCCAAACTCAGTACCCTGTCCCTGCCTTCTCCCCATATCCCTTGCTCCCTTTAGCCTTAAGAAATATATCTAACTCCTTCTTGAATATATTTAATGACTTGGCCTCAACTGCCTTCTGTGGTAGAGAATTCCTCAGAATGTAAATCACAAAGTTATGCAATCCCAGCCTGTGCTCTTGTGTCCATGAATGTTTATGGATGGTAAAAGCCATGGGCTGGGAGTGCCCAATGTTGCGATATTTGTTCTAGACACATGCCAGGAGCATTGCAGCAAGAGCTTTGCCCCTTACATGCCTGGCTATATGTCTTGCTTAGGAGGCCACTTGGTGTCCACCAGGTGCTATTGCTCTGACTCAGGATCTCCTGGTGTCCAACAGCTACTCTGACAATTCCTTGGAGAAAGCACACAACAAAAACAACAACTTGCATTTAAATAGTGCCTTTAAAGTAGTAGAACATCCCAAGGCGCTTCACAGGAGCATTATCAAACAAAACCAGACTCTGGGCCAAATAAGGAGATATTAGGACAGGTGACCAAAAGCTTGGTCAGAGAGGTAGGGTTTAAGAAGAGTCTTAAAAGAAGAAGAGAGCGGTAGAGAGGAGAAAAGATTTCGAGAGGGAATTCCAGAATTCAGGGCCCAGGCAGCTGAAGGCACGGCCGCCAATGGCGGAGCGATTAAAATCGGGGATGATCAAGAGGCCAGAATTAGAAGAGCGCAGAGATCTCGGAGGGTTGTGGGGCTGGAGGAGATTACAGAGATAGGGAGGGAAGAGGCCATGGAGGGACTTGAAAACAAGGACGAGAATTTTAAAATCGAGGCGTTGCTCAACCGGGAGCCAATGTAGGTCAACGAGCACAGGGATGATGTGGGTGAATGGGACTTGGTGCGACTTAGGATGCGGGCACACGCATCCTAATGCAATGCAGGAATCTAGACGAGCTGCCGCAGCAGAGCGCAGCGCACACTGTTCTGCAGTTGATGTTGCCATGAAATCATGTTGCAAAGAGAGCAAATCTGTTGTGTTCGAAGTTGCGACCAGCTGGAGCGAGGGTGTAAGTGTAAAGCAAGAACTGCAGTCTCTATTCCCTTTCACCAAGATACTGAATTACCATCTCTTTCTCATCTGAGGAATCAAGCACTTGGGGGGGGGGGAAAAAAAGGAAATGAATCGATTTAAATGCAGTGCTGAAACGTTGTGGTTCCTGCAGCGACCACTTTCTTCATGGTCGGCCTTGGCTCAGTGGGCAGCACTCCTGCCTCCAAGTCAGAAGGTTATGGGTTCAATTCCCACTCCAGAGACTTGAGCACGAAATCTAGGTTGACACTCCAGTACTGAGGGAGTGTAGCACTTTTGGAGGTGCTGCCTTTCAAATGAGACATTAAATTGAGGCCCTCTCAGATAGGCATAAAAGATCCCACGGCACTATTTTGAAGAAGAGCAGGGGTCCCCGGTGTCCTGGCCAATATTTATCCCTTAATCAACATTACTAAAAACTTACACAAAAGCAAAACACCGACGATACTGGAAAACAGAAAATGCTGGAAATACTCATCTGTGGAGAGAGAAACAGAGTTAACGTTTCAGGTTGATGACTGATCTGATGAAAGGTCATCGACCTGAAACGTTAACTCTGTTTCTCTCTCCACAGATGCTGCCCTGGCCTGCTGAGTATTTCCAGCATTTTCTGTTTTTATTGCTAAAAATTTTCTGTCTTTTCTTTCCAAAGCCTTGTCATTTCCTTCTTTCGCCTCCCTCATGGATAAGTGTATTATCCATTTGTGGCTTTGTCCATGACTAGGAGTTTCTCCAGTTCCTTATCCAAGGGAACAATGTTTCTGACTGCATAAAAATAGATAATACAAGTAATAACTATGATAAGCCATGCCAGTGCAAGACGACAAGACCTCCTTGCTGTCAATTATACCCGAACTCCTGGAATGACTTTCCACCAGTAATGAGTTGCATTATTCACAACTCGAATGAATAAATTGGAGATTCCTTTATTGAGCGCTGTGTTGCTCAGCTACACCTGTATACAGTACTGTTCAGTTTTGCTCACATTTGCTTTTGAATACGGACACCCTTATGCACCTCCTTAAATTTTCCATGCATGATGAAAAATGGCAGCATAAAGATGATGTTATTCTGGTCATAACTACACAGTGTTTCAATACTTAGGGGGAAAAATTGGTTGGCTGTGCGAGGGGGCGCTAACGGGGCGCAAAGCACCTAGCGCCTGGGCGTGGCGCCGCTAATGCCTTGTGGGAGGTTAGCAGCAATGGTAGCCGGTAGCGCCCCGTGGCGCTGCGCCTCTGGCAATGATGTCATCACCGTGCGCAACGTCCTGCGCTCGCCCCGGCCGCAAACTTTGCTCGTGCCCCCTGACCCGACCGGCGGACGATATGTCCGACAGGGTCAGGGTGGCGATTGTGCGGCCGGGGCGGCGCAAATTAAAGGGCGGGTGCCAGGCGGCCATTTTTTTTCGGCCGCCTGCCAGCACCTTTCGCCTCCTCCTGCGGGGGTGCCAGCTGCCATCGGTCAGCCCGGCACTCCTCTTTACAGCGATTACAGAGATAGGGAGTGGGGAGGCTGTGGAGGGTTTTGAAAACAAGGCTGGCATTCATGTGCCCATTTCTATTTCCCGGGAGAAGGTGACGGTGGACCTCTTTTTTTGATACGACTGAGTGGCTGGCTCGGCCACTTCAGAGGGCAGTTAAGAACAAATACGTTGATGTGGGACTGGAATCGCGCTTAGGTTTCCTTCCCGAAAGGACAGTTGGGTTTTGCCAACAATCCGGCAGCTTCACGGTACATTTTTCCTGATACCAGTTTTCTAATTAATTTCTATTTTTTTGAGAAAAAAAAAAAATCAAATTCAAATTCTCAAACTGCCCTGGTGGGATTTGCACTTACATTCTGTGGATTGCTCGTCCAATAACATAACCACTACACTACTGTACCCTGATAACCTGTATCAGTCCACAGCAAAAAAGAAGTTACAAAACATAAACACAAAGGGGGTGATATTGGGTAACTTTTTAAAAGTTTGGAACATTAGCGCCAGGCACTATGCTTTTCTAACATTTAAAAAATGTGTTTTTCTCACTCCAAGAGGGAGGTGGAGCACTAAATCAAACACTCCACTTCCCTCTTGGAGCGCGAGCGGCAGCAGGCGGGGCGGTAGGTGAGCAGCGCTGTACACTGGGCCGTGCAGCACTGCCGCGTTCAAAGGCTCCTTCCCTCCCTTAAAGGGAAGGGCCATCGCTGCAGGCTCTGCAATAGAAAGGGCACCTACCTGGACCGCCAAGGGAGCGGCGAACCTGATCGATTGCAGGCTGGAACCCGCGAAAAAAAACGGATCAGAAAAGGGGAGGTTTTTTTTTTTTTTAAACTTACCTCGGCCACCTCGCCCCCCTCGCCCCCAAAGCGGCCGGTCACCCGATGCACATCCCCTGAAGCTGCCGGTGTTTTCGCACGGCGATGCTTCAGGGGGTGGAAAAGAATTTCGGGTCCGGGGCGATGCGCGGCCGGATGATGTCACGATCTCGGGCTGCGGCGATAGGGGTTACCGCCGCCGCAAACCGGCAGGTGAAATTCGCGGACGGCGGCATCATCGCCGTGCCCGGGCGGTAAGACCTTAGTGGTCCATTATCGGCCCCGGAGGCAATAACGGGAGTCGCTAAGGCACCGAATTTCTAGCCCAAAGGCCCTGAAATTATATGGTGAGATACCAGTGTCGGAAGGCTTAACAACTTCATCCGAAATTCCTCTCTGCTCTATTTCAGTGGCTGTAAGTCAAGTCATTTATTTTAAAAAAGTAGAGAGGGGAATTTCAGACAATCAGACACCAATATCGCAGGCTAGAACTAATTTCTAGAACTAATGTATAAAGGAAGAATAATTATTTTTATTTACCTGATGGATTTCCTGCCATCCATTTTCATCTATACAACCGATTGAAGCGTGTTCATGAAGCAGGAGTTCGCAGCAGTACGGATCGCCTCCTACCATCGCGGTGTGATAGAGGGCCGTCAGGCCATGGCTATCCTTGTAATCTGTAGAAGATCCAAGTTCCAGCAGGGTCTGAGGATAACATGAAAGGTTTATAAAATAGCTGGGCTGACTCTTTGTTAGAGAATCCAAACTAGATCGCGCCCCCATTTTACAGTCACTGTCTGTTTCAAAATCTTCTCATTCTATTAGTGTACTATACCTAAACAGAGAGACAATGGACTCGAAATTGGATCACGCTGTACCAGTTTTACAGGCGTCCCACAGACTAGTCAAGCAAAGTCGTACTCACAGAATCATGCCTTTCAACCAATGTCCCAGACTCCTCCATCACCATCCCCGGATATGTCCTGTTCCACCGGCAGGACAGACCCACCAGAGGTGGCAGCACAGTGGTATACAGTCACAGAAATCACAGAAACCCCACAGTGCAGATAGAGGCCATTTCGGCCCATCGAGCCTGCACCGACACATATCCCACCCGATCCCCGTAACCCCCAAACCAACACATATCCCACCCTATCCCCATAACCCCACGTATTTAATCCCCCTAACACTAAGGGTCAATTTATCATAGCCAATCAACCTAACCTGCACATCTTTGGACTGTGGGAGGAAACCGGAGCACCCGGAGGAAACCCACGCAAACACGGGGAGAATGTGCAAACTCCACACAGACAGTCGCCCGAGGCCGGATTCGAACCCGGGTCCCTGGCGCTGTGAGGCAACAGTGCTATCCACTATGCCACCGTGCAGTCGGGAGGGAGTGTCCCTGGGAGTCCTCAACATTGACTCTGCACCCCCTGAAGTCTCATGGCTTCAGGTCAAGCATGGGCAAGGAAACCTCCTGCTGATTACCACCTACCGCCCTCCCTCAGCTGATGTATCAGTACTCCGCCATGTTGAACACCACTTGGAAGAAGCACTGAGAGTAGCAAGGGCACAGAATGTACTCTGGGTGGGGGACTTCAATGTCCATCACCAAGAGCAGCTCGGTAGCACCACTACTGACCGAGCTGGCCGAGTCCTGAAGGACATAACTACCAGACAGGGCCTGTGACAGGTGGTGAGAGAACCAACGCAAGAGAAAAACCTGCTTGACCTCGTCCTCACCAATCTACCTGCTGCAGATGCATCTGTCCATGGCAGTATTGGTCGGAGTGACCACCGCACAGTCCTTGTGGAGACGAAGTTCTGTCTTCACACTGAGGACACCCTCCATCGTGTTGTGTGGCACTACCACTGTGCTAAATGGGATAGATTCAGTACAGATCTAGCAACTCAAAACTGGGCATCCATGAGGCGCTGTGGGCCATCAGCAGCAGCAGAATTGTATTATAACCACAATCTGTAACCTCATGGCCCAGCAAATCCCTCACTTGACCATTACCATCAAGCCAGGGGACCAACCCTGGTTCAATGAGGAGTGTAGAAGAGCATGCCAGGAGCAGCACCAGGCATAGCTAAAAATGAGGTGCTAACCTGGGGAAGCTGCAACACAGGACGACATGCATGCTAGAAAGAGGAAGCAGCATGCTGTAGACAGAGCTAAGCGAACCCACAACCAACAGATCAGATCAAAGCTCTGCAGTTCTGCCACATCCAGTCATGAATGGTGTGTTATGTCTGACATCTGGTGATAGGTACTCGATTGCCTTGGCCTGAGCACATGCAGTTTGATAGTGCTGTTATCATTGTATTGTGTAGAGGGATTCGATTGCTTGTGCCTGGAAGTGTGTGTGTGTGTGTGGCAGCCATATTAAAAGCAGCATGAACTGAACTCACTGACGGTCTCTGGATTATCTTTGCAAACGCAATATTTGGCGACAAGAATGGCTGAAATCTCTCTTCCACCACCTCCTCCCTTCCTTGCACTACCAGGTGAGCCCCCGATCCCATGGGTTCGCTGGTTACAGTCCTTTGAAACCTATCTCATTGCTCTTGGACTAGAAGCTGTGAGTACGGCTCGGAAAAAGGCACCGTTATCCCATTGCTTGGGAGCGGAGGGCCAGCGTGTTCTTGGGACATTATGCACAGCAGACTCAATCCAAACATATGATGAGGCTGTGGCTCTGTTAACCACACCCTTCTCTGCCCCACAAAGTGCCCTCCTGCGGCGATTCATTTTTAGACAGAGTCATCAACTCCTCGGCGAGTCAGTGCATCAATACGTGACTAATTTGAGGGGGTTAGCTAGCTCGTGCAAGTTCGGTGCATTACAAGATGAGATGGTGCGTGATCAACTAATAGAGCACACAAACAACGTGAGAGTGCGTGAAAGACTGTTACTCGAGTCCGACGATCTGTCGTTGTCACAGGCAGTCAACATTGCCTTTCAAGTGAAGTCTGCAGCCGAATGTGCAGCGAAACTAGCACACACACCCAGCGACAGTGCCCTCGGCCCCGACAGCTCTGACACGGTAATGCTCGCGCGCTACCGCGGCAACAGTGTGGAAATTGCAGATCTCATTCACATGCTACCAGAGCGCAGAATTGCCCCGCGCGCGGCCAAGCCTGTCGAAATTGTGGAAAACAAAATCACTTTGCCAATGTCTGCCGCTCTGCCCCGGTTGCTACAAATGAACACTCTCAGTCCTCAAGCACTATAATTCACAACGTGAGCTCTGGGCCAGTAGTGGCTTTCAAATCATGCACAATTAACCTGAATGATGTGTGCATCCCGCTGTTGTTGGATACCGGTGCCAGTGTCTCACTGCTGAATGTGGACACATTCAAACGCTTTTTCAGCTCCTGGCCACTCTCTGCGCCCTCCACTACCCTTTGCGGGTATGGTAATTCGAAAATTGGACTAGTGGGCTCAGTCAGCCTCACAGTACGCTATGGAACAAAAGTTTTGCCAGATTTTTGTTTTCATGTGGCACGCCAAGGAGCTAACCTGATGGGACTGGATCTTTTCACTGACCTGGGTTTTTCTCTCTTGGACACTGGCGGGTCTGCGATTCTGCACGTCGCCTCACCGTGGCGCCAAACATGGCCAGCACTCTTCGAGGGTCTGGGCTGCCTGACTGCCTTCACCCACCAGCCCATGGTTGACTCCACCGTTACCCCTGTCATTCAGCCACTGCACCGCATCCCGCTTGCTCTCCATGACGGGGTCACAGCTGAACTAAAGCAGCTACTGGAAGCTGGCATCATCGAACCAGTTGATGCCTCCCAATGGGTCTCCAACCTGGTGGTCGCAACGAAAAAGTCAGGTGGTCTACGCGTCTGTGTCGATCTTCGAGCAGTGAATAAGGCCGTAATCCCTGACAAGTATCCACTGCCCACGTCAGAGGAACTCACAGCACAGTTCTATGGTTCCATCCTGTTCTCGAAACTGGACCTTCGACAGGGCTATCTACAGGTTCCCCTCCACCCCAGCAGCAGGGACCTCACTGCTTTTGTGACACATGCTGGCGTCTTTCGGTACACCAGGATGCCATTTGGGCTTAGCTCTGCACCCAGCTGCTTCCAAAAGGTGATGGCCTCTGTGCTCGCGGGCATTCCTGGGGTGGCCATCTACCTGGATGACATCGTCGTGCATGGGCCCTCGACCTCCACTCACGACGAACGCCTTCACAGAGTTTTCACAGCTCTAGCAAAACACAAGCTCACACTGAATGGCGAAAAGTGTGTCTTTGCTGTTTCAGAGATCGAATTTGTGGGGTTTCGGTTGTCAGCTGACGGTATATCCCCACTCCAGTCAAACATGGATGCCATTCACAGCATCCCAGAACCCAGCTCTGCAGCACAGGTTGCCTCCTTCCTTGGCATGACTGGGTACTACCTGGAGTTTTTGCCCCAGTACTCAGCCACCACAGCCCCACTGCGCCAGCTCCTGCGAAAGGATGAGCCCTGGGTGTGGTCACAAGCCTGTACGGAAGCTGTTCGCCTCCTCAAATCACAGCTCACGTCGCCTCCAGTGTTGGCTCACTTTGACGTCGCCAGCCCCACCCTCGTCACCTGCGACGCGTCCGCTGCAGCTGTGGGGGCGGTGTTATCGCAGATACAGAATGGAGTGGAGAAACCAATCGCCCTTGCCTCCCAAGCCCTTAGCCCCACTGAACAGAAGTACTCAGTAGGCGAGCGTGAGGCGCTGGCGTGCGTCTGGGCATGTGAGCGGTGGCACCTGTACACGTATGGCCGTGCCTTCACCCTGCGAACCGATCACCAGGCTCTCACTGCCCTGCTGTCGACATCCGGCACGGTCCACAGACCACTGCGTCTACACCGCTGGTCTGACCGCCCCCGCCAATACAATTTCAGTCTCCAGTTCACACCAGGACGTGACAATGTTGTTGCAGATCTGCTCTCCCGCACTGTCTCTGCCCCAGCCCCACTCGTCGGGTCTGAACAAGTGGAACAGGATATCGTCCAGATGCTGCACACGCCTCTCCAAACCACAGTCTCTCTCCAGGAGCTCAAAGAGGCCTCTGAACAGGATCCGGCCCTCTCCCAGCTGTGCACCTTCATCAGGGATGGCTGGCCTCGCAAGGTGCCTGAGGAACTGTCTGCCTACTCCAGAGTTAAAGAGGAGCTCTCCTGCTGGAATGACTCCTGTGTTGCACGTGGGCTCTGCACTGTGGTCCCAAGTGCCCTTCATGCGCGTGTTTTATCCATGGCGCATGAGGGCCACTTGGGCATAGTGAAGATCAAACAACGATGTCGAGACCTAGTGTGGTGGCCGGGTATCGACAGGGAAATCGAGGCCCTGGTCAAGGACTGTGCAGCCTGCCTTGTAAGTGGCAAGACTGGCCACCAAGCTCCCCCACCCCTGCAACCCCTTGCCTGGCCCTCTCAGCCCTGGGAGCACCTGCAGCTGGACGTCTGCGGGGAGATCCATGGTGTCCCCCACCATCAACGGTTCCTAGTGGTGACCTATGACCTGCACTCAAAATGGCCAGAGGTCACTGCCGTGGGCTCCGTCACCTCTCGGGTCATCATTGATATCCTTGAGTCCCTCTTCTCCCGCTGGGGGCATCCAAAGGCCATCACCACAGACAATGGCCCCCAAATGGTCTCTTCGGAACTCTCCTCTTACCTTGAGAGCAAGGGCATCTGTCACATTCGCACAGCGTACTACCACCCTGAGTCAAATGGGGGGGGTGGAGCATTTTAACCAGACTCTGAAAAATGGCCTCAGAGCACACCTATCCCAGGGGTGTGCGTTTGACAAGGCCCTCCTCCACACACTGCTGCACTACAGAGCCTCCCAGCATTCCACTACAGGGGTCTCACCCGCATCCCTCATGCTAGGCCGTGAGCTCATGCTGCCCTTGGCAGGCTGCGCCCCTCGCTAGCTCAGAGCCCTGTTCCACCGGCTCAAGCCACAGTCGCTAGACAGCAGGAGAAGATGAAACTCCGCTTCGACCAGTCGAAGAGGGCCAAGGTGCCCAACATCTCAGTCTCCGATTGGGTCAGAGTCCGCAGGCCTCACCGCAATAATAAGATGGCATCATTCTGGTCCTCCCCTCTCCAAATCAGCCGCCAACTTGGACCGGCCACTTTCTGCCTCACTGACGGCTCTCGGTGGCATGCCAGCCGCCTTCGGAAGGTGCCAGCACCCCCTGATGCGGGATTATACGGACCTAACCCCAAGCCTTACCCCCAGAGTGGTGGGATGCACATGTGGCTCAGCCAGCCAACCCTCAAGCAGATGTTGTGCCTCAGCCTGCTCCTCACCAGTCCACACCTCGGCCTGTTCGTACACGTTCTCGCCCTGGCCACCTACAGGACTTTGTCACTAGATTTCATGTTTGAAATTCTGTGAGGGGGGAGGAAATGTTATGTCTGACATCTGGTGATAGGTACTCGATTGCCTTGGCCTGAGCACATGCAGTTTGATAGTGCTGTGATCATTGTATTGTGTAGAGGGATTCGATTGCTGGTGCCTGGAAGTGTGTGTGTGTGTGTGTGTGTGTGTGTGTGTGGCAGCCATATTAAAAGCAGCATGAACTGAACTCACTGACGGTCTCTGGATTATCTTTGCAAACGCAATATGGTGGTGGACAACTAAACAACTAACAGGTGGAAGAAGTTCCATGAATATCCCCACCCTCAATGACAGTGGAGACCAGCACGCAAGTGCAAAAGACAAGGCTGAAGGGTTTGCAACCATCTTCAGCCAGAAGTGCCGAGTGGATGATTCATATCGGCCTCCTCCGGAGGTCCCCACCATCACAGAAGCCAGTCTTCAGCCAATTCAATTTTCTCCATGTGATATCAAGAAACGGCTGAGCGCACTGGATACAGCAAAGGCTATAGGCCCCGACAACATCCCGGTTGTCGTACTGAAGACTTGTACTCCAGAATCAGCCATGAATCGGGGCTCATTTCTTTTTGAAAAATAAATATTTTATCAAACAATTAGAATGGGTTAAAGCCTGTGTTGAAACAGTGTCCGGAGGAATGTCATATAAGCACGTTGAGTGGAAGCTAGATAAACACACGAGGGAGAAAGGAATAAGATTTTATACTGATAGGGTGAGATGAAGAGGGGTGGGAGGAGGCTCGTGTGGAGCATAAACACCGGCACAGACCAGTGGGGCTGAATGGCCCGTTTCTGTGCTGTACATTCTGTGTAATTTCCAATTGGCATTGAAATGGGCATCCAATAATATCACCAATAGTAATCTCTATGCTCTTAAGTTAGACAGTCAAGCGCAGTTAATTGGTGTAGTGTCAATAGGAATCTCCATTTAACGTTCACCTTGCTCCCCGCTCACTGCAGTGTAAACACAGCCATGTTACAGGAACAACGTGGGCTGAGTTTCACCGGCACAAATTTCAAACAGTTCTGATAAATTGAGATACAGAGGGCTGTATTTTGTGACCCCTACGGGTGCATACGCTGAAACCCGGAACCTGCGATCTGTCGAGAATCTTCTTCACAGATCCTCCGCATCCCCGGGAAAAGGGCCTCTGCGGGTGGAGAGTTGCGTTATTTGCACAACTTCCGCCCGCTGAAAGGCCGCGGAATTATTACGCCTGGTGAAAGCAGGCGTAAGTAAGGTTTGCTTTTACCAGCATAAGAGTTTTAAAAAATAGAAAAATAAAATTTTATCACTCACTTATATATTAAAAACCCTGTCCAATAAAGTAAGTTTATTTTTAGCCCCATTAAAACATATACAGTACATTTTTTTCTCCAAAAATTACATTTTTGTTTAAAATATTTAATTAAATGCCATTTTAATTAATTTTAGATATGTAATTTTGTTTAAAGTTATTTCATGCGTTTTTTTTTTAAAGTGATCCCCATTCATACTTGACAGTTCTGTATGTACGGAACTCGCATAAGTATGAATGGGGATTCCCTTCTTTTATTGGTTGGGCCGGCCCACGTGGTCCCAGGGGCGCTTGCGAATCGCCTGCACCCCATGGGATACTTCTACCCGGAGAGGCCCAGGATCGCAAGCCTCCGGACCACCAGGTAAATGAGTAGATTTTTTGATGATCGGAGGCATCCGCCCGCGGGAAGCCTCCGATCATAAATTCAGGCCCTAAAATATTAATCGTTTCATTTTGGGTGCCAGCCAAGCATTGTCACTATTCATGGTCAATGGTGATACTTTTTCATAAACAAGTACATACAGCCGGCATAATTGTGGTTTTGTACAGCACCTTTGCAACATTACAGTATTGGAACCTCAAGAGGACAGTTTAGCACCCTCCTCCGAACAACAACTTGCATTTATATAGCGCCTGTAACCTGGTTAAAAAAAAGTCCCAAAGCGCTTCACAGGAGCGTTAGCAAACAAAATTTGACACCGAGCCACATAAGGAGCTATTAGGGTAGATGAAGGTTTAAAGGAGATTCTTGAAGGAGGAAAGAGGCGCGGAGAGGTTTAAGGAGGAAATGCCAGAGCTTAGGACCTTGGCAGCTGACGGCATGGCCGCCAATGGTGGATCGACTCAAATCGGGGATGCTCAAGTGGCCAGAATTGGAGGAGCGCAGATATCTTGGAGCATTTCAGGGCTGGAGGAGATTAGAGAGACAGGGAGGGGCGAGGCCATGGAGGGATTTGAAAACAAGGATGAGAATTTTAAAATCGTGGCGTTGCTTAACCAATGGGAGCCAATGTATGTCAGCGAGCTCAGGGGCGATGGGGATCTGGTGCGAGTTAGGACACGAGCAGCCGAGTTTTGGATGAGCTCAAGTTTACAGAGGGTAGAACGTGGGAGGCCAGCCAGGAGTCCGTTGGAATAGTCAAGTCTAGAGGTAACAAAGGGGCATGGATAAGGGTTTGAGCAGCAGACGAGCTGAGGTAGGGGCGGAGTCGGGCCTAATGTAATCAATTGGGTAGAGTTGCGTTAATCCAGAGCAAGGGGATTAAAATGAGAGCTGGGCCACACAGGAGTGAAATCAGGGAGCACTTTCTCACAGAAAGGGTAGTAGAAATCTGGAACTCCCAAAGGCTGTGGATGCTGAGCCATTTGAAGCTTTTAAGACAGAAGAAGAGATTTTTGTTAGGTATCAAGGGCTAAGGAGTAAAGGCAGGTACATGCAGTCGAGGTACAGATCAGTCACAATCTAACTGAATGGCGGAACAGGCTCGAGGGCCTGAATGGCCTCCCCCTCTTCCCATGCCTGTAGTTCTTGTTAATTCACCATTTTCTCAGTGAAACCCATTTGGTGGGAAGAGTGCTTCTCTTGGATGACGGTTCCCCTGGGGAAGCTGCCTCTTCAGTTTACCAAACGTACCAGAAGCAGCCAACTTCTCAAGGATACCCATAATTTGTTGGAGGCTCTCGCAATGTGAAGGGCTCCTGCTGTCATGAGCATCCAGAGAATTGTGCTTCTATTATTACCGCCTTCAATAATTTGGAACACTTGACTGTTCCTTGGCAAATGCATTATTAATAACCCACAGCCTCACAGTTAAAATGGTTTGATCCTGCAGGGCTAAAGGCGCCCATATACAGTACTGATTGCACATGGGCACTGAAGCCAAAGATCAAGTAATTATTTTATGATTCCCTCTAATCAAGACGTTAAAATGATTGGCTTAAATGCTGTTACAGAAATTGTTTCTGCTATTACCAACTAAATGAGGTTGGGAGGCAATAAAAGCAGACTACTGCTCACCGACATCACAAATCTTCTTCAACAGTTACCAACACGAGTAAAACTGTTCGTTTCTATTTAAATTCAACTCATCCCAAAGGCATAATGAAACACGTATTGATTGGCAATTCTACTGCGATTCTCATTCGCAACCGTGGCCTACTTTCAGTGAGCAAGGTGCAGGCAACCACAGATACAAGACTGGGGCTTAAGGACGGGGGCGATGTCGTGCTCGTGCCCTAAGGCGAAGGCTTTATGGCTCAAAGAAGACATTCCCTCACCAGTTGAAGAATCAAGCCTTCCGTTCGCAACACTCCAACAAACAAGCAAAGCTGGCTCGTGCAAAGAGCCCAGGCGAGGCCCGGAGAGGCTCGAAGCTGGAATCAATACCGCAGTTAATTTCACGGCAACCCAATTTTCACAAAATCTAGGTTGGATTAAACCAAGCATCTTCAAATGAACACTGTGCACACTGCCCCCTATGTCTGTTGCTATGTGATGTGTGCATCATGTTGGTTTCTATATGTTATCCTGAGATTAATACTGAAAATATTAGCCCATATTCATTGTTTTTTATGCAGTTGTGCAAAGACTACAGCGCAGGAAATTGGAAAAGTACAGTGGAAGCAATAATCCACGAGTCAGGCACTGGTTCCTGAGTTACATATTGGCTCTCAGCGTCTCAAACTTTTTTTCTGGTTGTCGCTTGACTTGATAAGAACTGATATCTTGGCCTTGAATCTTGAGCGCACCCATTTTTGGGCATGCAGAGGGTGATCCCTGCGCCTGAATGGTGAGGCCCAAGGCGCACCCGATATTGGGCCTCATTGCCATCGAGCCGCGGACAGTAACAGGCAGCTCGCCGGCAACGCGGGATTGAGGATCAAGTCGCTGCGACGCCAGCAGCGGACCGCAGGTAAGTGATGAAGTGCTGAGGGGGTGGGGCGGGGGGGAAGGAATGATCGGCTCAGGAAGGGGGTGAGCGAGAAGGGAGGTGGCGATCGGGTCGGGAAGGTTGGGGCGGTGATCAGAGTGGCGGGGGGTGGAGGGGAAGAGGGAGGTGACCAGCGTCGGCCCACTCCTGCTCCACATTTTGGAGAAGAATAACTCAAACGCTTACTTTGTCGGTTGCAGCCGAATAGATGGTCCCTTTAAGGACCACCTGCAGCCTGTTAGCCTGTGCCGGCACCCTCAGGGACAACCAATGTTGCAGCGGGGGCCTCAAACCAGCGTTAAGCCCCTTATTCACATGTGCCAAGGGCCTAATGCTAGTTTCAGGCATGCGCACTGCATGCCCATTTCTTGGCCTTTACAAATATGGAGGGCGGCGCACAACTGGCTCGTAATGAGCGTGCGCTTCCTGCCCGCCATATTGGAGGATTAGGAGGCTGTTTAGTGCCTAAAAAACGAGCGCTGCTCAGCCAAACTTCTAGGCCCTTATTTATAGTTCCCAGCAGTTAGCAACAGCATTTCGCTTCCTACCTTTCAAATATTTGTTGTCAAATTTCCTCTTTAACCACAGTTCACACTGTAATAGATCTTTTCTTCAACATACACCAATTAACTTGTATTAATTGGCGTGGGTCAAAGTCCTTGGACTCCCTCCCTAACAGCACTGTGGGAGTACTTTCACCACACGGCTCAAGGCGGCGGCTCACTGCCATCTTCTCAAAGGCAACTGGGGATGGGTAATAAGTGAGGCCCATGTCCCGAGAATTAATATAAAAAGAAATTACACCACAATCATTAATGCTTTAGTGTGAGCGCCCTTATGTATCAATAACAGGAAGCCCAGTCGACACCAGTCATGTGACAACACAACCAGCAAAAGACTTAAACTTGAATAAAACTAGATCACAAACTCCCCATGGTAGTGATTCCAAAGTCGTAGTCTTGTCCCCCGATTCAAAATGATGGTTATAAACATTCAGCCTCATGTTCTCTGATATTATCTGGACCTCGGAGTCAGATTACGAGCATTGCAAGGGCTCCCATGTATTAAATTCTCTTGGTAAGTACGGATTTTTGTTGGGAGTTGGTAAGTTACGTTTTATTAAAGTAATGGCCCAGAAATTCGGGTCGGAGGCTTCCCACAGGTGCAAGCCTCCGACCTGCACTTACCTAGCGCGCCGGCCGTTCTGCTGTGGGCCCCGTGTGGGATTCCGATCCTGGGCCTCCTCCAGCTGCCGGCGCGCAGTGCTTGCGTATCCCAGGGGCACAGTTAGTTCGAAGCGTCCCCTGGGATCACGTGGGCCATGGAGAGCCAATGGTAGCAGGGAATGCTTCATTCATAAATTTGACAGGAAGAGCTGTCAAAACTATAAATACTATAAGCCCCAAAACATCACTAAAACTTGAAATAATTTTTTTTTAATCACATTTTTAAAATAACTATAAATTACATAAAATAACTATTTTAAACAATAATTTAAATTTTTGAAAAAATTAATTACATTTTCTAACGGGGCTAAAAATAAACTTACCTTTCTTTAAAGTATTTAAAAATAATAAACCTGTGGAAAAAATGTTTTAATTTTAATTAATTCACCACTTACCTTGTTAAAAGCAGGCCTTGCGACTGTTTTTTAAAAGTGTAACTGCTGGAGACTTACCCTCTCAGAGAAAGCTGCAAAAAAAACGTAAGTTCCTGGCGTACGCGCTGCCTCTCCGGCGCACGCGTTCAACCTGTGAACCCCTTCCTTTAAGGGAACGGAAAAAAGGATCTCGAGGTACTGGAAGAGTTGCGAAAAGATTCACAAGGATGATGCCAGAACTGAGAGGATAGACTTATCAGGAGAGGCTGAACAGGCTGCGGGCTCTTTGAAGGGAGTGACTGCTGCCAACGGACCAGAAGCTGCTGCCAACGACCGGAAGCTGCGCAGAAGCATTCTGTGCATAAATCTGTGGTGGTTTTAGGTATGAATGTATAATAATATAGTCATATCGCATGCTTAAATCGGTGGAATCTATGGAGCTATGGGTTGGTTTAATAATGTATAATATCAGCGTGGGTTGGTTTAAGTATTAATGGATGATATTTTCACCGGGCAGGGAGGGTTGCGGAGATTTATATGTACTGTGTGCAAGTTCCGTGTGAAGGGAAAGGAGAAGCGAATTAATAAACATGGACGTTTACTGTGTCTTGCTGGCGCGGATTTTCTTTTCCGGACGTGGCTGTGTTCGGCAGCAGCGATCGATCTCTTTTCTCCGCCCCCACCCCTCCTGACTCTCTGGAAGTGTTTTATTTGTAAAGCCGACAATATTTTCTTTTCAGTGAGTGAACGACTGGAAAAACACGGAAACTACACGCGCACAACTACTTCAACTTCGATGGCAGCTGTGGCCTCCATCTTTAAAATTATGATGGGGTTTTATCGGGTAGACGCAGAGAAGATGCTTCCACTTGTAGGGGAGAATAAAATTAGGGGTCATAAATATAAGACTGACACCAATAAATCCAACAGGGAATTCAGGAGAAACTTCTTTACCCAGAGAGTGGTTAAAATGTGGAGCTCGCCACCAGAGGAAGTGGTTGAGACGAATAGCACAGGTGCATTTAAGGGGCAGTTAGATAAGCACCTGAGGGAGAAAGAAATAGAAGGCTATGCTGATAGAGTTAGATGAAGAGGGGTCGAAGGAGGCCAACGTGGAGCAGAAACACTGGCATAGACCAGTTCGGCCGAACGGTCTGTTTCTGTGCTGTAAATTCCATGAAATTCTCTATGAACGAGCCCACGTTCTCTTAGTTTCAAACTTTGCTCTAGTGGGCCCTCTATAGGACAACCAGTTGAATACGGGGCGATTTAGCATCATAGCATTACAGAACCTGCCTTCTTTTGCTTCAAACTAGTTCGGGCTGTCTGTCTACTAAGGATTCAACGTGCTCTGGCAATGCAAAGGGCTAAATAGATGTGTTAATCTGAACTCCAGCAACAATTACCAATCTCATTACATCCCCCCCCCTTCTTTAAGGTTAAAGACTGGGTCTGAAACTACATATAAATCAAACAAAAGTTAAGTGAGATCTGAAGTGATGGACTTTAAACTTCAATAACAAAGTTACAGAAAGATGCAAGAACTATAGAGTAGTGATAATGGAGGACATCAATTTTCCTAATATAAACTGGAATAGTAACAGTGTAAAGGGCAAAGAGGGGGAGGAATTCTTGAAATGTGTAGAAGAGAACTTTCTTTACCAATGTGTTTCCAGTCCAACAGTGCTGGATCTAATTCTGGGGAACGCAGTGAAGCAAGAACATAAGAAGTAGGAGCAGGAGTAGGTCATACGGCCCCTCGGGCCTGCTCCGCCATTCAATAGGATCATGGCTGATCCGAATCTAGACTCACGTCCACTTCCCTGCCCTCTCCCCGTAACCCCCAATTCCCTTGTCTGTTAGGAAACTGTCTATCTCTGTTTTAAATTTATTTAATGTTGCAGCTTCCACAGCTCTCTGGGGTAGCAAATTCCATAGATTTACTACCCTCTGAGTGAAGAAGTTTCTCCTCATCTCAGTTTTGAAAGGGCAGCCCCTTATTCTAAGATTATGCCCCTAGTTCTAGTCTCACCCATCAGTGGAAACATCCTCACTGCATCCACCCGATCAAGACCCCTCACAATCTTACATGTTTCGATAAGATCGCCTCTCATTCTTCTGAATTCCAATGAGTAGACGCCCAACCTACTCAACCTTTCCTCATACGTCAACCCCCTCATCTCTGGAATCAACAAAGTGAACCTTCTCTAACTGCCTCGAGAGCAAGTATATCTTTTCTTAAATATGGAAACCAAAACTGCACGCAGTATTCCAGGTGTGGCCTCACTAATACCCTGTATAACTGCAGCAAGACCTCCCTGTTTTTATACTCCATCCCCCTTGCAATAAAAGCCAAGATTCCATTGGCCTTCCTGATCACCTGCTGCACCTGCATACTAACTTTTTGTGTTTCATGCACCAGGACCCCCAGATCCCTTTGTACTGTAGCACTTTGCAGTTTCTCTCCATTTAGATAATAACTTGCTCTTTGATTTTTTCTGCCAAAGTGCATAACCTCACACTTTCCAATATTATATTCCATCTGCCAAATCTCTGCCCACTCACTTAGCCTGTCTATGTCCTTTTGCAGGTTTTTTATGTTCTCCTCACTCACTGCTTTCCCTCCCATCTTTGTATCGTCGGCAAACTTGGATACATTGCACTCGGTCCCTTCCTCCAAATCGTTAATATAGATTGTAAAGAGTTGGGGTCCCAGCACTGACCCCTGCAGAACACCACTAGTTACGGATTGCCATCCTGAGAATGAACCATTTATCCCAACTCTTTGTTTTCTGTTAGATAGCCAATCTTCCACCCATGCCAGTATATTACCCCCAATCCTGTGATTTTTTATCTTGATCAGTAATCTTGTGTGCGGAACCTTGTCAAATGCCTTTTGGAAGTCCAGATACACTACATCCACTGGTTCCCCTTTATCCACCCTGTATGTTACGTCCTCAAAGAATTCGAGCAAATTTGTCAAACATGACTTCCCCTTCATAAAACCATGCTGACTCTGTCCTATTAAATTATGTTTATCCAAATGCTCTGTTACTGTTTCCTTAATAATGGACTCCAACATTTTGCCAACCACAGATGTTAGGCTAACTGGTCTATAGTTTCCAGCTTTTTGTCTACTTCCCTTCTTAAATAAGGGTGTTACATTAGCAGTTTTCCAATCTGCCGGGACCTTTCCTGAGTCCAGGGAGTTTTGGAAAATAATCACCAATGCATCCACAATCCCTACCGCCACTTCTCTCAAGACCCTAGGATGTAGGCCATCAGGTCCAGGGGATTTATCCGCCTTAAGTCCCATTATTTTACTGAGTACCATCTCTTTAGTGATTTTAATCCTGTTTAGCTCCTCCCCCCTCCATTGCCCCCTGTTTGTCCAGTGTTGGGATATTTTTAGTGTCCTCTACTGTAAAGACTGATACAAAATATTTGTTCAGCATCTTTGCCATCTCCATGTTCCCCACCACTAGTTTCCCGGTCTCATCCTCTAAGGGACCAACGTTCACTTTAGCCACCCTTTTTCTTTTTATATAGCTGTAGAAACTCTTGCTGTCTGTTTTTATATTTTTTGCAAGTTTACTTTCATAATCTGTCTTCCCTTTCTTAATTAATCTTTTAGTTATTGTTTGCTGGCTTTTAAATGCTTCCCAATCTTCTGTCCTCCCACTAGATTTGGCTACTTTATATGCCCTTGTTTTCAGTCGGATACTATCCTTTATTACTTTACTAAGCCACGGATGGCTGTCTTTTCTTTTACTCCCCTTTTTCCTCAGTGGAATATATTTATCTTGAAAGATGTGAAATATCTCCTTGAATGTAGACCACTGCTCTTGTACCGTCTTACACTTTAAGCTGTTTTCCCAGTCCACTTTAGTCAATTCTACTCTCATACCTTCATAGTCTCCTTTATTTAAGCTTAGTATGCTGGTTTGAGATCCAACTCTCTCACCCTCAAACTGAATTTGGAATTCAACCATATTATGGTCACTCATTCCAAGGGGATCCTTTACTAGGACATTTTTTATTAATCCTGTCTCATTACACAGGGCCAGATCTAAGATTGCCTGCCCCCTGGTTGGTTCAGTTACATACTGCTCAAGGAACCCATCCCTAATACACTCTATGAACTCTTCCTCAAGGTTGCCATGCCCAATTTGATTAGTCCAGCCAATATGAAAGTTAAAATCCCCCATGATTATACCTGTTCCCTTATTACAAGCCCCAACTATTTCCTGATTTATACTCCGACCAACAGAGTTGCAACTGTTAGGAGGCCTATAGACTACGCCCACTAGTGACTTTTTCCCCTTATTATTCCTTATCTCTACCCAAACTGTTTCACTATCCTGATCCTTTGACCCATTATCATTTCTGACTATTGCAGTGATTCCATCCTTGACTAACATAGCAACCCCACCTCCCTTTCCTTTCTGTCTGTCCTTCCTAATTGTCAAATACCCTTGTATGTTTAGTTCCTAGTCATGATCATCTTGCAGCCATGTTTCCGTAATGGCCACCAGATCATACCCATGTGTAGTTATTTGTACCATCAACTCATCTATTTTGTTACGAATGCTGCGTGCATTCAGATAAAGAACTTTCAAATATGTTTTCTGACAATTTATTCCTGCTTTTACCCCTTTTACTACTTTACCTTTATCATTATATACATTCTGTCCCTTCCTGACACGCTCTGGTTTTTAATTCCCCCACTGCTACCTTGCTCTATTGCCTCCTCCGCTGTCATTTTTATTTTACGCTCTCTTAAAACCTCCCCCCCACTAATTAGTTTAAAGCCCTCTCTACAGCCCTAGTTACTCGATTTGCCAGGATTCCCAGCACTGGCCAAGTGAAGTCCGTCCCAACAGAACAGCTCTCTCCTGTCCCAGTACTGATGCCAGTGTCCCAAGAAGCAAAACCCATTTCTCCCACACAAGAGGAGCATGTTTCAGTGGGCGAGCATTTGGGGAACAGTGATCATAATAGAAACATAGAAGACAGGAGCAGGAGTAGGCCATTCGGCCCCTCGAGCCTGCTCCGCCATTCAATGCGATCATGGCTGATCATCCAAATTCAGTACCCTGTCCCTGCTTTCTCCCCATATCCTTTGATCCGTTTAGCCTTAAGAAATATATCCAACTCCTTCTTGAATATATTTAATGAATTGGCCTCTACTGCCTTCTGTGGTGGAGAATTCCACAGGTTCACCACTCTCTGGGTGAAGAAATTCCTCCTCATCTCAGTCCTAAATGGCTTACCCCTTATCCTTAGACTGTGATCCCTGATTCTGGATTCCCCGACATTCGGGAACATCCTTCCTGCATCTAGTCTGTCTAGTATTGTTAGAATTTTATAAGTTTCAATGAGATCCCCCCTCATTCTTCTAAACTCTGGCGAATATAAGCCTAATCGACCCAATCTCTCTTCATACGTCATTCCTGCCATCCCAGACATCAGTCTGGTGAATCTTCGCTGCACTCCCTCCATGGCAAGAACATCCTTCCTCAGATAAGGCGACCAAAACTGCACACAATACTCAAGGTGTGCTCTCACCAAGGCCCTGTACAACTGCAGCAAGACATCCTTGTTCCTGTACTCAAACCCTCTCGATACGAAGGCCAACATACCATTTGCCTTCTTAATCGCCTGCTGCGCCTGCATGCTTACTTTCAGCGACTGGTGCACAAGGACGCCCAGGTCTCGTTGCACTTCCCCTTCTCCCAATCTATTGCCATTCAGATAATAATCTGCCTTCCTCTTTTTGACACCAAAGTGGATAACCTCGCATTCATCCACATTATATTGCATCTGCCATGCTTCTGCCCAATCACCCAACCTGTTCAAATCATCCTGGAGTTTCTTGGCATCCTCCTCACAGCACACATGCCCACCCAGCTTTGTGTCGTCTGCAAACTTGGAGATATTACATCTAGTTCCCTCATCTAGATTATTAATATATATTGTGAATAGCTGGGGTCCAAGGACCGATCCCTGCGGTACCCCACTAGTCACTGCCTGCCACTCGGAA
This sequence comes from Somniosus microcephalus, assembly GCF_052327205.1. Classification (NCBI taxonomy): domain Eukaryota; kingdom Metazoa; phylum Chordata; class Chondrichthyes; order Squaliformes; family Somniosidae; genus Somniosus; species Somniosus microcephalus. Next base: position 105,576,325 of record NC_141001.1, read on the forward strand.
AAAGACCCGTTTATTCCAACTCTTTGCTTTCTGTCTGCCAACCAGTTCCCTATCCAAGTCAATACCTTGCCCCCAATCCCATGTGCCTTAACTTTACACGCTAATCTCTTACGCGGGACCTTATCGAAAGCCTTTTAAAAGTCCAAATACACCACATCCACTGGTTCTCCCTTATCTATTTTACCAGTTACATCCTCAAAAAATTCCAGTAGATTAGTCAAGCACGATTTACCTTTTGTAAATCCATGTTGACTTTGTCCGATCCTGTCACTGTTTTCCAAGTGCTCTGCTATTACATCTTTTATAATGGACTCTAGCATTTTCCCCACTACCAAGGTCAGGCTTACCAGTCTGTAATTCCCTGTTTTCTCTCTACCACCTTTTTTTAAACAGTGGGGTAACATTAGCTACCCTCCAATCCATGGGTACTGTTCCAGATTCCATCGAATGTTGGAAGATGATCAGCAATGCATCTACTATTTCTAGGGCCACTTCAGGTTTAGAACAGTTATGGAAAAGGACAAGGAACAATCAAAAAGGAGGCCATTTGGCACGTTGTGCCTGTGCCGACTCTCTGAAACTGTAGTCCACACACCAGCTTTTGCCCCATAGCCCTGCAAATTAGTCCTCTTCAAATACATGTCCAATTGACTTTTGAAAGTTCCTATGGGATCTGCTTCCACCACTCTTTTAGGTAATGCACACCAAATCTTACCAGCCCACTGTGTGAAAAGAATTCTCCTAATTTCCCCGCTGGTCATTCTGCCAATTATTTTAAACCTGTGACCTCTGGTTACCGACCCACTTGCCAGAGGAAATAATTTCTCCCTGCTTCCTCCATCAAAACCACTCTTACATTTGAATACCTCTATTAGGTCTCCCCTTAACCTTCTTTGCTCTAAGGAGTACAATCCCTCTGGACTTGACTATTCCAACGCAACCCTGGCTGGCCTCCCACATTCTACCCTACGTACACTTGAGGTGATCCAAAACTCGGCTGCCCGTGTCCTAACTCGCACCAAGCCCCGTTCACCCATCACCCCTGTGCTCGCTGACCTACATTGGCTCCCAGTTAAGCAATGCCTCGATTTCAAAATTCTCATCCTTGTTTTCAAATCCCTCTATGGTCGCGGCCCTCGCTATCCCTGTAATCTCCTTCAGCCCCACAACACACCCCACCACCCCCCACCGAGATATCTGCACTCCTCTAATTCTGCCCTCTTGAGCATCCCTGATTATAATCGCTCCACCATTGGTGGCCGTGCCTTCTGTTGCCCAGGCCCTAAGCTCTGGAATTCCCTGCCTAAACCTCTCCGCCTCGCTACCTCTCTTTCCTCCTTTAAGACGCTCCTTAAAACCTGCCTCTTTGACCAAGCTTTTGGCCACCTGCCCTAATTTCTCCTTATGTGGCTCGGTGTCAAATTTTTCATCTTATAATACTCCTGTGAAGTGCCTTGGGATGTTTTACTACGTTAAAGGCGCTATATAAATAGAAGTTGTTGTTGTTGCTAATCCCAATTTATCCAATCCCTCCACATAACTGAAGTCCCTCATCCCTGGTAGCATCCTGTTAAATCTCCTCTATACACTCTCCAAGGCCTTGACGTCCTTCTTGAAGTGTGGTGCCCTGCGTTGTACATAGTACTCCAGCTGAGGCCTAACCAATGATTTGGAAAGGTTTAGCATGACTTCCTTGTATTCAATGTCCCTATTAAAAAAGCCAAGTATCCCATACACTTTCTTAGCCACCTTATCAACTTGTCCCGCCCCCTTCAGAGATTTGTGAATATGTACCCGCAGGTCCCACTGCTCTTGCACCCCCTCAAAATAGGACCATTTAGACACCTCCATGTTGTTCCTCCCAAAGTGCACCACTTCACACTACCTCTCTCGATCCCTCCACGGTCTCAGATTTGTCGCACTGCTTGTCTGACATCCAGTACTGGATGAGCAGAAATTCCCTCCAACTAAAAACTGGGAAGACCGAAGCCATTGTCTTCAATCCCCGCCACAAACTCCATTCCCTAGCCACCAACTCCATCCCTCTCTCTGACAACTGTCTCAAGCTGAATCAGACCGTTCGCAAACGTGGTGCTGTATTTGACCCCGAGAAGAGCTTCAGACCCCATATCCGCTCCATCACCATGACGGTCTACTTCCACCTCCGTAACATCACCCGACTCTGCCCCTCTGCTGCTGAAACCCTCATCTATGCCTTTGTTACCTCCAGACTGGACTATTCCAACACTCTCCTGACCGGCCTCCCACCTTCCACCCTCCCGTAAACTTCAGCTCATCCAAAACTCTGCTGTCCATGTCCTAACTCGCTCAATGTCCCATTCACCCATCAGCCCTGTGCTCCCTGACTTACACTGGCTCCAAGGTCCGGCAACACCTCGATTTTAAAAATTCTCATCCTTGCTTTCAAATCCCTCCATGGACTCGCCCCTCCCCATCTCTGAAACATCCTCCAGCCTCCGAGATCCCTGCACTCCTCCAATTCTGGCCTCTTGTGCATCCCGATTTTAATTGCTCCACCATTGGCGGCCGTGCCTTCAGCTGCCTAGGCCCTAAGCTCTGGAATTCCCTTCCTAAACTTTTCCGCCTCTCTTTCCTCCTTTAAGGCACTCATTAAAACCTACCTTTTTGACCTTAAAACCTACCTTTTTGACCAAGCTTTTGGTCATCTGCCCTAATGTCTCCTTATGTGGCTCGGTGTCAAATTGTGTCTGATAACACTCCTGTGAAGCAGCTGGGATGTTTTACTACATTAAAGCTGCTTAATAAATGTAAGTTGTTGTTGTTGTTATCCGCATTAAATTGCATCTGCCATGTGTCTGCCCATTTCACCAGTCTGTCTAACTCCTCCTGAAGTCTGCTCCTATCCAGCTCACTATTTACTTTGTTGCCAAGGTTTGTACCAACCTCAAACTTCGAACTTGTACTCCCTATACCGAAGTCCATGTCATTTATATATAACAAGAAAAGCAATGGTTCGAATACCGACCCGAGTGACCCCATTGCATACTTCTGTCCGGTTAGAAAAACATCCATTCACCACTACTCTCCGCCTCTTATCCCTTAGCCAATTGTGCACCTAAGTTACCACCGTCCCTTGAATCCCATGTGCTTCTATTTACCAAATAATCTGTTATGTGATATTTTATCAAATGCCTTTTGAAAATCCATAACATCGACTGCATTACCTTCATCAACCCTCTCTATTACTTCATCAAAGAACTCAATCAGGTTAGTCAGACATGATTTGCTTTTAACAAATGAGTGCTGCCTGTTCCTTATTAACCCATGCTTCTCCAAGTGAAAATTAATTTTGTCCTCAACAATGGTTTCTAGTAGTTTTCCCACCACTGACGTTAGACTGATTGGCCTGTGGTTACCAGGTTTATCCCTCTCCCCTTTTTTGAACATGGGTGTAACATTTGCAATTCTCCAGTCCTCTGGCACCACTCCCATATCCAAGGAGGACTGAAAGATTGTGGTCAGAGATTCTGCTATCTCCACCTTTGCTTTGATTGAGGTTTATACGATTTTTAAAGGAATCGATAGGGTAGAGAGAGAAAAAACTTTTCCCGCTGGTGGAGGAATGTAGGGCAAGGGGACATGACCTTAAAATTGGAGCCGGGCCATTCAGGAGAGAGTTTAGGAAACACTTCTTCACACAAAGGGTGGCAGAAATGTGGCACTGTCTCCACAAAAAGCAGATGATGTTAGCTCAATTAATAATTTTAAACCTGAGATCGATAGATTTTTCCTAGCCAAGGGCATTAAGGGATATGGAGCCAAGGCAGGTGGATGGAGTTAGGATACAGATCAGCCGTGATCTCATTGAATGGCAGGACAGGCTCAAGGGACTGAATGGCCTCCTTGTGTCCCTATGTCCTTGAGCTTACCATGAGAGCAGTTTGGTTCTTGGCCCTGGCAGCTTTGTGCAGAGGTGTCACGCCGTCCTTGGCTCTGAAATCCAGATGCGCACCCCCGTTCCTGAGAGCCTTGATCACCTCCACTGGGATCTCGAGCTGAGCCGCTAATGTCAGCGGAGTTTCTGCGGAGATGAAATCATCGTACCATTAGTCATCTGGTCCGCAGTGTGCTGAACCCCATATTGAAGTGTCTCGCACACACAGGGGCTTTCGCCAGCCGCTGAAACAGATGGCTGCTTAATTAAGTGATAACATCCATTGAGTAAATTACTGACATGCTGGTTATAAATGCTGAGGTCGCAAGCTAATAAAGTTAAACTACGCAATCAGATACTTATTCGAAAGACATTCCACACAACTAGACGTCACTGTTACACTACTCATAAAAATGAGAATATTTGATATGTTTTTAAATTATAGCACTTTGGTAATATATCTATGGGCAGAAAAACATGAATTGAAAAGCCCTCCGCTCTCCTTTCTATATACACAAGCTCACACACACACCAGTTAATTCCCCAATGGCTATGTAATCAGGAGGGGGGTACAGAAACAATATCGGCAGAAGCTGCTTGTTATACATGCCGCGTGATTATCCCTTCCATTGAAATAATCTTACTGGAATAATTCAGCACAAGTTAAAATGACCTCCAGGGAACGAGGACCAAGTATCGTCTTTACATCAAGCGGGGTTACAGGTTGAAGCATAATTGGTTCAGGGCTTACAGACATAATTCAGTCCCCATTTTAAAGTCACACATTCTGTCCTAACTTTAACACAACACTTTGATTTCATAATAATTACAGTCAAATAGTGAAAGATCTAGAAAGCAGGGAAGTCTGCAGTACAGGCCGACAAGCTCTGCAACCCAAAGCTGAGGCGCCACACTGGTGGGAGGGTGTAATTACAGCGTGACAAATATACATAAGCAGTTCCCATAAAAAATGTGGACACAGGAATTCATAATGGAAAAAAGTTGACAAATAGTTAAACAGGAAGTAAGGATTTGTAGACAGAAAGTATGCACAGATTTTTAATCTATTATAGATAATGACATGGTCTAGTTATTTTTTTAACTTACAGGAGCAGTCAGTGGACTGAGTGGTGTTATCACACTATCATTTTAAGAAAGACAGGCTTGCATTTATATAGCGCCTTTCACAACCACCGGACGTCCCAAAGCGCTTTACAGCCAATTTTTGAAGTGTAGTCACTGTTGTAATGTAGGAAACGCAGCAGCCAATTTGCACACAGCAAGCTCCCACAAACAGCAATGTGATAAATGACCAGCTAATGTTTTTTTAGTGATGCTGATTGAGGGATAAATATTGGCCCAGGACACCGGGGATAACTCACCTGCTCTTCTTCGAAATAGTACCGTGGGACCTTTTACATCCACCTGAGGGGGCAGACGGGGCCTCGGTTTAACATCTCATCAAAAAGATGGCAACTCCGACAGTGCAGTGCTCCCTCAGCACTGCACTGGGAGTGCCAGCCTAGATTTTTGTGCTCAAGTCTCTAGAGTGGGACTTGAACCCACTGACTCAGAGGCGAGAGTGCTACCCACTGAGCCCCGGCTGACACATAATGTGCTCTGATACAGCCAAATCAGCATTAACAGGACTGTAATGGCTTCAAAATGGGGTCAAGTAGGCTCATCACCCTGTTAATGATGATGCTCCAGCACTGCCATTGTTAAAGGGGCCCTTTCCTTGGTGGGCCGGAGTTCGCAGCTGTTTTAAGTGGTAGTCACCTTGATTGCACGGGCACACAACTGAAGCAATATGCAAGCTATAGTAATCTGGGATGTTATGATTAAGGTTATCCACCAGGTAGTGCTGTAGCCAATGCTGCTGCTAAGGTCAGGGGTTTTGCTTCCTGTTTTAGGTCAGCAGTGGTGCAATGCCTGGATGCAGGCCTGCCTGGTTGTTCCGCAGTCGTTTAATAAAGTACTCGTATTAATCCTAATACCTCGCCTCTTCGAGTTCCTGGTCTCACTACATGGATTTATCACACAAGTGGTTTGAAAGACTTCTTTTTTATGCTTCCTGTTAGGGTCCTCATTGAAATAAGTTCAGGCAAGTATCTACCTACTTTCTCATGGGGGTGAATCAACAACACAAACTCTTCCTCATTCATTCCGAAGTGGTGTTAAATTGGCAGTCTCACTCAGGGAAGCCACAAACCTGGTATTTTGGTATCAGATATTAGTCCAGAAGTCAACATGTGAATAGCTATAATAGCAATCCAATAAGCGGTAGCGTAGCAACCATCCTCATCATTACATAAAAGGATCTGTTTCCCACCGGTATTAGAATATCCTTACGGGCATGCTCTATCGTACAAAACTCAACACACAGAAGATCGCGGTGGAATCTCAATTGTGTCAATCAAGCTTCTCTTCCTCTCGCTAAGTGTGCAGTCACATTATGGCTATGGTCCTGGACGAGACACGCAGGTGTCATAAGCTCAAATCCCAAAATGAACTCAATAAATCTGGTAATTTATGGGCTATCACCAGAACCTGACTCCCAAAATCTTTCCACCACGTACAAAGCACAAGTCAGGAGTGTGATGGAATACTCTCCACTTGCCTGGATGAGGGCAGCTCCAACAACACTCAAGAAGCTCGACACCATCCAGGCTTGTTAAGTTGTGATGAAACCTATGTCATGTGCGAGGTCAAGAGGAACAAAGAGGGGTCACTGGGCATGTTTGTGTAAAATGTTGCAAAGACCAGAGTTTAACCTGGCACTGACAAAAATGATTGGACTCATTGAGTCAGGTGTTCGGAACTTAAGGTTAAAAGAGGGATTGTGAAAGTCAGATGCAGAAGTAGAAGACAAGAATCTAGCGTGTGTAGGTGGACGTAAATGCTGGCTGGAGCCTAACACATACCTGGATAAAGAACAAGACGACGCACGCTACTCTGTCCAGAGGCCAGTGTCGGGAGGAGCAGAGAGCCGCGGTACAGTGAGTATCTTCTATGTTTCTATGTGACTGAATGGGTAATAACCATTCGGAACTGTAAATTACTGGCATGAGATACTAGAATGTATTGATCCTTGCTGTGTGCCAATAAAAGATTTGTCATAACCAATTGGTATCAAGTCCGAATCCTTACAAATTGTAAGTACTTCTTAGAGTGCAGCTCTAACAACACTCAAGAATCTCGACACCATCCAAGTCAAAGCAGCCCGCTTGATTGGCACCCCATCCACTACCTTAAACATTCACTCCCTCCACCACTGGTGCACCGTAGCTGCAGTGTGTACCATCTACAAGATGCACTGCAGCAACTCGCCAAGGCTTCTTCTCCTCCCAAACCTACGACCTCTTCCACCTAAAAGGACAAGGGCAGCAGGCGCATGGGAACACCACCACCTCCAAGTTCCCCTCCAAGTCACACACCATCCTGACTTGGAAATATATCGCCGATCCTTCATCGTTGCTGGGTCAAAATCCTGGAACTCCCCCCTTAACAGCACTGTGGGAGTACCTTCACCACACGGACTGCAGTGGTTCAAGAAGGTGGCTCACCACCACCTTCTCAAGGGCAATTAGGGATGGGCAATAAATGCTGGCCTTGCCAGTGACGCCCACATCCCATGAACGAATAAAAAAAGACAAGAAAAAATGGATTGTTATAAACACCCAACTGGTTCACTAATGTCCTTCAGGATATTCACAACATTGCCTGATCTGGTGCCAGTCCTGAGATTGCTAAATCTTTTAATGTGTTGGCTATCCTGGTGCCACATCCCAGTCGTTAATTTAATACGGTCACCAGTATGCCAAAACGTGACTCCAATCCCACACTGCAAGGTTAAATCTTGAATAGAAACATAGAAGATAGGAGCAGGAGTAGGCCATTCGGCCCCTCGAGCCTGCTGACATTTAATGAGATCATGGCTGATCATCCAAATTCAGTCCCCTGTCCCTGCTTTCTCCCCATATCCCTTGATCCCTTTAGCCTTAAGAAATATATCTAACTCTTTCTTGAATATATTTAATGAATTGGCCTCAACTGCCTTCTGTGGTAGAGAATTCCACAGGTTCACCACTCTCTGGGTGAAGAAATTCCTCCTCATCTCAGCCCTGAATGGCTTACCCCTTATCCTTAGATTGTGATCCCTGGTTCTGGATTCCCCGACATTCGGGAACATCCTTCCTGCATCTAGTCTGTCTAGTATTGTTAGAATTTTATAAGTTTCAATGAGATTCCCTCTCATTCTTCTAAACTCTAGCGAATATAAACCTAATCGACCCAATCTCTCTTCATACGTCATTCCTGCCATCCCAGGTATCAGTCTGGTGAATCTTCGCTACACTCCTTCCATGGCAAGAACATCCTTCCTCAGATAAGGCGACCAAAACTGCACACAATACTCAAGGTGTGGTCTCACCAAGGCCCTGTACAACTGTAGCAAGACATCCTTGTTACTGCACTCAAACCCACTCGCTATGAAGGCCTTCTTAACCACCTGCTGCACCTGCATGCTTCTCAAGATGCCCGAGCAAGCCATTCAGTTGTAAACAATCGCTAATCTTCTACAAGAAGAAAACTGGACCAATCTATTAGCAATCACACATTCAGCACATCAGGAGACTGAGGCAATCCCAGCGCAGTCAACCTTGCAAAGTCCTCTTCAACATCTGGGAACTGGTGTCCAAGTTGGCAGAATTGTCCCCCAAACTAATCAAGCAACATACTGACATAGTCACTCTCACACAGAATCACCTTTCCAAGCCAAATTCCCAGACTCCTTCACCCATCATTCCTAGAACGTATAGGCATGATGGGCAGTCACTGGATTTCGTGCATGTAGACCTCTTTGGAGGTGATTGCACACGATTTGGATTTTTATAGACTGATATGATTTTCCGTTGATGAACACTGACGTAAGAAAACTCACTAAGCACTTGGTCTGAGAATAGAACAAGGCTTTAATCAACTGTTTCACAACCATGTGATTCTAGTTACATCACTAGTTCCTGGTTACAAAAACGTCCTGGGCAAGCTGGGCCCACGCCAGAGTATTTATACTCCTTGGATGGTGCCACCAGCTGGTCGCCCAGTGTTATTTCATGAGTCATTTCTTCATGAATGATAAGATTCACGACCAACACTATGGGGATGCTTCAGGGTATTTGTAAGACCATGTAGATGCAGCTGCTGGTACCATGTACTCTGGGATTGCCAGATCTTCCAACGTGTTGACTATCCTGGTACCACATCACAGTACTTCATTTAATACGGGCACCAGTATGTCAAATGGATGAGATCTATAATGAGTGGGCAATCCGCTCCATCAGATTACCACCCAGGCGGTCGAGACTAGAATGTACCCCAATGTGTACTTCCCATAGAGTAATGTACAAGGCGCTTATTCTCGGGTAAATAAAGATGACATTGTTTTATGAAGGAAAAGGAAGGATTAAGAACTGGCTCCTCGAGATATGTTCTTATGATTGTACCAATTAACCCATAAGAAATAGAAGCAGGAGTAGGTTAGTCGGCCCCTTGAGCCTGCTCCGCCATTCAATAAAATCATGGCTGATCTTCTACCTCAACTCCACTTTCCTGCACTATCCCCATATCCCTTGATTCCCTTAATATCCAAAAATGTATCGATCTCTGTCTTGAATATACTCAACGACTGAGCCTCCACAGCCCTCTGCGGTGAAGAATTCCAAAGATTCACCACCCTCTGAGTGAAGAAATTTCCCCTCATTTCAGTCCTAAATAGCCGACCCCTTATTCTGAGACTGTGACCCCTGGTTCTAGACTCCCCAGCCAGGGGAAACATCCTCTCTACATCTACCCTGTCAAGGCCTGTAAAAATGTTGCATGTTTCAATGAGATCACCTCTCATTCTTTTAAACTCCAGAGTATATAGGCCTAGTCTACTCAATCTCTCCTCATAGGACAATCCCCAATCCTAGGAACTAGTCTGCTGAACCTTCATTGTACTCCCACTATGGCAAGTATATCCTTCCTTAGTTAAGGTGACCAAAACTGTACACAATACTCCAGGTGTGGTTTTACCAGGGCCCTATATAATTGCAGTAAGACGTCTTTATTCTTATACTCAAATCCTCTTGTAATAAAGGCCAACATACCATTTGCTTTCCTAATTACTTGCTGTACCTGCATGTTAACTTTCAGTGATTCGTGTACAAGAACACCCAGGTCCCTCTGAACACCAACATTTCCCAATCTCTCACCATTTAAAAAATACTCTGCTTTTCTATTTTTCCTACCAAAATGGATAAATTCACATTTCTCCAAATTACATTCCATTTGCCATGTTCTTGCCCACTCACTTAGCTTGTCTATATCCCCTTGACGCCTCCTTGCATCCTCCTCACAACTTACATTCCCACCCAGCTTTGTATCATCAGCAAACTTGGATATATTACATTTGGTCCCCTCATCCAAATCATCGATAGATTGTGAATAGCTGAGGCCCAAGCACTGATCCTTGCGGTACCCCACTAGTTACAGCCTGCCAAATGGCCTACGCCTGCTCCTATTTCTTATGTATGGAGCGCACATCCTCGAGAAAACCTCCCCGATTCCTTGGAGCGTGGAACAGTGGCCAGCACGAGTTCTGTCCCACGTGGTTATCGAAAGGCAATCTCCAAGTGAGTTGAAGCCAGCCCTGATTTCAAAGGAGACATCCATCCATCGCACCCTCTACTGCCATGGGTATGGATTATACTGAGGCATGTGACTGCTCAGTGTCTTATAACACCCTCTGATAGCAAATAGGCCATCTAAGGTCTGTATCCCAACTAGAGGAGACCGGACAGAGGCCTTTAAGTTATGAATAGGTTGGACAGTTTAGATGTGGAGAGAATATTTCCACGTGTAGAATCTAAATAAAAGGTAGTTACTAATAAATCCAATAAGGAGAAATGTCTTTACTCAAGAGTGTGGTTGGAATGTGGAACTCGCTACCACAGGAAGTGGTGAGGTAAATAGCTTAGGGGTTTTCAATAGGAAACTAGACGAGTACATGAGCGAAAAGGGAATAGAAAGATATGCTGAAAGGCTGAGATGAGTCAGGTGGAATGGGAGGAGACTCGTGTGGAGTACAAACACCAGCAGAGACTAGTTGGGCCGAATGGCCTGTTTCTGTGCTGCATATTCTATGAAATTCAACTCGTGAGGGGGAATAAAATCAACAAAAAATAACAACTATTTCTCACCAAAAGTGGAAGTATTCTTCCTAGTTTTCACAAGTTTAAATGTGTATAACTGTGTATGTTTTCTCTTTGGGTCAGAGATGGTTGAGGGGAGATTTAATTGAGGTGTATAAAATTATGAGGGGCCAGATAGAGTGGATAGGAAGGACCTATTTCCCCGATCACAGAGGTCAATAACCAGGGGGCATAAATTTAAAATAATTAGTAGAAGGATTAGAGGGGAGTTGAGGAGAAATCATTTCACCCAGAGGGTGGTGGGGGTCTGGAACTCACTGCCTGAAAGGGCGGTAGAGGCAGAAACCCTCATCACATTTAAAAAGTACTTGGATATACACTTGAAGTGCCGTAACCTACAAGGCTACGGACCAAGAGCTGGAAAGTGGGATTAGGCTGGATAGATCTTTGTCGGCCGGCACAGACACGATGGTCCAAATGGCCTCTTTCTGTGCCATAAATTCCTATGACTCTATGACTGTATGTGGAGTTGGCACCCTGTAAAATAAATGTAGATTCAGGGAACAGTGTTATTTAAATTCTTAGAGAAAATTATTTCTTTGTACTGCGCAAGTTACTTTTCTTTTGGTGACTCAAGTTGCAGTTACAAGAACCAGCCAGTGTGTGTCACCCAAAGTCTAAACTGATCTGGAGGGATTTCGATAAATCCAAATCAGGTGAACTTGGAACTTCTTTTTAGAGTTGACCTAATTTTACAAGGGAAAAAAAAAATAAATCGGTCCAAAATCATCACGGTGCAACGATTTGATTTTTGAAATAAAGGAATAACAACATTGTACAATCCAAAACCCAAAATACTAGAAATTTAAAATAAAAACAGGAGGCGCTGAAAATAGAGTCACTCAACCCGGGCCTGAAAACAGAAAAAGACAGCTTGACTTTTTGGATGGGGCACTGTCAGAATGGAAAACAAACCTGGCACTTTAGGGGAAAACTTATCCTGAGCACCTGACAATGTGGCATTGCCGATTTTTTGGGGATGACGTGCGGGGAGAGCATCATTTTGTTCCCTGTACGGTTTGAGGAGTCAGACATCCTAGAACGAATGCACAATTAATTAGCCAACTAATACTCGCGTGCAGCAATGCTGCCCGGTCACTCAATAACTCGCGGGGCTCATCACTGGAAGCACATGTCTTTGACCTGAGAATACCCTGCAGGTTACTGTACCTGGCCTAAGAGCCCGGGAAAGGGCCATTTTTTTTTAAAGGGGCGAGGGAACGGGGAAGGCAAACCAGCGATAACGAGAGGGCGTAGCATGCACGGAGGGGAATCATGCAAGGCCGGGAATGCGACGCCCGTCACCTGTCACACGAGGAAGAATGTGCACCAGAAGGCGTCCGACCCGAGGAACGGGAGCAGCGGGAATAATTGTGAATCACATGAGCCATCGTACTTCCAATCCTATTGTACTGTGAAGCAAGGCCCTGAGAACCAGGCTGCAGCCGTAGTTCCTCACTGCAAACCACCCTGGAAATCACTCCTAAGCGGACGAGCACTTAATGCATTCATCCGACATTCCTCTCTTCACTATTTTAGCACAGGTGTTAACCCATTGAAAATAAATAGGATAGGAGAGAGGAGTGTCGAACGAACACTATCCATCCGCTAATATCGCCCAACAGGCATTTCCAGGCTTAATGCCCATTCGTTCAATGTGTATTGTAGCTCATAGGCTGGGAGGTTAATGCAGGAACTGGGGGAGATGTCCACACTGTTTGTGCAATCACGATCACGTCCATTGACAGGTGCCAATGAAGTAGAGTTTCAGCAAATGGCAAATAGTGATGACATTACATAGAAACTAGGAGCAGGAGTAGGCCATTCGGCCCTTCGAGCCTGCTCCGCCATTCAACGAGATCATGGCTGATCATCCAAACCCTAGCACCCGGTCCCTACACCGACAGCCATCCCACCCAAGCCCTATCCCCGTAACCCCACATATTTAATCCCCCCTAACACTAAGGGCCAATTTTTATCATGGCCAATCAACCTAACCCGCACATCTTTGGACTGTGGGAGGAAACCGGAGCACCCGGAGGAAACCCACGCAAACACGGGGAGAATGTGCAAACTCCACACAGACAGTCACCCGAGGCCGGATTTGAACCCGGGTCCCTGGCGCTGTGAGGCAACAGTGCTAACCACTATGCCACCGTTACAGTGGGAAAGGTGGTCTGTACTGTGTATGCAGCACCGGTAGGCCAAGCTCTACACACGTACTGATCGCAGGGTTGGTCCTCATCTCCTGCTCCTGCTCCTTTTTCCAACATGTCAAAGCAAATTGAGACTTGCTGCTGCACCCATACTGGTGAAAAACCGGCTTGGAACGCTGCACGCTCAGTCAACAGTTCGAACGACAGCTTATAATGGGGCATGTAAACACATTGAGCCTATAAAGTCGAGAGCGAGGTAATATGTGGAGAATAATGCAATGTGTATATAAATTCAAGACTGAGTAAGTTTGCTACTTAATAAACTCACGAGTGTTAGCCGACAATGTTTAACCCTGATCCACATGAGATATTAGGACAGGCGACCAAAAGCTTGGTCAAAGAGGTAGGTTTTAAGGAGCATCTCAAAGGAGGAGAGAAAAATCAAGAGGCGGAGAGGTTTAGGAGGGAATTCCAGAGCTTAGGCCCTCGGCAGCTGAAGGCACGGCCGCCAATGGTGGAGTGATTATAATGGGGGTTGCGCAAGAGGCTAGAATTGCAGGAGCGCCGAGATCTTGGGGCATTGTAGGGCTGGAGGAGATTACCGAGATAGGGGGGAACGAGGCCAGGGAGAGATTTGAAAACAAGGATGAGAATTTTTAAATTCGGACCGGGAGCCGACGTAGGTCAGCGAGGACAGTGGTGATGTGTGAACGGGGTTTGCTGCGAGTTAGGATGCGGACAGCAGAATTTTGGATGAGCTCATATTTACAGAGTGTGTAAGGTGGGAGGCCGGCCAGGAAAGCGTTGGAATAGTCGAGTCTGGAGGTAACAAAGACACGGATGAAGGTTTCAGCAGCAGAGGCGGAGTCGGGCGATGTTACAGAGGTGGAAGTAGACTGTCTTGTTGATGGAGCGGATATGGGGTCAGAAGCTCATCTCAGAGGCAGCGGTAGAGACGGGTAATGTTATGGGTGAGGTGCATAAAGTGAATACACATTCACGCGCGCTTAGTGCGTGTGCGACTGCTTACTCACAGGGTAATGTTTCCCTCTATTGGTCCATCATTGTAATGCATGTTTCCCGATCTATTTACTTTGAAGCTCTAAGAATTACCCCCACCTGATGATGTCAAACTGCAATGAGTAAGTGAACCAACAGGGGCAGTAACACCAGTTGCCACAGCAAAAAACAGATGCACCTCAATATCCCTCAACAGCAGCAACTGAATCTGCCGTTTGTTGTAGTATCTTTAGGGGTTGCAGTGCGAGATCGAGAGGGTCCCCCACAGAATTTTACAACCTGTTTCCTTAATCTTATGAAAGGCTCTAAAGACTTCCTTGCACCAAGTTCATTCCTCTTGTGTAGCATAATAGTTACAGATGAGGAAAGTCATTAAGCCCATCTTAGCGCATCCATCCAGAAGGACCCAAAAGTTGCCCCCCAGGGTGCAAACCATCCAGCAACCAATTGGTCCTTAAAATGATTCCAGGAATTTTCCCTCCATTTTATCTGGCGGTCCATTGCATATGTTGTGCACGCTTTTTGTGAAGTAACTCCGGACATCAGTCCTAAATTTGCTTTTTTTCTGGTTTGAACCCAAGTCTCCTTGTCCTAGTCTCACAGTTTAAAGTAATTTTCTAGATTTTCCTTTTCCATATTGTTATATATCAGCTCCCAGATTCCCCCCTATCCAGAGTCCCTCTAGGCTTTCCTCATAACTCAGACCTTTAACTGTAGGAATCTACTCTTCTCCAACCTGCCCCTAGTGCTTGATGTCGCTCGTGTCTCAGTGACCAAAACTAGACACAGTATTGAAGATCCAAAAGCAAAATACTGCCGATGCTGGAAATCGGAAATAAAAACAGAAAATGCTGGAAATGCTCGGCCGGTCAGGCGTCATCTGTGGCGAGAGAAAGTGTGTTTCAGGTCGATGATTTTCCTGATGAAAGGTCATCGACCTGAAACGTTAACTCTGTATTGAAGGTACTGTGTGATCACAGCACTGTTTGATCTTGGCTTCCTCCTGCCTGTACATGACTGCGGTTCAACATTGTGTTGGCTTTGTTGATTGCTGCTCTGCATTGGTTGGACATGCTGAGCGTCAAGTCGACTAAGTTTCCTTTCAAATACATCTTATTTCAACACCATTCATGGAGTGCATGCGTCGCCCATGTTTCCTTCCTTTGTGCAGTACTTTAATCTTGTCCAAATTAAACTTTATCTGCCAATGTTCTTGCCATTTACATATTTCATCCAATTAGTTTGGTAATTTCCAAGATAACTCCGCTAATTCCACTTCCCCAGCAAATTTGGCCAACTGGGATTGAGTTTCTGAATCCATGTTATTGCTGTAAACTAGAAACAGTACTGGTACAAAACTGAGCCCCGGGCACCCCACTTAGCACTTGCCCCCACACCCCGCCCCCTGCCCTGACATAACACCTCTTTGTTAGATCCGTCTATCTTGATGTTGTGTCCTTCAATAATTAGACAAGAGACTGCAGGGAACAATCAACAGGTGTTTACTGAATGAGGGTTACTCTAAAACTAACTGTACAGATCCCTACTCAGGGTTTATATACAGGTGTGGTCGCTGATGGTACTTGTAGTGTATGTACCCGTCTACCTTTAAGGGAACTATTGAATGTAACCGTTCACCTTTAAGAGAACTACTTTAGGTGTGGCACTATTTGTTTGGCTTCTGTATACTGTAATACCGATAGTGACCACACCAGTATATAAGTGTTGTGGCAGGATTGCTGGGGCAGATTCGCCCGGACCTTCGAATAGTAAAGACCTGTTTGTTTGTTACTTCTGAAGTCTGTGTATTTATTAACTGCACAACCCACAGACTTCACAGTGGCGACGAGTCCGATCGTACCCTGCGGCAAGATTACCAAAAGCAACGAAGAGCGTCGAAGAGAGACAACCGCCCTCGTCGTGCTACCAAAAGAAAACACGAGGCTGCAACAACAGAAAGCAGGAAGACTAACAACAAAAGCTGTATCAGCAACAGGCACTGACTACCCTTCTGCCACGGTGCGGAGTGAGCCGACCAGCAAGAACCAAGGCGGCCAAAGAGACTGTGAGTAGGGGAAGGTGTAGAAGTATCCGGAGGATAAGGGCAGAGCACTCGACCTCGGTCGAGGGGGAGCTGTGCCGGCCAAAAGTCGGGTCCAACGGCGTCGGGTGACAGCCGGACCGCGATCGGCGGGAAAAAAATCCGGGCAGCGACCGCAGCCACGAAGCGCTGAGCCTGCGAGTAGGCGCAGGAAGAGAAACCCAGCCGCAGCCGGGGAGGGAAACACCGGTCTGCGAGAGGGCTGGGGAGGCGAACGGGAACCGTGCGGGTGAGAGCCGGGTGCGGAGAGAGAGACTGCGAGGAGCCAGTCCAGCGGCTGAGCTGTTCTCCACCAACGGGGTACTCAGAGCCGGCAAAACCAAACGTGCGAGAGTGGGTGAGAGACACAGCCGAAAACGGGGTGAGAGACTGCGCGAGAGCCAGTCCAGCGGCTGAGCTGTTCTCCACCAACGGGGTACCCAGGGCCGGTAACATCGAACGTGCGGGTGAGAGAGCGACAGAGCCGGGTACGGAGAGAGAGACTGCGCGAAAGCCAGTCCAGCGGCTGAACTGTCCTCCGTTAACGGGGTGTACCCAGCGCCGGTAGAGCCGTGCGGGCGGGAGGAAAAGACATAGCCGAGTAAGGGGAGCTGTGCGGTAGCCAGCCAGCGGCTGAACCTGTCCGCTGTGGGGGAAGCGTACCCCTTCCACCGGGAAGAAACGCGGGAAGCCGCCATTAGGGGGAGAAGACGCCAGAAGCGGGAAACCGCCATTGAAGGGGGCGGGGCGAGAAAGGAAGAGCGGGAAACCGCCATTTTCACGGGAAAACCGCCATCTTGATTGACATACTGCCATTGAAGTGGGCGGGGAGAGAAGGAAAGAGCGGGAAACCGCCGATTTCGCGGGAAAACCGCCATCTTAGAAACAAACAAGTAAATAAGAATACTTAAAGAAATACTGGTGCTGCTCCCAAGGGAAGAAAGATGCCTAAGCGAGGGAATATTAACAACTTTAATTCTGAAATAGAAGACTGGGCCACGTACGTGGAATGCATAGAGATCTATTGCGAAGCCAACAAAATAGAGGAAGACGA
The DNA here is from genome assembly GCF_052327205.1 of Somniosus microcephalus. Taxonomy (NCBI): domain Eukaryota; kingdom Metazoa; phylum Chordata; class Chondrichthyes; order Squaliformes; family Somniosidae; genus Somniosus; species Somniosus microcephalus. The sequence continues at coordinate 105,593,804 of NC_141001.1, forward strand.
CAAGGCGATAACATTGCTAAACTCGATGGGGGCAAAAACATACGGGCTCTTGAAGGATTTACTAGCACCAGCTAAACCGGCGGATCAGTCTTTCGAAGAGATTGTGGTTGTTCTGAAGGACCACTTGAACCCCACACCGTTGATGTTGGCTGAATGATTCAAATTCTATGCAAGAACGCAACGGAAAGACGAAAACAACGCAGAATACTTGGTCGAACTGCGTAGGCTAGCGAAATACTGCCAGTTCGGAGGGAATCTGACAGAGGCACTGCGAGACAAGTTCGTAGGCGGATTGTCCAAGGAAGGGACGCAAAAGCGCCTACTAGAAGAGAACGACCTTACACTTGACAGGGCTGTCCTTATAGCCGCATCACACGAAGCCGCAGCGAAAGGAACGGCGGAAATGCAACTAAAGGCGACGGCGCTCGGGGTGGACCAAATTACCTCGAGTACAACAAAATGCTATCGTTGTGGGAAGACAACACACGACCAGAATCAATGCTGGTTTAAGAACCAAGAATGTAGGAAATGTGGCAAACTGGGTCACATCGCTAAGGTATGCCGGTCAGGGAAGAAGACCAACAACCAAAGGAAGCCATCACAAGAAAAGTACAACAAGGTATACAAGGGGGCTGAGAAGAGTTCAGACGAACAGAATCCAGACTCAGATCCAAACAGCCAGGAGCTGGGTAGTCTGAGTATCCACCATGTGAGTAAGGAAGCTGACCTACAAACTATCTGGGTCATGCTAAAAATAGCTGGAGTCCAAGTGAAAATGGAGTTGGACACTGGATCAGCTGTATCAGGCATAAATCGAGGGGATTACCACCGGCTATTCTCACACATACCCTTAAGAGATACCAAGTTCGTATTGCAGACATACACGGGGCATAAAGTATACCCCATGGGAAAAATAAGAGTCAAGGTGAGAGATAGGGGTAAAGAACACCCAAGAATGAACTTGTATGTACTACATGAGGGAGGACCACCACTTCTAGGACGGGAGTGGATCAAGAAAATAGACATGGAATGGCACTACCTACAAGCAATGACGAGTGAGGACTCAGTGCAGACAAGCAGCTCAGACTCTGAGCCGGAAGACGATAAGTCCAGCCCACGTATGAAAAACAAGGTTAACATGAACTCACTGACTAAGGTTGGAAAAACGATGGCGTGCATAAAGACAGAGAATTCTGAGTCTGTTCAAGTCACAGACATATGCATTACGGAGGAACACCGAGCTCGAACTCAACGTTATTTCAAAGTACGACAACAATTCGAACAATTAAGTTACCGTCTCGTACAAGAGATGAAAACAATGAAAAAGTTCTATGACACCGAATGGGAGAGTCTGGAAAGACAACAGAACCTGCTGGCTCAAGCAGAGAGCGACCATAGAGCCATCGTGACCAATTACCGATCACACCTCCCTTATGATGTTCAGGAGTTAGAATATTTGCATGATCTAGAGATACAGCATAAAGGCAAACCACGCTACACTGAGGATTTTGTTCTGCAATTGGAGACGGAGCTAGTTCAGGCAAGGTTAAGAGAAGCTGAATCGCAGTGTGCACTTAAAGAGATGCAGAAAAAAATCTTGGACATGGAAAAGAGAAACGCTTCTTTACCTGATGTGAATAATGTGGCCATGTTGCAAGAGGAGCTTATCACTCAGTTAAATGAAAATAAAGGGAAAATGACTGAGATAGACTGCAAGAATAAAGAAGATTTGATGGCAGTGAGACTTCAAGAGGCAGATAGCATAGCAGCCTTGGCTGAACTCCAACAGGAAATTGCGAACGAAGCAAATGAAGAGGAATCTTCAGGAAGCTGGGATTTTATTCCAGTTCTTCTCTACGACTCCTTACAAGCAGAGTGTGAGAAGTGGAAAGAACAGTATGAACAGGCCCAGGCTACAATTCTGGAGGGGACTAACTCGGCAACCTCCGAAAAGCTAGTTTCAGTAGAAGCATATGAACAACTAAAGGTTGAACATGAGCAAGAAGTCCAAAGGCTGCAGGAAATTCTTGATGAGCTCAAGGCCAAGACAGACTCATCGGTAGAAGTTCCATCCATAGATGAGAATTTAGCGGTGAAAGACATGGCAGAACATGAAAGACAAGATGTCCAAGAACTCATAAAAATATTGGAGGAAACCCAAGACAAATATGAGGCGGCAATGACCGAGGTTCAACGACTTGAAGAGCAGAGTCAACTGGGAATCCTTTCAGTGGAAGGGAAGGAAACTGTAAGAAACACAGAGACTGTAAGAATGGGCTCTGAACATGAGCTTGGGAGCATCAAGGCGCAACTTCTTCGAGCGCTTGAAACCAAAGTACAAGAGGAAAGGAAGGTGAAAGCATTGGAGGGAAAGGTGGATGAAATGGTGAAGACTCTGATCCACAGAGTCCCCACGGAAGAGTTAACGGTCAGCCAACTCCTTCACATGCTGAGAGACAAGACTCCACAATGGGAACACGAGCTTCAATCTGCAAAGGGAAGGAATTCGGAGCTCCCAAAAGTTACAGAAATAACTGAGGTGGCAACACAGATTTTGTGTTACAGTTTACTCTATGAAGAGTTCATTGAATCACGTCAATGTGAACAGAAGAATGTTGAAACAGCTGCTTCAGTAGAAGGATTAAATAGCCTGATACCGCAATCCCCGGTGGAAGGGAAGGTATTGAACTCACAAATGAGGTCAGTAGTGAAGGAATGGCAGACAACCCAGGAAGAGCGGGATGAATATGAATGCATGAAGAAGTCTTTTCAAGAAAGATGTCTAGGGAAGGAACCACCGTCAGCTAACGTCCAGACGGGTGAGGAGGAAGAAGAAGGCTCTCTCGCGGGCCTAACTCAGGACGAACCCGAATATTACCATGACCTGTTGAGTGACACTGAATATTACGAGGATGTGGTCTGCCCAGCTTGTGATGAAAACTCCCAAAGTGCTGAAATCCGGAGGAAGCACTTAAGGTCTAAGGAACATAGAGAGTTGGTGGCGCTACAGCTGGCAGCCGAGAAAGGAGCTCCGAGAGTTTCAAAAAGGCAGAAAAGAAAAAGAAGCAGAAGATAATAACTGTCTAAAATATTAGCACTTCTACCATCTCAGGCGGAACACTACGAAAGGAGCTAAATTAGTTGAAAAACTGGAAAATGTCAAGACAGCCAGTTGGTTGTAAAAGTCCGCACTGCTGGTTCAACAGGACGAAAGTTCAAGCTGTTACGTCAAGAAAAAGGCTATGGAGGAGTCACGCTAGCCAGGTGAACCGGCTACACCAAAGAAATGTTGTTCGGAACGAGTCAAGATCAGAGACTGAATCTATGAACTGTTTCCGCAGAGACTGAACCTGTGAACTGTTCCCACCGAGATTATCTGTAAATTGTTTTATATGACGTTGACTCCACCGAGATTATATCTGTAATTTGTTTATAGGAAGTTGAAGATATGTATGTTTAACGGAGACTCTAAGTAATAAGCTAAAAAGGGAGGATTGTAGTGTATGTACCCGTCTACCTTTAAGGGAACTATTGAATGTAACCGTTCACCTTTAAGGGAACTACTTTAGGTGTGGCACTATTTGTTTGGCTTCTGTATACTGTAATACCGATAGTGACCACACCAGTATATAAGTGTTGTGGCAGGATTGCTGGGGCAGATTCGCCCGGACCTTCAAATAGTAAAGACCTGTTTGTTTGTTACTTCTGAAGTCTGTGTATTTATTAACTGCACAACCCACAGACTTTACAGTACTACAGTATACAGGAGCTGTAAAAAGTAGTTCTCCCCTTAAAGGTGCATACATTACACTCTAACACATATCTAATTCAGAACAAAAGCCTCCCCAGATGGAAGAGTAGTTTACGAGTTGATGGAGAGTTGTGGGTTTGACAACAGGACTAGACAGACTAGATGCAGGAAGGATGTTCCCGATGGCAGGGGAATCCAGAACCAGGGGTCACAGTCTAAGGATAAGGGGTAAGCCATTTAGGACAGAGATGAGGAGGAATTTCTTCACCCAGAGTGGTGAACCTGTGGAATTCTCTACCACAGAAGGCAGTAGAGGCCAATTCATTAAATATATTCAAGACAAGAAGGAGTTGGATATATTTCTTAAGGCTAAACGGATCAAGGGATATGGGGAGAAAGCGGGGACAAGGTACTGAATTTGGATGATCAACCATGATCTCATTGAATGGCGGAGCAGGCTCGAGGGGCCGAATGGCCTACTCCTGCTCCTATCTTCTATGCTTCTATGTTTCTATTGAGGGTAGCATTTCACACAAAAGAGGAAACCAAACTTCTTGGAGGCAGTTTTCCTCATGGAAGCGGTCAGACACTTCTATTTGAGCCAAGGATTTTTATCTTACAAGGATGGTACCAGAACTGAGGTGTTACAAACTATCGGGAAAAACTGAACAGGCTGGGTCTCTTCTCTAGAAATGACAAGGCTGAGGGTGACCTAATAGAGGTCTTTAAAAGTATGAAAGGGTTTGATAGGATAGACGTAGAGATGTTTCCACATGTGTGGGAGACCAGAACTAAGGGCCATAAATAAAAGATAGTAACTAAAAAAAACACAATAAAGGATTCAGGAGAAACTTCTTTACCCAGAGAGTGCTTAGAATGTAGAACTCGCGACCAGATGGAGTGGTTGAGACGAGCAGCATAGATGCATTTAAGAGGAAGCTGAATAAGTACATGAGGGAGAAAGGAATAAAATGTTATGCAGATAGGGTTAGATGAAGTAGGGTGGGAGGAAGCGTGTGTGGAGCATAATGTGGGGAATTGTGAAATTATCCAGTTTGGTAGGAAGAATGGAAAGGCAGAATATTTTTTAAATGTTGGGATGCAGAGGGACCTGGGTGTCCCTGTACACGAATCACAGAAAGTTAACATGCAGGTACAGTAAGCAATTAGGAAGGCAAATGGTATGTTGGCCTTTATTGCAAGGAGGTTGCAGTATAAAAGTAAGGAAGTCTTGCTGCAATTATATTGGGCTTTGGTGAGACCACACCCAGAGTACGGTGTACAGATTTGGTCTCCTTACCTAAGGAAGGATATTCTTGCCTTAGAGGTGGTGCAACAAAGGTTCACTAGATTGATTCCTGGGATGACAGTGCTGTCCTGTGAGGAGAGATTGAGTAGAATATTCTCTGGAGTTTAGAAGAATGAGAGATGATCTCACTGAAACACACAAGATTCTGAGAGCGCATGACATAGCAAATGCTGAGAGGCTGTTTCCCCTGGCTGGAGTGTCTAGAACTAAGGGTCATAGTCTCAGGATCAGTGGTCAGACATTTAGGACTGAGATCGATAGATTTTTGGGCACGAAGGGAATCAAGGGATATGTAGATGCAGAGAGGATGCTTCCCCTCCTGGGGAAATCTAGAACTCGGGGGCATAGATTCAGAATAAAGAGTCGCCCTTTTAGAACTGAGATGAGGAATTTCTTCTCAGAGGGTCGTAAATCTGTGGAATTCTCTGCCCCAGAGAGCCATGGAGGCTGGGTCATTAAATACATTTAAAGTGGAGACAGACAGATTTTTGCAAGATAAGGGAGTGAAGGGTTATGGGGAGCAGGCGGGGAAGTAGCTTTGAGCCCAAGATCAGCCATGATCTTATTGAATGGCGGAGCTGGCTCGAGGGGCCAAGTGGCCTATTCCTGCTCCTATTTCTTATGTTCTTATGACCGTCCCTCCATCATAAGGTCAGAAGTGGGAATGTTAGCTGATGATTGCACAGTGTTCAGTTCCATTTGAAATTCCTCAGATAATGAAGCAGTCTGTGCCTGCACGCAGCAAGACCTGAACAACATTCAGGCTTGGGCTACTCCTACTCCTATTTCTTATGTTCTTATAGGCACCAGCATAGACCAATTGGGCCAAAAGCTCTGTTTCTGTTCTGTAAATTCTATGCAATGTAATTCTATATAAAAGTATGTCAATGAATGAAGAAGGAAATGTGATGCCATTAATGCATCCCATGCTGTGTCACCGAGTCATGCAGCCAGGAAGGTCCCAGATTTAACCCCTGGTTTGTGCGACATTAGATGCTAGTAGTATGGAACAAGTACCACTGGCCCCAGTGTCCTGATGCTGGTCCAGTGAATCCAGGTGCAGGGTCAGTATATCGGGTTCAGCTGTGACCCCCCCTGCAGGCAAATAGTACTTAATGGGTAAAAATTACTGATGCTGATATTGTTGTACACGTCCCTAATAGACTCGTAACAAATTCCTCTCTCAGTTATTTTAACCAAGGCATTAACTCCTTAAAGGGTTAGCACCTCCATTACAACAGCTGGCAGAAGAATTTGATACAAGTGCATTCAGCATTTGCGTGATAAAAACACCGACGGTAATTTCTACTCTTCAGTGTCTAAGCTCACACAGGACAAGCAGCTGGACCACAAAAAGGACAACTCCAATCTGGCCAATTACCACCCCATCAGCCTATTCTGAATCATCAGCAAAGTGGTGGAAGGTGTCGTCGACAGTGCTATCAAGCGGTACTTACTCACCAATCACTTGCTCACTGATATGATAGCAAAATACTGCGGATGCTGGAAATCTGAAATAACAACAGAAAATGCTTGTACGGATAACCGTAGCTGACGTAAAGACAGCGGGGTTTGATTGACAGCTGGTTGACGGCTGACGTCATATCCGGGGGTGGGATCCGACGCCATTTTGGCCATGCTTGAGGTACTGTACTAGGAGAGACAGAGTCAGGACTGAATAAATGGCACTCCACTACAACTGCTTGGGAGACTTGCAATTACGTTATTAAGATAACATTACATGGTACCAGGATTTATAGAACTCACGATAAGGACATACTACAACAATGGAAGGAATAAAACCTCCAGCTAGCCTGCAACTAGAAGGAAATGTGGATGAAAATTGGCGTGTCTTCAAGCAACGCTTTCTTCTCTACCTCACAGCGATTGACGCTTCGACTAGCTCTGGAACACGTAAAGTAGGTTTGTTGCTAACAGTGGCTGGCTCGCAGGCGATCAAGCTGTTTAATACATTTACGTTTGCAGCCAAAGATGATAAAAATGATCTGGACAAGGTGATAGAACGGTTCGACGAATACTGCACTCCAAAAGAGAATGAAACGTATGAGAGATTCGTGTTTCGCTCCCGCGTGCAAAAGGAGAATCCTTTGATTTTTTTTGACGGACTTGAAAATAAAAGCACAAACATGCAACTTTAGGGACCTAAAGGAATCGATGATATGCAATCAAGTCATTTTTGGAATACTCGACAAGAAGGTGAGGGAGAGAATGCTTAGAGACAATGACCTAAATTTGGATGCAGCAGTGAAAATATGTCATGCTAGTGAACTCTCAGCCATGCACACGAAAACTTTCGAAGGGAGCAGCACAGCAGCGGGCGGGAGCGCCCTGGGGCTGAAAAACCTGCCAGTGGATGTGGTACACAAAAGGGACACAAGAGGGCCCACGGAGTTCAAGACGATGATGCCTTACGAATGCAGATGGTGCGGTAATAAACACGTAGCCAGACAGTGTCCTGCTTATGGGAAGAACTGTGCAAAATGTAAAGGCAGGACTCACTTTGCCAAAATGTGTTTTTGGGAAGAGAAAACTGAAGGTAGAAAAATAGTGCATGCTATTGAGACTGAAGAGACAGGAGCAGAGACTTTGTTTGTTGGAATGGTGCAAAATGAGTCAAAACAGGGCAAAAATGCTAATGAAGTGCACTTTGTAGGACCAAAGACTGAAGTTTGGATAGCTCCCTTGCTGGTAAATGGCACCATTATTCCCTTTAAGCTAGATACAGGTGCTAAGGCAAACCTCATAAGTTGGACTGATGCACGGAATCTCAAAGTGCGACCTAAAATACTGAACAAGACAGTGTCTTTGAAGGCATACAATGGACAAAGCATTGAAACAAAAGGAACGTGTAGGCTGAATGTTAAGGTAAAAAATCACATTCACCCTTTGACCTTTGTTATAGTGCCTGAAGGACATGAGTCACTGTTGGGGGATAAGGCCTGTGTGGATTTGGGCTTGGTAAAATGAGTCTATACTATCAATGAACTGAACTGTGTGCAGAGTGCCCCCCAAGATAGTACAAATCTGACTCATGAGACTATAGCACACAAATATGCAGATGTATTTCAGGGTTTCGGAGCACTGCCCTTTACATACTCCATCAAACTGAGAGAGGATGCACAACCTGTGATTCACGCACCCAGGAGAGTTCCAGTGTCTCTCCGTGAAAAACTGAGGAAAGAGCTAGACCGCATGGAGGGACTAGCTGTCATAAAGAAGATTGAGGAACCGACTGACTGGGTAAATTCCATGGTCTGCGTCAATTCAAAGAAAACTGATAAATTGCGTGTCTGCATGAATCCCAAGGACCTTAACGCCAATATCAAGAGAGCACTACCAAATTCCAAAGAGAGAGGAAATAGTCAATGAAATGACAGAAGCGAAAGTCTTCTCCAAGATGGACGCCGCGCATGGTTTCTGGCAGCTGAAACTTGATGAAGTGCTAAGCTGTGCACTTTTAACACCCCATTTGGTCGATACTCCTACCAGCGTCTGCCCTTTGGTATTAACTCCGCCCCAGAAATCTTTCACAGAGCAATGGAGCAAATCATCGAGGGCCTGGAGGGAGTGCGGGTGTACGTGGATGATCTGGTAGTATGGGGCTCCACTCAGGGGGAGCACGACACCAGACTGGAGAAAACACTTCAGAGAATACAGCAGTATGGACTCAAACTAAATAAAGACAAATGTCAGTTCAGTGTCAATGAAATCACATTCCTCGGAGACAAGATCTCTACAGAGGGGATTCAGCCAGACAAGTCAAAAGGTAAAGGCTATACATGACATGGAGAAACCAAAGGACAAGAAAGGGGTTCAGCGGGCCCTTGGCATGGTTAACTACCTAGGAAAATTCATTCCAAATCTAGCAGTGAAAACTGTTCATCTGAGAAAACTGCTGCACCAAGAGACAGAGTTCCAATGGGGACATGAACACGAGAGAGAATGGAAGGGGCTGCTACACATTCTAGCGAGTGAACCCCTACTGAAGTTCTTCTGCCCTAAAAAGAGGACGAAAGTGTCCACAGATGCCTCTAAGAATGGATTAGGGGCTGTCCTTCTACAGGAAGATGAAGGAGAATGGCGACCAGTGGCGTATGCGTCACGCTCCATGACGGCTACAGAGTGCCGGTACGCGCAAATCAAGCAGTGCCTTGGCTTGGCATTTGGGTGTGAAAAATTTCATACCTACATCTATGGTCTTCCCAAGGTTATCCTAGAAATGGACCATAAGCCACTGCTAGGGATCACAAAGAAGAATCTGTGTGACATGTCACCACGGATACAACGCCTAATGATGAGACTTCAACGTTACGATTTTGAGCTAACATATGTGCCAGGGACACAAATGTTCATTGCAGACACACTATCCAGGGCTGCGCCTTACACCACACAAAACAGTGAATCAGAAGAGGATGTGGCTCTTCATGTGGATATGGTCTACGCAGCATTGCCCGCCACACAGGAACAACTATCAGTCATAGTCACAGAGACATCAAAGGACCCAGTCCTGAGTAAAGTAATGATAAATCTTCAAGAGGGCTGGAAGAAAGGGTCATGTAAACAATATTATCACATTCAGTCTGAGCTCTCTGTGGTCAATGGACTACTGCTTAAGTGTGACAGGATAGTAGTGCCCACCTCTATGCAACGAGAAATGCTCAACAGGATACATGAAGGGCACCTGGGTGCAGAAAAGTCAAAAAGGAGAGCACGTGAGGCACTCTACTGGCCAAACATGAACTCTGATATTGACCAGTTGATTAGCGAGTGTGCTACATGTCAGGAGTATCACTACAAGCAAACAAAAGAGCCCCTCATTACCACAGAGCTCCCATCACAACCTTGAGAAAAGGTCGGAACTGATATATTTCACTATGAAGGAAAATACTATTTGTTAGTTATTGATTATTATTCCAATTATCCAGAGATGGCTCTCTTGTCCAGTACCACATTAAGAGCTGTGATAACTCACCTGAAGTAAATCTTTGCCAGGCAGGGCATCCCTCTAACCCTGGTCTCTGATAATGGCCCTCCCTATGCCAGTCATGAGTTTCAGTCATTTGCTTCAGTGTATGAGTTTAATCATGTAACCTCCAGTCAGCTCTATCCTCAGGCTAATGGAAAAGCGGAGAAGGAGGTACAGATTGTGAAAAGACTATTAAAGAAAGCAGCACATAGCAACACTGACCCATATCTGGCCCTGATGTCATACAGGGCGGGCCCGCTAGCAAGTGGCAAGTCTCCAGCTGAGCTCTTACTGGGTCGGAAAATCCGTACACGACTTCCCAGTTATGTCACATCTGACCACAGAGATGAGGTGTGGGCAGACAAGGCTCAGAAACTACAACAGAAACAAAAAACACTTCATGACCGCACAGCCACTACACTAGTGCCTCTACAGGAGAAGGATATAGTTCGCATTGAAGGGCCTGAGTCATGGCCTAAAAGAGCCACCGTTCTACAACAGGTCGCCCCCAGGTCATACAGTGTCATGGCAGAGAACGGCAATGTGTTTTGCAGAAACAGGAGGCACCTACTGAAAACCACAGAGACCTGTCAGCCTCAGGAGGACGGAGAGGATGACGAGATGAGGGAAATGCCACAAAGTGACGAAGGACACAGTAGTAATAATGTGACAAGGGACCTGTGTGGTACAGACATGAACTTATGGGATACAACTGGGGTGGTTCAGCAAACACCCGTTCAGCCACGCAGGTCACAGCGCACCAGAAAGCCTGTAGTTAAACTTGACCTGTAGACAGGGATTGATAAGACTGTAAACAATTCATGGACTCCTGGGTGTGGGTAAGGTTTATACCTACCTGCAATTAGTTCAACGGTGTAGTTACACTGACTGTTTCTATATGATGTTTCTGGCGTTTCTGTGGCCGTAGACGTGAATCCAGGATGGTTTGTTGCCTCCCTGGTGCCAGGGTCAAGGATATCACCGAGCGGCTGCAGGGCATTCTGGAGGGGGAGGGTGAACAGCCAGAGGTCGTGGTCCACATTGGTACCAACGACATAGGTAAAAAGAGGGATGAGGTCCTGCAGCAAGAATTTAAGGAGCTAGGTGAAGGATTAAAGAGCAGGACCTCAAAGGTTGTAATCTCTGGATTACTCCCCGTGCCACGTGCTAGTGGGTATAGGAATAGGAAGATAGAACAGATGAATGCGTGGCTAAAGGGATGGTGCAGGGGGGAGGGCTTTAGTTTCCTGGATCACTGGGTCTGCTTCTGGGAAAGGTGGGACTTGTACAAGTCGGACGGTTTACACCTGAACCAGAGGGGAACCAATATCCTTGCGGGGAGGTTTGCTAGCACTGCTGGGGGGGTTTTAAACTAACTTGGCAGGGGGATGGGGTACAGAGTGGAGCTATAGTAGGGGGTGATTTACAGCCAAATACAGAGGAAAAAACAAGTCAGCTGGGAAGGCAGAGCAAATATGTGAAGGCAAAAGGGAATATGGCAGGGCTGGAAGGCATTTATTTTAATGCAAGGAGTCTTGCAAATAAGGTGGATGAACTGAAGTTGTTGTTGAACACATGGGAGTACGATATTGTTGCTATCACGGAGACATGGTTGAGGGAGGGTCAGGACTGGCAGCTCAATATTCCGGGGTATAGAATCTTCAGGCGAGACAGAGGGGGGTGTAAAAGGGGAGGGGGTGTTGCAATATTAATTAAGGAGTCAATTACTGCTGTAAGGAGGGACGATATATTAGCGGGTTCCTCTAATGAGGCCATATGGGTAGAACTTAAAAACAAAAAGGGGGCAAGCACTTTGCTGGGAGTGTACTATAGGCCCCCAAACAGTCAGGGGGAGATAGAGGAACAGATATGTAGGCAAATCTCAGAGAAGTGCGAAAATAATAGGGTAATAATAGTGGGGGATTTCAACTTCCCCAATATAAATTGGGATAGTCAGAGTGTGAAAGGCTTAGAGGGTGCAGAATTCTTAAAGTGCATCCAGGAGAGCTTTTTGAGCCAACATGCAGAAAGTCCTACAAGAGAGGGGACGGTACTGGACCTAATTCTGGGGAATGTAGCCGGGCAAGTGGTGGAAGTATCAGTAGGAGAGCATTTTGGCGACAATGACCATAATTCGGTGAGATTTAAGGCGGTCATGGAAAAAGACAAAGACGGCCCGGAAATAAGGGTTCTAAATTGGGGGAAGGCCGATTTTAATATGATAAGGCAGGATCTGGCCAAAGTGGACTGGGAGCAGCTACTTATAGGAAAATCCACATCAAAACAGTGGGAGACTTTCAGAAGGGAAATAGCGAGAGTACAGCGCCAACATGTTCCTGTAAAGGTCAAGGGTGGGACCAACAAGCAAAGGGAACCTTGGATGACAAGGGATATACAAAAATGCATTAGAAATAAAAGGGGGGCTTTTGGCAGTTACAAAAGACTAAAGACGGAAGAAGCCCTAGAGGAGTATAAAAAGTGCAGGGGCATACTTAAAAAAGAAATTAGGAGGGCGAGGAGGGGCCATGAAATAACACTGGCGAGCAAAATAAAGGAAAATCCTAAGATGTTTTATAAGTATATTAAGGGCAAGAGGATAACCAGGGAAAGGGTAGGGCCCATTAGGGACCAAAGTGGCAATCTGTGTGTAGAGCCAGATGATGTAGGCGGGGTTTTAAATGAATTTTTTGCATCTGTGTTCACTATGGAGAAAGACGATGCAGACATAGAAATCGGGCAAGGGGACTGTGACATACTTGAACATATTAGCATCGAGAGGGAGGAGGTGCTAGCGGTTTTAGCAGGCCAAAAAGTGGATAAATCCCCAGGCCCGGACGAGATGTATCCCAGGCTGCTGTGGGAGGCAAAGGAAGAGATTGCAGGGGCTCTGACACAAATTTTCAGAACCTCTCTGGCCACAGGGGATGTACCAGAGGACTGGAGAACAGCTAATGTAGTACCATTATACAAGAAGGGTAGCAGGGATGAACCAGGGAATTACAGGCCAGTGAGCCTAACATCTGTGGTAGGGAAATTATTGGAAAAAATTCTGAGGGACAAAATTAGTCTCCACTTGGAGAGGCAAGGATTAATCGGGGGTAGTCAGCATGGCTTTGTCAAGGGTAAATCATGTCTGACAAATCTGATTGAATTTTTCGAGGGGGTGACTAGGGGGGTGGATGAGGGAAATGCTGTGGATGTGGTTTACATGGACTTCAGTAAAGCCTTTGACAAAGGCCCGCATAGGAGACTGGTCAAGAAGGTAAGAGCCCATGGGATCCAGGGTGCCTTGGCGCGTTGGATCCTAAACTGGCTGAGTGGCAGGAGGCAGAGGGTGATGGTCGAAGGTTGCTTTTGTGACTGGAAGCCTGTGTCCAGTGGGGTACCTCAGGGATCGGTGCTGGGTCCCTTGTTGTTTGTGATCTACATAAATGATTTGGATGAGAATGTAAAAGGTATGATCAGCAAGTTCGCAGATGACACGAAAATTGGTGGGGTGGTCAATTGCGAGGAGGAAAGCCTCAGGCTACAGGACGATATAAACGGGTTGGTCAGATGGGCGGAAAAGTGGCAAATGGAATTTAACCCTGAAAAGTGCGAGGTGATGCATTTTGGACGGACAAATAAGGCAAGGGAATACACAATGAGTGGTAGGACCCTAGGAAGTACAGAGGGTCAGAGGGACCTTGGTGTACATGTACATAGATCCCTGAAGGCAGCGGAACAGGTAGATAAGGTGGTTAAAAAGGCATATGGGATACTTGCCTTCATTAGCCGAGGCATAGAATATAAGAGCAGGGAGGTTATGATGGAGCTGTACAAAACGCTGGTGAGGCCACAGCTGGAGTACTGTGTGCAGTTCTGGTCGCCTCACTATAGGAAGGATGTGATTGCTTTAGAGAGGGTGCAGAGAAGATTCACCAGGATGTTACCTGGGATGGAGCGCCTCAGCTATGAAGAAAGACTAAACAGGCTGGGGTTGTTTTCCTTGGAGCAAAGAAGGCTGAGGGGGGACCTGATTGAGGTATACAAAATGATGAGGGGCATAGATAGGGTAGACAAAGAGGAACTTTTCCCCTTAGTAGGGGGGTCAATAACAAGGGGGCATAGATTCAGGGTAAGGGGCAGGAGATTTAGAGGGGATTTGAGGAGGAACTTTTTCACCCAGAGGGTGGTTGGAATGTGGAACTCAATGCCCAAAAGGATGGTAGAGGCAGGAACCCTCACAACATTCAAGAAGCATTTGGATGAGCACTTGGAATGCCAATGCATACAAGGCTATGGACCAAATGCTGGAAAATGGGATTAGACTGGACAGGGATGGATGGGCGGCGCAGACACGATGGGCCGAAGGGCCTCTTTCTGTGCTGTAAAACTCTATGACTCTATGACTCTATGTTAACAAGTGTTCTGTGTTGTTATGTTGTTACTGTGTTATGTCTTCATTGAAGGGGGAAGATGTACGGATAACCGTAGCTGTCGTAAAGACAGCAGGGTTTGATTGACAGCTGGTTGACGGCTGACGTCATATCCGGGGGCGGGATCCGACGCTATTTTGGCTATGCTTGAGGTACTGTACTAGGAGACACAGAGTCAGGACTGAATAAATGGCACTCCACTACAACTGCTTGGGAGACTTGTAATTACGTTATTAAGATAACATTACAACGCTGGAAAATGAGAGGCTGTTTCCCCTGGCTGGAGTGTCTAGAACTGGGGGTCATAGTCTCAGGATCAGTGGTCAGACATTTAGAACTGAGATCGATAAATTTTTGGGCACGAAGGGAATCAAGGGATATGTAGATACAGAGATGCCCAGTTTGGGTTCCATCAGGACCACTCGGCTCCAGACCTATGTCTGGAGTGTCAGCTGTGGCTCAGTGGGCAGCACTCTCGCCTCTGAGTCAGAAGGTTGTGGGTTCAAGTCCCACTCCAGAGGCTTGAGTACAAAAATCTAAGCTGACACTCCCAGTGCAGTACTGAGGGAGTGCCGCACTGTCAGAGGTGCCATCTTTCGGATGAGACGTTAAACCAAGGCCCCGTCTGCGCTCTCAGGTGGATGTAAAAGGTCTCATGGCACTATTTTTAAGAAGAGCAGGGAAGTTAACCCCGGTGCCCTGGTCAATATTTATCCCTCAATCAACATCACTAAACACAGATTATCTGGTCATTATCACATTGCTGTTTGTGGGAACTTGCGGTGTGCAAATTGGTGTTTCCTACATTACAACAGTGACTACACTTGAAAGAGTCCTTCATTGGCTGTGAAGCGCTTTGGGACGACCGGTGGTCGTGAAAGGTGCTTTATAAATGCAAGACTTTCTTTCTTTCTCCAGACCTCATTACAGCCTTGGTCCAAACATGGACAAAAGAGCTGAATTCCAGAGGTGAGGTGTGAGTGACTGCCCTTGACATCAAGACAGCATTTGACAGAGTGTGGCATCAAGGAGCCCCAGTAAAATTGAAGTCAATGGGAATCAGGGGGAAAACAGTCCACTGGCTAGAGTCATACCTAGCACAAAGGAAGATGGTTGTGGTTGTTGGAGGCCAATCGGCTTAGTCCCAGGGTATCACTACAAAGAGTTCCTCAAGGCAGTGTCCTAGGCCCAATCATCTTCAGCTCCTTCATCACTGACCTTTCCTCCATCATAAGGTCAGAAGTGGGGATGTTTGCTGATGATTGCAGAGTGTACATTTCCATTGCAACTCTTTAGATAATGAAGCAGTCTGTGCCCACATGCAGCAAGACCTGGATGACATTCAGGCTTGGGCTGATAAGTGGCAAGTAACATTCGCGCCACACAAGTGCCAGGCAATGACCGTCTCCAACAAGAGAGTGTCTAACCACCGCCCCTTGACATTCAATGGCCTTACCATCATTGAATCCCCTATCATCAATATGGTAGTCACCATTGACCAGAAACCTAACTGGACCAGCCACATAAATACTGTGGCTACAAGAGCATATCAGCGGCTGGGTATTCTGCGGCGAGTGACTCACCTCCTGACTTCCCAAAGCCTTTCCACCATCTACAAGGCACAAGTAAGGAGTGTGATGGAATACTGTCCACTTGCCTTGATGAGTGCAGCTCCAACAACACTCAAGAAGCTCGACACATCCAGGACAAAGCAGCCTGCTTGATTGGCACCCCATCCACCACCTTAAACATTCATTCCCTCCACCACCGGCATACCGCGGCAGCAGTGTGTACCATCTACAAGATGCACTGCAGCAACTCACCAAGGTTTCTTTGGCAGCACCTCCCAAACCTGCAACCTCTACCACCGAGAAGGACAAGGGCAGCAGGCGCATGGGAACACCACCACCTCAAAGTTCCCCTCCAAGTCGCACACCATCCTGATTTGGAAATATATCGCTGATCTTTCATCGTCGCTGGGTCAAAATCCTGGAACTCCCGAACAGCACTGTGGGAGTACCTTCACCACACGGACTGCAGCGGTTGAAGGACACTCACCACCTCCTTCTCAAAGGCAATTAGGGATGGGCAATAAATGCTGGCCTTGCCAGCGATGCCCACATGCCAAGAATGAATAAAAATGGACCAGTGGCTGGTTGGCACCCGTGGAACTGCAGCCAGACATGAGGAAACTGGGGTAAATCAAGAAATGCTACTCCATGGATCAGTTATTATCTGTTCTGGTCTTCAGTTCTTCCTGACTGAAATATTTACCCAAGCAATTTGTAATAATTCCAAACACTGCATTAAGTATTTTAAAAAGAACTTTTCCCCTTCATTTCTGTCATTCCATCTGGACATATATTCATCAGAATAACTGACGCAGAAGAATTTCTTCACTTTCTTTGTAGAGTCCCAAAAGATAATGGGCCAGTAATTCCGGTCCCAACGCGTGGGTACGGACGGGGTACTCACGCGTGGGCCCGTTGGAAGTGCCGGATTTCAGCATGCACAGCGCATGCGCGGGAAACCGGCATTTCCTCCAAGGGGTTCAGAGGTCCAACGCGTGCGCGCAGGACTCTGTGCGCATGCTTTGAACTTCCTTCTTTTTGACAGGTTTGCCCGTGTGTAAGGGCCTGAACTTTTTAGAAATGTAAAAAGGAGACGTAAGGACTTGATTCTTTAAGGTAAGTGGTCTATTATTTAAAATTATAACATTTTTTCCGCAGCTTTATTGTTTTTAAGGACTTTACAGTAAGTTATTTATAGTTCATTTAATTAGTGAGATGTTTTTAAAATTTTATTTAAAGTTTAAGTAGTGTTTTGGGCGCCCGTAGTTTTCATGAGTTTGACAGTTCTTACTATCAAACTCATGAATGAAGTTTCCCCTCCCCTGCTTGGCTGCCCAGTGCTCACCTGATCCCAGCCGGCACATCGCACTAACTACGCCGCTGGATCAGGCAAGCACAGTGCGCCGACATCTGAACCGGGCCAGTGACAGGAATTCCAAGCAGGCCCAGGCTTCAGATGTCGGCGCGCCGGGTAAGTGCACATCGGGGGCTTGCACGCGCGGCAAGCTCCCGATCCTAATTTCTGGGCCATTCTGTACTGAGTGATGTGTGCAATTGGGTAGAGAGATTACAAGGTTCAAGTCAAGATAACTCAAGATTTTTCAAATAGTAGGAAACATTTTTAAAGCTACAGATTAGTATTGCAAATATATACGGGTGAACTCAAAACAGGGGTAAGTTTTTTGCAATGCACGAGAGTGAGAGAGAGAGAGAAAGAGAGAGAGAGAAAAAAAAAGAGGTGTCAGACATGGCTGAGTGGCAGCAAGATCAAGTCCCACTCCAGAGACTTAAGCACAAAACCTGGCCCGACAGTACTGAGGGAGTGCTGCATTGTTGGAGGTGCCGTCTTTCGAGTAAGACATTAAACCGAGGCTGCATTTGCACTCTCATGTGGATATAAAAGGTCCCGTGTGTCCTGGCTAATATTTATCCCTCTACCAAAATTACTAAAAAACCAGATTATCTGGTCATTGCTACCACTACAGAAGTATTGAGCAGCTGTAAAGTGCTTTGGGACGACCCGAGGTCATGAAAGGCCCTGCAGAAATGCAAATCTTATTTTTTTTCCCTTCCGTTAACTTATTTAACAGAAATGGGTTAAAATAAATAGCGGTGAAAAGAATGTCACAGGAACACGTAAAGTGTTTGCCCACTGATGCTGGTAATAGTCATTTCTAGCCTTTAGAGTTAGGAGTTGTCGATATCTATCAGGGAGAAACTGTAATGGCTTAGTTGTAGCCCTTTCACCTCTGATTCAGATCGTTACAGGTTCAAACCCCAACACATCATGGATGATCAGCCATGATCTCGTTGAATGGCGGAGCAGGCTCGAAGGGCTGAATGGCCTCCTCCTGCTCCTATCTTCTATGTTTCACCCTGACATGAGTATATAATCTGGGCAGACACTTCGGGGGTGATTTTGCCAATGGGGGCGCGTTGGGGGCGGGACTGCTGCTTGTCGGGTTTTAGTCCCGCCTCCACCCACTTGTGGCCAACCCACGCTATTTTCCCTGGATTGACCTTGTTAAGCCCTCCCAGCGGGCTCAGCAGGCCAATTAAGGGGAAGCCTGTTAGAGAATGTCAGCGGATGACGTTTCACCTGTCAAAAAACTTTTGACAGATGAATTGTCATCGATTGACAGCTCTGTGAAGCTGTCAAACACTGACAATCTCTGTTGTTTGATGAGTCCTTGTACTCAAGACTCATCAAACCTATCTGCTGAGCAGACATCAGATGGCTGTTGCATCAGAGAATGCAGCAGCCATCTGTCATCTCTGCCGGTGAGATGCCGGAGTCTCCGGTTCCCCAACTGTTGAAGCCTGCAGGAAGAAACAAAGGTAAGTAAACATTTTCTATCACTTTCCACTCACCTCACATACTTACCTCTCCACATTTGCACCCATCACTCACCTCCACAGTGCACTTTTGCACCCCTCTGACCCCCGCAGGCCCACGGCTCGCCTCAGTGACCCTGGCGGGGTTTCCCGACGTCGGGAAGCCCACGCCTCTGCTGGAAAAATGGGGATAATCCTCTTAACTGCCTGTTAACTACCTGTCAACAGGCAGAGAAGTGGCTGTAATCTCCTTCCCGCCTCCAGGAGACGGGACCCGGCGCGGGTCGGGTACCCTCCTCCTGGGAAGAGGCGGGTTGGTGGCGGGATGGGTACCCACCTCCAAATTCTGCCATTTTCCTGGCAGTCCCGCCTCCAAACCCGCCTCCCCAGGGCTGGCAAACTCGCCCCCTTCAGTGCAGCACTGAGGGATGCCGAATCATCAGAGGTGTCGTTTTTCGAAGGCCCTGTCAGCAGGTTCCAATGGATGTAACAGTCTCCATTTTTTAAACATATATTCATTCATGGGATGCGAGCGTCGCTGGCAAGCCCGGCATTTATTGCCCATCCCTAGTTGCCCTTGAGAAGGTGGCGGTGAGCGTCCTTCTTCAACCGCTGCAGTCCGTGTGGTGAAGGTGCTCCCATAGTGTTGTTAGGGAGGGAGTTCCAGGATTTTGACCCAGCGAGGATGAAGGAACGGCGATATATTTCCAAGTCAGGATGGTGTGTGACTTGGAGGGGAACTTGGAAGGTGATGGTGCTCCCATGTGCCTGCTGCCCTTGTCCTTCTCGGTGGTAGAGATTATGGGATTTTCAAAGTTCTCCCAGTGTCCTGGCCAGTGATCATCTCAGTGCCACCACAGATCGAGTGGTCATTCAGCTCACTGCTGTTTGAGGGATCTTACTGTGTACAAAACAACACTGACTACACTTCGAAAGTAGCTCATTAGGAGTGAAGCACAACAGGTACATAAAAGGAATGAAATAACTGCAAATTCTTTCCTTCTTTCTTGCCCTCTACATACTAACCCTTGTTATAAATAATTCCAAAATGTTATCCGCTCTTAGTTAGTCTGAATAGATTGTGTTTGAAGAATGATTATCATGGGTTTCCTAATAAATGATGTATTGCCCTACTATAGTGGTATCCTTGGACTCCATTAGATTGAACACAGCAAGCTTTTATCCCGAAAGGCTGAGAGTAGTCGGGTCACTAGGGGACCAGCCTTGACAGCTTTAATTCATAGACCGTGGGCCAGGAACAGATCGTTTCATTACTTACAGCCGTCATCTGCCCTTTAAATGGACTTCAAAAACTCCATCTGACCTAAATTTGTGCCTAACTCGTCCTCGGGAAGTTAAAAAGGTGCCGATAAAATAAAATGCAAATTTCTATCAGGATCGTGAGTTGAAAACAACACAGTAACATTTGGCCATGTGCAACTGGTGTGTTGCAGTTCACAGCAAGCCAGCTATGAGCTTCCACCTCATGCCAGAGATGATGGAGGGAAGGTGGTTGGGGAGCGGGGGGAGAGGTAGATATTCTGCATCGGTGCCCCCATCATTGCTGAGTGCGCGTATAGGAAATTGCACAGCCGCCAACCTACCCACCACCTCCCCCACCCCATGCCATCAACATTAACAGACATAAACTGGCACGATTACCCAACGTGCAGTCTCGTTAAACCAAGAACGGAAAATAATAAAAGCCTTTGTTATCACCCTTTATGTTGACTGAAAGCAGTTTTTTTTCCCTTGACCTTTGCTAATCCTTTTTCCGCTTCTCTTCTCTGCTTTTGGTATTGATTCCCACAGACACTTCAGTTACAGTGTAAATGCAGCCGCAAACCTGACAACCGAACAATGCTGATTGAGACTCGCTAGAGGAGGTAGTCGCCAGCATTTTCTGTTTTTAGTCTCACTCCACTTCGCTTCAAAGTCAGTTCGGGCTTTCGCACCAGATTGACACTCCCAAGCAAAAAGGGAATACGAGAAAAAGCTCAAGAGGGATATCAAGGACAACACTAAAGGTTTTTACAAACAGGGCGGCTAAGAGTAATGTGGGCCGCTTAATGACAGATGCAGGTGATACTGGAATTGGAAATCAGGAAATGGCAGACTTACTAAGTAGCTACTTTTTAAAATCGGTCTTCACAATAGAGGATGAGGATAAAATACCGGAGATATGAGGAAAACTAAAAATAACACAAGGGGGGCAAACTAACTAGATTCAACAGAAGTAAAAAAAATTAAAATGGCGATGGAGAAACTAATGAGATTGAAGATCGACAAATCTCCACCCCAGGGTATTAAAAGAAGTAGGTGAGGAAATTCTTGATGCAGTTAGTCATGATCTTCCAAAACACTCTCTCGAGTCAGGAATTAGATTGGAAAATTGCCCCTGTCACTCCACTATTTAAGAAGGGTAAGAGAGTTAAACTAGGAAACTGTAGGCCTATTAGGCTAAGGTGAGTTGTGGGGAAGTTACTAGAATCTGTCATAAGGGACAGAGTGACGGAGCATTTGGACAACTATGAGCTGATCAGAGAGAGCCGGCATGGATTAGTAATGGGTAAGTCATGTTTAACGAGCCTAGTTGAACTTTTTGAGAAGGTAACTAATGTGGTAGATCAGAGAGTGTCGATGGATGTTATTTATATGGACTTCCAGAGGGCATTCGACAAGGTTCCGCATAAGAGACTGTTAACAAAAATGAGAGCACATGGAATTGGAGGCAACCTATTGGCTTGGATAGGGAATTGGTTGGAGACAGAGAGTAGGGATAATGCGCATGTACTCAAATTGGCAGGATGTGACTAATGTTGTCCCCCAAGGTTCTGTACTGGGTCCACAGCTTTTCACTATATTTGTAAATGTCTTGGATGAAGGAATAGAGAGCGCAGTATATCTAAGTTTGCTGACAACACTAAGTTAGGTGGCACAATAAATAGTGTAGGTGCGAGCAGAAAGTTGCAAAAACGACATTGATAGATTATGCGAGTGGGCAAAACTGTGGCAGATGGCGTTCAATGTGGGAAAGTGTAAGGTCATCCATTTGTATTCCCTTGAGTATGGATGATTGAGGGATGATCTAATGGAGGTGTTTAAGATGATTGAAGGATTTGATAGGGTAGAGAAACTATTTCCTTTGGTGGGGGAGTCCAGAACAAGAAAGCATAATCTTAAAATTAGAGCTGGGCCGTTCAGGGGTGACGTCAGAGAAGGGCCGTGGAAATCTTGAACTCTCCCCCAAAATTCTGCTAGGACTGGGGGTCAATTGAAAATTACAAAACCGTGATTGATAGATTTTTGGTAGGCAAGGGAATTAAGTTCTATGGAACTAAGGCGGGTAAATGAAGTTATGCTACAGATCAGCCATGATCTAATTGAATGGCAGAACAGGCTCGAGGGGCTGAATGGTTTACTCCTGTTCCTATTTTTGGCATTGCTTGAGAAGAGGTTTCAACTCTGCTTCACTTGTGGAATGTGACTGCAGCACAAGACTTTATTTTTGACCTAATCTCCTTATTCATCGATAAAAATGTAGCCTTTGATACAGCCCCTTTACTCCTAGTTGGAATTTTTTTTTAAGTTACCATCTCACACCCTTCTCCTCCGCCCCAGTCACCTGCTGTCTTCACATCCCCTTCAATATTTCATCAGGTGTCTCTCTCTCAGTGGGTCACCTCTGAATCAGGTCATGGGTTTAAGCCCCACTGCAGAGACTTGAGCACAAAATCTAGGCCGACGCTCCAGTGCAGTGCTGAGGGAGTGCTGCACTGTCAGAGGTGCCGTCTTTCAGATGAGATGTTAAACCGAGGCCCCGTCTGCTCTCGCAAGTGGACGTAAAAGATCCCATGGTATTATTCAACAAAGAGCAGGGGAGTTCTCCCCGGTGTCCTGGACAATATTTATCCCTCAACCAACATCACTAAAACAGATGATCTGGTCATTAATAACACTGCTGTTTGTGGGAGCTTGCTGTGCACACATTGGCTGCTGCGTTTCAACAGTGACTACATCTCAAAAGTACTTCATTGGCTGTAAAGCATTTCAGGACATCCTGAGGTCATGAAAGGGACTATGTAAGTGTAAGTTCTTTCTTGATTTACCACTGGAGTTTCCTGTAAAAATGCTGGATTGAACAACAGTTTGACAGACATTGCAATGTGTACGTATCTTTATTCTCCAAATTGACATGAATCATCTGCTCAGCAGGACGTTAGTGAATTCTGCATCTGTCCCGCTAGTGGGTCCTTGCTCACTCTGCACAATTACGTCCTCGTGCGTGACTGTGTCCTTGAAACCGTGAAGTGCCATTGCCATTTTAAGGCGGAAAATTGATCAGCTCCCCAGCACATTATTCCTTGTGTAATGAACTAAGCTGGGCACAAGGTGGTGCAACTCATTCAGAATTTCCCGTCTATCCAACGTTCCTCAGCCTGTATCTAGTTTCCACTCACCGCTTCCTTCGTAGCCCAACCAGTATCAACAGCACAAGAGGCATGAATCTGCACAAAGCCCACGAATGCCACCGTGCTGTGCAATTGCGATGCCGCTAGTAAACGCGCTATTACGTGCTGTCGTTAGTGAAAGAAGTCTTATTTAAATTGTGCCAGATTACATTGTGCCTGTATTGTCCTATTATCTGCAGTTAATACGTGCCCACTGACTTTACAGACATGATTAATCATCTTAATAATTCCAAACATTCGCAGCTGCAGGATCAAAAAAAAATACCCTCTGCGAGGAATCCTGCTCGTCCACATACCTCCACTCTCTGAGTCATAATAATTAGGATCCAGCCCTCTATCCAGCAGCTTAGCAATTTTCTCAAGTGTATGATGTTGAACGTAGTCCATAAATTTTCTAAGGTTGGCCTGAAGAAAACAAAATGCAATTGTTTGAAAAGTGCCTCGGGCACCGTCACCAACCCAGCAAGCTTTAAAAACCCAAAGTCAAGTATTGTTTTATGACCACAGTCGCAGAGGAATAGCTGCTTCGGGTAGGAAGCAATTAGGAGATATATTAGAGGACAATTCCCAGTGCTTCTCAGCTGCGTCTTGCTCGCTGCAAAGTAAGGAAAGACCAGAAAGGAAGGGCATAGTTTGCTTCGGGCATTTTCATTTTGATTTGCTCGGTCGGAACAAGACACTTGCCAACAAACCTGCCAATCTGCAACTGGTCAACTTTCAGCAAACAATAGGAATGTGATACCTGAACCCAAGTTTCTGTTAGCAAGAAATGCTGCTGGACAAGCGATCATATTTAAACTCACACAGTGTACTGTTTTCACAGTGATGTTCCTCAGCCTGGGGCTAAGTGTTGCAGCATCTTTCTTTAAAGCACTGATGCCCAGCTCTGTAGACATAGAATCTTACAGCACGGAAGGAGGCCATTCAGCCTGTCGTTGCCTGTGCTGCCTCTTTGAAAAAGCAGCCATGCTCAGTCCCACATCCCCGCTTTTTGTCTGTAACCCTGTAAGTTCCTCATCCTCAAGCATTGAAACATCTAGTGACCACCTCTGCTACATGAAGAATTCATCTTCTGCAGTTAAAGCGCTCGCTAATGCCCCCAGAATTAATTATAGCCCATAAAATCGCTGATTACAACAGAGGTTTTCAAATCCCTCCATGGCTCCCCTTCCCCCCCCCCTTCCCCTTCCCTTCCCCCCCTCCCCTTCCCTTCCCCTCCTCCCCCCTCCCCTTCTCCCCCTCCCCTCCCCCCTCCTTCCCCTCCCTTCCCCTCCCCCCTCCCTTCCCTCCTCCCTTCCCTTCCCCCCCTTCCCTTCCCTCTCCCCCCACTTCCCTTCCCTCCCTTCCCTTCCCTCTCCCCCTCCCTTCCCCTCCCCCTCCCTTCCCCCCCCCTCCCTTCCCTCCTCCCTTCCCCCCCTCCCTTCCCCCCTTCCCCTCCCTTCCCTCTCCCCCCCCTTCCCTTCCCCCCCTCCCCTTCCCCCCCTCCCCCCCTTCCCTTCCCTCCCCCTTCTTTCCCTTCCCTCCCCCCCCTTCCCTTCCCCCCCCTTCCCTTCCCCCCCCTTCCCTTCCCCCCCCTTCCCTTCCCTCTCCCCCCCCCTTCCCTCTCCCCCCCTTCCCTCTCCCCCCCTTCCCTTCCCTCTCCCCCCCCTTCCCTTCCCTCTCCTCCCCCCCTTCCCTCTCCCCCCTTCCCTTCCCTCTCCTCCCCCCCCCTTCCCTCTCCCCCCCTTCCCTTCCCTCTCCCCCCCTTCCCTCCCCCCCTTCCCTCTCCCCCCCTTCCCTTCCCTCTCCCCCCCCTTCCCTTCCCTCTCCCCCCCTTCCCTCTCCCCCACCCCCCTTCCCTTCCCTCTCCTTCCCCCTTCCCTCTCCCCCCCTTCCCTTCCCTCTCCCCCCCCCTTCCCTCTCCCCCCCCCTTCCCTTCCCCTTCCCTTCCCTCTCCCCCCTTCCCTTCCCCCCCCTCCTTCCCTTCCCTCTCCCCCCCTTCCCTCTCCCCCCCTTCCCTTCCCTCTCCCCCCCCTTCCCTCTCCCCCCCTTCCCTCTCCCCCCCTTCCCTCTCCCCCCCTTCCCTCTCCCCCCCTTCCCTTCCCTCTCCTCCCCCCCCTTCCCTCTCCCCCCCTTCCCTTCCCTCTCCTCCCCCCCCCTTCCCTCTCCCCCCCCTTCCCTTCCCTCTCCCCCCCTTCCCTCTCCCCCCCTTCCCTTCCCCCCCCTCCTTCCCTTCCCTCTCCCCCCCTTCCCTCTCCCCCCCTTCCCTTCCCTCTCCCCCCCTTCCCTTCCCCCCCCTTCCCTTCCCTCTCCCCCCCTTCCCTTCCCTCTCCCCCCCTTCCCTCTCCCCCACCCCCCTTCCCTTCCCTCTCCTTCCCCCTTCCCCCCCTTCCCTCTCCCCCCCTTCCCTCTCCCCCCCCACCCCTCTCCCCCCCTTCCCTCTCCCCCCCCACCTTCCCTTCCCTCTCCCCCCCTTCCCTCTCCCCCCCTTCCCTCTCCCCCCTTCCCTCTCCCCCCCTTCCCTCTCCCCCCCTTCCCTTCCCTCTCCTTCCCCCTTCCCTCTCTCCCCCCCCTTCCCTTTTCCCCCTTTCCCCCCCCTTCCCTCTCCTTCCCCCTTCCCTTTCCCCCCCTTCCCCCCCCTTCCCTTTCCCCCCCCTCTCTCCCCCCTTCCCCCCCCTTTCCCTCCCCCACTTTCCTCCCCCCCTTTCCCCCCCCTTTCCCTCCCCCCCCTCCCCCTTTCCCTCCCCCCCCTCTCTCCCCCCTTCCCCCCCCCTTTCCCTCCCCCCACTTTCCTCCCCCCCTTTCCCCCCCCCCCTCCCCCTCCCCCCCCTCTCTCCCCCCTTCCCCCCCCTTTCCCTCCCCCCCCTCTCTCCCCCCTTCCCCCCCCTTTCCCTCCCCCTTTCCCTCCCCCCTCCCCTTCCCCCCCCTTTCCCTCCCCCCCCCTTCCCCCCCCCTTTCCCCCCTTCCTTCCCTAAATATCTGGGATTCCCTCCATAAACCTCTTCGCCCCCTCCCCCTCCTCTCTATACCTCGCTCTGCTCCTTTAAGATGCTCCTTAAAACCCACCTCTTTGACCAAGCATTTAGTCACCTGTCCTAATATCTCCTTGTGTAGCTCGGTCTCAAATGTTGTCTGATAACGCTCCTGTGAAGCGCCTTGGGACGTTTTACCACTTTAAAGGCGCTATATAAATGTAAGCCGTTGGGCTGTTGTTTAAGGTGTCCAAACTACAGGCCGAATGTTGGATGGGGTTGGCGAAACCGGACTACCTGGCAACGAAGACTTGGTAACTCACCCTCCTGAAAACCGCTGCATTTGTGTTTCTGGTTATATGCTGTTCGAACATACTCGGTTTAAAAAAAAACCTATGTTCAGTCGTGGCATTTCCTTGCAGGATTCTAACAAGCAACATAAACTATATAATCAAAACTAGAAACCCCAACACCAAATTCAAACAGTCCTGCCAAACAAACTATTGCCTGTAATTTAGCTTGGGGGAGTTGGGGATTGCTTTAACTACACCAAATTATTTCTTAATTTAGCAGAGGCGATGAGTAGCTGTTGATATGCAGCCCACGAAGCTCCAATCTGTGCCACTAAGTGGCAGTTTGGGGACTTCCCGAATGATGGATTAACTTGTCAAATCACTTCTTTGAAGCTGCTCAACCAGATACTGGGAGCTCTGTGTGGGTGACCAGCAGATATTCCCTGGCAATCGGACAAGTTCAGCCTCCACAGCAGCGGCAAAATAATCCGCAGGTATTTGGTGCACGCGCTTATCTCGAACGCAACCTTTCAGCCAATCTGCGTGCGTGGTGCCCTACGCACTTTCCCACATTCTATGGGCACTTTACGCCTTTTAGACACTTTACAGATGCAAAACATTTAACTATGTACTTTCAGATATTAATTCATTAATATTGTTGGGTTGTACCTGATATTTATTCATCTTTATTTCTCCATCTCTCTCTTCATAGCCTGTATTTCTATTGTTCTCAGTCCCTCTCACTATATATATCTCTATATCGCTGTCGCGCTCTCTCTCTCTCTCTACATCACTCTTGCTCTCCCGCTTTCACTCTCTCTCGCTCTCTCTCTCCCTCTCTCTCTCTATATATATCTTAACAGGTTGACTGTGGCAAAATGTTAAAAAAAACTTAGCATCTATTCTAAATTCCTTCCATGTCATACAGCTGTATATTATAACAGAAGTAGCCAGGAAAGGCTTATTTGTTAATAAACTGATGCTCTCCTTAAGAATGTATGTGGGAAATTTTAATTATTTGATGTATCCTGTTGCTGAGTTTCATCTGCGATTAGTGAATCGAGGTAATTGATAGTTGTGTTGTGATCCGGTCCCACTTTCCTGAATCTCCCCGGTTCTCCTTATTCTCTCTTTGGGACTCCCGATCAGTAGGCAGTACAGTCAGTGCAAGACCAGAGGTTTAAACAGTCCAAGTTACCCCTATGCTGCTGGGTTAGTCTGAATTTGAACATAAACATAGGTCCTTGGTGCTGCTCCCTCACTGATGGATAACTACTGTGCTACATACAGAGCAGGTGTAAAATGCCAATGTGCGATAGTAAAGTGATTCTTAACTGCATTTGGAGTAGTATAATCATTTTAAATGGAATGTAATTACCTGGTCATTTATCTTACTTGTTTCTGGGACCTGGCTGTGCAGAAATTGGCTGTGGTGTTTGCCTTCATTACAGTACAACAATGACAACACTCTGTTGGCTGTAAAGCGCTTTGAAACATCCTGAAGACGTGAGAGGCGCTATATAAATACAGTTTCTACCATTCTTTAATACAAATACTTTTGTGTGAAAAATGTTCTTAAAATGTGCTTGTGTTTCCAGCTGTTCTGCTGCACCAACTGTGCTGAAGACACCTGGCCATTCTTTCATCTTGGAGTGAGTGCAGGGAGCATCGGAACTGGTAAGCAGCCCCTCCAAGCCCAGGTGACTCGGTCCTATTTACATTTCTTACTTCCTGCCTTGTTCCATTTGAATTTTGGGAGCCCAAAATGTTTGGAGAGAGCTGCTTTCAGTGCCGTAGCCTCAATGCTGAGCCAGAGTGCCAAGAACTGCGAGTTGGGATGTAAACCGTCAATGAAAGCAGTGATTTACACTCCACAAGTGCCCCTGTGATATGCACCTCTGCAGCCCATGAAGACCAAAAGCTTAATCAGCCCCGAGATAGTGTACACAACTGTGACACACAGGAGTGTTGTGTGCGGTGTTGCCTACATAAGAACATAAGAAATAGGAGCTCGAGTAGACCATTCGGCCCTTCGAGCCTGCTCCGCCATTCAATAAGATCATGGCTGACCTTCGACCTCAACTCCACCTTCCCGCCCAATCTCCATATCCCTTGATTCACTTAGAGTCCAAAAATCTATCGATCTCTGTCTTGAATACACTCACTGACGGAGCATCTACAGCCCTCTGGGGTAGAGAATTTCAAAGATTCACCACCCTCTGAGTGAAGCGATTTCTCCTCATCTCAGTCCCAATGGCCGACCCTTTATTCTGAGACTGTGACCCCCTAGTTCTAGACTCCCCAGCCAGGGGAAACATCCTCCCTGCATCTACCCTGTCAAGCCCTGCAAGAATTTTTATACTTCACAATAAGCTCACCACTCATTCTTCTAAACTCTAGAGAGACTGAGAGGTGATCTCATTGAAACTGTGACTGTACTTCACAAGTAATTCACCGTCTGAGAAGGACTTTGGGACGTTTGAGAGATGTGATTAGATGCTATATGAACACACGTCAACGAGAAGCAAACATCGTGCCTGCCAGATGACATTGGATATATGGCACAGAACCAGGCCATTTGGCCCAACCAGGCCATGCCGGCGTTTATGCTCCACTCGAGCCTCCTCCTGTCTTTCCTCATCTAAATCTATCAGCGTAACCCTCTATTCCCTTCTCCCTCATATGCTTGCCCAGCCTCCCCTTAAATGCATCTACACTATCCGCTTCAACCACTCCCTGTGGTAGCGAGTTCCACATTCTCACCACTCTCTGGGTAAAGAAGTTTCGTCTGAATTCCCTATTGGATTTCTTGGTGACTATCTTATATTGATGGCCTCTAGTTATGCTCTTCCCCACAAGTGGAAACATTCTCTCTGTATCTACTCTTTCATAATTTTAAAGACCTGTATTAGTTCATCCCTCAGCCTTCTTTTGTCAAGAGAAAAGAGACCCAGCCTGTTCATCCTTTCCTGATATGTATACCCTCACATTTCTGGTATCATCCTTGTAAATCTTCTCTGCACCCTCTCCAGAGCCTCTATATCCTTTATATAATATGGCGACCAGAACTGTACGCAGTACTCCAAGTGTGGTCTAACCAAGGTTTGATGCAGGTTTAGCATATCTTCCCTACTTTTCAGTTCTATCCCTCTAGAAATAAACCCTAGTGCTTGGTTTGCTTTTTTTATGGCCTTGCTAACCTGTGTCACAACTTTGTGATTTGTGTATTTGTACCCCTTTGTTCCTCTACCCAGCTAGACTCTCACCCTCCAAGTGATAAGTGACCTCCCTATTCTGCCGACCAAAATTTATCTGTGTTGAACTTTATTTGCCAATTATATGTCCATTCTGCAAGTTTATTAATGTCTTCTTGTAATTTGTTGCAGTCTTCCTCAGTATTGACTATCCCCCCAAATTTGGTGTCATCTGCAAATTTAGAAATTGTGTTTTTGATTCCAAAGTCGAAATCATTAATGTAAATTGTGAACAACAGTGGTCCCAGCACTGATCCTTGTGGAACACCAGGACCCACCTTCTGCCACTTGTGAATAGCTACCCTTTACCCCTACTCTCTGCTTTCTGTCTTGAAGCCAGCTACCTATCCATTCTGCTACTTGTCCCCTGACTCCGCATTCTCTGGCCTTGTTCATCAGTCTATTCTGGGGTACCTTATCAAAGGCCTTATGAAAATCTAGATAAATTACACCTACTGCATTACCATTGTTTACTCTCTCTCTGTTACCTATTCAGAAAATTCAATGAGGTTGGTCAAGCGAGCCTTTCCCTTTTGAAATCCATGCCGACTATTCCCGATTACATTTTTGGTTTCTAGATGTTCTTCTGTTTTCTCCTTTTAGTAGGGATTCCATTATTTTTCCTACCACTGACTGGTCTATAATTCCCTGGACATGTTCTAGCTCCCTTCTTGAATATAGGTATTACGTTAGCTACCTGCCAGTCCTCTGGCACTACACCTTTTTCTAATGAATTATTAAATATGTTTAGTAATGCCTCTGCTATCTCTTCCCTAGATTCTTTTAAAATGCATGGATGTAACCCATCTGGACCAGGGGTTTTATCCACTTTGAGTTTGATTAGTTTATTTAATATATCCCCTCTTTTTATTTTAAATGCACTTATCTCATTACTAATCTCATCATCCAATGACATGTCCACCTATTCTATCTCCCTGGTAAATACTGAAGCAAAATAATTATTTAACATTTCTGCCATCTCTCCATTGTTAACTGCGGTATTATGCTGTCTATCCCTTAATGGCCCTAATCCAATCCCAACCTTCCTTTTTTTATTGATGTGCCTGTAAAATATTTTACTATTTTGTTTTATGTTCCTTGATAATTTAATTGCATAGTTCCTCTTTGCCTCCCAAATTGTTTTTTTGACTTCTAATCTCTTTGTATTCTCCCTTATCATGCACACCCCTGCTGTCCATGTACTTAATGTATGCCTCTTTCCTTAGCCTCAATTGTTCCCTTATGGCTTTATTCATCTATGGAGTCTCATTAGTGTTTAGCTTGTTCTTTCCTTTCAGTGGAATATATTGTTCCTACACTTTGTTGAACACCGATTGCCCAGTCTGCTTATATGTGCAGTTTATTTCTTGTGCAAAGGTGTTCATATGAATAGCAATTTTATTTTTATTCAAGAGAATTTGGATTTTATTCTAATTGTAATAAAGTAATTTAATTAATTTTCTTGTGACGTGAAATACAGATCATTTACTACCCCATGAGAATTTAATAGGAAACTAAAGAGTAAATCTGGCAAAAAAAATTATCGTTGTTCTCTCTGGGTTATACATGTTCAGTTATAAAAGGTGCTGAGATTATCAAAGTACACTCACCTTTGTATGAAGTTTTGAAAGTTGCTTCTCATCGACGTTGGCTTGCTTGTATACCCGCTTCTTGTAGCAAAACTGAAAACAGAAATAAATGCATTTTCCCCAAGTTAATTTACAGTGACGCTTTTCAAATATAAAAAAAAAATCACAAGTGGTTTCCTTTGAGCTAATAATGGTTGAAAGAACAGAACATTAGTTACAAAATGTCTACATTAAAAATGCAAGCGGCAGCTTGGCGGATTCAAGTCCCACTCTTCAGACCTGAGTGCATATTCTTGGCTGACACTGCAGTGCAGCACTGAAGGAGTATTACATTATCAGAAGTGCCACCCTTCAGATCAGACACTAAGCCTGTTGGAGTGGATGTAAAAGAGCTTTGAAGACAGTGAGCTCTTGGGAGGGGTTACTTGGGCCAGCAGCCCAGTCGAACGAATCGCCGGAGTGCAGCGAAAATGGGTTGGGTCAGAGTGCACGCCGCTAAAGGAACCTGCCCAAATTTTGTGGCCAATCTCCCACAGGATGTCCTGGCTAGCGTTCCTCCCCCGTCCAACAACAGATTTGCTGTGTGCGTGGGCCACTGCACCAACTGGACACCACATCTGTCCATATCACAAGAATGACTTGCAAGTAATTTGTAATGTATTAGATGTGCTAAGGCACTAAATATATATTTTCCCAACTAAACCTTAAATGGAAAATAACCAAGATTACGCCATCCGAAAATTTGAAGGAACCACGTAGAGACGAGTCATAGAAATTTACAGCACGGAAGGAGGCCAGTCAGCCCATTGTGTCTGCACCAGTCGACAAAGAGCTATTCACCCTAATCCCACTTTCCAGCACTTGGTCCGTAGCCCTGTAGGTTATGGCACCTCAAGTGCACATCCAAGTTCTTTCTAAATGCAATAAGGGTTTCTATTTCTACCATCCTTTCAAGCAGCGAGTTCCAGACACCTGCCACCCTCTGGGCAAAAATATTTCCCCTCAAATCCCCTCTAAACCTCCTGCCATTTACTTTAAATCTGTGCCCCCTGGTTATTGACCTCTCTGCCAAGGGAAATAGGTCCTTCCTATCCACTCTATCTCGGCCCCTCATAATTTTATACACCTCAATTAAATCTCCCCTCAGCCTCCTCTGTTCCAAAGAAAACAACCCCAGCCTATCCAATCTTTCCTCGAAGCTAAAATCCTCCAGTCCAGGCAATATCCTAGTAAATCTCCTCTGTACCCTCTCTAGTGCAACCATATCCTTCCTGTAATGTGGTGACCAGAACTGCACGCAGTATTCTAGCTGAGGCCTAACTAGTGTTTTATACAGTTCAAGCATAACTTCCCTGCTCTTATATTCTATGCCTTGACTAATAAAGGCAAGTATCCCGTATGCCTTCTTAACCACCTTATCTACCTGTCCTGCTACCTTCAGGGATCTGTGGACATGCACTCCAAGGTCCCTCTGTTCCTCTGCACTTCTCGGTGTCCTACCATTTATTGGCCCAGAAATTCGGGTTGGGGGCTTCCCGCGGGTGCAAGCCCCCGACCTGCACTTACCTAGCGCGCCGGCTGTTGTGCTGTGGGCCCGCGTGGGATTCCGATCCTGGGCCTCCTCCAACTGCCGGCGTGCAGTGCTTGCGTATCCCAGGGGTGCAGTTAGTTCGATGGATCACGTGGGCCATGGAGAGCCAATGGTAGCAGGGAATGCTTCATTCATAAGTTTGACAGGAAGAGCTGTCAAACCTATAAATACTGTAAGCCCCAAAACATCACTAAAACCTCAAATAAATTTTTAAAAATCACATTTTTTAAATAACTATAAATTACATGAAATAACTATTCTAAACAATAATTTAAATTTTTGAAAAAAATTAATTACATTTTCTAACGGGCTAAAAATAAACTTACCTTTCTTTAAAGTATTTAAAAATAATAAACCTGTGGAAAAAATGTTTTAATTTTAATTAATTCACCACTTACCTTGTTAAAAGCAGGCCTTGCGCCTGCTTTTTAAAAGTGTAACTGCTGGAGACTTACCTTCCCGGAGAAACCTGCAAAAAAACTAAGTTCGATGCGCACGCGCTGCCTCTCCGGCGCACACGTTCCACCTGTCAACCCCTTCTTTCAGGGGAACGGAAGTTCCAGTTTCCCGCGCATGCGCAGTGCATGCACGAAACCGGCACTTTCGTTGGGCCTACGCGCGAGTAACCAGTGCGTGCTCACGCGTTGGGACCTGAATTTCCGGGCCATTGTGTATTCCCTTGCCTTGTTAGCCATCCCCGAATGCATTACATCGCATTTCTCCAGGCTGAATTCCATTTGCCACTGTTCTGCCCACCTGACCAGTCCATTGATATCTTCCTGCAGTCTGCAGCTTTCTTCCTCATTTTCCACCAAACAACCAATTTTTGTATCGTCTGCAAACTTCGTAATCATATAGAAACATAGAAGATAGGAGCAGGAGTAGGCCATTCGGCCCCTCGATCCTGTTCCGCCATTTAATGAGATCATGGCGAATCATCCAAATTCAGTACCCTATCCCTGCTTTCTCCCCATATCCCTTGATCCCTTTAGCCTTAAGAAATATATCTAACTCCTTCTTGAATATATTTAATGAACTGGCCTCCACTGCCTTCTGCGGTAGAGAATTCCACAGGTTCACCACTCTCTGGGTGAAGAAATTCCTCCTCATCTCAGTCCTAAATGGCTTACCCCTTATCCTTAGACTGTGACCCCTGGTTCTGGACTCCACCGCCATCGGGAACATCCTTCCCGCATCTAGTCTGTCTAGTCCTGTTAGAATTTTATAAGTTTCAATGAGATCCCCTCTCATTCTTCTAAACTCTAGTGAATATAAGCCTAATCGACCCAATCTCTCCTCATACGTCATTCCTGCCATCCCAGGTATCAGTCTGGTGAATCTTCGCTGCACTCTCTCTCAATGGCAAGAACATCCTTCCTCAGATAAGGCTACCAAAACGGCACACAATACTCAAGGTTTGGTCTCACCAAGGCCCTGTACAACTGCAGCAAGACATCCTTGCTCCTGTACTCAAATCCTCTCACTATGAAGGCCAACATACCATTTGCCTTCTTAATCGCCTGCTGCACCTGCATGCTTACCTTCAGCGGCTGGTGCACAAGGGCACCCAGGTCTCATTGCACTTCCCCTTTTCCCAATCTATTGCTGTTCAGATAATAATCTGTCTTCCTGTTTTTGCCACCGAAGTGGATAACCTTGCATTTATCCACATTATACTGCATTTGCCATGCACCTGCCCAATCACCCAACCTGTCCAAATCATACTGGAGTTTCTCGGCATCCTCCTCACAGCACACACGCCCACCCAGCTTTGTGTCGTCTGCAAACTTGGAGATATTACATCTAGTTCCCTCGTCTAGATCATTTATATATATTGTGAATAGCTGGGGTCCTAGCACCGATCTCTGCAGTACCCCACTAGTCACTGCCTGCCACTCGGAAAAAGACCCGTTTATTCCAAATCTTTGCTTCCTGTCTGCCAGCCAGTTCTCTATCCAAGACAGTACCTTACCCCCAATCCCATGTGCTTTACCTTTGCACGCCAATCTCTTATGCGGGACCTTATCAAAAGCCTTCTGAAAATCCAAATACACCACATCCACTGGTTCTCCCTTATCTATTCTACCAGTTACATCCTCAAAAAATTCCAGTAGATTAGTCAAGCATGATTTACCTTTTGCAAATCCATGTTGACTTTGTCCGATCCGGTCACTGTTTTCCAAGTGCTCTGCTATTACATCTTTTATAATGGATGCTAGCATTTTCCCCACTACCGATGTCAGGCTTACC
The DNA here is from genome assembly GCF_052327205.1 of Somniosus microcephalus. Lineage (NCBI taxonomy): Eukaryota > Metazoa > Chordata > Chondrichthyes > Squaliformes > Somniosidae > Somniosus > Somniosus microcephalus. The sequence continues at coordinate 105,629,075 of NC_141001.1, forward strand.
GGTCTATAATTCCCTGTTTTCTCTCTACCACCTTTTTTAAATAGTGGGGTTACATCAGCTACCCTCCATTCCATGGGAACTGTTCCAGAGTCTATAGAATTTTGGAAGATGACCAGCAATGCATCTACTATTTCTAGGGCCACTTCCTTAAGTACCCTAGGATGTAGATTATCATGCCCTGGGAATTTATCGGCCTTCAATCCCCTCAAATTCCCTAACACAATTTCCCTACAAATACTGATTTCCTTCAATTCCTCCCTCTCATTAGACCCTATGTTCCCCGACATCTCTGGGAGGTTATTTGTGTCGTCCTTTGTGAAGACAGAACCAAAGTATGTATTTAATTGGTCTGCCATTTCTTTGTTCCCCATTTTCAATTCCCCTGATTCTGACTGCAAGGGACCTGTGCTTGACTTCACCAATCTTTTTCTCTTCACATATCTATAGAAGCTTTTACAGTCAGTTTTTATGTTCCCTGCAAGCTTACTCTCATACTCTATTTCCCCCCTCTTAATTAATCCCTTGTCCTCCCTTGCTGAATCCTAAACTGCTCCCAATCCTCAGGTTTGCGGCTTTATCTGGCCAAATTATATGCCCTCTCCCTGGATCTTATGCTATCCCTAATTTCCCTTGTTAGCCACAGTTGAGTCAACTTTTGTGTTTTATTTTTATGCCAAACAGGGATGAACAAATTCTGTAGTTCATCCATGCAATCTTTAAATGTTTGCCATTGCCTATCCACCGTCAACCCTTTAAGTAACGTTCCCCAATCCATCCTAGCCAACTCGTGCCTCATACCATCGTAGTTTCCTTTATTTAAATTCAGGACCCTAGTCTCTGAGTCAACTCCTTCACTCTCCATTTTAATGAAGAATTCTATCATATTATGATCGCTCCGACCCAAGGGGCCTCGCACAACAACACTGCTAATTAATCCTTTCTCATTACATAATACCCAGTCTAAGATGGCCTGATCTCTGGTTGGTTCCTCGACATATTGGTCCAGGAAACCATCCCGTATGCACTCTAGGAATTCCTTCTCCACAGTATTGTTACTAATTTGTTTAGCCCAACCTATATGTAGATTAAAGTCACCCATGATAACGGCTGTGCCCTTCTTGCATGCATCTCTAATTTCCCGTTTAATGCCATCCTGAACCTCAGCATTACTGTTTGGGGGTCTGCATATAACTCCCATTAATGTTTTCTGCCCCTTGGTATTTCTCAGCTCTGCCCATACAGATTCCACATCATCAGAGCTAATGTCCTTCCTTACTATTGTGTTAATCTCCTCTTTAACCAGCAATGCTACCCCACCTCCTTTTCCTTTTTTCCTCTCCTTCCTGAATATTAAATACCCCTGGATGTTGAATTCCCAGTCTTGGTCACCCCGGAGCCATGTCTCCGTAATCCCAATTATATCATATCCGTTTACATCTATTTGCACAGCTAATTCATCCACCTTATTACAAATGCTCCTCGCATTAAGACACAAAGCCTTCAGGCTTGATTTTTTAACACTTTTAGTCCTTTTAGAATTATTATTTACTATGGCCCTGTTTGATTTACACCCTTGATTTCTCTGTCTTCCACTTTTGCTTTTCTCCTTCCTGTCTTTTGCTTCTATCCTTGCTTCCCTTTCCTGTCTCCCTGCACATGTTCCCAACCCCCTGCCATTTTAGGTTAAACTCTCCCCAACAGCACCAGCAAACACCCCCCCATGTACATCGGTTCTGGTCCCGCCCAGGTGCAAACTGTCCAGTTTGTACTGGTCCCACTTCCCCTAGAACCGGTTCCAATGTCCCAGGAATTTGAATCCCTCCCCCTTGCACCATTCCTCTAGCCACGTATTCATCTGAAATAGCCTTCTATTTCTACTCTGACTAGCACGTGGCACTGGTAGCAATCGTGCGATTACTACCTTTGAGGTCCTATTTTTTAATTTACCTCCTAACTCCCTATATTCAGCTTTTAGGACCTCATCCCATTTTTTAACCTATATCGTTGGTACCTATATGCACCGCGACAACTGGCTGTTCACCCTCCCCTTCCAGAATGCCCTGCAGCCGCCCTGAGACATCCTTGAACCTTGCACCAGGGAAGCAACATACCACCCTGAAGTCTCATTTGCGGCCGCAGAAATGCCTATCAATTCCCCTTACAATAGAATCCCCCATCACTATAGCTCTCCCGCTCTTTTTCCTCCCGTCCTGTGCAGCAGGACCACCCACGGTGCCAGGAAGTTGGCTGCTGCTGTCTTCCCCCAATAAGCCATCTCCTTCAACAATATCCAAAGTGGTTTATCTGTTTGAGAGGGGGATGGCCACAGGGGACCCCTGCACTACCTGCCTGCACCTACTACTCTGCCTGGTGGTCACCCATTCCCTTCCTGCCTGTGCAGCCTTTACCTGCAGTGTGACCAACTCCCTAAACGTGCTATCCACGATGTCCTCAGCATCGTGAATGCTCCAGTATGTATCCATTTGCAGCTCCAGCGCCGCAATGTGGTCTGTCAGTAGCTGCAGCTGGATACACTTCCCGCACACATGGTCGTCAGGGACACAGGAAGTGTCCCTGATTTCCCACATAGTGCAGGAGGAGCATACTCTCTACATTCAAATCTAAATCATTAATGTACATCACAAAAAGCAAGGGACCTAGTACTGAGCCCTGTGGAACCCCACTGGAAACAGCCTTCCAGTCACAAAAACACCCATCGACCATAACCCTTTGTTTCCTTCTTCCGAGCCAATTTTGAATCCAACTTGTCACTTTGCCTTGGATCCCATGGGCTTTTACTTTCATGACCAGTCTGCCATGCGGGACCTTATCAAAAGCCTTGCTAAAATCCATATAGACTACATCAAATGCACTACCCTCATCAACCCTCCTTGTTAGCTCCTCAAAAAAGTTAGTCAGACACGACCTCCCCTTAACAAATCCATGCTGACTGTCCTTGATTAATCCGTGTCTTTCTAAATGAAGATTTATCCTGTCCCTCAGAATTCTTTCCAATCATTTTCCCAACACCAAGGTTAGGCTGACTGGCCTGTAATTACTCGATCTATCCCTTTCTCATTTTTTAAACAATGGTACCACGTTAGCAGTCCTCTGGCACCACACCTGTAGCTAGAGAGGATTGGAAAATGATGGTCAGAGCCTCTGCTATTTCCTCTCTTGCTTCTCTTAACAGTCTGGGATACATTTCATCTGGGCCTGGGGATTTACCCACTTTCAAAGATGCTCATCCGGGCCTGGGGATTGATTCACTTTCAAAGATTGCATTACATTTCCTACATTACAGCAGTGACTACACGTCAAAAGTACTTCATTGGCTGTAAAGCACTTTGGGATGTCCTGAGGTCATGAAAGGCGCTATATAAATGCAAGTCTTTCCATTCATTCCTTTTTAATTGGTTCAACAGTGTCCATACAGTACACAAGCATCAGAGGTGTACAGGCTGCAGTCCGTGGGTCACGTGCAGTCTGAGCTCTGGTAATGCCACCCTGGGTGACGAGCAAATTCCATTCTATTGGCACATAAATATTTCTAAAGTGGGCCTGGAGATTTTGAACAAGTTGCTTTCGGCATTAATGAATAAATCTTAAGTCAGAACACAGAGACATGTTAGTACAAGCAACCTCAAATCTATGAAAATTAAAACCGTTGATTTTTACGCCCAGATGGGGAACACGGCCTAGCGAGCGGCTGGCCTGTGCGGGACCAGGAGCAGAGGGGCTCGGCCAATCTCAATGGCCTAGCCCCATTCATATGCCTCTTGCCAACTACAGAACTAAAGCGTCTGGGAAGTAGGCAGGAGGCGCTGTCCAGCTGTTAAAAATCGGACAGGTGAGAGGCTGCTGGCAGGGTCCCGGGAGAACTGGTCCCCAGCACAAGGTAAGTAGACCAAAGGGCTCGGGGGAGGGAAATCACGGTCAGATTGGGGGGTGGGCGTTGGGTTGTGGGGGTGGCGGGGGGGGAGAGACTGAGGCAGGGGACACAAAGAAACCTTTTTTTAAAATTTCACGCTTACCTTGGCCACTTCTCGTTCTGGATCCAGATCCTGGCAACTTTGACCCGAGGAGGTTAACCATTGCTACCCACTCCTCAGGCCTCTGGTAAAAATACTTCATTGGCTGTGAAGCGCTTTGGGACATCCTGAAGTCACTATGGCCCGGATTTTACGGTGGTAATGACGGCTAAACTGTCAGTGTTCGTCGTCATTACCCCTCTGAAACTGACCGTTACTCCAGCATTTAATGCAGGCGCAGATAAACGCAGAAATCCTGAAGTTGCGGTCAGTCATGCGCTGTGGGACTCCCCACAGCCGGCAATCACTGAAATCGCTTGAACTGATTAAAACGTTCCCTTTTCCACTCTAATATCGCTGTTAAAAACCCCATAAAAATGTATGCCTTGTTCAATGATGTATAACTGGCTTTGTAATGGCATTCTGAGTAATAACTACTGCTGAACAAGCATTCTGGCCCTGAAAAACTAATTTTATATTTGCAGAGTGTCAAATTTCTTCATTAGCATAAAAATTACTAGATTTTTAAAATAATAAAAATAGTATTTTTTTTTTAAGTTTGTTTGTGATATTTCAGCTTCTACCTCAACCCCATGTGCATGTCCCAATCTTGATTTTGCTCTTTGTAAAAATTTTAAAAAGTGAATGATAAAGCTGCTTTTTATTTCCTGGTTTGCTGTTGGTGAGAATTCTTCAACGTGATTGGCTGCTTAGCCAGCTTGATGACATCACTGCTGCTGGAAGCTGGAGATCCCCTCTAGATAGCACTGCAATCAAATTAATGTCAAGAGAGCTAAAGTTTTTGCCATAGAGATCGCAAGATCTTTGTGGGCAGCTTTCTTCGAGGTCAGCGGCGAGTGTCATCACTTTGGCACTGACCGCAAATTCCGGGCCGATATAAAGTTCTTTCTTTCTATGTGTCAATTTTTTAATTTGTCAAAGCAACAAATTCAGTAATGCCAGTGATTATAATGACTAGGAGATGTGATCGTCAGATCAGTAAATAAGTGAAGACCGAGAAACCCATTGACTCTGTTGCCATTGGTTTACCTCGAGAGAGGGAACTCCTTTGTTCACTGGCTGTGGGTATTCTTTGAGCAGACGCTCCTCATCCAGAAATTTGCCATCTCTTCCATTGCTCGCTGGTTGGAACAGACCATAATTCAGCACATCTTTCAAACTATTGTTCAGAGTGCACAGGATCCGTTGCTTGGCAACCCACACAGTAGCATCAGGATTAAACCGCATACATTTCTGTAAAAGATCACAAAATAAAATGGTACCAAACAGCCATTGACCGTTCTGTATAATGAATTCAATGCTTATGCTTTCTCTGAAATGTGCCACTTTTACTTATGATCAAGGTGACCGATTTATGGTGTTAATGGCATTTGATCCTCAAAGCATTGGTAAAAATCCTGAAATCCCATGTAATTAAATGAGAATCTAGATCATCCGCCAGTATCAATTGGCATCCATGGCTATGATTTTTAAAAAAAGACGCATGATTATATAACCACAGTTTTGTTTCCGAATGGTTTAAGCAGGTTCGTGATTAAAAAATAAAAATTTCACAACTTCACCAACTTTTTTCAGTTCAGTTGCATTTCCAAGAACCGACACCCAGTTAAACCATGAACAAATTAGGAAATGAAATCAAGTTAGATTTGCGGAGACAGCGACTTCAGTTGGGGAAAGTCATCATGGATCAACTCATCATCGCTGCTGTGGAGAAATACAAGAAAGCTTGACTTTACATCATGGCAAATGCATCAGAGATACTTGAAAAGACAACGCACTTAAATATTTAACGGGACACTGCAGCACTTGAGTGCTCAATGCATAAATTTTCAGGCAAGATACGATCTGAGCAAGTTTACGTCCAATGTGTGTACATTTTCTCTACTTTCACCAGCAGAAACCCCCATGGTGTTGCTTGAGTCAGATGTTAAGCTGTTGCAATAGGATGGTGCTGTGATGTGGAAATGGGGAAAGAGTGCACATCTCCAGTGAAAGAATTTTAAAAGAGCTTTGTAAGGGGTTTCCCTAAAGACAATGGGGCGGATTTTGCTGCAGAGGGGTATCTCACGGGATGCCCCGTTTTGCCCTGTGCATTGCTGGAAGTGCGAGCTGATAACGTGGCGCGGCGAGGGGCAACACGTTATCTGGGACCTTGGTGGACGATGGGACCAACAGTGTAACTCCTTAACCAATGAGATTAAAGGATTGAGAAATAAACAGAGGGAGGACTGAGAATCAGAGTGGGCGAGTTCACTGACAAATCAGGTACAGAAAGAGAAATAAAGAGGGAAAGAAAAATTAGACAGAGAGAGGAAAATTAAGAAAAAACATTTAACATTTTTAAATTGACAATTTTTAAATCTCCAACAACAATTCACAACCTGACAGGATGAGACTCCACACTTTTAATTGTTTACTTTCGGGGCCAGAGAGGTTGATTGGCAGTTATTAATAATTGTCACCTAGTTAAAAGAGTACTTACGCTGTTAATCACTAGACTTAACATTCTATGGCGAGTTCAAAGGGCAATTAATGTGCAAATGCAGCAACTTCATGAAACTCAACAGGGAGGTTGTGGGAGAGAACTGTTTTCGTGAAGCTAACAGCGGAGCGGCGAAAATCGTCCAGCAGCTTGTGGCAAATCACAATTCACGAGGTATCTCTTCCTCGCCACAAGTTGCTGGCCAATTTGCACATTAATAAATAAATAAAAATTACAATGCAATAATTAAACCTCTTCCTACATTATAGAGTAGCCGCCTTTACTGTCTATTAGACAAGGCCAAGAAACGTTTCATACTTCACTTTAATCTTTCCTTCTTTGTCAAGTACTTTGGCAATGGTGCTTAAGAGTATTTATACTGAAGCTATTGGAAAAAATACATTTTAAATTCAGGACCTCTGTTCACAATCTCCATCCAAATTTGCATATGGTCCACAAATTGCGCCCTGTCGAATATGAACAAACGTCTTCAAGTTCTCATAATAAGCAAACAAAAGAATGCCAGTGGCCAGAAACATTTAGAATATATTTAAAGATGCGAGGATTGCACTTTGTAATTTGACATTGTTTAAAGTTTTATGTCATAATTGTAACACGATGTAATCAGAGGTACCAGATCTGTAGCTCTCAGAACTTTGCGGTATATGCACGTTAATGGGAGTATGAACTTAAAACGTTACGGGTGCGATTAACTCGCACCAAGTCCCGTTCACCCATCACCCCTGTGCTCGCTGATCGGCTCCCGGTCTGGCAACGCCTTGATTTTTTAAAATTCTCATCCTTGTTTTGAAATCTTTCCGTGGCCTCGCCCCTCCCCATCTCTGTAACCTCCTCCAGCCCTGCAACCCTCTAACTTGAGTCAATTTCGCCATCACCTTTCTGCACCGCTTCCGACTCTCATTCCTACAGAATCAACCTCCATCCTCGAACTCTCTACCCATCAAATAGCTTCTGGAATTCACTCGCCTGCTTTGGACAGCGGTTTGTCGATGCTCCGTACCGGCCCCATCCTGCTTACGTCGGCTTTGTCCCTCCATGGGACCTCTGACTTTGATCCTCGTCTCCCTACTATTGTCTCCAACCTATTCCCTGCTACCAGGAAATATGTATCCCATTAATTACTACATAACCAGGCCTATGTAACCTGAGCTTTTCCCAGTGTCCATTCATGTGTGCACTTTGTTTGCCGCTCCGCACCCGTTCATTTTTCCCCCCACTTTTTTCTCCCCCCTTTTCCTTTTCCCTCTATCCCTGCCTGACTGTTCTCTCTATCGTCACGCCTCCTTTCCTCTCTCAGATACTCTGCCCTCCCAAATCCCTACCCCAATCCTTCATTACTCTTCGACCTTCCTACTCTCCTGCCGCTGTCCCAGGCTTGACTCCCTCTTAGATAAGCCCACAGCTTCCCTCTGTGCCTCTCTTGGCATCCTACGAAGGGCCCATCGAGGTACTTGTCGCTACCTCCTTACAAGCAGCAACCCCAGCTGTCCCATCCTACTCTCTCACCGACCTTCCCGCCCAGCGTGCCCACTGGGGGCAATTCTTGCCAATCTCCTACCCGACCAACTCACCCCTCCCAGTGCTGGCCCTGTGGACGCTGGCAGTGGGTCAGCCATCACCGACCCTCTCCGCATCTCCCTCCAGAATCTCTGTTCAGTTGCGAACAAAGCCCTTGCCATCCATGAGCTTATCGCAGATGATTGCATCGATATCATGGATATACGGAAACTTGGTTGAGGGGTGATGACACCTTACCCTTAAATGAAGTCTCCCCGCCTGGCTATTCCTTCCACCACTTGCCCCGCTCAGACCACCGTGGTGGCGGTGTGGCTCTCATCACTAAATCACACCTTGGTCTGTCCCCCTACTCCTCTGGCACTTTCTCCTCCTTTGAGCATTTCCCCTTATTCCACCCCTCTCACCTCTCATGTAAAATTCTCATTCTCTACCGCCCACCCAAGTACCATAAAAATCTTAATACCGAGATATCCTCACTGCTTTCCTCCCTCAACCTCTGCACCGAGCAACTTCTCATCCTCGGTGACATCAACCTCCATCTTAATTCATCATGGTCTCTTTCCTCTGAGTTCAGTAGCCTCCAATCCTCCCTTAATCTCTCCCTCCATGTAAACTCCCCAAACCATATTCACAGCCACCCCCTTGAACTTGCCATCTCTTGTGGTCTTCTACTCCCATCGTATCAATCGCAGATAAGACCATCTCTGACCACTTCCTTGTATCACTCTCCACCCATTCCGCCCCCCCCCCCACCCTGCCATCAACCCTACTTCCTTCTGTGTCCACCCCTGAAAAAAACTCTCCCAACTCTCTTGCACCTGAACTTACGAAAGCCTAACTGTCCACCCTTTGGCCCTCCATTCACCACGATATTTCTGCAGCTATCGCTCAACCACACCTTTAGCACCACCTTTGATGCCCTAGTCCCTATTTAAACAATTACTCTTTCTCACCCTGGCTGTTACCCCTAGTACGGCCCTCATCTTCACTCCCTTAAGTCCAGGGGACGCAGGCTTGAACGGATATGGCGGACAACTGGTTTAGCCATTCACCACCAGATCTGGCTGAATAAAGCATTATGGGGTCCTACTCTTGTCTGCCAAAATTGGTGACTATTCCAAAATCATTCTGGAATGCAAAGATAAAAGCAGGCTTCTATTCTCTACTGTTAACCGTCTTCTTAAACCCCTCTCCCCTGTCTCCTCCACCATTACCTCCAACAGCAAGTGTGAGGAGCTCATGGACTTCTTTGTCTCCAAGAGCGAGACCATCCGTTCAGCTGCCTCTGCCACTTCCCTTCCTTCCCCTAGCCCACCGAGCCAAACTTCCTCTAAGGTTTCCCCCTGCCTTAGCCCTGAACACTCACCTTTCTCCAGTTTCTCTCCAATCTCCCTTCATCACCTCTCCGCGCTTATCTTGGCCATGAGACCCAGTTCCTGCTCCCTTGACCCTAATCCCGCCACACTGCTGACCACTGAACTTCCTTTTCTGGCTCCCATGTTAGCTGACATTGTTAACAGTTCTCTCTCCTCAGGTACTGTCCCCTCTCTCTCAAATCTGCCAGCATCACCTCTCTCCTCAAAAAAACAACCCTTGACCCCTCCGTCCTTGCAAACTGCCCTATCTCCAACCTCCAGTGTCAGCAGTGGCTCAGTGGGTAGCACACTCGCCTCTGAGTCAGAAGGTTGTGGGTTCAAGTCCCACTCCAGAGACTTGAGCACAAAAATCTAGGCTGACACTCCAGTGCAGTGCGGAGGGAGTGCCGCACTGCCGGAGGTGCTGACTTTCAGATGAGACGTTAAACCAAGGCCCTGTCTGTGCTCTCAGGTGGATGTGAAAAATCACCTTGGCACTATTTCGAAGAAGAGCAGGGGAGTTCTCCCCAGTGTCCTGGTCAATATTTATCCCTCAATCAACATCACTAAAACAGATTATCTTTTCATTATCCCATTGCTGTTTGTGGGAGCTTGCTGTGCGCAAATTGGCTGCCGCGTTTCCTACATTACAACAGTGACTACACTTCAAAAGTACTTCATTGGCTGTAAAGCATTTTGAGATATCTGGTGGTCGTGAAAGGCGCTATAGAAATGCAAATCTTTCTTTCTTTCCCTTTCCTCTCCAAAGTCCTTGAACATGTTGTTGCCTCCCAAATCCATGTCCATGTTTGAATCCCTCCAAATCAGGTTTCTGCCCCTACCACAGTACCAAAACGGCTCTCATCTTTTGTGACAAAGGTAAACTATCCCTCCTTGTCTTTCTTGACTTGTCTGCAACCTTTGACACAGTTGACCACTCCATCCTTCTCCAACGCCTCTCCACCATCATCCAGCTGGGTGGGACTGCACTCGCCTGGTTCCATTCTTATCTACCTAATCGTAGCCAGAGAATCACCTGCAATGGCTTCTCTTTCCGCTCCCGCATCGTTACCTCTGGTGTCCCCCCAAGGATCTATCCTTGGACCCCCTCCTAATTCTCATCTACATGCTGCCCCTTGGCGGCATCATCCGAAAACACAGCGTCAGTTTCCACATGTACGCTGACGACACCCAGTTCTACCTCACCATCACTTCTCTCGACCTCTCCACGGTCTCTAAATTGTCAGACTGCTTGTCTGACAATCCAGTTCTGGATGAGCAGAAATTTTCTCCAATTAAATATTGGGAAGACCGAAGCCATTGTTTTCGGTCCCCGCCACAAACTCCGTTCCCTAGCCACTGACTCCATCCCTCTTCCCAACATCTGTCTGAGGCTGAACCACACTGTTCACAACCTTGGTGTCATATTTGTCACTGAAATTAGCTTCTGACCACATATCCGCGGCATAACTAAGACCGCCTACTTCCACCTCCGTAACATCGCCCGTCTCCGCCCTTGCCTCAGCTCATCCGCTGCTGATACCCTCATCCATGCCTTAGTAAACTCTAGACTTGACTATTCCAATGCACTCCTGGCTGGCCTCCTATGTTCTACCGTACGTAAACTTGAGGTCATCCAAAACTCTGCTGACTGTGTCCTAACTCGCACCAAGTCCCGTTCACCCATCACCCCTGTGCTCACTGACCTCCATTGACTCCCAGTTAAACAGCACCTCGATTTCAAAATTTTCAACCTTGTTTTCAAATCCCTCCATGGCCTCGCCCCCTCCCTAATCTCCTTCAGCCCCACAACTTCCCCGCCCCCGCCAAGTTATCTACGCTCCTCTAATTCTGCCCTCTTGAGGATCCCTGATTATAATCGCTCAACCATTGGTGGCCGTGCCGTCTGTTGCCTGGGCCCTAAGCTTTGGAATTGTCTGCCTAAACCTCTCCGTCTCGCTACCTCGCTCTTTCCTCCTTTAAGACGCTCCTTAAAACCTACCTCATTGACCAAGCTTTTGGCCACCTGTCCGAATATCTCATGTGGCTCGATGATCAAATTTTGTTTGATAACGCTCTTGTGAAGTGCCTTGGGACATTTCACTATGTTAAAGGTCTATAAATGCAAGTTGCTGTTGTGGATTTCCATGTCACTACTGCCCCATTTACACATAAAAGCGGGACGGTAACCGGATCAAAATGGCGCGGCTGGGGGGACGCGCCAAGCACCATTCTAGTGTAGGCAGGAGGCTCGTGAATAAATGATACAGTTGGGACTGCTGGATGCCATTCTCTTCCCAGCCCACCTGACAACCGCCAGCTCCTGCTCCCTCCCACCTGCCATGAACAGCACAGGTCGTGAGGCGGCCATTCCCAGCAATAGTTAAAGGGACCCTCAGCTGCAGTCAGGGAATGGAGGCTTGGGGAGGCATTTGTGGGTTATGAGCTTCGGGGGCTTTCAAATTTTAATGCATTTGCCGCTGTAGGTTCTGCACACATTGCCCGCTGCTCGAAAGTGCTGCTTCAACCATTCCTGACGTTAACACCCCTCCCCTTTAAAGTGGCTGCTGCAGCCCCTTCACGTTCGGCCACCCTACCTGATTTCTCGCCTCCAGATCAGGAAGCTGCTTAGCGGGAAGTGCATGTGTGCTGGGAGTTTGCCGACCGCATTCTAATTGGGACCCTTAAAGAGGAGATTTGATGGAGATGTTCAAAATCATGAAGGGTCTTGATAGAGTAAATAAGGAGAAAATGTTTCCAGTGGCAGGAGGGTCGGTAACCAGAGGACACAGATTTAAGGTGATTGGCAAAAGAACCAGGGGCAACATGCGGAAACATTTTTTTTTAATGCAGCGAGTTGTTGTGATCTGGAATGCGCTGCCTGAAAGGGCGGTGGAAGCAGATTCAATAGTTACATTCCAAAGAGAATTGGATAAATACTTGAAGGGGAAAAAAATTGCAGGGCTGTGGGGAACGAGCAGGAGAGTGGGACTAATTGGAGAGCTCTTTCACAGAGCCAGCACAGGCACGATGGGCCCAATGGCCTCCTCCTGTGCTGCATTATTCCATGATTCTATGACCCAAAAACAAAATCATTGGGAGTCCTACAATGCTCCACCAGGGGTCCGGCGTGTATGTCCCACTCAACAGGCACTCAAAACAAAAAGCGCCCCCTATATGTGGTACCATAGGCTCACAGTATGAAGACGAAAAAAGACTTGCATTTATATAGCGCCTTTTGCGACCACCGGATGTCCCAAAGCGCTTTACAGCCAATGAAGTACTTTTTCCAAGTGTAGTCACTGTTGTAATGTAGGAAACGCTGCAGCCAATTTTGCACATAGCAAGCTCCCACAAATAGCAAAAATGACCAGATAATCTGTTTTTAGTGATGTTGATTGAGGGATAAATATTGGCCAGGACACCGAGGATAACTCCCCTGCTCTTCTTTGAATAACCAGGGGGCATAGTTTCAAGGTAAGGGGGAAGAGGTTTAGAGGGGATTTGAGGAAAAACCTTTTCACCCAGAGGGTGGTTGGAATCTGGAACTCACTGCCTGAAAGGATGGCAGAGGCAGGAACCCTCACAACATTCAAGAAGCATTCAGATGAGCACTTGAAACGCCATAACATACAAGGCTACGGACCAAGCGCTGGAAAATGGGATTAGAATAGACAGGGCTTGATGGCCGGCGCGGACACGATGGGCCGAAGGGCCTCTTTCTGTGCTGTATAACTCGATGACTATGAAATAATGCCATGGGATCTTTTACATCCACTTGAGAGGGCAGGCAGGGCCTCAGTTTAACGTCTCATCCGAAAGACGGCCCCTCTGACAGTGCAGCACTCCCTCAACACTACACTGGAGTGTCAGCCTCGCTTTTTGTCAAGTCTCTGGAGTGGGACTTGAACCCACAACCTACTGACTCCGAGGCGGGCACACTACCCACTGGCTGACACTTGGTGACCCCTGTTGTTAGCGTCTAGGGATGTTTTACTTCCTGAAGTCAGCACTGTGGAATGTGTTTACAAGAAGTTGTAAGTATTATTTGTAGCTGAGTACATGGCAGTCAAAAACCTCCTGAAGATATTATCTGAGCAATTAATAGTTTTGAAAAACAACTGAAGAATGTCTTCCTCGTGTTACTTTTTGCTGCTTTTGATTCACTCAGATATTTGATTGGCAACTTCACAGCTAAGCGGTTGTCGGAGTCAACCACAAATAGTTAGCTGTTTGGACATGTGACATTTTGAGGTCTGGAGCTTTTGAAAGATGCGACTTTACTGACGTGCAACCGGCGCATGACTTTTAATTATTTTAAAAACTTCTCCCGAAAATATCTCCTTCTGTAGCACAATCCTGCAAGCGGAGATACTGTGCCTCGACTGGGCCAGTAATGAATACGAAAGGCTCCATGGTCCTCAGGGGACTTAGAAAGGCACAGTTTCCCAGTTCAAACCGTTCCCGCTTCTAATTATATTTCACTATTTGCTATCAAGCCACTAACTTTATTCAATTTGCACCGTCTCCTTGGATCCCGACAGTTTTCATTTATGCTGTCAATCACTCGAGAGACCCTTGCCAAAGCTTTCTCAAAGTGCTTACTTACAGCACACTCCACATTCCTCTTTCCATAATATACTTAAGGAACGTCTCCCCTTTTCACAAAACTAACTGACTTTGATTTATTAATTTTGCTTTCACTAAAAGTTCCTGAATAACTTTCTCCGAATAAAGTCTAGGTGTGTGATTGTGACTCAAGTGAGCAGTAAAAAGAACCCACGGGTAAACTCTGCCGACGTATATTCCTGGCGTGAAGCCTCTCTGTTGTTGGATGCTTTCATAAAACATTATCCTAATGGGTAAACTACCTCACTGGCAGCTTTAACTTTTGAAGGAAAGCAACTATTATAACATCCAGTGAGGGGGCATTATTATACCTCACAAGTTAGTGGGGGCATTCCCATGCCCACCTGTGCCAACTTCTAACTGCTGGCACTGCAGTGTTACCTTCTACCTGCAGACAGAGCAACTGGCGCAGCGGGTGAGCTGGGATCAAGGAGAGTCAGTGCTGGCGAGGGCCTCAGTTATACACATAGAAACCTGGGCACTGGCGGGGGGGGAATAGGACGGGCAGTGGGAGCACCGAGTGGGAGAGAGCGAGGCACTGAGGGGGGAGAGAGACAGGCACTGAGGGGGAGAGAGACAGGCACTGAGGGGGAGAGAGACAGGCACTGAGGGGGAGAGAGACAGGCACTGAGGGGGAGAGGGACAGGCACTGAGGGGGAGGGGGACAGGCACTGAGGGGGAGGGGGACAGGCACTGAGGGGGAGGGGGACAGGCACTGAGGGGGAGGGGGACAGGCACTGAGGGGGAGGGACAGGGGGGGAGGGACAGGCACTGAGGGAGAGAGAGAGGCAGGCAGGCACTGAGGGGGGAGAGAGACAGGCACTGAGGGGGAGAGAGACAGGCACTGAGGGGGAGAGAGACAGGCACTGAGGGGGAGAGAGACAGGCACTGAGGGGGAGAGAGACAGGCACTGAGGGGGAGCGAGACAGGCACTGAGGGGGAGCGAGACAGGCACTGAGGGGGAGCGAGACAGGCACTGAGGGGGAGCGAGACAGGCACTGAGGGGGAGCGAGACAGGCACTGAGGGGGAGCGAGACAGGCACTGAGGGGGAGCGAGACAGGCACTGAGGGGGAGCGAGACAGGCACTGAGGGGGAGCGAGACAGGCACTGAGGGGGAGCGAGACAGGCACTGAGGGGGAGCGAGACAGGCACTGAGGGGGAGCGAGACAGGCACTGAGGGGGAGCGAGACAGGCACTGAGGGGGAGCGAGACAGGCACCGAGGGGGAGCGAGACAGGCACCGAGGGGGAGCGAGACAGGCACCGAGGGGGAGCGAGACAGGCACCGAGGGGGAGCGAGACAGGCACCGAGGGGGAGCGAGACAGGCACCGAGGGGGAGCGAGACAGGCACCGAGGGGGAGCGAGACAGGCACCGAGGGGGAGAGAGACAGGCACTGAGGGGGAGAGAGACAGGCACTGAGGGGGAGAGAGACAGGCACTGAGGGGGAGAGAGACAGGCACTGAGGGGGAGAGAGACAGGCACTGAGGGGGAGAGAGACAGGCACTGAGGGGGAGAGAGACAGGCACTGAGGGGGAGGGACAGGCACTGAGGGGGAGGGACAGGCACTGAGGGGGAGGGACAGGCACTGAGGGGGAGGGACAGGCACTGAGGGGGAGGGACAGGCACTGAGGGGGAGGGACAGGCACTGAGGGGGAGGGACAGGCACTGAGGGGGAGGGACAGGCACTGAGGGGGAGGGACAGGCAATGGGAGCACGAACGGGCAGATGGTGCTGGAACTAGCAAGGGGAGAAGGGACTGCAAGTACAGAGGGCAAAGATGTGGCTAGGGAAGGACTGGGTGTGAGGAAGCAGTCCAGGACTCTGGCCCAAGCCCCAAGTATAGGTTTAGGTGCAGGAGTGGCCAGATCCAGAGACAGACTACAGATAGTGGCCAGAGTACAATGGACAGCCCTGTCAGAGCATGGAAGAGTCAGCAGTATTGCTGGGAAGCAACAAGCATCAAGCAGAAGACATGACTGAGATGGCACAGCCATAATGACTGCGAAGAGGTTTTTGGATGAGGAATGGGTCAGAGGTACTGGAGTGGAAGGGAGGCGGAGCAGCTACAATTAAATTGCAAGCACTGCATCTCTTGGGAGGGGCAATTGCTTGAAGCTCTGGCAGCAAGACATTCTGTTTGTGCCAAGAGATCAGAGCAGGCAGAGACTTGAGCAGGAATAACAACAGAAATTGCTGGAAAAACTCAGCAGGTCAGGCAACATCCGTGGAGAGAAATTTGAGTTGACGTTTCGGGTCGAAACCCTTCTTCAAAACTGGAAAGAAAAGAAAATAGATCGAAGGCAGGGCTGCGATCGGACAAAAGAAGTAAAAAAGAGACAATAAAAGGTACTCGAAACCAGGCGAGATGATAATAGGCCAGAGGAGACAAAAGACAGCTGAGATTAGGTGTGAAGTGCACTGGCAGGATAGGAGACAGCTGCCAGGTGGGAGAGAGAAACAAAAGGAAAGAGGTGGGGGGAAAAGGAAGGCCCAAAACAAAGGGGTGGAAAAAATTATAAGTAAAAAAGTAATAGGGGCCGAGGTTATGATCTGAAATTGTTGAACTCGATATTGAGTCCGGAAGGCTGCAAAGTGCCTAATCGGAAGATGAGGTGCTGTTCCTCAAGTTTACGTTGAGCTTCCGTGGAACAATACAAGAGGCCAAAGACGGTGAGGTCTGAGTGGGAATGGGGCGGTGAATTAAAATGACAGGCGACCGGAAGCTCGGGGTCACCCTTACAGACTGAACGGAGGTGTTCCGCAAAGCGGTCACCCAATCTGCGTTTGGTCTCCCCAATGTAGAGGAGACCGCATCGTGAGCAGCGAATACAGTATACTAGATTGCGAGAAGTACAAGTAAATCGCTGTTTCACCTGGAAGGGGTGTTTGGGGCCCTGGACAGTGGGAAGGGGGGAGGTATAGGGGCAGGTGTTACATCTCCTGCGCTTGCACGGGAAGGTGCCAGGCGAAGGGGAAGGGCTGTTTGGGGTGATAGAGGAGTGGACTAGGGTGTCTCGGAGGGAGCGGTCCCTACGGAATGCTGAAAGGGGAGGGGAGGGTAAGATGCGTTTGGTGGTGGGATCACTTTGGAGGTAACGGAAATGGCGGAGGATGATCCGTTGAATGTTGAGGCTGGTGGGGTGAAAGGTGAAGACAAGGGGAACCCTATCGTTGTTCCGGGAGGGAGGGGCAGCGGTGAGGGCAGAAATGCGGGAGATAGAACGGACACGGTCGAGGGCCGTGTCAACCACGGTAGAGGGGAATCCTCGGTTGTGGAAAAAGGAAGACATGTCGGAAGCACTGGTATGGAAGGTGGCATCGTCAGAGCAGATACGGCGGAGACGGAGAAACTGGGAGAATGGAATAGAGTCCTTACAGGAGGCAGGGTGGGAGGAAGTGTAGTCCAGGTAGCTGTGGGAGTCAGTGGGCTTGTAGTGAATATTGGTCGATAACCTATCCACAGAGACTTGAGCAGGTTGGACGAGAAGCAATTGAGGCATGCGAGCAGGTGAGCCCACAAGCATTTGAAGGGAAGGTGGAGCAAGCAAGCTCAGAAGCACATGGGCTGGGACTCTATTCTTTGCAGTGTTCAGCAACAGGCATCCCAGCGATGAACAGTGGCAGCTGGAAAATGACAGGGGCAGGACCAGCCTAGGTGGCCGATGAATGACTCCCGGTGGGGTAGAGCGGGTCGGGCCAGGCCAGGCAGGATTCTTGGAGGGCCGTGTTGGACGACTGAAGGGAGCACAGGGGGTTAGGTCATCAGAACTTCAATCGAGGCGGTGAAGCCAAGATAAAGAGAGGAAGGCTTGCTGTGATTGACAAGGACTGCAGCCAATCAGGAGGAGCCATGGCGGCGGCAGTAAAACATGAGCAACGGAGCCTGTCGTAACCTGGGAGGTTATGTGTAACCTGATCCACCAGGTGGTGCTGTGGCAATTGCTCTCCTGAGTTAAGTCTGATCTGTACTGGTTGTACTCTTTGTTTTTGCTGCCTCATGGCAGAAGCTTTTATGTGCAAGTGTTGATTAAACCATGTTAAGGAGTTAACCTGTGTCTGTCTCCATCTATGGTCACCTCAAGATACCACAGAGCCCAACCTCATTCTCCAAGTTTCAGTCAGGTATAGCCACAGGCTTGTGACACAGGGATAGGCACTTGCAACAAAACTCCTTTACAGGCTTGTAGAGGAAACTCTATATCAGTAAGACCAAGCATTTTATCCTGAATTGTTTCTGTTTTGCATTGGTTTCTTTATTAATGTTACTTTGCACGAGTATATTTTCAGCCATCTTAAAAAAAAACACAAGATGGCGGCCGGCTCCAACCAAGTTCACAAATTTATTTGAATGACCTGATTGGTCAACTTTCTGCTGTTTTTAATTTTGTTTACATTTGGCCAATCTAATATTTTGATGTGTAACCTAATTTCTCGTTTTAACCAGACACAAAATCTTGCCCGGTGAGATATTGTGAGGTGGCATTCAACAGTTGAATCCCTGCAGCAGCTTGCCGGTGTTTTACAAGAAAGATCAAACATTTCTTCCACTGTCATTAGAAGTTGTTACATAAAATTTTACAGATCGGAAACAGGCCATTCGGCCCAACTGGCCCAAGCCGGTGTTTACGCTGCATACGGGCCTCCTCCCACCCTACATCATCTCACCCCATCAACATATCCCTCTATTCTTTTCTCCCTCGCGTACTTATCTAGCTTCCGCTTAAATGCTCTGTACTATCATAGAATTATAGAATCATACAGGAAAGGAGGCCGCCATTAGGCCCATCTTGCCTGTGCCGGCTCTCTGAAAGAGCTACCAATTAGTCCCACTCCTCTTCTCTTCTCTTCTCTTCTCTTTCCCCGTAGCTCTGCAATTTTTTTCCTTTTCAATTATTTATCTAATTCCCTTCTGAAAGTTACAACTGAATCTGCTTCCACCGCCCTTTCAAGCAGCGCATTCCAGATCACAACAACTCGCTGAGTAAAAAAAATCCCCTCATCTCCCGCAGGCTTTTTT